>NC_140935.1:30373057-31093057 GCF_014529385.1 Adiantum capillus-veneris
TGCATAATATGCTCTCTTTCCCGCTTCCAAACGACGCATAGCACATTCATGCCACTTGTGATTGGATGGAACCTCAAGGCCAAGGTACTTAAAGCTCTCAACAACTTCAAGTGTCTCGTTGTTGTACACAATGCATGGCTTCTCCTTATGGTTGGTTTTCACAAGCATAACCTTTGTTTTGGATTCATTTACAATCAGCCCACTATGCAAGCAAAAGTTCTCAAGGACAACCATAAGCTTTTGTGCATCTTCTAAAGTGTGTGCTAGAAGCACTACATCATCCGCATACAACAAAAGCATGATTACCGCATTGCAAATAGTGACCTCTTCAATGCCTTCTTCTTGCATAAAGTCAAGTACCATTTGTTCCAATTGATCGATGCATAGACCAAAGAGAGTTGGTGACAATGGACATCCTTGTTTAACCCCAATAGTGCTTACAAAAATTTCTGAAATTTCTCTTCCCATTCGCAATTGACAAATCACCTTCTCATAGATTCGAGAAACCGCAAGCATAAACTCACTTGGCACTTGGAGTTCTTCCATCCTTCTCCACAAATTGTTACGTGGAATCATATCAAAGGCTTTCTTAAAGTCCACAAAACAACAATACAATCGCTTGCCTTTCAACCGACTTTCCTCCATGAGAACACGAAGAGTGACAAGATGATCAATGGTGCTATGACATCGACGAAAACCCGCTTGTCCCTTTGCACGCTTGTCATTCTCTTCAGCCCAATCACTCAATTTCATTTCCATTATGCACCCAAACAACTTTGCCATAAGAGACCCAATCATTATAGTCCGGTAGTTGCTTACATTCTTTACATCCCCTCCTTTATGCAAAGGTTTAACCCAATTAGTACTCCAATCATAAGGCATACCATGTTGAAGTGCAAGGTTGAACATATCACACATCCACTCATGGGTAAAATCTCCCGTCCATTTGATCATCTCCGGCTTGATACCTTGAAGATCTCTCGCTTTGCGAGTGGCCAACTTTTCAAGCCCACCGCATACATCCTCAATAGTAAAAAAAGACGGCATACATGGGAGTGAACCATAAAATGGCATTTTTTTAGTATTTTCTTGCTCATATAATTGCCTACAATGTGTGTACATATCCACTACACTCAAGTTACCAAAATTCTCAATCCGCTTGCCTCTCAAGTTTCTCCAAAATCTTCCACATGCATGTGCCTTTTCTTGGACTTGAAATTCTTGTTGCTTTACTTCCCATCTTCTTCTCTTCTTTTGAATCAATGCCTTGTATGTATGCAAATGACTTTGATAGTTGTCTTTGTCCATAGTTGCATCAAGCTTTATCAAGGACTTTCGAGCATCTTGACATTCTTTATCAAACCACCTTTTGCGTGATCTATCTTTGTTGATACCATGGAGATGCTTTATGGCAAAGCATTCTTCCGCACAAGAACAAATAGCTTTTTTGAAAGCTTCCCATTTAGTTTCCAATGGTGCATCACATTGAAGCTTTGTCATCCATAATTTTTGCTCAACCATTTCAATGTACATTGGTGCCCATTTGAAATCCATACATAGTGATAACTTCTCTTTCCTTTGGCTGAGATTATCATGCTTAGTTGCTTCTCCACATGAAAGGTCAATACATAAGGTGCGATGGTCGGATTCCGGGGTCCATTGACCAAACATAAAACTCTTTATGCAATACATGATGGCTTCAGAGAGTAGCATATAGTCAATCACACTATCCCCATTATGTCTTCTACATGTAAATCCATTGGTTCCACTCCACAAAGATACACCATTGGCAATGAGCATACCCGTGCTATTACACATGTGTAAAAGTAACTTTCCATAGTGATCCGGCTCTTTCTCATCCATTGAAGTACGATCATACAAGTGAACTTCCTCCAACTCCCTTGAAATGTATGGCATATCAAATTGTTGAGTATCATGTTGCAATGTTTTTGTGCGAGCATTCATATCCCCAAATACAATAACATCACCTTCACCTTTGAAATAAGCAATGTCCTCTTCTAAATCAGAAAATGGTTGATCTCTATCCATGCAAGCATAAAAGGGAGAATCATGATGAGGAATGTAGCAACCGGCTACAAAAATGGGTGTTCTTTTTGGTGTCATAATTTTCAGCCATACATAACGTTTGTACTTGTCATCTTTCACAATTGATACAAAATCTTCCAATCCTTTCTTAACCATACATGCTAACCCTCCTTGTCCTCTTCGTTGCTTGAGATTCTTTGACCACATCAATGAATGTACATTGTAATCCTCCAAGCCGTCAATCCTTTGTGTATCATGCTCCCAAGTTTCAACAAGAAGTACAACATCGGCTTTGCTTGTTAGTTCATCAATGCCAACCCCCGCATTCCATGGGTATCCATTACAATTTCAAAAGCATATTTTCAATTGTAACTCGGTCTCATAGGTCACGCATCCCTATTTGCTTGAGAGACTTGCCTCCTCCTTGGGCACATTTTCTTCATGAGAGATCTCCTTGTTTTTATTATTCTTTTCCTCATATGCCTTGCGACGCATATTTTGTTGCTTAATAGTGCGATCTTCACATACAAAACATTTTGTATCCCTCAAATAGATCCAACTATTATCAAGGATAATCTTTCGCTTGGTCTCATCCGGCATGGTGCATACAATTGGCCGTTCTCCCGAGCGAGGAGCTCCTTGCTTCCCCACTCTATGTGCTCCATAGACCATAACTCCGGACATGCCAAAGTGGGTTTTGAAGAAATCTTCAATAACAATGGCAAGAGAAGGAGGTGTCTCTAACTTCTCTTCGGGAATTCCACGAATAACAATGTTCTTGGAACGTCGCTCCCGTTCTTTCAACTCCTCCACATCCACATTCTCAACATTCTTTGTTTGAACCATAGCTTGCATGAGTGAGGAATTAGAAACCACATTGCTACCACATACATCAGCCCAAGACTTGTTTGTGCATACATTTTTCATGTCGCATACATCCGGGCTCATAGTGTCAAATTTCTCCTCTTTCAATACATGGTCATGCTCTACTTTGCTCATCCGCTCCTTCAAAGCATTCAAGTTCACAAGAGAGCGTTTACATTCCTTGACTTCCTCTTCAAGTTGCATCAAACGTGTTGTTTGCATCTCAAGTGTCCTCTTGAGATTTTCATTCTCAACCACAAGTACCCTTAGTGTGCCATTCTCCATTGCAAGTGCTCGTAAGTCTTCGCCTTGTTTGTTTACGGTCTCTTGCAATGATACCAAGTACGCCATGATCATGGTTTCCGATGTCGTTGGTTGGGTGGTTGTATTGCTATCTCCACACTTAGGAGATTTTGGATCACTTTCCACAATGGTTGTGGATCTTGTTGAAGAAGAAGAACCCTTGCGAGAAGAAGAACCCTTGAGAGAGAGAGAGAGAGAGAGAGAGAGAGAGAGACTTGTCATGTTTCCTGATGAATAGGATTAAGGTCCAGTAGGCAGAAGAGGCTGAAAGTAGACCCAGAGCTTGTGCCAGGATTTCAACCTTTGCAAGCTCAGTTGCTTAATGTTTCTGCCAAAAGAACTGTTGACTTTTGTCAGGACATATCTGAAGAAGAGTCAATTGGTGAAGATCAATCAGAGAAGTCACGAGGCCAAGAGGATCCCTCACCCTACAAGGCTCCCTCACCCTGTACAGTACTTGTCAAGAAAAATACAAGAAAGAGGAATATAGACTTCTCAGATGATGCAGATGTGCCAGAAAGTAGTCCCTGTGCAACTAAAGGTAAAGCCAAAGAGGATGTGTCTTCTCTTGAAGACCCAGCTGCAACTGATGAGAGGCTGTTTGATTTTGCAGCATCTTGTGGTGCTGGGGACAAGTTTGATCTAGTTCATTCTATGTTTAACCCAAAGTTTGACATTGAAGACCTGTTAGCTCAGCACAGTAATTTCTTGCAGTCCTACAGAGATAAGTTTGAAGTGATGGTGCAGGTAGGGAGGGTTGTTCTGCCCACTATGACTCTTGTGCATTTAAATGACTGTGGTGGAAAGGGACAGGGACTGAAGAAGTATACCACCTTCTTGCCGACATTCAGCCTGCCCTTTGCACCAAAAAGAATGCAAACTCATTCAGGAAGCCTTTGGCTTTATGATTTACGTGAATAGCCTGTTTGGATTCCTCATGCAGAATCCTGATGAGGTGTTAGAGGAGTAGGATGCAGCACTAGATGAAGAATGCGAGGAGACAACTCATATACAAGAAGTCGAGGACGTTGAAGATACAGTCGACCTTGAGGTTGAGGCAATTGAAGTACAAAGAAGTAAGATGCTCTCTGTGAAAACCACAGAAATCAAACCTCCATTGGATGTCAATAACTTCACTGAGAAGCATGCTCAGATGATGTTGCCTTCTGTGCCTGACTTCAGGATTGGAGACAGGACCTATATCTTCTTACATGATGTGCAAAGCATCTTTTATTTAAGGGAGGATTTCTCCCTGGCTATTATTTCCAGAGTCCAAGAGGAGAGGAGTGGATTTGTTTCAGAGGATAGTAGTGATGATGAGGCAATGGAAACATCCAGCAATCCAATGGAATGCCTCCGAAGATGCTTTGAGAAAGCTGAAAAATACAAGGAGACACTACCTGATGAAGCCACCTTCCAAGCAATAAGACAAAGCCTAAGACCATCAACAAGTAACAAAGAAGTGGAGGATTGGTTTAACCATTCAGGTAAGGGGTCAATTACATCTGTAGACCTGTGGCAGGAAAACCTCTTCTTGCAAGATGAGAGCTTCATGGTAACTCTCTCTCTCTCTCTCTCTCTCTCTCTCTCTCTCTCTCTCTCTCTCTCTCTCTCTCTCTCTTTGTGTCACTTCTGACATGATATGTGCAGTCTTGGATTGCTGACAAGGATGACTTCCTTCGGCGGAGGACTCGAGAGTATCGTGGAAGGGATGCGGCCCTAGCGCAGTACCTTTCAAAGCTTTGCGAGTCGCCGATAGTAGTTTTTCACAATTCCATGTCACAAGAGGGTTCAATAGCAACTTACACATTCAAGACACTATCACGCTTCTTGGGTGGACCCGTGCTGCCCAAAAGTGCAGATAAAGTCATTCTTGTGGACAAAGTGTTTGCTAGAGATTGTTTTGGTTACTGCCCGGGCTATACAGGTGGTCGGGCAACGTATTACTACACCTACACAGCAATGGCACTAGTTCTTGGTAGACAAAACCCAGATGAACTTTTAGAGTATGGCAAACATGTCATGATTCGTTACAAGGTTGACGTGCCAAAAAACAAAATTGAACCTTCAAAATCTTGATACACTTCAAGTAGCAATTGTATAAGATCATGTATTACATAAATTTTGTACAATGTCATCCACTCAGAGTATCTTTCTCCACTTGTGATTCACATACACCATTGTCTCTCTCCACCTTCGTTGACTTTCACGAGCTTTGGAGTTGTTGTATGCCATTGATCTTTTAACTTTTTGTTGTTGTAAATGTCTAATGGCTTGTGCTGTTGCTGAATTTGCCAAGAATTCTTTTGCCTGCATTCGATGAATGATTCTACGATAGAACCATTCAAATAGTTCTCTCAAACTGTTAGCCTTGATTCGAGAGCCACCATGTCGTGTGTGCCTGAAATAAGCATTTCTCTCCATGTAATGAGACTTTTCCATCCCTTGGGTATTCCATATTGCCGGGTTCCCATACTTTTGTATAAAATATGGTAAATGATTGAAGATGATGTGTTGGATATGAAAACAGATTAGTTAGAATGTTTTACACTCACATATTTGCACATAAGAGAGAATGAAATACACGATAATATCATGTAGTGAGTAATCTGGGTGTCTGTCCATGCTGTTTTGAATGATTTTTTCAGAAGGTTGAGATTCTCCTTGAACTTGTTCATATCACCTTGTGACCAGTCATCTTTGTCGCACATCAAAAATAGGATGTCTATTGATCGCCAAACCTCAGCCTTCGCGTTACGAGTAGTTGGTTCTTGGTCTTTGACTGCAATATGTAGCTTTTTCCAGCTCTGATACTGTACCTTGCTAACATAAGATGTGTTATATATTTTTCCATTTTTTGTTAGCTTCGGATCTCTTGTACCTTGGGGTTTAGATAAAAACCTCCGTGCCTTCACCCCACCGATGGGTGGTTTGCATGGGACATCCTTCTTAGCAGTTGATCTCTTTTCATCCCGCTGGATTTTCACATTGCCACCATGAAGCCCCATATCTGACAGTACCATTTCTAAGCACTGCAAGGCTACTTGTCGTTCTTCCAAGTTCTTAATCTTCCAAGCAAACCCGATATATAAGTATACCAATTTCTCCACAATTCTACAAAGGGCATGCACTGTACAAATGTGGACATTCACAAGTGGTATTTTCAAAACCGGTCGAAAAGCAGGATCCTGAATGTGACGTGTTGGAGCTTTTCTCCACCACTTTGGGTCCATGGCCTTTGCAGGCTCCATGCAGAACAAACACGGCGACTTTGCCATTGCACCCATTCCACAATTATACATGCACTTTAATGTTTTGAGGTCACTTGCAAGATGCCACTGAACTTGAAAGTCTCCCCTTCCATCTAGACGTAGTACCTCTCCCTGGTTAGTTTGTCGATCAATCACCTCCGGAATATTGGTTCGATGGAACACCCAATATAGAATCTCATGATCTTCTTTCTTTACCTGCAACACAAAATAAATGAGACTTAAGTAGATGTGAACATTTGAGCTTACCTGAGAATCTCGCTTACCTCAAACGCACCAAGCCACCATATGTTAGATTCTGATTGAACACTAAAATATAAAGGATCATCACTGGGACACTTTGAGAGGGCTCTATTCATTAAAGTAATAGTAACACGCTCTAGCTTTTTCTCTTTAACAAGCTCACACTCATCCAATTTTAACACAAAATGTAATACCCCTCGTGACTCTTCAAATGTGATGTTGTAAAACTCCACCATTCTCTTCTGTAATATCCGCAGGTCCATAAAAATATTATTGAACTCATCATATGCCATGTTTGCTCCATGGCCACTCTAAGTTGCTTTAATATGAAAGGGCTGTCCAAGATAGTCTCCCTGTGCCTCGTTAAGCTGAAGCCTCTCTTTCCAAACACTTGAGGCTGATGGTAAAAGGTTTGATTTTATACCCTTCTTAACAAAGATGGATGAGACAGACTTTTGGATAGCCGAATATCCTCTTTTGCTTACACCAAGTGAATCAAGTGTGCCTTGTATCTCTTTTGCAGGCACTAAGTTCTCTGAAATAAAGCGGTCCACTACATTTCGTTGTAGGACCTTAAACTTCTTGTCATGTGCTATATCTGCTGCCAGGCTTCTACTTATAAGTGGCTTCAATCTCTTTCCTATATTGACTTTGGGGTCAATGTTTTCCTTGTCAGGATAGACTGAATCTCTACATCAAGACAATGCATAAGTAAATAACAGAAAATTTGCTTCACTAACACTATTTAGGGACATGAAAACAATGCATAACAAGAAAAAACAAAAAGATTACTTAACTAAGACAATGTAGCCAACCAAGAAGCATCACCTTAATGCTCGGATTCTTTTCTTGAGACCTCCTGATGCAACCTGCAATGTTTCAAGATTGCGCAATTTCTTCTTTCGGATACGACCACCCAAGATGGTGTCCTTCATTTGACAACTTTGCACCTTTCCTTTCAGTTCTTGTACCTCTGTTTTATGTTGCAAAATGGTAACCTGATCTGTAGAATGTAAATGTGAAAGGCGAACAATCTCACATTGTTGAGCTTGGAGAATGCCCTTGTAAGTTTCAGCTTCTCTTGTAAGAGATTTACAATAACCCAGAAGGCCCTTTTCTCCATCACCAGCAAAGGTCAATAAGCTTGTAGGATTGACAAATGGTGGAGATGCATTAGTCATTGGATTCTTAGGGTAGAGAGAGCCTCTCGTCCAGATATCTATGTGTTTAGCTCCCTGAGCTCTGAGCGTGTCTATGGAAGTGGGAGGTATATGTGTGTTTGTTTTACTACGCTTAATCAATGGTTGGTACTCATTGTCCAAATGAATGTGAAGGTGATATTTGGCTTGTTTCTGGGTAACATTTGTGCCATTTGAGGAGTGCGCCATTAGCCAAATGTGCAGGTTTAATGGAAAGTGAATAGTGGATGCGCCTTCGTCCCTCCATGTTAGCCTCATTCCCTCCATATTGACGAGGTTCATTCAATGCAACTGAAAAGAGGATTATCCCTCAATCACTACGAACGAATGTTCAGAAGAGTAAGGAATCTACTTAAAGTACACTTTTTGAACTTTTACTATGAAAGACCCAGCTCTATTATTTGCCATTTTTTCTAGAGAGAGAGTGCAAAAAATACATTTTCTTAGAAGGCCCTCCAAATGACCTCCGAAATTCCTTGATGGGTTGAACTTTTCTATTTTTGGCTTGCCATTTGTATGTGAACAACCCTTGTTTATATTCTTAGATGCCTTAAGCCCCATGTTGCACGTGTGAGAGATCTTCTGCTTGGAGCCCCGATGGCACTGGTGCTCTAAGAACTTGCCTTCAAAAATATGTCCCATAAGGGCGCATGGGAATGGGCCCCTACAAGGGCACCATGTCATCTCTATGTCGAGCACTACCGGCACACTATACTACCACCGTCAAAAGCTATCGTTGCCCAAACTTCCCAGCAAGGCCGCGTACCGCCACAAGCAGCGCCTCATGCCTGCCTACGCATACAGCACCTTGGCCAAGCGTCATGAGAGATCCCCTTCTCTCCTTGATAAACCACAATGGGCTCATGATCCCACCTATATACCCCATCCCCATCGCTTCTTGCATTGCATGTAGTTTTATTACTAAGGCCACGTGGGGCACTGTGGTTTACTTGCTCTATAAAACCCCATTAAACTCCATTCACACATATAAAAGAAAACCTCATGGTTCCCACAACTTAAGAACCCCACCATTTTCTGCCTATTTCTCCAATGCCCAAGTCATAAAGTCTAGAAAGATCTCCATGCTGGCTTCAAATCTCCAGAATGTCGCTGCACTTTGACCTTGCCAAGCCTGCAAACGAAGGCCACCAAATCTACTAAAATCTCATATGATCACCGACTTCATACTTCGGTATCATGCCGATCCGGGCTCTGATTGACAATCCATCAACTCTATGGTCTTCATACACAACAAACTTCTCATATACACCTTGACAAGCTGAAGAAAACTCCAAATGACACACCGACCGAGGCGACCAATCTGACACATAACTCGCCCCTAACAAAACTTCAATCGATCATATCTTGGCCGTTTGAGCTTCTATTGCCAATCCAAAAAGATCAATATGCTCCATAAGATGAGGACTTCAGGCCCATGAACTCACTTGATCCCCGATCCTTCATGTGCAGCTGTCCAATCCGGTATGGATCTGCTAACCAATTTGAACTTCAAGCTGCCATAACTTTCACACCGTAACTCCAATTGACAAGCCATAAGGACAATCCTGTGGAGCAGTCTGGAGCAGTCTTTCATTTCTAACAACTTCAAACACATCCACTTTTAGCACCAAAAAGATAGTTTTTGGCCCTTTAAAGCCGCATCTGGCATACATTAAGCATTGAATTCTCTTGTTATCGAGCCCTGGTCATTGCTCAATAAACATATAGACTTTAATTAGGCTTAATTTTCATCTATTTACTCTTTTTTCCATCATGGAAGTGGAGCAACATGACAAGGACAATGGCCATTGACAACTAACCACAGGCCATGTATCTATCGATCGGTCATTTTCCAACCACTTTTTGGTCACCGTCTAGCCATGATATTCCGATGGTGAGACAATTTTGGATTTCTATGACGAGTGATTTTTCTCACACACATGATGTCTTCTCCTTATAAAAATGGCCTTACAAATGTGTGTTTCATAGAATAAAAATTACAAGGGTGAATCAGGCTCCATACTTAACACCACAAAGAAAGTGTCTTCTACTTCTTATCTCCTTCCTCACCGTACATGCACACACGCACTCCCAACTTTGCACTCACACTTAACATATATGTTAGCTAATTTACACTTTTTAAAGAGTTATTAAAAATGTCATTGAATTTCAGCATAGAGGTAGAGAGGCAGTCATGCAAGCGAATACCAAAGGTAGCACAGTCTCATTTGTATTTCAAGAATGTTTTTATAAATCAATAAAGAATTCTATTTTTTCATACAAGATTTATGTTACAGAGTCTGCAACTAATAGCAAGCTAATCTTTTCTCATAAATCCAACTCATCTAAAAAATATTTGTCTTTGGAATCATTTGTTGATGAAGGTGCTTCTTTGTTTAGTGACACTATTCCAAGGGAACTACCTCCTTCTATTGGTGAAGATGACCATAAGCTTCAACTTTTGCTGGGAAATATCCCCCTAACAAACCCCCTTGTTTCATCGGATATTGTGGCATAGGCTAATGAATTATTGGAGAAGGGTACGATTACACCAAGTTCATCTCCTTTTTGTTCTTGAGTACTTTTAGTGCAAAAAAGTAGGGTTCATTATCGAAGAGAGACCTCTTTTGGAAGTCTCACAAGGAGGCTTCCTAGGTACTCTCTCTTCATGGTGGGGGGCTTTGAGAATCCCATGAGCACAAAGCTACCGTTTTACTTTACTTTGGAGGGCTGGATTTCCCATGTCTTGTTGAAGCCTAGAAACAAGGTAGTTAACAAGCATAGGGGCATCATTAGTAGCTTGCTCATTAGAAAAATCAAAGTTATCAACATTAATTTCACTCTCTTTACTATTGTCAGCCATTCTAACAAATTTTTAGGTGTACTTTGGCATTTCAAGCCCTAGTTGCTGCTCCTCTTTACCCCTTTAGAAAAGCACTCAAGCTACTGTACCCGTGGCTTGAATATCATTAATTGCAAGGAATAGAAGAGAGGGTCTTTCAACACTAAAACAGTACCGGCTCCTATCAAGCTTCTAATAGCTCAATAGTGGTTAAGCCTTAGGCAAGCCCCGTAGGACTCCACTATTAAGACCATAGCTCTCGGCGTTGATGCCTCGTTATCTTCACAAAGGCAAGCTCACTGCAAGACTGAAAAATCCCTATTCTACTTACTCAATTGCAATTAATAATATAAACCATTTATAGCTAGCTTGAGGACCTCCCTTCTTGAGCAAGAAAAGAGAAACATTTTTCTCTGATACCAATGTAACATTTAATGGCCTAGTAACTTGTGTGTAGCGGAAAATAGCATAGACATAGTGATCATTTCATTAGAATAGATTCCTAATGAGCATAGCAAGAGTGCTTGGAT
This sequence comes from Adiantum capillus-veneris, assembly GCF_014529385.1. NCBI lineage: Eukaryota > Viridiplantae > Streptophyta > Polypodiopsida > Polypodiales > Pteridaceae > Adiantum > Adiantum capillus-veneris. Next base: position 30,384,354 of record NC_140935.1, read on the forward strand.
GGAGAGAGCAACAAAAAGCATAACACCTAGCTAGATAGGCATGAACAATACTTCAAAAGAGAGAGAAATTAAGGTATTGACAACAATTGAGGACCGGATTTATATGGAGCCGGTCCCCCCTCCAAAGGGATTTGTATTATAGGTTTCTCCCATCAAGGGAGACATTTTACAATACAATTCTTTGTGTTCCTTCAATATCTAGCTAGTGCAATGAATATGGAAGCTTCAAGCACTAGCAAACACTTTAAAACACAACATCAATTCCCTCACGGTCTCAGACCCAAGACCTCACAGACCTTCGAAGATGGTGAGAGCTAGTGGGGTATGAGAGTAGATCGAGAGGAAAGAGGAGTAGTCTTGTGAGAAAGAAGTATATCTCCTCACCTAATCAATCATAATAGCTTATCATAGGTTAGTAATTAGCATGGTAGAGGAGACGAGCATGCTTTGAAGCTTGGCTCTTGGTTGGATTTGCATTACAAAGCCAAGAGTTGTTGATGTAGGCCTCCCTTCTCACAAGCTTGGAGTAGGTGATGATCTTTCTATTAAAGCTTGCAAAGGAGAGAGAGAGAGTCTTCTTGCTTCACACATGAGATTGTGTGAGTGTGTGTGTGATAATGCCTTGTCAAATTCACCCCCCCCTCTCTCTCTCTCTCTTGGTTGGCCCCTCTTGCAAAATACTCATGCTGACACCCCATTGGACCCTACAAAGCTTAGCCAATGAAAATTCAGAAGCATAATTGATAGCCTTGTGACATGTGTCCCCCTTTCCCCTTTTATGAGAGCTTTAGATAATCAAATAATGCAACTAAACTCTCATTGGATCACTTTGTCTTCTATACAATAGGAATTAGGCAAGCCATTGGGTTGTTGAATGCTCATTGGACCCCTTGGGAGACTGTCCAATAGTCTTCTAGAGAGATTAATTATTATTTGTTCTTTTATCAAGTGTTTTTAAATGAATTAAACTAGATTTATTCTAGCATAATTCTCATTGGTCCACCTCTATAGCCATCCAATAGGATTTGAGTGCACCTTGAGGACAGCTGGGCTAGGGAGCTGACATGTGTCCCCTATTCCCTTTGTGTAAAAGGAGCTTGTGAGTGAGTGAGTGAGTGAGTGTGTGTGTGTGTGTGTGTGTGTGTGTGTGTGTGTGTGTGTGTGTGTGTGTGTGTGTGTGTGTGTGTGTGTGTGTGTGTGTGTGTGTGTGTGTGTGTGTGTCTCATCCCCTACTTACAGGGCTCGCCCCCTCCTATGTAGGAGTCTTGAAGACTTTTGTGTACACTCACAAAGCATCCAATTCCACTAAGCTTGACCATTTAAACTTACCTTTGAATTTTGGAACCTTAGCATTTTGGAACCTTAGCATTTTGGAAGTCTTAATGGGCTGAACCCTAGATATTTGGAGCCCATTGATGCACATTGCTCTTTTGCAAATGGCCTCCCCTTTGGATCCCTACTGTGGCCGGTCTGCCAGCTTAACCAATATTCTAGCTTTCTCTCTGTTGGTACTTCCCCATATTAAATGATTAGTTTAACATGAGAAAATCATTTAGGAGAATTAGACATTAGTTATTATGACACGTTCATCCGTATTGAGCCTTTGGCTCTCATATGCTATGGCATGATCTTCTTGAAGAAAGACTGCTCCAAGGAAATCACCACAAGCATCACATTGGACCTCAGATGTCTCTGAGAGATCCGGAAGCATAAGGACCGGTTGGGAGGTAAGATTTTCTTTGAGCTTGTCGAAAGCATTTTGCTCCTTAGCAATCCATGACTACTTAACGTTCTTCTTTTTTAAGTCATGTAATGGTCCTGCTTATTTGAGAGACTTTTGCTATGAAGCGTCTATAGTATGCACACATACCATTAAAGCTTCTTAGCTCATGTAGATTCTTTCGATTAGGTCATGATTTTTATTACCTCTAGCTTTGAAGGATCAATATGGATACCATCTTGAGAGATAATATGACCTAAGTATTGAATTTCTTGAAGGAAAAATTCACTTTTCTTTTGATTGATAAAAATCTTGTTCTCCCTCAATGCTTGAAAAATATCCTGGAGATGTTTCTTGTGTTCCTCCAAGGACCTGGAGTAGATGACATATCATCAAAGAACCCTCCAGTGAATTTGCGGTAGGGTCTAAAGATTTTCTCCATTAGACGATTGAACGTGGCTGGTGCATTAGTCAACCCAAAACGCATGACTAGATATTCATAAAGGTCAAATGTTGTGAAAAATGCGGTCTTTAGGATATCCTCATCCACTATCCTTATTTGATGATAGCCACTTTTAAGGTCAATCCTACTGAAGTAGGTCCAGCCTTGTAGCTTATCAAACAGATTTTCTACCCGAGGTATAGGAGATTTGTTTTTAATAGTGATATGGTTTAGTGATTGATAGTCCACACACATGCATATGTACCATCTTTCTTTCGCACTAAAATGACTGGAGAACAAAAGGGAGAGGAGCTAGGCCCCACCATCCCTTTGTCTACCAATTCTTGTACTTGCCTCATGATCTCCTCTTGTTGAGATTGAGAAACTTGATAAGGAGGTTTGCTAGGCAGTGAGCTTCGTGGTAGGAGCTCAATTCGATGGTCATCATCCCCTTATTTTGGAGGTAAGTCAATAGGGATATCATCAATGAACACATCCTAGAATCCTTTTAGAAAATTAGACAAGTGTAACTCTTCTTGATTCCTACCATTTACATTTGATGAAACATTAGGATCTTTTAGGGACTCTTTGACAAAAATCATGTACGCAAAAACTGAGCTCTTCATTGTTTTATCAAAAGCAAAAGGATTTACAAGTGGTATAGTACGACCAGACTCACTAGCATCTATATACATGCTCTTTCCCCTCTAGGTGAAGTAGATTCTCCTTTCAAGAATCTTCATGTTGACAGCCATGCGGTTGTGAACCATGGTGCCCCTAGGATATCATCCTCATGCTGGAGAGGAGAGATGAAAAAGTCTTCTTTGTTGACATAGATTTGGACATGAAGCCTCAACTTCCCAATCAAGGGAGTAATGGAGGCTTGATGTCCCTTGAAAGCAGTGTCGGCCGTTATGGTATCTCCCATCTCAAAAGATTGAATGCCCAACTTGGTGGCCAACTCCGTTGATATGAATTTGTGACTAGATCCAGGGTCAAATAAGATGAAGGAATCATGCTCCCTTACCTTTCCTCAAGAATAGGAGAGAGGTGATCATTTGCAAAATGAACATTCTCTTTTGAAGCTTCGATAGTGGAAGCTCTAGGAGTCTCATTGCGTCCATTTCACTTCGGGCAATAACGATAGCAGTGTCCTTGTTCCCCACACTGGAAACATATATGTTCCTTGCAAAAAGATTCAATATCTTTCGGAGAGAGTTTGTTTTTACCTTTGTAAACTCCCTTCTCCTTGGACTGATTGTTGTTGTTGTTGGAATTGCCTTGGGAAGGATTTTGGGCATTGGTTTTCCCCTTTGCATCACTTTTGTCTTTGTTTTCCATGGGCTTGAAATTTCGTCTAGCCTCTTGTTGAAAATTGATGTGCGAAGAAACCATGGTGTGGTGGATTACTTTGGTGATAGAACCATGCCGTTGAGAGTTGATGTACTCGGCCATCTCTTCAGGTAATCCCGCACAGAATTGTTGATTTTGCTTGACGAAGTCTATCTTTTGAATGACAGTAGCCTTGAGATGTAAATCCCAAAACTTGTCCACATATTTGTGGATAGACTCATGCAAGAGAAGCTTTAAACTCTACTATTTGATAAGCACTTTGTCCTTTGCATCGCTTGCAAGGAATTGCTTCATGATGAAAACTTGTAGAGTTTCCCATGCCTTTAAGGCTTGATTATTGCCACGAAGGCTAGCTCACCATTGACGAGCCGATTTTTGAAAGTGCAAAGCTACATGGTGTAGCTTGGAGGACTCCATGAAGCCCTCGTCTCCAAAGGCCGCATCAAATTGCTGGATGAAGGCCAATACTTTGTCAGTAGCACCAAAGGTGCCATCATAGGTGAGAAAAGAGATACTCTTTCCTCCTTTAAACTTCTTGAGCTTTTGTGACCTTTACCATGCAGGATAAGATTTTTGATGTCCTCCTCTCTTGTATTCTCTCGGAGAATAGACATAGCTTTCGTTGAAAGAGGAGGAAGGTGAATAAGAAGGAGAAGAGGGTGACCTCTTCCTTGACCTTTTCTTTCTTTGTTTCCTCTCTTCCTTTGCGGAGTGACGAGGAGGACTGTGGTCTCTTTCTTTGCGGAGTGACGAGGAGGACTGTGGGTTGACAGTTTCCTCTTGGGAGGAGTTGGCGATCGTCTAGATCGCCGTCTTCATGGAGCCACATCTTCAGAGGAACTTAGGGATTTATTAATTTCTTGTTCTTTGGATTCCTCCTCTTGTATGGGAGAGAGTCTTCTTTTGGGGGTCTCATAAAGAGGCCTCCTAAGCTCTCTCTCCTCTTGGAGAGGAAGGGAAATCTCGTAAGCGCGAAGTTGTTGAGTAACTTCGGCTTGCAAAGCAGGGTTGCCCATAGCTTGTTGCAACGTAGTAACAAGATAATCGACAAACACGGGGGCATCATCATTAGCATCTTCATGTGAAAAATCAAAGTGATCAATGTTTCATTCTACTCTCTTGGTTATTGTCATCCATGCTAATTAAACTTATGTATATTACTTTGTGCTTTGGTACCGTCAAAAACCTTAGTCTCTACTCTTCTTTACCTTTGAAAATCAGTTCTCAAGCAGCTACACACGTGGTTTAGACACTGTTGATTGCAAAGACTAGTGGAGAGGGTCTAACATTGCTCAGTTGATTATGGTTCCTGTTGATCTTGCTTGTAGCTCAATAAGGTTAAGCCAAAGGCAATCCCTGAGAGGCTCCATCATGAAGACTATAGTTTCCAACAGTGTACCTCGATCTAAGTCCTCCTCAACCAAAATAATAGATCCCTGTCCCACTTACCCTATTGCAATTAACATGCCAAATCTTTCATGGAAAACTTAAGAACCTCTCTTTTTAAGCAAGAAAATAAAAACCAATAGCTCTGATACCAATGTAATGGAAATGGCCTATGAGCTTGAGAATAGCGGAATTAAGAGAATTAAAGAGAGAATTTTTGTGAGACTACTTTGAGAACATATATGGTGAACTTAATTGATGGTAGCAACATAATCATAGTACTTAATTAACTTGGCATGAATAATACTTTTGCAAGAAAGAGAGTTTAGAGAACTTGAAAACAATTGAGGACTAGATTTATGTGGAGTCAATCCCCCTCCAATAGGCTTTTGTATTACAGGTTCTCTCATCAAGAGAGACTTGGTACAATACAATCTTTTTGTTCCTTGTGACCTAGGTGATGCAATGAAGATGGAAAGCTTCATTCATCACAAGCATAACAAGACTTTGTAAAAAGCATTAACTATCCCCAGCCTCAGCCCCCAAGCCTCAAACACATTCAAAGGTGGAGAGAGCTAGCGGGGAATGAGGGTAGGGAAGAGGAAGAAGAAACATTCATAGGAGAAAGAAATAGTTCCTCACTTATTATCACTCTTCTTGCTAGCATACATAATAGTATAGTAATGAAGATGGAGAAGATGGCAAGCTTAAGCATATTTGCTCTTAGCCGAGGGGACCGTTTTGAGATAGATCTGTAAGCACATGTCTATATTCTAACCCTTGTTCCCGTTTATTCTCCCACATTAAATGATCAATTTAATATGAGAAAATAATTTGGGTTGGTTAGATATTAGATTTTATGACATATAGTTTTACACAATTGCGATGTATATTTACACTTCTACAACTATAATGTATATTGAAATTGTATAAAATTGTAAATGCTATATTTTCTGCATAGATCCCTGGCAAGGGGCATCTTTTACAGAGAGAGAGTGATCAATTGATGCCGAAATTAGCTAGAGATGTGGGGGTGCCTTGTTTTTTAGCATATGTTTACATGTGGGCTACCCACTTACTAAGTGGGAAGCAAGACCTAAACCTATTTGAAAACTCCATAACAACTTATGAGCAGAAAACAATGATTGCAAAACCACACCCTAGGTGTTCTTGGATGCAATCTCATGCACAGATTTGATGTAGACATAGACTCCTTCGCGGGAAAGGAAGCACTCAACAAGCAACCCGCTTTTTAGAAAGCATTTGCATTTCTTCCAAGCTTCTCAGAACCCATCCTAATTCTTGTGCTTGCATCTTTACGCGTATTTCTTACTCAATTTGGATTTTCTCCTCATACCAATGGAATATTCCCTAATTGATGCCCTTGTCACCCATCTTGTGACACATTGGGAATACCCCATTAATCAGTCTCTCCCACTGAACTTATGAAACAATTTCTTCATGATGCATTTTGTCAGTCACCATATGACGCATCAGAGATGTCCATTCATGATGGCTTTCATAGTTCTTATAGATCTAACTCAGTTACTCAAGCATAGAACCATAGAATACCTACCCTTGTTGTGTAGAGCAACATCTTCTACCCTCTTTCTCTCTCTGAAACAGACATGAACGTACACTCAAATTCAAAGGACTATACAAGAGATGATGTGGTTATTATGTGCGTCATTGATGTGGCATTGTTAAGTAGCTAACGGTTTGGCAACGCTTTGTTTTTTCCCCACCCGAGGTACATAATCATATAAGGTATGAGGGTAGCCTCCTAGTAATTTCCATCCCCTTATTTGTGCAACCAGAGGAGATCCTAGAGTTAGAGACCCTCCACACACTAGTTTTTGTTTTCTTAAAAAAAGAACAATTCAACCCTGGAGATTTTAACATGCATTGTAGTCTGGGTTGCATTTATTCGACCAAATATTGCAATTTATATCGAATAAGTCATCATTATTCGCATATTCTCTTATAATACGTGGTATTTTTGAATAATTTATAATCTATCAATTGATAGTCTTTCGATCGATAATATATCGATCGATAGTCTATCAATCGATACGCTAGATTTATGTATAAAAAAATGCACGTCATTGTTCGATACGTTTTTGATCGATTTCGGTTGTGGATCTCTCTAGTTGTCTACAACTCACACTCTCTAGCTCACACTTGAGCAGGTCAGCTTTGCGTATTTGTAAGCATCTTTTCTCTTCACATTTGCGTTTTTTTAAAAAATAATTTAAATTTTATTTTCACGTGATTATATTACTATATGTGTCTCTGATACGCCTTCAGGCCCTCTTAGTCACTTAAGAGTTTAAAATTTAGGATATAGAAATTACTATGGCTTGTCTGATTTTATATCTTACTTCCATAGTAATCTAATTTTTTTAAAGAAAACATTGACTCTTGTTTTGGTATGCTTTGCAGCACTCTTACTTGAGTCAATGTTTTAAGAATTTAGATAACACCATACATTTTTTTGATATGCTTGTCGGCACTCATACTTTGTACGGTGTTTTAGGAGACCATTAGATAGCATGTGCATTTGTTTGATATGTCTCACGACACTCTTACTTTGTATGATGCTGTAGGTAAAATAAGCTCCAATGAAATGTGAGCTTACAAAAAATCATACTTCTTCCTGCATCTCAATCTTGGTTCTTACAACAGAAGAAGTTACTCCTAGACACGATCTGCGCAAATAATTTTTTTATCTAGCGAGTCTTTAAGCTATACACTTTTCAATATATGTATTCATGGACCACATGATTCGTAGATCTACATTGTAGATCTGTCTAATGAGAAAAGTGTAATCTTTAAACTACTCCCCGTATCACGATCTTTGGTTCTTACAAGTTTCTCTCAGACGAGATTTGTGAAAAAAAAACATTATCTGATGAGCTACTGATTTTTATAGTGTGATCGTTCTCGGCGTCTGGATCGAACGTTTATCCTTTGCTCTTACAACGGGAATAAAACCCTTACATCCGGTGCTTAGGACTTTCTTAGATCTTTACAATGAGAGGGATACACACATGACACCACACTTTACATTAATGTTTGTAATTTGTAAAATAATGAGTATTTGTATGACTTCATCACATTCCTATTGTGATAACATCCCATACATGTGAGGTTTTTGATTCGAAAAATTATAACATATTTTTTAATGATATGAAAAATCATAATAAACATCATGCATAATCCTGTGGACATTCTTGTGTATGTTAATCATAAATTACATTCATGTGGACCTGTGGTTTGGGGTTTAGGGTGATTGCTTCATGGTTGTGTTGCAAAGAATGACTAGAATGTGTTGCACTACATGTCAATTATACTGATGAGAAGTTATGATTTTTTGTTTTTTTGTTTTAGCTTCTACGCACATCATGGATACTATAGGCAAGATAACGAAAGTTGAGCACAAATATGTCGAAGAATTCGTATGCACTCATCTTTATGGATTACGAAGTGATCCCCTCTAGGAAGTCTTGCAAGAGTCCTCATACAAATCATTTTTGGATGAGTTATGTAGTGCTACAAATGCAACACTAGTTGCAACATTTTGTGGTGCTTCAGGTGGGATTGAAGTCCTTACAGGTGGTCAGTTGGGCCACGACGTGAGTCCAATCATAAGGCAAGTTTGCAGAGTTGTAGACACCCTTCACAAGCAAATTAAAGGGAAGTCTGGATTCATGGACCGCATGAAGGATGTAGAGGTCCTCTATAGAAGCATGAAGCAACAGGGAAAGAGCTTACGCATAGAAGAGTCCAAGGATGTACCCGAATTGGCCGCCGCTTCGAAAGTACCAATCTCTAGCAATGATCCAATGCTGCGCAACATGGAAAGTTTAGACCCATGCAACCTCATCATCATGCGCATGGCTTGCATTGAATTTCCACAAATGGCAAGCATTGGAGAAGGTAGATACGGCATGGTCACAAAGTTGAAAGTCAATCTTGAAACCTTCACAGATGAATTTTACGTCGGCAAGCTAATCAAGGGTGATGTCCAGAAGAGTGCCAATGACATAGCACTGTATGAGGCCACAATTATGAATATCACTCATAGTGGAATCATTGCTACTTTGGGATTGGCAAGACATGCCAGACGAGCTCCCAACATCATCTTCAAGATGTGGAATGGTGGAAACTTCGACCACTGGCTAGAGAGACTCCAAAAGGAGGGGAAGAATGTGGCCATGAGCAAGGGTCTCAAAGAAGCCGAGGGGACCGTTGAAGCCGTCAAGCAGAACATATGGCCTATCATTAATGGATTACTCCGAAACTTCATCTTTTTGCACGCGAATAACATCACTCACAATGATGTTTGTGGGAGTAATATCTTGCTGCATTTTGGTTGGGATAGAGTATATGTGGGCGTATGTGATTGGGGTAGTGCAACCTTGTTCCCCACAGAGAACACATTTTTGAAGTTGCGAGATCTTCTTCCATCGACAAGGGAAGCCTGGAGCAAGTAATACTGATGGGTGGCTCCCAAATGTATATCCACAAATCCTCCAGTCTACACGGGCAGCCAACATATCTACTCCCTTTGTAAATACATTCAAAGACTCCTTAAATATTTACCTAAGGATGATGACACTAATTATATCACTTTACTCAGACACTTTCAGGAAGTTCTGCACACTTGTGTATCTACCAATCCCACCCAACGCAAGTCCTCACATGACCTCCTCGGCATGTTACAAGGCATTAAGCGTGTTGGTTGCACACTCCCAGATAGTGCAGGCTTGAGGCCACCATCCAATGATTGAAATCATACCTTGTAATTTGAAAATGTGTCTATACTTTGCAATGAAACAGTTTTGTCTTGTCTCATGTCCATTGTTTTGAAATTTAATGCTATTTTATTACATTGGTGTTGTCAAAGTGATGAGAGAGATGTGAATTTTAAAATTGTGTATGTTGAACATTGATTGTACCATTGATTGTAGTTTTTTAATCAATGTATATCTATTGTTTCGATCTAATATTTTATTGTTGTGTGATTCGACAGGAAATGTCAGCCTCATAAGCTCCTCCCAATGTCGACGGTGAGCTCGACCATGAGGAGTCTCAATGCATCCTCAGAGAGGAGAGCCTACATTACGGGGCTCAAGACCTCTCCTTATTCTTTGTTGAGGCAGCGGAGCCCGAGGGCTTGGAGAGCGAACCAATGAAATTGGAAGACGTACGCAAGTGTTGTCCCTCTTTTTTTGTGAAAGGCATACTGTTCAGGAGGTCAGGTCGTGCCAAGGCAACGACACCATTGAAAATCTAAGATATGCAACACAAAGGGCTCGCGCATGTGTTGCTCCTACGCTTCATCCAAAAGGAGCGTAGTCTACCTAACACTAATCAATTTGCCATGTACTTCATCTAGCAAGTCTTCGTGCAAGATATAATAAAGAAGCGCATCCTTTGGATAGACCGTCCTTTCAACGCTAGTGTCGGACTTGGAAGAGCTAAAGAAAGGGCACAAGCATGTTGTGTGGAGGCAGATGCACCTGTACGAAAGAGGCCAGTTGTGGTCCTACCAGATGAGCATGAACAAATTGTGAATATTGTGTCTCAGGGTGCAAGATATAATAAAGAAGCGCATCCTTTGGATAGACCGTCCTTTCAATGCTGGTGTCGGACTTGGAAGAGCTAAAGAAAGGGCACAAGCGTGTTGTGTGGAGGCAGATGCACCTGTACGAAAGAGGCCAGTTGTGGTCCTACCAGATGAGCATGAACAAATTGTGAATATTGTGTCTCAGGGTGCTACACTAGCCAACCAAGGAGAGAGCGTTCTCTCGCTACAAAAGAAGTTGGCAGTCAAAGAAGCAGAAGTAGTCGTTTCAAAGAAAAAACGTGGCAGATACGAAGCGCAATACGGTCCTCTTTCTCCCCTGCCTCCTGAGGAGACAGGACCAAGTCAAGAGGCAGATATTCAAGAAACAGTGGATATACTTGAGGCAGCATTGAACACAGATCTTGAAGAAGCGGTGGATATCACATTTCTTAAGACATTGTAGACTATAGTTGGAAATTTTAATGGCAATTTATCCCGTCCTTTTTTGAGACGTATTGTATTCTCTCTATTTTTATGGCAATGAATTTGTTTTGGAGTTGCTAATTGATGACTTTGTTGAGAGTTTGGTTTGTAGATGTCACTTTGTTCAGGATTTGAGAATGTTATTTTATTTGGCTGCCACATCATGTCCTCAATACTTATGTTTATGCAAACTCTCTTCAATACTTGACCCTAAACTTAATGGAGAAGACTTATACATTATCCAGAGGTGTGCATGTTGCTCTTAATCCAAAAAAGTGAGATATATAGCTCAATAGGGAGCTACAGTGAGATAGAGTAGATACATTATCATGAAAAATGTTTACATTTTGCCATCTATTGCAGGCACCACGTCATCAACCTCTTCATTGTCTGAACATTCTGCAGCCACTTCCCACTCCATCTCATCGTCGCTACATCTCTGTTCTGCCACAGTTTCATGAGTTTGAAGCACTCCAAAGTATACTTCGGTCGCACGTGTGGCTATCTTCGTGGGTGCATGAAGGAGACGCATGTTACAAAAGATGTACACAAGGTCTACAACACGAGCAGGATTTAAGCGATTTCTGCGCTTTGAGTGCACAAAGTCATAAGAAGACCAATTGCGCTCACAGCTACCACTGGATGCCGTGATCGAAAGCACCCTGGTTGCCACGTGTTGTAACTCAACTACGTCTTCTCCATATTCTTTCCACCATATTGAGCCTGAAATTTTTTTAACGCTATTAAGAACCAAAAGATCTCCGAAATTTCCTTTCCTATTGGCATAATCCACCCTCTGCTAGAATGCATCCATGACATCATCGCCTGGCAACAACTGTGAGCAGACGTTTCTAAAGTCTCTCATCACCTCTTTGTTGGAAGCTTGTCCGTTCATCTGAAACTTTGGATCCAAGACAAACGCAGCACCATGCAATGGTGTGTGCATTTGAGCCCATCGTTTTTCCACAAGATGCACGATTTGTGATCTCTCCCTTGCACTGTAGTGGTTGTGTTCTTTGGTTTGACACGATTCCTCATACATGATCAAATAAACCTTACCAATGACAAACTTATCTGTGTTAACAACCCTTAGTAGTTCCACATAGGGCTTACTAACCCCAACAAGTTTGTCAATGTTCCGCCAAAAGAGAGGAGATTGCACCAAGGACACACATTTTTGAGCTGCTTCACGGTGGCTTGGATACTTGCTGAGCAAAGCCTCCGAATGACAATCTGCAATAGTTTTTGTAAGAGCCGCTTGCACTTCAATGAGATTATTCAAAACATAGTATGATGTAGCGAATCATGTGGCACAAAAAATTTGAAGTGATTTTTTTGGAGACTTGGAGCAAAATAAAGCATATGTAAACTGATGTTCCCGTATAAACTTGACTATGTGATTAGCATCAGTAAGAACCCATTTTATGAATGATAATCTGCCCATATCCTTTAGCAGTAAATTTAGGGTGTGTGCTGCACATCGAAGCCATGTAATTTTTGAGTACTTTTCTATAATGGCTAAACTCGCTCCTTTGTAGTTGGAAGCATTGTCTATAACAATAGCTGTCACATTCTTCGGTCCACCCAGTCGAGCGTTAGCTTGCTCATATACCTTTGTCAAGTAGAGAGATGTCTTCTCTTTCAATGAGGTATCAATGGCCTCCAAAAACATTGCACCTTTGGGACAAATTACCATGACATTAACCAAAGGTTTTTTCTGACAGCTGGTCCATTCCTTGAGCGCTATGGTACAACCAAATGCTGGAACAAAGTCAAATACCGTTCGCTTAAGAATCGTTTCTGTACTGCTTTTGACTTTGTCCACATACTCTGTTCGCATTTTATTATAATCAGGATAGATGAATCCATTTTTTGCAATTGACATTAGCGCATCTTTGAGAATAGGATTTCTTATAACATTAAATGGGATTCCACAAGCCATGAAGGCTTGTGTCCACTTTATATGCAATTTGAGCATGTCCTGTTGAGTAAATGCTGCGTGTAGAGTCCCACGCGTACCGGCTCTGTTGGATGTCCCGGGACTTGCATCTATCCCTCCCATGGCACCATTTGGAAAAGTGTAAAGACTTTGAGGTGTTCGGGTTGTTCCCATTGATGGTCCTTGGTTAGCTCGCATGTCCTCTTGATCTACACTCACTTCTTCTATGTTGACAAATGACCCACTTGTCATACCCTTCTGTCTCTTAGGAAGAAGTCCTGCCTATTTGCATCTCTTTACATACCCTGCAAAATGGACCTATATGTCTTTAGGCGGTGCTCCAGATTCTTTCACATTGGGGCTAGTGCCAAGTAAACGTTCTTTGATGCAAGTTTCATTGCCGTGCCACTTATGCCCACAATGTTTGCATTCCACAAACGAAACCTTTTTGTCTCTCTCTTTTTCCTCCACATACGATCACTCTTTTCCTCGCACCATGCTTTTTGACTTCAACAAAATATATCCTACAATCAATAGATACACTATGATTATAATTTTTCACCATAATCGCGCAGAAAGATAAAAGGGTATATATATGATTTGCTAAATTAAAATCATGAATGAATAGTATTAAGATAATATTTTAGGAAAGACCACCAATGGATATGCCATTCCTAGCTACTAGGAGGTAAAGAGCGTTTGCTCAAGACAACCTAGATGAGCGATGGAGTCATCTCACATTCCACTATCTATGTCTCTTGGAGATAGGAGCTACTGCTCAAACACAACCAATCGACCCTAAAATAACCGAGGTCTCTAATTTCTATATCAACATAGAGGTAAGAGCATGTGTGACTCCTAATTACTATGCATGACTAATATTCACTAGGAGGTAAGAGCTTTTGCTCGATCACAACATAGTGAATTCTATAGATAATCCACCATATTCACTCAGAGGTAAAAGCATAAGCTCGATAACAACCAAGTGAATCCTACTTCATACCTTAAACCTCACTTGGAAGTAAGAGAATCATCTCATAACAACCAAGAGGCACTAAGTGGACCTATTCTATGTCTATATGGAGGTAAGAACATTTTTTCATGACAATCAAAAGACACTACAAGTATGCGTATATGTTCCAAAATATATGAATTAACACTACATCTATGCACATATTATAGCTATGATAGATTTTAACCATCAAATATCACTTTTAGTATCTATTCTAAAACAAATAGAGCTAAGAGTATAGCTTCTAATGTTTAAAATTATACATTCGCACTATAGCTTAAAAAGTAGCCTCTAAAACAAGTAAAGCTAAAAGTATAGTTTCTACTACTTTGAGTAATTTATTTATACTAAAACAATAGAGTTAAAGAATAACTTCTATTGTTTGAATTATAGGTGATTCTAATCTATATATTTATTTTTATTTTTAATGTATAAACGTTAAAAATATTCTATTTTCTTAAAAAATCAAAAGATTTTTTAAGTTGACAACTCAACCTTTCTATGTCGGAGGTAACCTGACACTTCGGTGAAGGGAATTGTAGTTAAAACACGCAAATTTGGGCTTTATATACTACTACAATATCGATCAAAACCATACCGATCGATACATATTATCGATCGATATTTTATCGCTCGATAGCCTTTCGATCAATATGTAAGCAGTAAAACGTTATTTTGAATAAAGCTGGCGTGGCATCGAATAATACATGCGAATAAATATTTGGAACGTATTAATCGACCATTATTCACGAATAAAACGAATGTCGAATAACAAATCATGCAACCCAAATTGCAGTTGGTTTTCATGATACTCAATGTAACGTGTGTGCTTTTGTAAATAAACTCCTGCAGAGAGAAGTTCTTAAGCTTTCAACGAATCTCCGTCAATGATTGCGGCAATATTTGTCGTTTTCAACATGTTTCACATCCTTTTAGTAATGGGACACCTGTGTGTGTGTGTGTGTGTGTGTGCGTTTGTCCCTCTGTTTTACACACACGCACATGTGTGCGCACACACACAGAGCTTTTATGTATGTGTTAGTCTCTCACTTCTTTACAAAGCATGGCAAGTCACTTTTTGACAGCAAGGAGGACATGACGTGCGTAGCCAAGATATAGGACAGAAGTGCGATATGCATCACCGTAATGAGTGTGCATAGAGCATTGAGAAAATGACGATGAAAAGACACATACTTACGGAGCACTAGGTCCCTAGTTATATGAAAAGACACAAACTTAGGGAGCACATAGGTAAGCATGCATGCCAATTATGTTTTCTAGAGAACAAGACGTCATTAATGAGGTTTTTATCAAGGATGTCATCTCTGGGGTTGTATTTTACTGTAAGGGATGCCCACAACATGGGTAGAACAAAAGAAGACATGCACATAGGACACACATCGATGTCCATTCCTGATGTATTTCACAGTTCTTGTAGATCGACATTTCCTAACTGAGTTACTCAATCATAGAACCATGTAAAGGGGATCGGAGAGCACCATAGACGGAGAGTGAGAGAGAGAAGGAGACACACGACACACAGATATGGGTGGGGAGACTCAAAGAGTGAGAAGCCCCCTATACACTTATGCTATGTATAAGGTATACAAGTTAATGGGCGCCTAGACTCTAGGCGGCCGGGCAAGGCACAGGCGCCTATACCCCAACAACCTCCCACTTAAAGGCGATTGTGCCTTTAAGCAAGGGAATCTAGTCTAAAGACTACAAAAGGCGAGAGAAAATCGCTCTCAACCGATGCCCACTGGCTGGCTGTGATCATGTGCATCCAGCTGTCCTGCTCCCGTGTAAGTCCATACACCACCAGACGTACCGCACACGTACTGCAAGTATGTACGCAATACCTGCATATCTCCCTCGTGCACTATGCCATCACCAATCAACAAACGACTGACAACCCCAACTACAAATGCTCCCACTGCAGCTGCGATATCCGATCTCAAGATCAGCATCTCATACATGAGACCACCGAATGCCGATGCAATGCTAGCGGGCCCTGCTAGCTCTACGGAGCATGCATCAACATATATATCCCTGGCAATAGGCATCTCTGAGTGACAAGGCGTGTCAGCCACATTCATCTCCTGACTGTACGTAAAAGATGCATCAACATGTCGTGCAACCTCAGAGCAAACCAGCTGCTCTAGGTGTCTGCTGGAAGACATATCCTGCACAACTATATCCCCATGCTCACTGTCGAGCATAGAAAGGAATGACTGCATAATCATTGACATCTCAGCCTCCTCTACAATTATCCACTGCAAACATGACCACTCAATCTGCTGTGACTCACTAGAGCTCTCATGCTCTAACTCCTTATGCTGGACTCTTGCACAACGTCCTCCTGTCGTGACTCACTAGAGCAAGACCGCTCTACCTGTCTATTCTGCGTAGAAGTATCTTGCACAACTGACTCTCTGCTTTGCTCAGTCACTAGCAAAGCATGCATGTCTGACTCTATCACCTCTCTATGTGACTGCTCAAGTCGTGCCCCAACTGTGTGCACAACGAGCTCACTACTCTGCACTCCATGCAAAGCACCTTGCAACCCATGAGCAAAAGAGACTGTCCGGGTCTCTCACTCTCTGTATGGCTGTAACAAGATTGAGACTCGACCATCTCGCACCAGTACTACGTGCAATGAGTACCATGTGCCAACTCTATCACCTCTCGCAATCACTAGCGAACCCAAATGCAACGCAAAATATCGCTCAAGCAGCGATACCAGACATCCACTATCCTGTAACTGTCTGACTGAGATCAAATCCCGTCTAGAATCTGGCACATAATGCACATGACGCAGGGTAAGTCTCATACCACTGGGCAAGGACAAACATATGTCTCCTGCACCCTCAATGTCATACACAACACCATCAGCCATGTGCACACAACCAAGTCTCCTACTAGAAAACGTGCTAAACCACTCACGATGCGACGTGACATAGAAAGTAGCATCTAAATCTAGTAACCAATGTGAAGACAATGTGCAATCAGATATGCAATCCGTAGACATAAGATCGTCTGAAGACAAACTAGATGTAAACGTGACGTCGATGTCACAAGCATACTCAGTAATCACCGTACTGATCTCACTAGCATATGTGATGCCCAAATTTGCATCACGCATTTGTCGCCTCCGTTGTCTCAAACGCCTGAAACATCGACGCCTAATGTGCCCTCTATGTCCACAATGCCAACAGGTCAAGTCTCTATGCCGTCGAGACTTGCGTGTGGGACCAATCTCTCCCATGGACATAGAAGTGGGACTAGACTCCCCTGTAGACATGGATGTCGCATACATAGCATGTAAACTCTGCCATAAAGCATGAGTTGTAATCTCCCTCAAGACCTGCCAGTAAACGGACTCAACCAGATGCAAACGAATCGTAGACATGGCTAACTCATCAAGATCCTGCCAATCATCATCACGCATAGACTTGGGCTTTGCCGATAAACCACGCAAGGGTTTATCCTGCCCCAAATCCGCCAATGCAACAAGCATATGCTCTTTCCAAGCAACAAAATCTGCACCATCAAACTATGTCAGACCATAACGCTGGAAGTCAAATGAAAAATCAGCCATAATGCTCGCAAAAAAGCAACCAACAATGAGTAGCAAATGTCAACGAAATGAGCCCTAAAGTGGCTCGAATCGCATCAACAAAATTCTGTAAATATGGCTCAAAACCTGATGCAAAATTCCACCAATAACCGTGCAAAACCTTGCACAAAATCACAAGTCAATATGACTCGAATCTGGCTACCTAGCTCGTAGCCACACAAGCATACATCACAATATTCACTCCTGTGAGTGTGCCAAGATAACTGTACGCATGTCAAACCGTGAGCTAATCACCAAGCCCACACTGTGCGGTATCGATGCATACACATACACAAATCTCCCACCTGCAGAGAACACCGCGCACAAATGCTCAGTGCAACCCGCAATCTCTACCTAGATCGCATAAATGATGCGCATAAAACTCCTGGGAAAATTTCGCCAGAGTTTCGACGCACAATGGCTATCAACACAAAATAACCATTTTCCTGCAAGCTCAATACAATGAGCAATCAATGCGCATCAAACTACACTCAACATACATGCATAAGCTCTGCAAACCTGTGTCCAACAAATGCTCACAAAGAGTACCACAAGTGACATACATGTCATCCACAACCAACCTCTGCACTTGCTCACAAGATCTATTGCTCACCACATAAGCATACATAGAGCATTACCCGCTCAAAGACCATGTATGCAAGCCACAACACTACAAAAGAACCACTCAACTGCAACTGGCAACACCTGTGGGAGTACTAGACTCAACATGTACCTGGGAGTCAAACCCGATCTTGTAACACCTCATATGTGCCTGCTACCTGCAGTGTGCACGGGTAAGCTGTCTGCAGCAAAGAAAACAACAGAGCCATTAACTGTTCTGAAAAACAGTCTCTGTGTTTTTAATTTCAGACCCACTTGCACTCCGAATTGAAAATGATTCCTTCTACAAAGTCGTAGAGCTTAAAGCCAGCTCCGTTTTGAACCAAAAAGTTTTGGAATCGGAGCTGTGTAGCTCAAGTTATGAGCAAAACAGTGGCCTGCTGTCAAACTGTCAAAAACTGAACGACTTTCTTTTGTGCTTCTTTGAGCTCATAGAAAGGCTCAAACTCACTTCCCACCTCGATGCGTGAACTGAATGCATCAATCTCACAATGCTTCCATGTCTATGGAAGCTCCAAGCTCCAATCTGTCGTCGCTGATGTACCCGTTGCAAAGCTTGCCGAGAAGAGGAAAAATGTTGTACACAGTGGGCTGATCTGTAGAGGAACTGTGGGCTGATTTGTGAGCACTAGGAAGCTCCTGAGAGCTCTCCTGCAAGTCTCTGTATGGCTGTCCACAAGCCTCCTCTATTTCTTTGCTCAGATGTGTGACCTCTCCGCCATAGCCGAGGAGTTTATCGGCGAAGCCGTCCATCTACGCTCTCACACCTATCGCTCTGATACCAATTGAAGGGGATCAGAGAGCACCACAGACGGGAGGTGAGAGAGAGAAGGAGACACACGACACACAGATATAGGTGGGGAGACTCAAAGAGTGAGCATTCCTCTATACACTTATGCTATGTATAAGGTATACAAGTCAGTGGGCGCCCAGACTCTGGACGGCCGGGTAAGGCACAGGCGCCTATAGCCCAACACCATGGAATACCTACTCTTGTTGTGTGGAGCAATATCTTCTACCCTCTTTCTCTCTCTAAAACAGACATGAACATCTAATCAAATTCAAAAGACTATACAACTGATGATATGGTTATTATATACGATTATTGATGTTGCATTGTTAAGTAGCTAATGATTTGGCAACGCTTTGTTTTTTCCCAAGCCGACATACATAAGTATATAAATTATGAGGGTAGCCTCCTAAAAATTTGCATCCCCATATTTGTGCAACCAGAGGAGATCCTAGAGTTAGAGACCCTCCACACACCAGTTTTTGTTTTCTTAAAAAAACGAACATCTCAACCCTGTACATGGAGATCTTAACATGCATTGCACTCGGTTTTCATGATACTCAGTGTGATGTGTCTGCTTTTGTAAATAGACTCCTGCAGGAATCCATGTCACCATCTGTAGTATGGGATGCTTTGATTCTTTTGGAGAAAACTTGTATCTATTTCTATCATAGTTTGGAGCAAGTCATCACCTATTGCTCACACAGTTCTTGTAGATCTACAGTTCCGAACTTAACAGTTCTGAAGTGCACAAATCGGTGTATTGTAATCTTGTCAACAGAAATTACTGAGAAAAGTAAGAAAATAGTCAATTTCGCAACACTTGCATGCTGGAGACACGCTGCAATATGAAAGAAGTTGGCATGGGCAAATAAACTCATGACAAGATTGTTAGCGAGATTGATTGTAGTGCGTCGATAGGAGTGCATTGATTGCAGGATAGGCCCAAGGAGGGTAAGGTCACGACCACATACATATATGTTGCACTTGGCATATGACATATGTTGCATTGACTGTAGTGTGTCGATGGGAGTGCATTGATAGGCCCAAGGAGGATAAGGCCACGACCATTGAACTAAACAATTGCATGTTCTTGCATCATCAAGGCATGCACTATCATGCAGCAAGATAGCTTCATCTATGATAAGAGCGGCATTGTGAGAAACAATGATGTGGCAGTCAGATACATGAAGAGAAGAACATTACATTAGTGAAGGCAATCTTTTAGGAGTAGGAAGGACCACAAAGCACTAAGTTGCTCTCACGGAGTGTGGAGTCAGGTGCAATGAGCTAGGTTTGCATCTTGAGGGCCTGCGGCATTATGTAGAAGGTGAAGCAATGCCAAGTACGCCATTAAATTTTCCAAGAGCCCTTGGCAAACAATCTCATCATGAGTTGGATTGCCCGCTTTGGCCGACACGTATGTAGGCCTGTTTTGTTATCCATGGATTAAAATTCGAGGTGAACCGCAAAAGCCTCTTGATCTTGGGGCAAAGAACAAAGCATCCTCGAGAGCAGCGGGCAGACTCATCCTAGCTCACACAAAGAGCGTGCAGTGTGGTACCTAGGCCTGACCAAATGGTCTGCAATGGAGGAGGACTCTGCAATCAAGTTCCACATGCGCCGAGCCGTGGCCTTGGAGATTGTGAAGAAGCTCTCTCTCTTCTTCAGAAATCAATAGCAGCAAGCCCAACATGACCCTGGAGGCATTTGTCGCACAGGCACATAGCCCACGCAATGTTGGGCTGGCATACACAACCATCGACATAAACTTCATAAACCGGCAAGATACACAGGCCCCCCCATACATGACAGAAAAGCAATGAGCAATAAAAATGAGAGAGGCCTGCATGTAACCCTGAGGGCCCATACGGATCCACATTGTACTTGAAAAAGGACACCAAAGTAGGAGGATCCTCAAGAGAAGAACATAATAGAGAGAGGCCCACCCTCCCGAATCGAACCACCGCTACAGAAAAACCCGTCCTTTGAGTATCCACAACTTACGCAGTTCCCCTGGCATACCCTGTATAAGAGACCAAACCTGCTGGCCCAGACATCCAAAACAGCCTCTGCAGTAAGCTCAACGGAAAAGAGAGAAGCACCCTACTCTGTCCCAAACGGTTTGTAAGGTGTCATCGAGCCTGCAGGGGCACCCGCCATGGAGCTGCTTTGGTGATCCCATGCGACATTGCCTGAACCGCGCTAATGTACTCAGTGAGGGTGTATCGGAAATGTTCCATGCATAGCTTTACCGATCCATTTGCTCAACTCCTTTTACCAAAGGAAAAGACCGAAAACTTGAAACCGGTGCAAAGCTTTAGCGACCCATTGCTCACCAACAGAAAGCATTACATCGGAAACATTATGGAAGGGCAGAATGCAGAAACACAAGACCATGGATGCGCACAAGCAAGAACGAAAGACACACCCGTGGATGTGAACACTCCATAGTGCGGCTCTTGTTGAGGTCTATCAGCTTCCATCTTTGGCCTCACAATATGCCTGTCCAAAGCTTGCTGGGGGGAGGGCGGTCAACCAAGGCATACCGACACCATGACAAGCAAGGTGCAGGTGCATGACATTTCAGCCAGCCATGTGGTATTCTTGATGGGAAGCACGAAATATGACATGCCCACAGCCATGATGGTGGCTATGCTGGTTGCCTGAGAGGCAGGAAAAAAGCATGCTGGAGTGTGGAATCACGCACGGAGCGAGAAGGTCATGGGGTAGCAACGTCATCCTGTGCTGTCGGAAGAAGGCTCTGCACGCACTACTAGTGAGAGGCGAGGCCTGATTCGTGAACCACATTTCACTTGATGCATCCAAAAGCCCATCAATACACAATGAGCCCCTGGAGAGCCGTCAAACACCCTCACACAAGGAAAAACCTGCACATCTGTGAAGCCATATGGGAGGAGGGAGGGAAGCAAAAACACTCGTCAGACTGCTGGGCAGCCTTCACCGCCGGCGGAATGAGCCAGCGGGACGTTCATCAAGGCACCACCACCCGCTCCCCTGGAAGAGGCGCGCGAGGGGGCGGAAAATTCGCGCTCCCGCTGCTCAGCTAAGTCTCCTCATCCGAGTTGTGCGTCTTGTCTGAGTTGAAGCGCTCACACAAGAGGTACGAACTATAGAACAGATCCTGTTCAAGTATAGTCGTGCTAAGGTAAGGGAGCCACTTGCAATACTTGAAGCCCAATCGTCCTCCCACCGTTTCCAAATGTGGGTTTTCTGAGCAAGAAATTGTGTGACCCACACCCTCTTACAAAATCACAACGTGTCCCCATGCTTATTCAATGTCCCAACTCTATAAAAAATCATTAGCTAGCCATGTGACGCTACTCCACAAGCTTTATTCTCCCACACTCCACAATTGCTCCCCAGAGTTCCATGGTGGACTACTCAGGCCTTATGCACGCCAAGAAGTTAGCAGAGGTTTGCAAAGGACTTGTTGGTTGGCGGATCCTCGGCCAATTTTGATAGCTAGCTCATCGGCAGAGTTGTGATGGGCCTCTCCACGCGTTCGACTCCATTCTCATTCTCCATTATGTGTGTGCCGTGGAATTGTGCATACTTTATGTTTGTTCACCGTTCCGCCGGTGGAGTGCTCGAGCATTGTAACCCCAGCGAGGAGCGCATGGCAAAGGGAATGGGTCATCGACACGCGCTCACACACACTTTGGTTTAATTATGCAATTACGTTGTAAAACGATGCCTCATTTTTTGACGGTACCGTCTATGCTTTTGTTTGTACTTCACCACTCTCGAGTTGAAAGATGGAACAAACTCTCCTTTTCCTTGCATTCACATGTCGTTTCAAGCACAACAAACTCACAAAATGTAATGCACCCGTTTTCTTTCCCCTTTCAAGAATGCCCACAAGCCCTTGCAATGTTCACCACTAATTGAAAATTCTATGTGTCACACATTTTTGGGGATAAAGGCCATTAGGCCGATACCATTACAAACTAACCAAGAAGCTCACATAGAGTGTGAGAAGAAGCTCCACCAAAACCTCTCTCTCTCTCTCTCTCTCTCTCTCTCTCTCTCTCTCTCTCAACCTCGCATCCCCTTCGCATTGCGTACTCATCAGAAACTGGTGTCAAAGCCGCAGTGAAGGCCTTGCATCATTGCAACGTCGTGGCGGAGAATGCGCTGAAGCTGTAAAATTTTCAGCTTTGTCGTGTTGCATAGATTTGACTGAGTAAAAAGGCGATTTTTAACTTGGTTCCTACCACACCTTACCAAAAACGTCGTGGTCTACAACTTCTTTTTTGAAAGTTTTTTTAAATTCCACACTTATTTTGTTGTACGTTTGATAGACTGCTTGTATGTCGTACGTAGACAACTGTAGATTTTACAAATTTGTTTTGACCTTTCAAAACTTCCCATTTCATGCCTATTCTTGCGGCACCTGATTGCTATTTTGTGATCCACAACTTTGCATAAGAAAGTTTCTGCAAATTCTATACATTTTATATATATCACCTGATGTGTTTAAACGTTCCAGATGCTTTTGTGAAGAGTTGTTGGAAGTGGGATGCTTATTGCATACTTCATTTGTTCACTGCATGGCTAAGTTGCTCAAGGATTTTTAGCATACAGAACAAGAAATATATATGTGACTTGTGAAGAAAACAAATACGCTGGAATATTGTTTATTGAGCAGATTTATAGTTGATTTATAGCAGATTTATTGAGCATGAGTGCCTTGTCCCTTTGCCTACTACCTAACCTAGCTTAAGCCTCACATTACCCCCCCCCCCTTGGAGAAGCGTTTTCGTCCTCGAAAACTAAAGTGGTGATATCTTCGTAAGAACACTAATGTTTTTCACATTGGCATCCTCCATGGATCCAGTCGTCCATTTGATGAGAACACGATTCAGTAGGGAACATCTTGATTTTTCACATTGTTGTCCCTTTCCAACCGTCTTGTGTAACCAACCCATATCCAATATAGTTTGTAGAATCTATTTAGAACTCACTTGAGTATGTTAAACAAGTTATCACAACTAAGAGGTGTCCAAAAGTATACCTTTTCTCACTTTCCATGAAAGCAATTGGTTGGCATAACTCATTAGCAATGGATAAGTGCTTGACTTGTCATCATTCTTCATCAGTAGACAACCCCATCATAATTCTTGATCAAGGGTTAGAACCTGATTGAGACATGAAGGGACTAAACTTAGTCGCAACATGTTTTCCCTCATGGTAAGCAAATGTAGCTAGAGATATAACCTTTCCGATTGACTTACTTGGTGCTAACGTGCACGCTTAGTATATCCTTTAGCACAACGGTAACACTTATAATTTAGTTGTCTCTCTGGATGATTGACAGTACTTGGGTATGTTTCTCAATCATTTATAGAAAGTCGTCCAAAATTGACAAGTAAACATGGGTCACAATTCCTTGCAACATTGTCGAGTAATCAACAAGGGAATGGACAACTAACTTGATGAATTGTACAAAGTTTAGTCGTGTATCTACCAACACCCAAACCGATCCATGACCTCTATTGGTGATCGGTAGACCCACAACTAAGCTCGTAGAGATACTGCACATAAAGTGTGAAATGCTTCATAAGATGTCAATTTCATGACTTTGCATGCCACTCAAATCAGCTTTTGCTAAGCACTAGGACCCATAACACCTAGTGTGCATGCCTTTAGAAAAAAACTAATACGGACCTACATTTTCATGACTATAATTTCCAATGCGTATGACAAATCTGATGCTCATAGCACACATGAAAGAGGAGGGTAAATAATTCTGAGAAGAAACTAAATACTTCCTACTGCAGTTACTTGCTTGTTAAAATGTGTGAACCATGATAGAAAGTAAAACATAAATCACATCTAAGTACAAACAATCAAACATTTTCATTAACAATATAGCCTTGTTATATACATAAACAACCATCTGTTAATATTGTTTAGCAACACTTGTAACCTTAACAAGTCATTTTAAGTACGCGACAATTTTTTGCTACTAAAATTGTTTTTGATACTATGTGCTTAAAGTGGTCTACAAAATGGAGGTGACTAACATCTAGGGACTCTGTGGCAACACATAATTGAAAGAACAAGCACCAACGTCAATCCTAGAGACTCATATTCTCCCCATGTGGAATATGTCTTAGATAAGGAGGTCCAAACAAATGACATCCTTCAAGTATGAGATGTACTTGTGTGTGGAGGTAACTATAAACACTCAGCGACATGAATGAGAGGGACCCTCATAAACCTTACTCCACACTGGATAAAGTGAAATCTGTGAGTTCTTAGGCCATGTTGCTTTCCTTGTGGTAACATGTGCTAAAAAAAACCTACCATGTTCATCTATAATTGCAGGGGGTAGAGTTGTACCGAGTACACTACTGTCCCAAAATTCTTGCTCCTACATGTATCTTAAGATCAGAATGGATGAAATAATTCTAGCATATTTATCCCACTTGGAAAACTTAATCACATCATATGCAGAAATGAAAAAAACCCAAAACATATGGTTACCGGGAGAATAAAGATAGCATCCACCTACGCGGAGTTAAGTGCACTAGCCAAACCGAGAGTTAAGTGCATTAGCCAAACCTAAAAGGTATGGTTACCTGGAGAATAAAGATAGCATCGACTTACTCTAAGTTAAATCCACTAGCCATACTTAAAAGGTATGACCTGAGAAGAACAACATGTAATTGCTAACCCTGGGTGTTGCCTTGGGAATCCAAACCACTTGGTTATATTTTGTATGAAAACCGCTTAAAGTAGCAGTTAACAGTGACCAACACAGTCTACCATGTTCAAGTTGAAGTTTTCCACTAACCCTTGGCAAATTACAGACTTCTATACCTCTAGATGAACAGAAGAGGAAAATTCTCAACACCGCAAACAAGATAGTCATATTAAAGTTTCTTGGGTGTTCAAACAAGAGATCACCTGCTCTGAGTCTCTCTTATTCTATTCATGTCGGTCCATAAACTAGTTTCTTGATAGTGAGGCCATGCCTAATTGCTATCCATCTAAAGCATAATCTATATTGGCTACACCTTGTGCATAGAACCAATGATGTAAATAGCCCACCGCTGTAGACATAAGCAATTATCATAAGGCAATCTACCAGTCTCAATTCTTCTGAACAGAGTAGCTGATGCTATAGCGGAAGCGTAAACCATGCTTTAGTGGAATGAGTTCACCATACTAGTATGCCATGTATGCATATCAAAAAAATAGTATGATAAGCCCTTGGATTCAATGACGGTCTCAATAGTTTGAGCCAATAGTATACATGCCTTGCAAAATTTGTAATGGCATGTATCGATCACAATTGGTCGTTGCCCCGACCATAACTGTGAGCTTATATCCTATATTTCCCATTTACTAAACATGTGCGTCATTATCCTTGATCGCAAGTCAATAGATAACACTTTGGCATGGAATAGAAGCCTTGCTTTTCTCTATGTTTGTCAAAGCACTTTGCTTTGGACAATAGAGAAATCTTTTTCAATTGAAAGAGAAAAGCTTGAAATTGGCTAACCTTGTCGCTCCTCGGAGATGAGGCACCTTCGCTTGAAGCTGACTCATAGCCTTGTATATTGATAAATTTAGAGCTGTTGAATGTCCCTTGCATGCCCCCTTGGATTTGTTCATTTTGACCTCCAAGAAAAAAATCAGGTAGGCATGTTGCCAAGTTTCCCCAAGTTTGTATGCTAATCGCATATTCCAAACTTTGAAAGCTTACATGTAATATGCTCTGAAGTGAAGCCTTGCTTTGCATAAGTTTATTGAAAAGGTGATGCATAACGCAACCTGAGTGCTCATAGCTAACAAGTGCTTCTGTTGTTGACACACAAATGTCAAAGCAAAAGAAAATCTACATTGTCAATCTTCCATAGATAAACGGCCTTGCCGAATCATGCACCTTATTGGGAATCATGGGATTGCCCAATATTACAAGAGATAGCTCCTGAAGCTTAGCTATCAAATGTCATCCAATTGCCAAACTCTGCTTGACCAAAGCAACATTTGCTCGTAGAATAACCTACAAGATGGAATAAGTTCAAAAATAAACCTTAAATTTAAGGTACCAAATTTATGTGACCACTACCCTTGGCGTCAAAAGTTGTAGCATCTTGTGGCATGATTATGCTTTCTATCTACTTCGTGTACTTATTTTGCCTAAACTCTAGAAAGTTGTAATTGCTTTGGAGTGATTATGCACCCAATGCATATACATAGATATGGAGCCATGCTCCTAGAAGCCTTTCTTTTTTTCTTTTCCGCTTGGTAGCACAAAGAGGACATATCAAAAAAGATATTGATCTACAATATCTATGGCCCAATCCACTTACAACTATGTTGTAACCTAATGGAAATCCATGCTTGCCTTAATGCTTTGCAAACTAGAAAATAATAATGCATGATGATATGTAGAAATCCACTCTTGCAAACCTCAAGCATACTGCAAATCCATAATTCATATGCATTTGCAATTGTAAAATTAACGATCATTTCTACTCACGAGTCCATGCAAATGAATGAAAATTGCTAAATCTAATCGTAGCCTTGTTGTAACAATAAGCAAGTCAAGCTTTAGAAGCTTATGCATACCCCGTGGGTGGTAATCATTGCAGAACCAATTTTAAATTGAAATGGAAACTATAAAATGAACACCTAGAATCTTGTCGGATTGACCAATATACTCCCTATATGCCAAAAAATCCCAAACAATTACCTTGCATGTAGACGAAAAGAGTTTGTTTTGATTGTGTCGTACACAATTTGTGTAGATAATTTGGCCCGTGTCGTACACAATTTGTGAAAAAGATTTGAGTTTATCCCCCAAATCCTTCCTGAATTGTGCCAAAATTGACGTTGTCAAGCTTTCCCTTGGCCATCACACGTGCCAACTTCAAGAAAAGTACACTTTCTTGATTTGCAAACCTATTCTTAGTAGACCTTTCTTTGCCGGTAATAAATCACTTGATTTGAGTTATTTCCCCTGCTTCTCGACTCATACACAATTCCCAAGAGAGAGGTCTGCGAGCGGGTTTCTAAAAAATCATTGCAATTTTTCTCCCCTATGCCGGCTTGAAGCAGTGTGTATGTCGAAGCTTTGAGAGCTTCATTATGATTGAATTGCCAATCTAGGCATGGATCTTTTCATACCAAGAACATGGATCTTGCTTCAAAGCATGCAATGTCTTCTTAAGCTTGCACACCTTGTCTTCTCACCCTTTCAAGCGAAACCATGAGGCTATGATATATACACCTCCTTGTACAAATAGTTGAGGACCAAGTGCCCATGCTACAAGTTTTAGTGTATTCTCTCAATGGACTTTTGGGTGTGTATTTGGCTCAATTATGCAATTATATAGTAAAAGGATTCGTAGATTTTAGAGGGTAAATTGGTCCATTCTTTTGTTTTTACTTCACCGTATTGGAGTTGAAACATGGAATATATTCTTATCTTCTTTGCATTTGTATGTCACTTCAAGCACAAAATCCTCACAGAATGTAATGCAACAACTTTCTTCCCCTTTCAAAAATGTCCACAAGCCCTTGCAATGTTCACTTACAAGGGTAGATATCTTTTCTATGGAACTTGTTATCCGCCACAAGGATGGATAAGATGGTCCAAAAGCTCGTGGAGTTCAATTTAACCACACATACACAAGCTTCTTTTTGTGAAGGAGATCAATATGGATCCTTGATGTATCAACATCAATATATGAGACATATTTCACACGTGGAGACTATGAATTCTCATGGACTCTAACACTGGTGTCATACTTTTATACACGTGACAGTGGGTCCTATGGTGTCGATCACTCTTGCTCTATAAGGATCATTATTGTACTCTCTTTTGAAATAATAACTTGGCTAAGGTTTTTTATTTCAATATGATTAATATTTTTTGCACGCAAGTGGTGTTACCATGTATATGTGGTAGTGATGTGTGTGAACACACTTAGAACTGCCAAGGCGTTCATGTGTGGTTCTTTGACAGTGGTGCTACACATCACATTACATCACATCATGGCTTGCCCCTCATGGGAATACAGTCACTTGTGCTAACAATGCCTCTCGTTTGGTTAAGGAGGTCGGAAAAACTGTGATGACTTCTGCGAATGGCAGCTCTTTCACACTTGTTGATGCAATGTATGTACCTGGGATAAAAAGGAACATTTTGTTTGTATCTACACTTGCTAGACTTGGTCTTGTTGTGAAATTTGTGGATGACAAATATACATTTCATAATCTCAGTTTTGGTGATGAAATTGTTGAATCTCGAATTTTATGGCGTGGGATGTATAAGCTCACTTTTTATGACAAGTGTGGCCATAATTTTGCAACTGCAATTGTAGATTCAAAGCCTGTTTCACTTGCAAAACTTTGGCATGCACATTTTGGGCATCTAAATTTTGCCAATTTATTGCATTTGCAAAAATTTGATATGGTTGCTTCTTTGTTGCCTCTTGAAGCACCTGTGAAGCATGTTTGTGAAGGTTGTATTTGGGTAAAATACAGTGTTCAAAGTTTCCAAAGGATGGTTCAATTAGGGCTACATGTAGATTGCAGCTTGTGTATAGTGATGTTTGTGGGCCCATGCAAACTCCATCCTTGGGCAATTACCTTTACTTTATGACATTCATTGATGATTCTCCAAGCATGCATGGGTATATTCGCTTAAATCTAAGTCCGAAGTGTTTATGTGTTTGAAGAAAATTTTGGCTATGGCTGAAAAATTGAATGCATTTCTGGCTAGTCGTGGGATAAAACACCAATGTACATTGCCATATACACCTCATCAAAATGTTGTTGCTGAAAGGAGAAATAGGTCGCTTATGTAAATGGAATGATGTATGGTTAAAACGGAAGCTTTTCCACATTCATTTTGGCTTGAGGCTATCATGCGTGGCACTTATGTACTAAATAGGTGTCTATAAAAGCTTTGTAGTCTATGACTCCTTATGAAGCATGGTATGAAAAGAAGCCATCTTTTGATCACACGCACGTTTTTGGATGTTTGGCTTATGATTTGGTGCCACAAATGTTGCGCATAAAGTTTAATGATAAGGCTATTAAATGATTTTTTGTTGGTTATAGTACTAAAAGCAAAGGTTACATGTTGTACCATCCACAAACAAAGTGTAACTTGGTTTCACGAGATCTTGTGTTTGTGGAAGATTTGTGTTTAGCCCTTGTTGTCGTGTACTAGAGACAAAAATGTAAACTTACATGACATTTATGATAGTTTTTTGCGTCTTTTCAGTGGTGGAAACATAAATGTAATTTCCAATGGGGCAAATATATAGCCTATGGGGGTTTTTAAAAATGTTACAGATCAGCCTATTTCTGATGCAAATGTACATGATGTACTTGATGTGGAAAGGACTGAGAATGAGTAAGCTAGAGGTATGCAAAAATGGATGGTGCATACTTTGCATGACAATAAATTGGATCCACCTTTGTCTAGTCATACTACTTGTTCAAGTTCTCACCATGCATCAGATTGTTATGCTTGGTTGTTTCTAGCTTATGTGATGTTGAGGAATCTCTGTCTTTTGATGAAGCATAGAATTCTGAAATTTGGATGGCTGCCATGCAATCAGAATATGATGCACTTATAGAAAATGGCACATGGACTTTGTGTGATTTGCCTCCTAGAAAGAAGGCCATTGGTACACAAGGGTTTACAAGTTGAAACGTAACGGTGAGATTGAACAATATAAGGCTCGACTTGTTGCAAAGGGTTATGCACAACAGAATGGCATAGATTATGAAGAGACTTTTGCTCCCACTTGTTGTATGACTATTGTGCATTTTCTAAGTGCATTGTTGGCAAGTCATTTTGGACGGGATGTACCTCAATTAGGCATTGTTACAGCTTTCTTGAATGGTGACATATTTGAAGAATTTTATGTAACGCAGCCTCGCGGTTTTATCATTAAAGGGCAAGAAGATAAAGTGTGCAAATGTAAGAAAGCTTTGTATGGGCTGAGGCAGCTTCCTTATGCTTGGTATGAGAAAGCTAACACTCAACTAGTTAAACAAGGCTTTCGTAACAATCCAATAGAAAGCTCTTTGTATGTAAACCATGAGGGGGATGAATTTCTCATTGTTGTTCTATATGTGGATGATTTGCTGATCAATGGACAAAATAAGGCACATATGCTGAATTTAAGGCTGATTTGAATGCTACTTTCAAGATGAAAGATTTGAGGTTGTTGCATCCTTACTTGGGCATATAGTTTAAGCAATGTGATGGTGGTATTGCCTATTGCCACTCCCATGGAAAACGGTTTAAATTTGAGTCTTCATGATGCTGGTTATCCTACGAATATCACTCTTTTTCAAACTAATGTTGGATGCCTTATTTATGTATGCAACACAAGGCCATATATTCATTTTTCAATCTCACACCCAACATATTTATAAATAGCCCAGGATCTAAGCATTGATAGGATGTCAAGAGGATTTTCCACTACTTGAATGGCCCTTTACATCTTGGGTTGTTTGATCCCAAGGGGGGATAATTACCGCCAGATTTACATGCTTTTTCGGACTCAAATTGGGTTGATTGTTTTGATGTGCGAGTGTCCACAAGTGGTTTTGGTTTCATGCTTGGCATTTCATGCATATCATGGTTGAGCAAGAATCAACCAACCTTGGCCACTTCCAGTTGCGAGGCTGAGTACAGGGCTGTCTTCATAGCTACAATTGAGTGAGTATGTATCAAACGCCTTATAGATGATTTGGGTGTTGGATAGGACATTGCCAACGTCATCTATACTGGCAGTCACAGTGCATTAGCAGTTGAAAGGAACCCTGCTTTTCATGCTCGCACAGAGCACAATAAGGTCCATTATTACTATGTCAGGGAGAGACTATCAGCAAGAGAGACCAACTTGGCTTATGTGCCAACACAAGACAACCTTGAAGATATGTTCACAGAGGCATTGCCTCCTCGTGAGAAGTTTGAAGCTTTCCTCAAAGCTTTGGGCTTACTCCCCTTTATGGTTTGATCGTGTCCTCAAGGCATGGAACTTCTATACACTCTATGTGTCAGCTCTCATCACTACATATTCCTAGAGGGATTTCTTACCATACATATGTGGTAGAGATGTGTGTAACACACACAAGAACGCCATGGCATTTTTTCCCTCACTAGGAGGTTTTCCCCCCCATGCATTGTATATACACCCATCGCTCTAGGGATAACTGATCTTTCCATTTCACACTAAGTATTACTACTCTCTAGTGTGTGCCTTGAGATTCTTCATCTTTTCCAAGCTATGTGCGTTTCCCTGCAACCCTATTTCCAACAAGTGGCAAGAGAAGAAAGTTTTGACAACCTTATGAGTGGTTGTAGGGTAGCAATTTCATGTTGATAATCTTTACCTATATTGTTCTTTTAACAAGTGCATCAAGATACTCCACTTATGACATTTTTATGACACAATCATTCTGACTTTTCTTTTACATCTCCTCAATCTACATGGTTGTTATGGAGATTGTACTTTTTAGCTTGTTACAAAGTTTTAAGTCAATTGAAAGGACACATATGAAGAAGGTTCCACTTGGGATAACATTAGTGTGATTATAAAAATAAAAATAAAAAATTTCTTAGGGCAAAAACTCTTCTCAAAGCCGGGAGGTAAACTGCATGCCAATACCCAAGGGGGGCCTTATATTATAGAGGTGGATCCATAAATATGTAGCCCAATTTATATTGGTTGGAAAGATGTTATGGCAGCTAACAATTGAATGGGTTTAAGATTGGTTTGAGGTCGTCTAATGTGTATTTGAAAAGTCAAAATTCAAATGTTAAGTGGCATACGTGGACATTATCATCGATGGTTGCACTACAGTACCCCTTTTTTGCATGTGAAGATTCTAGAGGACCTCCATTTTCTCTCTCATTCGCATCTACTCTGTTATTTATTTATGCTTGTCAAGCTCAATTTGGTATGTTGCCATGTTTTTTGTGTCACACTATTTTTGCCTTTCCATCTATTTTTGTGTATCTTGTGTTTGCTTTGTCATTGTCAATGATGCAGTCTACAACCTGATAGACCTCAAGGAAAAAGGCAATGGCTTCCTCAACAGATGTTTTACCAGTTTCAAAGCATGAGAAGGTGTCTCACATGGTTGTGTACTCCAAGAAGATTTCCAAGGAGCAAACTGCACCAATCGCATTGTTTGGTCATCTATAGGATTTGGATGAGCCGCTTAAAGGCTTTTTCCAAAGACGAAGGAAGACTTTCATAGGGAGTACGACCTCTCCAAAAAATGAAAGGATGTGAGAAGTCTCATAGAAGCAGATGTACCTACTTTAGAATGGTTGAAAGTTTTTAGCAAGCTTACAAATAGAAAGGTGCCCTTCAAAACAACGAAGCCAAAGCACTATTAACATGTCCTAGCTATGCAAGCACGTGTATCAAGCCAAACCTGCAAACTATTAGATGGGTGTGAGGTTTGCATGTGGATATGTTTACAATGTGCTCATAGGGATAGTTGATTAGAATTTAGAACGATTTTTCAAAGGGGTTTGTTAACACCGTGCCAAATGCAGGTTACGTGTGTGAGTGCAAGATCAAACATAGGAAATCATAAAGAGGGAAAGTCTTTGAAGGCACGCTAACGGCCCTGCCATAGTACAAGAACAAAGTACCAATGATGGCGTTGTTTTTTCCTATGGGGGTGAGGTTATCAAGTCCCTACAATATCTGCTTGCATATTCCAAATTTTGAAAGCTTACATGTAATATTCTTTGAAGTGAAGCCTTGCTTTGCATAAGTTTATTGAAAAGGTGAGGCATAACGCAACCTGAGTGCTCATAGCTAACAAGTGCTTCTGTTGTTGACACACAAATGTCAAAGCAAAAGAAAATTTACTTTGTCGATCTTCCATAGATAAACGGCCTTGCCGAATCATGTACCTTATTGGGAATCATGGGATTGCCCAATATTACAAGAGATAGCTCCTGAAGCTTAGCTATCAAATGTCATCCAATTGCCAAACTCTGCTTGACCAAAGCAACATTTGCTCGTAGAATAACCTACAAGATGGAATAAGTTCAAAAATAAACCTTAAATTTAAGGTACCAAATTTATGTGACCACTACCCTTGGCGTCAAAAGTTGTAGCATCTTGTGGCATGATTATGCTTTCTATCTACTTCGTGTACTTATTTTGCCTAAACTCTAGAAAGTTGTAATTGCTTTGGAGTGATTATGCACCCAATGCATATACATAGATATGGAGCCATGCTCCTAGAAGCCTTTCTTTTTTTCTTTTCCGCTTGGTAGCACAAAGAGGACATATCAAAAAAGATATTGATCTACAATATCTATGGCCCAATCCACTTACAACTATGTTGTAACCTAATGGAAATCCATGCTTGCCTTAATGTTTTTCAAACTAGAAAATAATAATGCATGATGATATGTAGAAATCCACTCTTGCAAACCTCAAGCATACTGCAAATCCATAATTCATATGCATTTGCAATTGTAAAATTAACGATCATTTCTACTCACGAGTCCATGCAAATGAATGAAAATTGCTAAATCTAATCGTAGCCTTGTTGTAACAATAAGCAAGTCAAGCTTTAGAAGCTTATGCATACCCCGTGGGTGGTAATCATTGCAGAACCAATTTTAAATTGAAATGGAAACTATAAAATGAACACCTAGAATCTTGTCGGATTGACCAATAT
Source organism: Adiantum capillus-veneris (assembly GCF_014529385.1). Taxonomy (NCBI): domain Eukaryota; kingdom Viridiplantae; phylum Streptophyta; class Polypodiopsida; order Polypodiales; family Pteridaceae; genus Adiantum; species Adiantum capillus-veneris. The sequence continues at coordinate 30,419,011 of NC_140935.1, forward strand.
ACTCCCTATATGCCAAAAAATCCCAAACAATTACCTTGCATGTAGACGAAAAGAGTTTGTTTTGATTGTGTCGTACACAATTTGTGTAGATAATTTGGCCCGTGTCGTACACAATTTGTGAAAAAGATTTGAGTTTATCCCCCAAATCCTTCCTGAATTGTGCCAAAATTGACGTTGTCAAGCTTTCCCTTGGCCATCACACGTGCCAACTTCAAGAAAAGTACACTTTCTTGTTTTGCAAACCTATTCTTAGTAGACCTTTCTTTGCCGGTAATGAATCACTTGATTTGAGTTATTTCCCCGCTTCTCGACTCATAGACAATTCCCAAGAGAGAGGTCTGTGAGCGGGCATTTTAATAAATCTTGCAATTTTTCTCCCCTATGCCGGCTTGAAGTGGTGTGTATGTCGAAGCTTTGAGAGCTTCACTATGATTGAATTGCCAATTTTTTACACCAGCCAATCTAGGCATGGATCTTTAAATTCATACCAAGAACATGGAGCTTGCTTCAAAGCATGCAATGTCTTCTTAAGCTTGCACACCTTGTCTTCTCACCCTTTCAAGCGAAACCATGAGGCTATGATATATACACTTCTTTGTACAAATAGTTGAGGACCAAGTGCCCATGCTACAAGTTTTAATGTTTTCTCTCAATGGACTTTTGGGTGTATTTGGCTCAATTATGCAATTATGTAGTAAAAGTATTCCTAGATTTAGAGGGTAAAGTCCATTCTTTTGTTTTTACTTCACCGTATTGGAGTTGAACCATGGAATATATTCTTATCTTCTTTGCATTTGTATATCACTTCAAGTACAAAATCCTCACAAAATGTAATGCAACAACTTTCTTCCCCTTTCAAAAATGTCCACAAGCCCTTGCAATGCTAACTCACAAGGGTAGATACCTTTTCTATGGAACTTGTTATCCACCACAAGGATGGATAAGATGGTCCAGAAGCTCATGGAGTTCAATTTAACCACACATACACAAGCTTCTTTTTGTGAAGGAGATCAATATGGATCCTTGATGTATCGACATCAATATATGAGACATATTTCACATGTAGAGAGTATGAATTCTCATGGACTCTAACACTGGTGTCATACTTTTATACGCGTCACAATGGGTCCTAAGGTGTCGATCACTCTTGATCTGTAAGGATCATTATTGTATTCTCTTTTTAAATAATAACTTGGCTAAGGTTGTTTATTTCAATATGATTAATATTTTTTGCACGCAAGTGGTGTTACCATGTGTATGTGGTAGTGATGTGTGTGAACACACTTAGAATTTCCAGGACGTTTTTTTTTCTCACTAGGAGGTTTTTCCCCGTGCATTGTATATACGCCCATCATTCTAGGGCTAATTGATCTTTCCATTGCACACTAAGTAATACTACTCTCTATTGAGCTTCTTCATCTTCTCCAAGCTATGTGTGCTTCCTTGTATCCCTATTTCCAACAATTGCTATGAGAGCAGTTTCCGTCCTCCTGGGCATAGTTGCTAGCATCATCAAGACACACCTGCTCACTTTGTCAGAGTTGGGTAAGCATGGGTGAGCATCATTTGGTTGGAAATTTTTTTGGGTAAGCTCATAGAGATTAGTCTGCTCAGATTTTCCATTCAGGCTATTTTCAGCCTTTGTTTATACTACAAGCAATATTGTGCAGGCAATTTGGTCCTTTTGTGTAGAATTTATATCAGTACAAGTTTTTTCATAAGAGGTCACTTACAATCTTCTTTGGGTTGTGCTATATAGTACGTGTTAGTCCATCTTTGTTTGTCCTCTCTTCGGATAGTTTTCACATAAGGTGCAGGCACTTGCCATGGCTGACAACAACACAGATGTATGTAAGATGTTTGTTGTTGACGAGGATAAATTGGACTAGGACAGTTACCCAATGTGGGCTTACATGATGCAACATGTTCTTGTGTTAACGGGTGTTTGGAATGTTGTGTAGGGCATTGATGTACGTCTTGGTTCTATGGATACAAGCGATGTTGAGGATGTTGCATGCTTTGGTGGTGGCAGGATTGCTCCTGCTAGAGCTGTTTTGTCTATGGCTGAGCATGCTTTTTGGCATGTTATAGATGTGTAGGCTCATACATTGATTGCATTATCTATGAAGAAAACTATTACTTCTCATATTTGCTCAGCTAAATCAGCTAAACAGGCTTGGGACATTCTAGTTGGTCGAAAGCCACAATGAGGCCAAAATTGCATTGTTGCGTAAAGAGCTGGAGTCAAAGAATATGCATGAGAAAGATGACATGGACACTTTCCTTGTTGGTATCAAGGATATTAATGAGTAGCTTATCGAAGTCATTTCTGACAGTTCCCTTGTGCAGACTGTTCTTGATGCTTTGCTAGATTCTTACCACTTGGAGACTTATGACCCAAGGAAATTTTGATGTTGTAAAGTTTGATGCATTTTGCACATTGCTGTTGCAATAGTCACTTTCAAGAAAGGCTAAACATCGTGCCATTGAACAAGCTTTTGTTGCTGCTCACAAATAAAGTGGTAACAATAATTTAGCCACTAATTTAGCCACTTCTCATGGTTCTTTGGTGAGTGACAAATACCGTGTTCCTAATGCTTCTGCTAGCAACACTTCATCTAGGAATTTTGGTGAAAAGGGAAAAAGAAGATGCGTTGCCATTATTGCAAGGCTAATGATCACTTGATTAAGGAGTGTCCTAAATTGAAGGCAAAAGAGGCCAAGAAGAAAGAGGCTGGTTCCATGACAAGTGCAACTATTGTAGAATCTTCTGTGAAAGGATATTTTGATGTTGATGTAGATGCAAAGTGGGCATTTAGTGTACAATGCACTTATGATCCTTCTGTCCATGATGCATGTATGTCAGTTGTTGCAAATTCTCATGTGTGGTTCTTTGGCAGTGGTGCTACACATCACATTACATCACATCATGGCTTGTTTACCTCTCTCGAGGTTGTCCCTCATGGGACTACACTTGTGCCAACAATGCCTCTTGTTCGATTAAGGAGGTTGGAAAGATTGTGATGACTTCTGCAAATGGCAGCTCTTTCACACTCGTTGATGCAATGTATGTACCTGGGATCAAAAAGAACTTTTTGTTTGTATCTACACTTGCTAGACTGGGTCTTGTTGTGAACTTTGTGCATTTCATTATCTCAGTTTTGGTGATGAAATTGTTGAATCTCCAATTTTATGGCGTGGCCTGTATAAGCTCACTTTTTATGACAAGTGTTGCCATAATTTTGCACCTACAATTTTGGATTCAAATCCTCTTTCACATGCAAAACTTTGGCATGCACATTTTGGGCATCTAAATTTTGCCGATTTATTGCATTTGCAAAAATTTGATATGGTTGCTTCTTTGCTGCCTCTTGAATCACCTGTGAAGCATGTATGTGAAGGTGGTATTTTGGGTAAAATACAGTGTTCAAAGTTTCCAAAGGATGGTTCAGTTAGGGCTACATGTAGATTGCAGCTTGTGTATAGTGATGTTTGTGGGCCCATGCAAACTCCATCCTTGTGCAATTACCTTTACTTTATGACTTTCATTGATGATTCTCCATGCATGCATAGGTATATTCTGTTAAATCTAAGTCCGAAGTGTTTTTGTGTTTCAATTTTTTTTTGGCTATGCTGAAAAATTTAATGCATTTATGGCTAGTCGTGGGATAAAACACCAATGCACCTTGCCATATACACCTCAACAAAATGTTGTTGCTGAAAGGAAAAATAGGTTGCTTATGGAAATGGAATGGTGTATGGTTAAAACGGAAGCTTTTCCACATTCATTTTGGCTTGAGGCTATCATGTGTGGCACTTATGTACTAAACAGGTGTCCTACAAAAGCTTTGTAGTCTATGACTCCTTATGAAGCATGGTATGAAAAGAAGCCATCTATTGATCACACACACGTTTTTGGCTACTTGGCTTATGATTTGGTGCCACAAATGCAGCGCATAAAATTCAATGATAAGGCTATTAAATGCATTTTTGTTGGTTATAGTACTAAAAGCAAAGGTTACATGTTGTACCATCAACAAACAAAGTGTAGCTTGGTTTCACGAGATGTTGTGTTTGTGGAAGATTTGTGTTTAGCCCTTGTTGTCGTGTACTAGAGACAATAATGTAAACTCACATGACATTTATGATAGTTTGTTGCCTCTTTTCACTGGTCGAAACTTAAATGTAATTTCCAATGGGGCAAATATATAGCCTATGGGGGTTTTTGAAAATGTTACAGATCAGCTTATCTCTGATGCAAATGTACATGATGTACTTGATGTGGAAAGGACTGAGAATGAGTAGGGTAGAGGTATGCAAAAATGGATGGTGCATACTTTGCATGACAATAAATTGGATCCACCTTTGTCTAGTCGTACTACTTGTTCAGGTTCGCACCATGCATCAAATTGTTATGCTTGGTTGTTTGTAGCTTATGTGATGTTGAGGAATCTTTGTCTTTTGATGAAGCAAAGAATTTTGAAATTTGGATGGATGCCATGCAATCAGAATATGATGCACTTATAGAAAATGACACATGGACTTTGTGTGATTTGCCTCCTAGAAAAAAGGCCATTGGTACAAAATGGGTTTACAAGTTGAAACGTAAATCAGATGGTGAGATTGATCAATATAAGGCTCGACTTGTTGCAAAGGGTTATGCACAACAAAATGGCATAGATTATGAAGAGACTTTTGCTCCCACTTGTTGTATGACTATTGTCCGTTTTCTAAGTGCATTGTTGGCAAATCATTTTGGACGGGATGTACCTCAATCAATCATTGTTACATCTTTCTTGAATGGTGACATATTTGAGGAATTTTATGTAACGTAGCCTCGCGGTTTTATCATTAAAGGGCAAGAAGATAAAGTGTGCAAATGTACGAAAGCTTTGTATGGGTTGAGGCAGTCTCCTCGTGCTTGGTATGAGAAAGCTGACATTCAATTGGTTAAACAAGGCTTTCATAACAATCCAATAGAAAGCTCTTTGTATGTAAACCGTGAGGGTGATGAAATTCTCATTGTTGTTCTATATGTGGATGATTTGCTGATCAATGGACAAAATGATACATATGCTGAATTTAAGGCTGATTTGAATGCTACTTTCAAGATGAAAGATTTGAGGTTGTTGCATCCTTACTTGGGCATATAGTTTAAGCAATGTGATGGTGGTATTGCCTTGTGGTAAACAAGTTACATAGAGACTTCGCTATGTAAATTTGGACTTGAGTATTGCAAACCTATTGCCACTCCCATGGGAACAGGTTTAAAATTGAGTCTTTATGATGCTGGTGATCCTGTCAATATCACTCTTTATCAAACTAATGTTGGATGCCTTATTTATGTATGCAACACAAGGCCATATATTCATTTTGTAGTCTCACACGTGAGCATATTTATGAATAGCCCAGGATCTAAGCATTGACAGGTTGTCAAGAGGATTTTCCACTACTTGAATGGCCCTTTACATCTTGGGTTGTTTTCTCCCAAGGGGGGATAGTTACCGCTAGATTTACATGCTTTTTTGAACTCAAATTGGGCTGATTGTTTTGACGTGCGAGTGTCCACAAGTGTTTTTGGTTTCATGCTCGACATTTCATGCATATCATGGTTGAGCAAGAATCAACCTACTGTGGCCACTTCCAGTTGTGAGGCTGAGTACAGGGCTGTCTTCATAGCTACAATTGAGTGAGTATGTATCAAACGCCTTATAGATGATTTGGGTGTTGGATAGGACATTGCCAACGTCATCTATACTGACAGTCACAGTGCATCGATAGTTGAAAGGAACCCTGCTTTCCATGGTGGCAAAAAGCACATTAAGGTGCATTATCACTATGTCAGGGAGAGACTCTCAGCAAGAGAGACCAACTTGGCTTCTGTGCAACACAAGACAACCTTGCAGATATGTTCACAGAGGCATTGCCTCCTCATTGCTTACTCCCCTTTATGGTTTGATCATGTCCTCAAGGCATGGAACTTCTATATACACTATGTGCCAGCTCTCACTCACTGCATCATTCCTAGGGGGATTTGTTACCATACATAAGTGGTAGAGATGTGTGTGAACACACTCAGGACCGCCGTGGCATTTTTTCCCTCACTAGGAGGTTTTCCCCCCCATGCATTGTATATACACCCATCGCTCTAGGGATAACTGATCTTTCCATTTCACACTAAGTATTACTACTCTCTATTGTGTGCCTTGAGATTCTTGATCTTTTCTAAGCTATGTGTGTTTCCCTGCAACCTTATTTCCAACAAGTGGCAAGAGAAGAAATTTTTGACAACCTTATGAGTGGTTGTAGGGTAGCAATTTCATGTTGATAATCTTTACCTATACTGTTCTTTTAACAAGTGCATCAAGATACTCCACTTATGACGTTTTTATGACACAATCATTCTGACTTTTCTTTTACATCTCCTCAATCTACATGGTTGTTATGGAGATTGTACTTTTTAGCTTGTTACAAAGTTTTAAGTCAATTGGAAGGACACATGTGAAGAAGGTTCCACTTGGGATAACATTAGTGTGATTACAAAATATATATACTTTTATTCTTAGGGCAAAAACTCTTCTCAAAGCCGTGAGGTAAAGAGCATGACAATACCCAAGGGGGGCCTTATATTATAGAGGTGGATCCATAAATATGTGGCCCAATTTATATTGGTTGGAAGGAAGTTTTTGCAGCTAACAATTAAATGGGTTTAGGATTGGTTGGAGGTCATCTAATGTGTATTTGAAAAGTCAAAATTCAAATGTTAAGTGGCATACGTGGACATTGTCATTGATGGTTGCACTATAGTACCCCTTTTTTGCATGCGAAGATTCTAGAGGACCTCCACTTTCTCTCTCATTAGCATCTACTCTGTTATTTATTTATGCTTGTCAAGCTCAATTTGGTATGTTGCCATGCTTTTTGTGTTACACTATTTTTGCCTTTCCATCTATTTTTGTGTATCTTGTGTTTGCTTTGTCATTGTCAATGATAGACCCCAAGGAAAAAGGCAATGGCTTCCTCAGTAGATGTTTTACCAGTTTCAAGGCATGAGAAGGTGTCTCCCACGGTTGTGTTCCCCAAGATGATTTTCAAGGAGCAAACTGCACCAATCACATTGTTTGGTCATCTATAGGATTTGGATGAGCCGCTTAAAGGCTTTTTCCAAAGACGAAGGAAGACTTTCATAGGGAGTACAACCTCTCCAAAAAATGAAAGGATGTGAGAAGTCTCATAGAAGTAGATGTACCTACTTTAGAATGGTTGAAAGTTTTTAGCAAGCTTGCAATACAAATAGAAAGGTGCCCTTCAAAACAACAAAGCCAAAGCACTACCAACATGGACTAGCTATGCAAGCACGTGTATCAAGCCAAACCTGCAAACTATTAGATGGGGGTGAGGTTTGCATGTGGATATGTATACAGTGTGCTCATAGGGATAGTTGATTAGAATTTAGAACAAATTTTCAAAGAGGGTTGTTAACGCCGTGCCAAATGAAGGTCACGTGCGTGAGTGCAAGATCAAACATATGAAATCATAGAGAGGGAAAGTCTTTGAAGGCATGCTTATGGCCCTGCCATCGTACAAGAACAAAGTACCAATGCTGGTGTTGTTTTTTCCTATGGGGGTGAGGTTATTGAGTTCCTAAAATATCTTCTTTCCAAAGACATAAACATACATAAAAAATATGTTTAATGGTGTTGAAAGATCAATGTTCTAGAAAATAATTGTTTTGTGATGGATTTGCACTGGGTAGAGGGTGCCCTTGACGTTATTTTCACACATTTGGTAGATGATGCTACACCTACATGCAAAAGTTGAAAAGGCGCAGATTGCCTCATAGAATGCCCAGGTGTAGCTAACTATATACATGACTCTTGAGGCCACCACATCCTAGCTTGTGCAGTTTGTGTCGGGTATGGTTGATCAACCCATGATGCCTATAATTGTGGTAATTACTACTAGGATTTCAACAAAAGGTCATACTACAATCATGGTTAATGTGTACAATGCATGTGGTGTGGAAATCCATGAGCACGACAATGTGTCCTATGTTTTAGTGTTGAAATCATAGCCACTAGTGGATCTTCTATTTCCCACGTTCTCTAGTATTATTTTACACATGCCTCCTTGGTCCCAAAGCATAAGCATTTGTCCTTTATAGTGCACAAATATCTCATCACTCCTTTCACTACCTCCAAATGCTTCTTAACAAGATTAAACATGTATTTGCAAACTACTCTCAGTGCAAATGCAATGTCTGAATGTGTAGCAATCATGGCATACATCAAGCTACCAATAATGGAGGCATAAGGAACCTTGGCCAGTTTAGCCTTTTCCCCTTTTTATTTAGGATAATCACTTTGGTTAAGTTTTACATATAGACGTAACTGGGTATTGGATACCTTTCTCTTCTCAATAATAAAACATTGAAGTACCTTAAAAATGTGCTTAGTCTGAGATAAATAAAGCATTTTATTGCTCCTATCTTTCACAATTGTCATACAAGAAAGTGTTTGGCTTCTCCTAAATCCTTCATGTCAAAGCTGTATTGAAATTTTGAATTTAATGCATCTATCTCGCTAGTACTTTTTCTGAAAATAATCATGTCATCTACATACAAGATCAATATCAAAAGACTATCATCTATAGCTTTTTTTAGTGTAGAGGCAATGGTGTTTGATGATTGATAAGGTATCAAAGTTTTAGAAGGAGTGATGAAGATCCTCATAGGATAGGAGAAGCCCATGGTGAAGAACTAGGTTGAATAAATCCCCTACTGAGATAGTTAACAAGCTGACGTTCCACCTCAGCAGCCTCAGAATGGCTCATTCTGTAGGGTGGTTTGCTAATCGGTTTATTGCATGCAACCATGTCTATTCCATGTTGCACAGATCGTGTCGATAGTAATCCTCGTGATAAATCATTGGAAAAAACATCTTGAAATTCCTTTTTAAAAAAAATTGACTAAAAACTTTTTCTTGTTGAGAAGAGAGAGTAGTAGCCATTGTTGGGAGAGCAGAGAGAGAAGCATGAGATGTTGAGGGGTTGTCAATAAAATCAAAATTTGAAAGAAAGTGACATAAAGAGTAACACATGAAAACTTCTTATATTGCATTATCAGAAATGAGATTCATAAGCTCTATTGTACATATGAATGGTGAGGAATGCACATCCTTCTCTCCTAACAATAACACCTGTGTGCCATGGGATTCAAACAACAGATTGTTGTGCTCATAGCCACGCTTAAGTGATGGTTCTAGGCTATGCAACCATTCTTGACCAAGCACCACATCTGCTCGCTCCATATTCATAACCTGGAAATCCAAGGATATGGTATATTCTTGAATTTCCAATGGTAGAGTTCTCAATTGAGTGTTCCACACCTTGGCATCATGGTCATTCGTCATTGCTACCTTGTAACATAGGGAGCTCGGAGTTTGGGTCAACTTGAGCCGTTTCACTAACCCGTAGTTAATGAAATTGTGTGTGGCACCGCATCTACCAAGATACGTACCTTGTGCCTTTGAATAGATCTGTGGAAAGCACTAGGTCATGTGGAACAAAGGTCTGCTGCCACATGGAAGCTGTTATAGATCATTCATGCACTAGCTCGGTGTGTGTTACCTCCACATTAGAGAAAGATGACGAAGAATCAAGCGGCAACAGCTGCACCATGTGCATAGATTTCTCCTTGTCCTGGACAACACTTTTCCCCTTGGGACAATTCTTTTTTCCATGGCCACTTCCTAAACATTAAAAACATAACTTTTCTTTTGAAAATCAGACTGTTGTGCTCGTAGCTACTCTTAAGTGATGATCCTAGGCTATGCAACCATTCTCGATCAACATCGTAGCTACTGTGTGTATTGTGAGGCACCTGAGTAATGCATCGCGTCTTATCATCAGGATCTTTGTGGATGTGAGCTTGCACTATGGCCTCCTCAAGTGTTTTGGGATCATGAGTCTTGACATACTTCTTAAGCTCTGGTGTCAAACCGTGGATAAACGAACTTGCTAAAAGATATCTAACCCCTCTAGCTTGACGATGACATACCCTCGTGGGGTTCACTGTTCAATAAGCCCCCTATATAACCTGCATTCGCAGGGTATTTAAAAACCCCCTCTTTTAACATGTCTAAATGAATAAAAGAACCCCTTATTTGAGGATTTTTTCCAAAAATGAATGTAAAACCCCCTTATTTTAATGTATCTCTGTTAAATTGCCTTAAATTTTTGCATTTCAAAACCTACCTAGTACCAGGAAGCTCACTGCCTAACAAGCCTCCTTATCGAGTTTGACAAGCTCAACAAGAGGAGATCATGAGACAAGTGCATGAATTGGTGGAAAAAGGATGGTGAGGTCTCTCCTCTCCATTTTGTGTTGGAATTAGGGTTGGAAAGAGACACACACAGCTTGGAGAAGATGAAGGAATCTCAAGGCACACAATAGAGAGTGTATAACTTAGTGTGCAATGGAAAGATAGATAGCCCTAGAGTGATGGGAGTATATACAATGCACGGGGGAAAAAACCTCCTAAAGAGGGAAAAAATGCCCCGGCAGTCCTAGTGTGTTCACACACATCACTACCACATGTAAATGGTAACAAATCCCCCCTGGAGTGATGCGGTGAACGAGAGCTGGCACAAGAGTAAAGGGAAGTGCCATGCCCTGAGGACATGATCAGTCCACAAAGGGGAGTAAGCCCAAAGCTTTGTGGAAAACTTCAAGCTTCTCACGAGACAATGCCTTTGTGAAAAGATCTGCAAGGTTGTCCTGTGTTGGCACATAAGCCAAGCTGATCTCTCCTGCTGAGAGCCTCTCCCTGACATAGTGGTAATGCACCTCAATGTACTTTGTGCGAGCATGAAAAATTGGTTTCCTCGCAACTACCAATGCGCTCTGACTGTCAGTGTAGATAGTGTTGGCAGTGTCGTGTCCAACACCCAAATCAGCCATATGGCGTCTGAGCCATACACAGTCAATCGTAGCTGTGAAGACTGCCCTGTACTCAGCCTCACAACTCGAAGTGGCCACAATAGGTTGCTTCTTGCTCAACCATGATATACATAAACTGCCAAGCATGAAACAAAAACCACTTGTGGACACTCGCGTGTCAAAAGAACCAGCCCAATCCGAGTCCGAAAAAGCATGTAAGTCTGGCGGCAATGATCCCCCCTTGGGATAAAACAAGCCAAGATGTAAAGTGCCACTAAGGTAGCGGAAAATCCTCTTGACAACCTGCCACTGCTTAGACCCTGTTCTATGCATTAATCTGCTGACCTCTGAGACTGCAAATTGAATATCTGGCCTCGTGCTGCATACATAAATGAGGCAGCCAACAGCAGTTTGATAAAGAGTGACATCAGCAGGATCACCAGCATCATGTAGACTCAACTTCAAACCTGTTTCCATGGGAGTGGCAATAGGTTTGCAACCCTCAAGTCCAAACTTACATAGCAATGTCTCTATGTAACTTTTCTGACACAAGGCAATACCACCATCACACTGCTTAAACTGTATACCCAAGTAATGATGCAACAGCCCCAAATCTTTCATCTTGAAAGCAGCATTCAAATCAGCCTTAAATTCAGCAATATGTCTCTCATTTGGTCCAGTGATCAGCAAATCATCAGCATAAAGAACCACAATGAGAAGTACATCACCCTCACGCTTTACATACAATGTGTTTTATGTTGGACTGTTACTAAAGCCTTGTTTAACCAAATGAGTGTCAGCTTTCTCATACCAAGCACGAGGAGATTGCTTCAACCCATACAAAGCCTTCTTACATATGCACACTTTGTCCTCTTGTCCTTTTATGACAAAACCGCAAGGCTGCGTTACATAAACTTCCTCAAATATGTCACCATTCAAGAAAGCAGTAACAATGTATGATTGATGTACATCCCAACCAAAATGAGCTGCCAATGCACATAGAAAACGCACAGTAGTCATACGACAAGTGGGAGCAAAAGTCTCTTCATAATCGATGCCTTTTTGTTGTGCATAACCTTTGTAACAAGTCGAGCCTTATGGCGATCAATCTCACCATCCGGCTTGCATTTCAACTTGTAAACCCACTTCGTACCAATGACCTTTTTGCCAGGAGGCAAATCACATAAAGTCCATGTGTCATTTTCAATGAGTGCATCATATTATGATTGCATGGCAACCATCCAATTTTTTGAATTCTGTGCTTCATCAAAAGACAGAGGCTCCTCAACATCATGCAAGCTAGACACAACCAAAGCATAACAATCTGATGCATAAGATGCATGGCGAGAGCCTGAACGAGTACGACTAGACAAAGGTGCATCCAATTTACTGTCACGCAAAGTGTGCACCAACCATTTTGGCATGCCTCTAGCCTGCTCATTTTCAGTCCTTTCCTCATCAAGTACATCATGTACATCTGCATCAGTAATAGGCTGATCTAAAACATTTTTAGAAACCCCCATAGGCTGTACATTTGCCTCATTGGAACATACATTCGTATTTCCACCACTGAAAAGGGGCAACAAATTGTCATAAATGTCCTGTGAGCTTACATTACTGTCTCTAGTACATGACAGCAAGGGCTGAACAGAATCTTCCACAAACACTACATCCCGAGAAACTAGAATACGTCTTGTTTGCGGATGATACAACATGTAACCTTTGCTTTCAGCACTAAAACCAACAAAAATACATTTGATAGCCTTATCATCCAATTTTCTCCAAAGCATATGCCAAATAGCCAAAAACACGCATGTGCTCAATAGAAGGCTTTCTATCATGCCATGCTTCATAGGAGTAATAGACTACAAATCTTTCGTAGGACACCTGTTAAGTACATAAGTGGCACACATGATGGCCTCAAGCCAAAAAGAATGCGGTAAAGCTTGAATTTTGACCATACATCGAGCCATTTCCGTCAGTGACATGTTTTTTCTCTCAGCAACACCATTTTGCTGAGGTGTATAAGGCACTTTACATTGGTGTTTTATCCCACGACTAGCCAGAAATGCATTAAATTCATGAGACATATATTCCCCCCCTCGATCGGAACGGAGGGTGCCCATTGTACATTTCGAGACATTTTCAGCCATAGCCAAAAATTGTTTGAAGCACATAAAAACTTCGGACTTCGCTTTAAGCGGAAATACCCATGCATGCCTGGAGTAATCATCAATGAAAGTCACGAAGTACAGGTAATTGCCCAAGGACGGAGTTTGCATGGGCCCACAACCATCACTATGCACAAGCTGCAACCTGCATGTGGCCCGAACTGAACCATCCTTTGGAAATTTAGAACGTTGCATCTTACCCAAAATACAGCCTTCACAAACATGTTTGACAGGTGCTTCAAGAGGCGGCAAAGAAGCAACCATATCAGCTTTTTGCAAACGCAGCAAACTGGCAAGATTCAGATGACCAAAACGTGCATGCCAAAGTTTTGCATTTGAAATAGCCCTTGAATCTGCAACAGCATTTGCAAAATTTTGTCCACACTTTTCATACAAAGTGAGCTTATACAGCCCACGGTACAAAAGCCCAGATGCAACAATTTCATCACCAAAACTGAGATCATGAACTGTACATCTGTCATCCACAAATTTGACTACAAGTCCAAGTCTAGCAAGTGCGGATACAGACAAGAGATTCTTCTTGATCCCAGGTACATAAAGTGCATCAACAAGTGTGAAGGAACTGCCATTAGCAGTAGTGAGCACAATCTTTCCAACTCCCTGAACTGGATAAGAGGCGTTGTTGGCACAAGTGACTGAATTCCCATGAGGGACAGACTCGAGAGAGGTAATTAACAATTCACGATGTGAGGTAATGTGCTTTGTAGCACCACTGTCGAAATACCACACATGTGAATTTGCAGCAACTAACAAGCATGCATCATGGACAACAGGATTGTAAGTGCACTCTGCGCTAAAAGCTCATTCTACATCAACATCAGCAACACAGTCTCCTTTCACAGAAGACTCAACAATGGCTGCATTTGTAGTGGAACCAGAATTTTGTGCGCTCCTTGCCGCACTGTCGAAGCAAGGGACTTGCCAATACACCATGTGCGAGCCACAAACGGCTCCAAGCACACAACAAGCCTAAACTAGCAAGCTCAAGAGAGCATAGGGTGTGTCACTCACCGCTCTACGCTCGCCTTCGTGGTGGATTCCTCGCTGCGATGAAGAAGAAGCTGCAGTCGTGCCACGCTCAACCGCTTCGCCACCGTCGTGCCTTCGTAATGCTCGATCGCACACACACTCTCCCTCTCTCTCTCTCTCTCTCACACACACACAAGAGGGGGTGAAGAAGAAGAAGATGGAGATGGAGATGGAGCAAGAGCACTCTTCTATTGCACAAATGAGAGAATGAGTAAAAATTAGGTTTAGTTGGCTTTTATATGAGTTCACCCCATTCACACTTGGGCGCCCATGCTTAGCCAACTAATCCCTTGAATGTCCCAGTTAGAGTGCGCCTCTCATCGGCGATCACTCTACCTTTCCCTATTGGACCGACAAGCCCGGTACCTGACTCTACTTAAATAAACAATATGGTTACAGTGTCCGTCGTAGGCGATAGGGTGTCCGTGTGCCGTGAGGGTTAACATGCCTCCGTTCCTGATGTAGATTCCGTCCTCGGAAGCTATTGAGTTGAAGCTGGTTCGTCGAGGTGGAAGAGCATTTGAGATGAATGTCCTTAGCCTTCTTTAGTCACTGCAAAATCAAACAACATTGCCACAGTAATTGCATTCTCTTAAAAAGCATATGCAGTTTTAGGTAGACAAATTGATTGGTCAAAGAATTTCAAACAATTTGCTAGCAATGAACATTAAATTGCAATGTAATCAAATGCATAAACAGATGTAAAGGTAAAAAATTAAACAAGTATGGGGTCGCTAATTTGACGGTCGAAAAGCACTAGAGATCGAATATTAATACCATGGGTAAGCTTCTTAATTATCTGTGGTCAATTAAGTTGTTTAATCGCGAGAGCCAAGTATTGATGTTCGAGGGCTGACTAGAGGCTATATCTAGAAAACCTTGTAGTTAAGCTACCATAAAAGGAATTTCTCATGAAATCATCGCCTGACTGATTACTTTTTCTTTGACCCCCCAAAGTCTTTTCACATTGATTCAATTATGATGTGTGTGCTTATTTTGTATGCCTTGGGTTTTTTACTTCTCAAGGAAAAGCGCCCACACTGGGAACCTCTAGGGCTCTAGTACCATAGGTGATACATGTGAGTGAAGTACCAAATCAAGCTGAGATTCCTCTTCCAGCGTAAGATTTTACATTGTGGCACTTTGATTTTTTGTTTGTTCATTTTTAGCATTTTAATTTGTAACTTTGGGGAGTCATATAACACTGTTACCCTCCCCAGGCTCATCACATTAGTAAACTCCCTTTATAATACTTAAACTAAAGGTCAATAGGGTTAAGCCCACTAGAAAGCCCTAGTACATTTCACACAATGCTGCCTAAATCGGATTAAGAACCTAAGTAACCATTGCTTATTAGGAAGGCATTCCCCATGGTATTAAGAGAAGATTTCTAATATCTAGCTTGGTCAAACTAGCTTAGTCGGACTGCTTGATTTTTACCCCTAAACAAGTGATTATGACAAAACATTACATTGAATTAAATGTTTGATACTAAGCCAATGCGCTGAATATTATGCTACCAATCACAATCAAAGCAGACAAACATGGATGCAAAAAAGATAAGGGCAATGCTAATGGACAAGAAACACCTGTTTGTGTCGATGGTCGCGCTTGATTTGAAGTGTGAACGAGAGAAAGGTTCCATGAAGGTCCAAATCCTATCAATAGCAACACGCTCCTGTACACACTAGGAAACAAAAGGAATACCTCCAAGAGGCACATTAGTGGGAAAAGATAACTTCGCTAATCTCTCAACTCTAAAACAGAAACACTCCTATCGTACTAATCTTACCTTACCCTCCATCACTCAAGTGATGAGGATCAAAGGTGTTTTATGGCGTAGGTTTCTGTTTCACTGTACCAGATGTGACATGTGTAGGTCTGAGTCAATGTTTTGACTTTTAATGTGCATACTCGTTTGCTAATTGCTCTTGCTCTTTTTTTTTTTTTTTTTTTTTTTTGTGAGTATAAAGCTTTATATGTACATTCCCTAAGATCGGAGATTAAGAGGTCAGGGAAAAAGGTTGAGAGGGAAGCAAGTGAATGATGACTGTCAGCAAACACTCCCCCCTTCCTTGGGTAGATCATACCATTTGAAATGAGCTTGTCACCCTTTGAAACCAATTGTTCCAGTTGGTAATAGGTGAGGATTTTTGCCAGTAGTTTTCTATTACCCTAGGTGCCTCGTCAAGTTGCAACGGTGGTAAGGTACACTCCCAGGATCGAACTTGAAGTGGTTCATTAGGTGATTCTTGAACACTGGGAGGTGTGGATTCTTTTGTAGCTTATGGAGGTCCACTACTATAGATGGAGGCTGTGTAGAAGCTTTTACCTCTATGGATGTATTACATGAGGAGCTAGAAGCTTCATGGGACTCCCCCCTTCCTGAGCTAGGTGGAACAAATCGTTCTTTCTTTGGTACCCAAACTAGCTCGGGAGCAGGTGTGTAGCATTCTGTGATTTTTTTCTTTCCACGATCATTGATTCGTTTTGGAGCTATGGGATTGGGCTCACTTGGGTCAGGTGATAGGTAAGAGCACAATCTACGTTTTGGCACCCAGATTTGATCATTTCCTTGATAGTAGCCTTGGGCTTCCAATAGTCGTTTAGGGATCCATCGCAACATTTTCTTACTTTTCTTGGAGCGAGTGGTACGTTTCTTACAAGGCTTCTGTTTTTTAGCACTAGCTATGGTCACTAAAGAAGCTTTACGGACCCACTTGTATGTTTTCTTCGTTACCTTAGCATGAGTCTTGTCGGAAGCGATATGCATTGCTTGTAGCATATTTAAGGGTATAGGCATTTCATCCCCCTCAGGTGTTACCCAGGTCGTCCCCCTATTTCCCCAAGTGTCTATGGTTGATGCTAGGTGGACCCAATCCACATTGTCTGATTCAGTCATCCCAGGTAGGATATCCATATAAGGAGAATCTTGGCCAATGTCTGTATCCTTCTTACAAGTGTAACAATATTGTAGTGGGGCCGAGTGAACTGTGGTGTCAGAGCGATGATCAATAATGGTTTTACTCCCTAAGGGGTGTACCTTACCAGTCACCAAATCCACTCTAAGGACAGAGTCTTGGAATTGCAAATAGACATTATTTTTAGACCAATCATGAACCATTTGTGCTTCCCTCATGAATGGTCGTCCTAAAATCATTTCATATGACATAAGGTGTTTAGAGAAATCCATTACAATGAACGTATGTCGTACCTTGTGTCCTAGAACTTTGATCTTAAGATCCTTGAGCATCCCCATAGGTTTGGCTATGGTACCATTTGCCATCTTTACCACAATGTTAGTAACACTGAGGCGGGGTTTTCCCATGGATTCCCAACAATCTTTTGTAACGATGCTAACTCCTGCACCACCATCAAGAATTCCCTTTATAGTTAATCCCTTGGTAGTGATGGGTAGGGTCGCATTAGACTCGTCGCCTTCAAAATATTGCCCTAATTCGTTAATGGGTACCTCGATCACAGACTCGTGTCCATCTAAGTCAAGTGATTGCACATGATTTTCCTCATCAATCATAATCGAGTCAGGCCTATTTGGTTGCGCAAAATGCGGTAATCCCGTTCGTAGCTCTCCGTTAAGGAATGCTCGAAGTGCAAGGAATAACTCAGGATCTCCATACAGTTTTGCTATGATCGTGGTTCGTCGGACCTCAGAAGACATGAAGTCCACTAGTTTGGCAACATTCATTGGCGTTTTGCAAGGTGTAGGTCCTTGACTTGGAACTGGTGAGGATGGAATCTCATATTCCTCAATGGGATCAGGTATTCCTTCGTTAAACATCCTTTCCAACAAGAAGGGTGTATGCTCACTTTCTGATGTCCTGTCCTCACTCCCTTCTTGGATGATACTAGATATGGCTAACGGTCTATGGTTCATGTGGGGTGGATGAACTTGCGTGGGAAACACTGTGTCATGAATTTTGACATGCATGGGTTCTGGTTCTAGTTTCCTTTGAGTCTCCTCCACTAAACCTCTTAGATGTTTCACCTGCTCAATCTCGTCTACTGGGTTTGGGTACGTCCCAATCTTCTTTTTACGATTCTTCCCTTTTTGCCCCTGCGGTTTATCTTGGGGGTCTTGGATTGGATTTGGAAACACTTGTGGTGTTTTCAGAGGCTCTTTATGATTTTCTCTTATTCGGTTTTCATTTGGTTCCATGTTACGGTTTTCTTTGTCGGTCTTTCTCTTTGTGGTATTGGTTCTAGTCTCCATTGTCTCGACTGAATCTGAATCATCCTCGAGGTCATTCATATACACGGGGTCATCTCCTGTTCCTATGTTTGTTTTGGAACTTGGCTTTGAATTTTCCGTATTCTGCGACTTCTTCCTTCGTGTCTTCTTTTTCTTTGCTTGGATAACTGACGCGGCATCTCTCTCTTCGAGGATATGTCCTGGCCCTTGAAGCATGGACCGTGTAATCGCATAAGCGGGTGCGACGGGTGGTATTGGCGATGTCACACTAGCAATTTCGACCAAATTCAGGGGTGTGATTTTATGCGCATTTGGGTTATAGGGGCATTGGGAAATCAAGTGATCTATGCCACAACGATTACATGTGAGTATTGGCATTGCAGACGTGCTCCCTTGATTCATTTGCATCTGTGCAGCATTCTTTTGTAGCCTAATAGGGCACTCCGATGCTCGATGTGGTCCACCACACTCGTAGCATTGAAGAGGTGGCCTCCTAGCCTAGGTGTTGATATTTTGACCTCTGGATGCGAGAGCAGCAGCTTGATAAACCGGCTTGACTTGCCCCCAACAATCTTCCATGTAGTATATAGGACACTCTTCCAATGTATCACGTCCGTAGGCAATACTAGTGTCTATTTCCTCCTCACAGCCATCTGGATAAGCATTTGATGGCTCGCAACCCACTTGGTTCATAGGGGCGACTCTTGGATGCCGGGGCTGCGGTCCTAGCACAGGAGGTGGTAGCGGTGTAGCTTGTACAACATTTTGAGATCTAGGGACCATGTGTTGCAGTAGTTGCTCAACAGGTGGAGTAGGCATCAAGACAGGAGCTCGAGGCGCATCCGTCCAGGCTACAGGTGGTCTATTTGCCATCATATGTTTGATCATTAAACAATCCTTAGCTTGGTGACCATACCTACCACATGCGTTGCAAGTTCCATTAAATTTTACTCTAAACGTAGGGCACTCACTAGTGCTATGTGGACCTAAGCAAATGGAACGCCATTGTTGCTCCCTTCTTGGATACATGTGACTATTTTGAGGGGGTCGATTATCCTTAAGAGACTCTTGGATTGCCTTGGTGAGGTCTGTCAAGAATGTCTCAAATACCTTTGGCTCATTGGCAATGGGCTTTGCTGTCATGGGTTCATACTCAATGGCTTGTGAGCTAGTGGATCTCGTGTCAGTAGACACCCTCATGCCTGCTATCATCAAGTTGTCCTCTAATTGGATTGCATTGGCAGTGACATCTTCCCAGGTTGTGATACCTCTAATCACTAGTCCATTATAGATTCCTTCATTCCTCAACCCTCGAATGAATCGATCAAGCAGTTGGTTATTGTTGAAGCGCTCATTTACAGGGCAGCGAGAGTTTAAGTGCTTTAGACGACTAATGAAGTCCCTTACTGACTCTCCTTCCTTACGTTCGGCCTTCTGTAGCTGAGATGCTACACCCCAAAGCACACCTTCTCGTATGTACTCCTTTAGAAACAACCTTCGAAGGGTAGGGTAGATTGTTTTCTCATCCACCCTTAGGGTTCTATACCAATCTCCAGCCTTCCCACTTAATGTCAAGCTTAAGGCATTGCACTTATGTAGTTCGTTGCGTTCCCCTAAGGAATCACATACTTGTTCAAACACTTCAATGTGTTTTCTAGCATCTTCGTCCCCATTGAATTTTTGCGTGAGTTTGGCAATTTGTACTGCCTTACTTCTAGGCTCTCTATCAGATGCGTGACGCATATTTTCCGCGATAGATCGACCTATGGTTTGAGCAAACGCTGCCAAGTCACCTATGTGAGGAGGCAGGGCCGGTGGAGGTACTCTTGGAATCATATGTGGGAGAGGGACGGGTGCCGGTCTTGGCATATGTGTGGATGATGCAGGATATGGAACATAACCGGGCATAGGTCCACTCGGATAAGGGCTAGGGAGCGGCACTCGAGGAGCATAAGCAAGTGGTACAATTGGAGGTGTGGGGGCCATGTGTGCATAAGGGGCTAGAGGCACATATGGTCGAGGCCCCATATTAGGTACTACGACACTAGGTAGTGGCACTGCGCTAACCGTAGATGTCATCGGTACATTCTCTGTCAGGCTTATCCCTGGAGTGAGCACTGTGTTTTCCTTGATAGAGGGTTGAGCCAAGTTAGGGAAGCTAAAGTTTTCGCTCGGAGGCTCAGATTGCATAGAGACCCCAGGTGAAATGACGTAAGATGGGTCCATGGGGCTCATTAGAGGAGTCTCCATTTGTGATAGAGTAGACTGTTGAGCCTTGCTCATATCCAGAAATCTCATGGGGCCAGTTGAGAGTATATTTACCCCTCGGTTTTGCCTTTCTGATTGAATAATGCCATGGATAACATTACAGATCATTTTCTGTTGATCTTCGATGCTCGTGGCACTAGAGGTGGATTGTACAATCTCTATCCATCCTACATGGTAGGCGTGGCCAGAGTGTAGATCCGTCAACACCTCAGTGTGGAGGTCGTATGTCCAATGATCATTAATGAACAATCCTTCTAGAGTCGACGTGTTAACGGTTTCTTGTGAGGTAGAAGCAATATTGCTCCCCGTGGTTTTACTTGTCACCAACGGTACTCTGGAGGGAATTTCTGAAGGAGGCAGCTCAACAGGGCCTTCTTGGTAAGAAGTTGGTAGGATATCCACATGGACACTCTTTGGGGGTGTGGGGTCCACTTGCGATGTGAAAGGAGAGTCCACTTCCCCACCCCCTTCGTGTGCTTCATTTGCATCAGGTTTCGAGCGAGTAGCTCTACCTAATGTTTCCATGAAACGGCTAAACATACTAGTACTAGGCTGTGGAGCTTCGGGAGGTGCATGGCCTGCTCTCTCAGTGTTTTGGGTAGGGTATGCTTCCATGATTTCTGAGTCGGAGGAGGAATCACTAGCGGCTAATTTAGGGTCTTGGGTGGTGCTACCTTGTGTCCCCGCTGAGGGTCTAGAGCTTATCGTGGATGGGTAATGGGTGTCCGTATGAACAGAGGCACCCTCAATATGCTCGTGTTCTAGCACCCGCCCAGAGCGTAAGTGCATGTGCTTTTGATACCCTAAGGTGTCAAAAAGCTGCTCTAGGAGGCCTTGTGACTAGTTTTTAGCGTGTTTTTTGTTTGTTTTTTTGCTAGATTTTTTAGAGCGTGTCGTGGAATGGGCCGTGTGATAGCTCGAAACGAGCGTATCGCTAGGAGGAACGCGCCGTGCTTTACAGCCCTCCGTTTGGTCACTCTATGCCCTCGGAATCCCTAAAACTGTCAATTTCCAGTAGGGAACTAGGCCCAAACTAGAAAGTCTAAGGGTGCAAGTGGGAAGAGAAAGGAGGAGAGTGGAGGACTTGTCCCACATGCTCTCATTCTCTCTTGAGGGAGTAGGGTATATATATAAGAGTGAGTCGTGTATACATCATAAGACTGAGGACTGAGGCCTGGGCCTGGGGAAATGATCCCGATCTATCTTTTATACAAACCAACCCGTCCATTTTAAAATTCCCGGTTTTTATTTTCGAAAAATTTCACCGCCCGCTCACTCGCGTTTTTATTTTCCGATTTTTTTTTCCCAGAATTTTTTTTCCCGAATTTTTATTTTTTATTATTTTTTTAAAAAATCACCTTTTTTTTCAGAATTTTTTTTTTGATGCAGAAAATACAGAAATTGAAAACGCAGAAATTGAAAATGCAGAAATGCAGAAAATTGAAAAAACGCAAATATGCAGAAAATTGCAGAAATTGAAAACGCCGAAATTGAAAATGCAGAAATTGCAGAAATTGAAAAAACGCAGAAATACAGAAAATTGCAGAAATTGAGAACGCCGAAATTGAAAATGCAGAAATTGAAAAAAACGCAAGAAATTGCAGAAAATTGGAACTTGACAGAAAATTTAACACACAAAACGCAGAAAACTGCAGAAATTGAAACTTGACAGAAAATGCAGAAAATGCAAAAACGCAAGAAATGCTAACTGTGCAGTGCAAACCAGAAAACGTAGAAAATGCAAAAAATAGAAATCTCCACACAACTACACACCCTCATTCCCTGCCTTTCCTATGATAGAGATTGCACCACAAAAAAGCGTAAAGTGCTAACCGAGCTTAGTGTAGGGCATATCCCCGGTAGCGGCGCCAAAAATGTGCGCTCCTTGCCGCACTGTCGAAGCAAGGGACTTGCCAATACACCGTGTGCGAGCCACAAACGGCTCCAAGCACACAACAAGCCTAAATTAGCAAGCTCAAGAGAGCAAAGGGTGTGTCACTCACCGCTCTACGCTCGCCTTCGTGGTGGATTCCTCGCCGCGATGAAGAAGAAGCTGCAGTCGTGCCGCGCTCAACCGCTTCGCCGCCGTCGTGCCTTTGTAATGCTCGATCACACACACACTCTCCCTCTCTCTCTCTCTCTCACACACACACACACAAGAGGGGGTGAAGAAGAAGAAGATGGAGATGGAGATGGAGCAAGAGCACTCTTCTATTGCACAAATGAGAGAATGAGTAAAAATTAGGTTTAGTTGGCTTTTATATGAGTTCACCCCATTCACACTTGGGCGCCCATGCTTAGCCAACTAATCCCTTGAATGTCCCAGTTAGAGTGCGCCTCTCATCGGCGATCACTCTACCTTTCCCTATTGGACCGACAAGCCCGGTACCTGACTCTACTTAAATAAATAATATGGTTACAGTGTCTGTCGTAGGCGATAGGGTGTCCGTGTGCCGTGAGGGTTAACACATTTGCAGTGGAACCACCCTCTTTCTTCTTTAATAGCCTCTTTGGCCTTCAACTTAGGACACAACTTGATCAAGTGATCATTGGCTTTACAATAATGGCAACCCATCTTCTTTTTGCCCTTATCACCAGAATTTCTAGACGAATTGCTGCCAGCAGAAGCATTAGGAACAGAATTTTTTCCACTCGCAACAGAACCATAACAAGTGGCTGCATTGTTGTTACCACCCTTTCTTTGAGAAGCAATAAAAGCCTGTTCAACTGCACGCTGTCTAGTCCTTTTTTTTTTGGGAAAGTGACTCTTGCAACAACAATGTGCATAATGCATCAAACTTGACAACTTCTGGATTTCCTTAGGTCATAAGTCTCCAAGTACTAGCAAAAGTCTGGTAAGAATCTGGTAAGGCATCAAGAACAGTCTGCACAAGGGAACAGTTTGAAATAACTTCACCTGCAGAAATAAGTTGCTCATTGATATCCTTGACACTAGCAAGGAAAGTGTCCATATCATTTTCCTCATGCATAATCTTCAAATCCAGCTCTTTACGCAGTAAAGAAATTTTAGCCTCATTGCGGCTTGCATAAAGACCTGCTAGAATATCCCAAGCCTGTTTTGCAGATTTTGCTGAACGGATGTGAGGAACAATGGTGCCTTTCACAGACAACGCAATCAATGCATGAGCCTGTGCATCCTTAACATCCCAACGAGCTTGTTCTACCGTAGGCAAAACAACTCTAATAGCTGCAATCCTTGCAGCAAGAGTTGCAACATCCTCAACATCGCCTACATCCTCAGAACCAGGACGTACATCAATGCCCTGCACAATGTTCCAGACACCCTTTGACACAAGAACATGTTGCATCATATAAGCCCACATAGGGTAGTTGTCCCCATCCAACCTGTCCTCAGCAGCAAACATCTTGAACACATCTGTGTTGTTGTTGTCAGCCATGGTAAATGCTGCACCTGATGTGAAAACTGCCCAAAAATAGGAGAAACGGAGCGGAAACAACCTGTGCTATATAGCACAAACTGTAAAAGACTGTAAGGCACCTATTATGCAGAAAACGGCACTGACAGAAATTATGCACAAAATGACGAAATAGCCTGTGCAGTACTGCCCGTAGTGGAAACGGAGACCGAAATGAGCCCAAATCAAAATTCTGAGCAGACCAAGCTTTTCGAGCTCTCCCAAAATATTTATCGACCTGCGAACGCTTGCCAAAGCTCACTGAAATCGGAGAAAGTGAGCAGGCGTGTGCTGGAGCAGCTGGCGACTAAGCCCAGGAGGACATGACCTGCTCTGATACCAATTGTTGGAATTAGGGTTGCAAAGAGACACACACAGCTTGGAGAAGATGAAGGAAGCTCAAGGCACACAATAGAGAGTGTATAACTTAGTGTGCAATGGAAAGATAGATAGCCCTAGAGTGATGGGCGTATATACAATGCACGGGGGGAAAAACCTCCTAAAGAGGGAAAAAATGCCCCTTGCGGTCCTAGTGTGTTCACATACATCACTACCACATGTAAATGGTAACATGTTGTTCACCATTGCTTTTAGTGCAAAAGAAGATGACACGTATCCCATGTGTGTCGACTATAGAGCACTTAATAAGATTACTATCAAAAATAGATTTTCCGTGCCACGGGTAGAAGATCTATTTGATAATTTACAAATTTTGGCCTGACAAATGCTCCAAACGTATGCAAAACTCATGATGGACAAAAATCTTTAGGCCATTCAAATTCTCTTGAAGAGTACAAGCGACACCTCCAGGTAATCTTTCAAGTTGTGAGAGAGAATAAGCTTTTCATTAATCAAAAGAAAAGTGAATTTTTCCTACAAGAGATTCAATATTTAGGTCACATTATCTCTAAATATGGCACCCGTATGGATCCAACCAAGTTAGAGATAATAAAAGGATGGCCTAATCCAAGGAATCTACAAGAGGTACGAAGCTTCATAGGTATGTGTACATATTATAGATGCTTCATTTTTTTTAAAAAAAATCGCTAATAGCAAGCCCATTACATGACTTAACAGAAAAGAACATTAAGTATTCATGGACTGCAAAAGTGCAAGAAGCTTAAGGAGAATCTTATCTCTCAATGTGTGGTCACACTACTAGATCTCTCAAAGCCATTTGAGGTCCAATGTGATGCTTGTGGTAGTTGCCTTGGAGCTATTTTGCTTCAAGAAGGGCATGCCATAGCATATGAGAGTCAAAGACTGAACTTCGATAAGTGAGTATCGGGCAAATACGAAAAAGAGCTACTAGCTATTCTATATGTCCTAAACACGTGGAAACACTATCTCTTGGGGACTCCATTCATCCTACGAATGGATCACAAAGCCTCAAGAACTTCATGACACAAACCAAGCTCTCCGACAAACAAATGAGGTGGGAAATTTTTCTTTTGCAATTTAAATTTCATATTGCTCACATTGTTGGCAAGCACAATCAAGTGGTTGATGCACTTTCATAATGACCAAGGGTAAATGTGGTGTCTATAGCAACTCACACTGATCTATTTTTTATGATAGATGAGTATGCTACTAACCGAGACTTTAAGTTTGTAACTACAGCTTTTTCATTAGGAAAGAAAAAAGAACCATTCACATTGAAGGATGGTTATCTTCCAGACGGCAATAGGCTATGTGTTACTCACCTATACAATTAGAAAGTCATGTATGAATCTTATACTTCTCCTTATGCGGGGCAAAGAGGGAATCCATAATCAAGGAGTAGAAATGTATTTATGTTGGTCTACCATGAAAAGTAAACATACAAGAGTATGTTTCAAAATGCGTGGTAAACCAAAAGTTGAAATTTGATTGAGGGAAGAAACTTGGATTGTTTCAATCCACAGGCTTAACAAGCAAATACACTCTATGCCTGTCAAAAAGACTATTAAAGCACATGAAATGGCAACCCTCTTCAGATCTCAAATTTTCAAGCATCATGGCCTTCCAACATCCATTGTGCCGGACAAAGATCATAGAATGACCAGTAATTTCTAGAAGGGTCTCTTTGAGAATCTAGGAAGTAGATTAAATTTCTCTTTTGGCCTATCATCCACAAACGGATGACCAAAGTGAAAGAACTAATCTAACAATTCTTGATCTACTAAAAGCCTATGTCATGGAAGTAGATCAACGTTCTCAATGAGAGAAAAACCTATCTCTTATAGAGTATGTGTACAATGACATTGTACATACTTCTATGGACAAAGAACCTTTTGAAGTTAAAGAGGGAAGATCCAAAAATCCCTTACTACTTAAAGTACATGGGACGATCTTCGCTACTAATGAATATAGTCGAGACTCACAAGAATCTTTTCCAAAAATTAAAGAGGTTATATCCATCTCAAAGCAAAGGCAAAAAGGGTTGCTGCTAATAAGCACAAAAGAACCTTAGCCTTTAAGTAAAATGATTGGGTCTTGCTAAAGTTTCTCAAGGCTTGTCTAAGGCATACTACGGGCAAGAATCCTATGGGCCACCAAGAGTATTATGCTAAACTAGCAAAAAGATATTATGTTCCTTTTTAAATTCTTAAGCCAATCAATAAGATGGCTAATCAATTCAAGTTGCCCAACCATTGGCTCATGCACCATGTTTTCCATGAGAGCCTACGTAAGCCTTACAAAGAAGCGCCATCAAAAGAAGCAATAGTTGCAGACCCTCCAAAAATCGGAGATCAACTACTTCAATCTGAGTCCATCCTATGACATGAAGATAAGGTATTAAGAAACGGTAAGATTATCTGACGATATCTTATTAAGTTTAAGAATTATTATTTTAAAGATGCTAGATGGATGCAAAGAATCTAACTTAAGGATAATATGAACCTTGTCAATGCTTACCATGATCTGTTTAAATAAGCATATGAAAATGCATTTTAAATGAACAATGTTTTTGTCTTATAAGACTAGATCTCTTTTTATTGTGCACAAATTTAATTAGTATGCATGCTTAGGATCATGTTTGTGGTGACGACGTCTCACAAACACCAAGTATAACTTGGTGTTTGTCACTCTACTTTAGAAGTATGATATGGACTAAAGAGCAGGCATGCTTGTGGCAGCTACGTCTCCCAAGCACCAAATGGATTAGTCATCCATCTTGGAATGACGTTGAAGGGTAAAAAGGGATCCTCTACCCGCTAAGTAATAATGGACTAATGACTAGGCTTTATCTTCTCTACCTCATAGTCGAGGACGATTATGATTTCAAGAGAGAGGCAATGTCATAAAATCTAATATCTAGATAACCCAAATGATTTTCTCATATTAAACTGATCATTTAATATGGGAGAATAATCGAGAACAAGAGTTAGAATAGAAACATGTCCTTCTAGACCTATCTCAATAGGGGACCAAAAGGAAAGATGGTTGCATCTCAATAGGGGTCCAAAAGGAGATGGTCTACCAAAGAGCAATGTGCAATAAGTGCTTCTAGACTTATCTCAATAGGGGACCAAGAGGAGAGATGGTTACATCTCAATACGGGTCCAAAAGGAGGTAGTCTATCAAAGAGTAACGTGTATCTAATGGAGCTTAAAAGACCTTAGGGTTAGCTTCATTAAAGACCTCCAACAGTTAGTGTTAAAAGTCCTTTGACCTTAGGCAAGCTAGGGGTGAGCTTGAGATGTGAACCCAACTAAGCTTGAGGTGCTTGTCGTGCTTGTTGACTAAGGTGCTTGAGGTGCTTGTCGTACTTGATGACTAAAGTGCTTGTCGTGCTTGATGACTAAGGTGCTTGAGGTGCTTGTCATGCTTGATCAGGAAGGTGCTTGAGAAGCTTCCTATGCATGGGGGGTAAGGTGCTTAAGTAAAAAAGAGACCCTACAAAGGAGGGAAAAAGCCCAAAAGTTAGGGGAATCTTTGACTTAACCTCCCACTCACCCAAAGGAGAAACATTCCATAGAAGAAAGAAATAGTTTCTTCTATGGAATGTTTCTTCTCCTGGTTGTCCTTCTGTAACCAGTTGTCTTGAGATGTCAAGGAAAAATCGCTCAATTGAAGCTCATAGCCCTATCCGTTGCGCGAGAGAGAATTATTGTGTGTATCATATACACACTTATATATCATATACTCCCGTCTAGTATGTAATGAAATAACCTGCAATCATATTGCCAATTTCCCCCGCCCAGGTTGTATGCTCATAGCATAGTCCAATTGCGGGAATCTTCAAGGCAAGATGCCCAAATTGTAGTGAACAAATGTTGGTATTGACGTACAAAGATCATGGAAAATGAGAATTGGCCTTGTCAAGCAATTTCAATTGAAATTGGCTAGTGTCGTGTGGCGAGTATCTTTGCCTGCTACTGCTGAAAGCAGTGACAAGAAGTCAGCCATGCTGAGCTCTGTGCACCCTTCATAAAGGCGAGCCACAGGGTGTGTAGATCGCCTTGAGATTCCATGGGTATCAAAATTGAACTGCTATTGATCCGTCCAGCAGTTCAGGGCTGCAGGTACTCAAGCCATGCTTGAGTCATGTTGGTAGGTGAAGCATTGGTTCGATGCCAACCGAAGCCGTGCTTGTGTTGGGATTGCCTAAAGTGCACTCCTCTCGATTGCATGCGAGCCTTGCTAGAAGGCAATGCAAGCCTTGCTTGTCGAAAATATTATGTAAATTTCAAATAACAATGCAGCATGCACATGATAGGCATAATGCAGTTGCATATGCAAGTGATGATCCTTCATGCTAGCAAATTTATGGAAATGAATGGAGATTGATCACTTGTACAACAGCCTTGCCGGGACAAGAATCACTCATCATGTGCAAACAAATTGGCCGAACAACTTCAAAAAGAAATGCATACCTCATTACTGACTGATGCCGACTTACCTTGCTAGCCGCATGGCCATGACGAGTATTTTCAGAAATTCCATGCAAGGCCAATCTCGGCATGGCCATACTCATGGTCGGCCATGTAAATTGTAGAATTTCCACTCAACCGGCCTTGGGTGCTTTATTCTCCGACGCTTCTCTAACAAGGCCGAGCTTAGATCCTTGTGTTTGTAAACCACACCATTCCAAAGGCTTCAACCTCGCCTGTATCTGTGACTCAAACCCTGGAAATCCGGTTCGTTGAGGTTACGAAACCCCAAGGGCTTTGCATTGATGCGCGGCTAATTCCCTTATGGCTACGTTGCATGGCTGAAAGGCGCCTGCTTGTGAACTTCGTGGGCAACAACCCTTATCTTAGTGTCAAAAAAAAATGTATTGCCCTAAGGCCCATGGCCTTTGGGCGCCTGTGTATGAAAAGCGCAAGCATCAAGTCGGCGATGGCGCACAGAGAGCAGCCGCGAGAGAGAACCAGGCCGCCCCCCGACTATGTGGTGCTCAGCTTGCAGCGTGCCAGGGTCGAGTTATACTCCCCTCGGTCACGCGATCCTGTTGCGCTCCTTTGCACCCGCTTTGGCGGAGGTCGGACCGTTTTCCCTCCCCGGCTTGAGGGCGCTTGCACACGGTTCCTTCTTCGTCCTCAACTCCCTCTCTGCTAAGCGGCCATGCCCGCCTCCCAATCTCACCCTTAGGTTGCATGAACATGCATACAGTGGAGGTCCATGACCCACCTTGCCTAGAATAGACCGGAGCTCTGATACCAATGTAAGACCTAGGAAACTGAGACGTAGGATCCTCCTCCCTACCGCCCTTTATATAGGCCTAGCTCCTAGCTCTTGCCCTCAGCAGATCCCCAGTCCACACTGGTCCACTCCAGGCCCTTGGCCTAGGTCCCTTACCCCCTAGGTTGGGCCTAGCTCCTAGCTATTGCCCTAAGCGGATCCCCAGTCCACACTGGTCCAGTCCGGGCCCTTGGCCTAGGTCCCTGACCCCCTAGGTTGGGCCTTGCCCTGTAGGACCCTTGTCCCGACACTGACCGCCGCGGGCCACATCATTGGGAACCTTAGGTATAGGATGCTCGAAATAAGACGTCATATTGATGTCGGAATCCATGGCGACTATGTGCAGTGCTAGCAAGAGAAAGAAGAGTATCTTTACTCAAGATGGTCGTAGCCGTACTATGCAACACGACAAAGCTGAAAATTTTACAGCTTCAGCGCATTCTCCGCCACGACGTTGCAATGATGCAAGGCCTTCACTGCGGCTTTGACACCAGTTTCTGATGAGTACGCAATGCGAAGGGGATGCGAGGTTGAGAGAGAGAGAGAGAGAGAGAGAGAGAGAGAGAGAGAGAGAGGTTTTGGTGGAGCTTCTTCTCACACTCTATGTGAGCTTCTTGGTTAGTTTGTAATGGTATCGGCCTAATGGCCTTTATCCCCAAAAATGTGTGACACATAGAATTTTCAATTAGTGGTGAACATTGCAAGGGCTTGTGGGCATTCTTGAAAGGGGAAAGAAAACGGGTGCATTACATTTTGTGAGTTTGTTGTGCTTGAAACGACATGTGAATGCAAGGAAAAGGAGAGTTTGTTCCATCTTTCAACTCGAGAGTGGTGAAGTACAAACAAAAGCATAGACGGTACCGTCAAAAAATGAGGCATCGTTTTACAACGTAATTGCATAATTAAACCAAAGTGTGTGTGAGCGCGTGTCGATGACCCATTCCCTTTGCCATGCGCTCCTCGCTGGGGTTACAATGCTCGAGCACTCCACCGGCGGAACGGTGAACAAACATAAAGTATGCACAATTCCACGGCACACACATAATGGAGAATGAGAATGGAGTCGAACGCGTGGAGAGGCCCATCACAACTCTGCCGATGAGCTAGCTATCAAAATTGGCCGAGGATCCGCCAACCAACAAGTCCTTTGCAAACCTCTGCTAACTTCTTGGCGTGCATAAGGCCTGAGTAGTCCACCATGGAACTCTGGGGAGCAATTGTGGAGTGTGGGAGAATAAAGCTTGTGGAGTAGCGTCACATGGCTAGCTAATGATTTTTTATAGAGTTGGGACATTGAATAAGCATGGGGACACGTTGTGATTTTGTAAGAGGGTGTGGGTCACACAATTTCTTGCTCAGAAAACCCACATTTGGAAACGGTGGGAGGACGATTGGGCTTCAAGTATTGCAAGTGGCTCCCTTACCTTAGCACGACTATACTTGAACAGGATCTGTTCTATAGTTCGTACCTCTTGTGTGAGCGCTTCAACTCAGACAAGACGCACAACTCGGATGAGGAGACTTAGCTGAGCAGCGGGAGCGCGAATTTTCCGCCCCCTCGCGCGCCTCTTCCAGGGGAGCGGGTGGTGGTGCCTTGATGAACGTCCCGCTGGCTCATTCCGCCGGCGGTGAAGGCTGCCCAGCAGTCTGACGAGTGTTTTTGCTTCCCTCCCTCCTCCCATATGGCTTCACAGATGTGCAGGTTTTTCCTTGTGTGAGGGTGTTTGACGGCTCTCCAGGGGCTCATTGTGTATTGATGGGCTTTTGGATGCATCAAGTGAAATGTGGTTCACGAATCAGGCCTCGCCTCTCACTAGTAGTGCGTGCAGAGCCTTCTTCCGACAGCACAGGATGACGTTGCTACCCCATGACCTTCTCGCTCCGTGCGTGATTCCACACTCCAGCATGCTTTTTTCCTGCCTCTCAGGCAACCAGCATAGCCACCATCATGGCTGTGGGCATGTCATATTTCGTGCTTCCCATCAAGAATACCACATGGCTGGCTGAAATGTCATGCACCTGCACCTTGCTTGTCATGGTGTCGGTATGCCTTGGTTGACCGCCCTCCCCCCAGCAAGCTTTGGACAGGCATATTGTGAGGCCAAAGATGGAAGCTGATAGACCTCAACAAGAGCCGCACTATGGAGTGTTCACATCCACGGGTGTGTCTTTCGTTCTTGCTTGTGCGCATCCATGGTCTTGTGTTTCTGCATTCTGCCCTTCCATAATGTTTCCGATGTAATGCTTTCTGTTGGTGAGCAATGGGTCGCTAAAGCTTTGCACCGGTTTCAAGTTTTCGGTCTTTTCCTTTGGTAAAAGGAGTTGAGCAAATGGATCGGTAAAGCTATGCATGGAACATTTCCGATACACCCTCACTGAGTACATTAGCGCGGTTCAGGCAATGTCGCATGGGATCACCAAAGCAGCTCCATGGCGGGTGCCCCTGCAGGCTCGATGACACCTTACAAACCGTTTGGGACAGAGTAGGGTGCTTCTCTCTTTTCCGTTGAGCTTACTGCAGAGGCTGTTTTGGATGTCTGGGCCAGCAGGTTTGGTCTCTTATACAGGGTATGCCAGGGGAACTGCGTAAGTTGTGGATACTCAAAGGACGGGTTTTTCTGTAGCGGTGGTTCGATTCGGGAGGGTGGGCCTCTCTCTATTATGTTCTTCTCTTGAGGATCCTCCTACTTTGGTGTCCTTTTTCAAGTACAATGTGGATCCGTATGGGCCCTCAGGGTTACATGCAGGCCTCTCTCATTTTTATTGCTCATTGCTTTTCTGTCATGTATGGGGGGGCCTGTGTATCTTGCCGGTTTATGAAGTTTATGTCGATGGTTGTGTATGCCAGCCCAACATTGCGTGGGCTATGTGCCTGTGCGACAAATGCCTCCAGGGTCATGTTGGGCTTGCTGCTATTGATTTCTGAAGAAGAGAGAGAGCTTCTTCACAATCTCCAAGGCCACGGCTCGGCGCATGTGGAACTTGATTGCAGAGTCCTCCTCCATTGCAGACCATTTGGTCAGGCCTAGGTACCACACTGCACGCTCTTTGTGTGAGCTAGGATGAGTCTGCCCGCTGCTCTCGAGGATGCTTTGTTCTTTGCCCCAAGATCAAGAGGCTTTTGCGGTTCACCTCGAATTTTAATCCATGGATAACAAAACAGGCCTACATACGTGTCGGCCAAAGCGGGCAATCCAACTCATGATGAGATTGTTTGCCAAGGGCTCTTGGAAAATTTAATGGCGTACTTGGCATTGCTTCACCTTCTACATAATGCCGCAGGCCCTCAAGATGCAAACCTAGCTCATTGCACCTGACTCCACACTCCGTGAGAGCAACTTAGTGCTTTGTGGTCCTTCCTACTCCTAAAAGATTGCCTTCACTAATGTAATGTTCTTCTCTTCATGTATCTGACTGCCACATCATTGTTTCTCACAATGCCGCTCTTATCATAGATGAAGCTATCTTGCTGCATGATAGTGCATGCCTTGATGATGCAAGAACATGCAATTGTTTAGTTCAATGGTCGTGGCCTTATCCTCCTTGGGCCTATCAATGCACTCCCATCGACACACTACAGTCAATGCAACATATGTCATATGCCAAGTGCAACATATATGTATGTGGTCGTGACCTTACCCTCCTTGGGCCTATCCTGCAATCAATGCACTCCTATCGACGCACTACAATCAATCTCGCTAACAATCTTGTCATGAGTTTATTTGCCCATGCCAACTTCTTTCATATTGCAGCGTGTCTCCAGCATGCAAGTGTTGCGAAATTGACTATTTTCTTACTTTTCTCAGTAATTTCTGTTGACAAGATTACAATACACCGATTTGTGCACTTCAGAACTGTTAAGTTCGGAACTGTAGATCTACAAGAACTGTAGATCCACGTCATGTCCTCCTTGCTGCCGAAAAGTGACTTGCCATGCTTTCTGAAGGAGTGAGAGACTAACACAGACAAAAAAGCTCTCAGTTTATACATTAAAAATAAAAGAAATATATAGATTTGAATCACCTATAATTCTAAATAATAGAAGTTATACATTAAAAATAAAAGAAGTATATAGATTTGAATCACCTATAATTCTAAATAATAGAAGTTATTCTTTAACTCTATTGTTTTAGTATAAAGAAATTACTCTAAGCAATAGAGACTATACTTTTAGCTTTACTTGTTTTAGAATAGATAAATAAATAATTGTACGTATTAGAGGCTACTTTTTTAGCTATAGTACGAATGTATAATTCTAAACATTAGAAGCTATACTTTTAGCTCTATTTGTTTTAAAATAGATACCAAAAGTGATATTTGATGGTTAAAATCTATCATAGCTATAATATGTGCATAGATGTAGTGTTAACTTATATATTTTGAAACATATACGCATACATGTAGCATCTTTTGGTTGTCATGAACAAATGTTCTTACCTCCATATAGATACAGAAAAGGTCCACTTAGTGTCTCTTGGTTGTTATCGAGCTTATGCTCTTACCTCTGAGTGAATATGGTGGATTACCTATAGAATTCACTATGTTGTGATCGAGCAAAAGCTCCTAGTGAATATTAGTCATGCATAGTACTTAGGAGTCACACATGCTCTTACCTCTATGTTGATATAGAAATTAGAGACCTCAGTTATTTTAGGGTCGATTGGTTGTGTTTGAGCAGTAGCACCTACCTCCAAGAGACATAGATAGTGGAATGTGAGATGACTCCATCGCTCATCTAGGTTGTCTTGAACAAACGCTCTTTGCCTCCTAGTAGCCAGGAATGGCATATCCATTGGTGATCTTCCCTAAAATATTATCTTAACACTAATCATTCATCATTTTAATTTAGCAAATCATATATATAACCTTTTATTATTCTCATTGCCCGATTATGGTGAAAAGTTATAATCATAGTGTATCTATTTATTGTAGGATATATTTTGTTGAAGTCAAAAAGCATGGTGCGAGGAAAAGACTGGTCGTATGTGGAGGAAAAAGAGAGAGGCAAAACAGTTTCGTTCGTGGAATGCAAACATTGTGGGCATAAGTGGCACGGCAACGTAATTCGCATCAAATAACATTTACTCGGCACCAGCCCCAATGTGAAAGAATGTGGAGCACCGCCTAAAGACATATGGGTCCATTTTGCAGGATATGTAAAGAGATGCAAACAGGCAGGACTTCTTCCTAAGAGACACAAGGGTATGACAAGTGGGTCATCTGTCAACATAGAAGAAGTGAGTGTAGATCAAGAGGACATGCGAGCTAACCAAGGACCTTCAATGGGAACAACCCGAACACCTCAAAGTCTTTATACTTTTCCAAATGGTGCCATGGGAGGGATAGATGCAAGTTCCGGGACATCCAACAGAGCAGTACGCCTGGGACTCTACACGCAGCATTCACTCAGCATGATATGCTCAAATTGCATTTAAAGTGGACACAAGCCTTTCTGGCTTGTGGAATCCCATTTAATGTCATAAGAAATCCTATTTTCAAAGATGCCCTAATGTCAATTGCAAAAGACGGATTCATCTATCCTGATTATAATAAAATGCGAACAGAGTATGTGGACAAAGTCAAAAGCAGTACAGAAGTGATTCTCAAGCGAATGTTGCTTGACTTTGTTCTAGCGTTTGGTTGTACCATAGCGCTCAACGGATGCACCAGTTGTCAGAAAAAACCATTGATTAATGTCATGGTAATTTGTCCCAAAGGTGCAATGTATTTGGAGGCCATTGATACCTCATTGAAAGAGAAGACATCTCTCTACTTGACAAAAGTATATGAGCGAGCTAACACTTGACTGGGTGGACCGAAGAATGTGACAACTATTGTTACAGATAATGCTTCCAACTACAAAGAAGCGGGTTTAGCCATTATGGAAAAGTACTCAAAAATTACATGGCTTGGATGTGCAACACACATCCTAAATTTACTCCTAAAGGATATGGGAAGATTATCATTCATAAAACAGGTTCTTACTGATGCCAATCACATAGTCAAGTTTATACGGGAACATTAGTTTACATATGCTTTATTTTGCTCCAAGTCTCCGAAAAAAGCACTTCAAATTTTTTGTGCCACACGATTCGCTACATCATACTATGTTTCGAATAATCTCATTGAAGTGTGAGCGGCTCTTACAGAAACTGTTGCATATTGTCGTTGGGAGGCTTGGCTCAGCAAGTATCCAAGCCACCGTGAAGCAGCTCAAAAATGTATATCCTTGGTGCAATCTCCTCTCTTTTGGTAGAACATTGACAAACTTGTTGGGGTTAGTAAGCCCTATGTGGAACTACTAAGGGTTATTGACACAGATAAGTTTGTCATTGGTAAGGTTTATTGGATCATGTATACCTGCGTCAAACCAAAGAATACAACCACCACAGTGAAAGGGAGAGATCACAGATCGTGCATCTTGTGAAAAAACGATGGGCTCAAATGCACACACCATTGCATGGTGTTGCATTTGTCTTGGATCCAAAGTTTCAGATGAACGGAAAAGCTTCCAACAA
This sequence comes from Adiantum capillus-veneris, assembly GCF_014529385.1. NCBI lineage: Eukaryota > Viridiplantae > Streptophyta > Polypodiopsida > Polypodiales > Pteridaceae > Adiantum > Adiantum capillus-veneris. The sequence continues at coordinate 30,455,271 of NC_140935.1, forward strand.
AGAGGTGATGAGAGACTTTAGAAACGTCTACTCGCAGTTGTTTCCATGTGACGATGGCATGGATGCATTCCAGCAGAGGGTGGATTATGTCAATAGGGAAGGAACTTTCGGAGATCCTTGGGTTCTTAATACCGTAAAAATGATTTCAGGCCTAGTATGGTGGAAAGAATATGAAGGAGACGTAGTTGAGTTACAACACGTGGCAACCAGGGTGCTTTCCATCGCGGCATCCAGTGGTAGCTGTGAGCGCAATTGGTCTTCTTATGACTTTGTGCACTCAAAGCGAAGAAATCACTTAAATCATGCTCGTGTCATAGACCTTGTGTACGTCTTTTGTAACATGCGCCTCCTTCATGCACCCACGAAGATAGCCACATGTGCGACCGAAGTATACTTTGTAGTTCTTCAAACTCATGAAACTGTGGCGGAACAGAGATGTAGCGACGATGAGGTGGAGTGGGAAGTGGCTATAGAATGTTCAGACAATGAAGAGGTTGATGACCTGGTGCCTGCTATAGGTAGCAAAATGTAAACATCTTTGCATGTTGTGGGCATCGCTGAGGTCGCCCAGGGAAGCCAGGCACAAATCAACACTACGCGAGGAGCATGTGACCATCACAGGCGGACTGCCTTGTCTTCGCCTCCCTCGCGGCTCTGCCCGTCGTCGCCATAGCTAGTAAGTTCACATTTTTTTATTTTTTTGCTTACTTTGGGCGCCCTAATTTGGGCACCCTCCCCTCCTAAGGGCATGGCCCCGCGATCATCGAGATCCATGGCTGCCATGGCTCCAGACGGCAATGAGATTCAAGGTACAATCTCGGCGACTACAGGGGAAGATCGACCAGAATTTTTTGCATAGTCCGTGTGCAGCAAATTTACAAGTTGTCGGACGGACTTGCAATGGTACATGCAGAGTGTAAGCCATGCTTATATGGAGGCATGGTTTCCCACTGCGCCATGGATTGCCCATTTAATGCAAGGCATTATTAGGGGACTCCGATCGCTTTTGCATGGCATCCGATGACTCTCGGTCAATGGGTATAAGGCACGGCAAGGCCGCTCATCACTTGAATCTATTGTTGGCCATGCGGCCGGCAAGGCAAGTCACATCCAGTGAATCCTGAGGTACGCAATATATTTCAATTTTGTTGTTACTTTCTTCGCAAATATGTTGCATTCCGGCACAAGCACGGCTTGTGCCAACGATGTTATTATCACCTTTGCATCCAAGCATGGATTTTCATAGGCGTAATAACCCAGCAAGGCGGGACTCTGCGAAGGTTTTATTTTGCCAACTTTGACTGTCCCACGACCCATGATTGATTTCAAGACAGACATCCAACATGCCTTGACTTTGTTCATCGCTTACGAAGCGTCTTCTCCGGTCAATAGTCAACCTCATCCAAACTGATGATTAAGGTTGATAACTTGAGAATAACAGGCAGAGACTAAAACTAGCTGTAACATGCCTTTCATCATATGAAGCAAACTCCAAACCAGAAAGGTAACCAATCCAGTTGTTTCACTTCTTGCTAACGTATGCACTTAGCATATCCTTTAGCGTGGTTTACTAACGTATGCACTTTGCATATCCTTTAGTACTAAATAGAATGCTTGTAAATTGCCCATCCTACGCGGGATGAATAGTAGTAGTAAGAGTGAGGTGCTTTCTCCCTACCACATACAGACAGTCACCCACGATTGACGACAACTATGACTCAATCATTGAGTATCCAACCATATACTCGATATGGAATGGAGACAACCCACTAGGTTGAAAGCAGATTGGAGTTTCAAGCAGCCAATCACAAACACCCATACGCAGCCATCACCTTGTATGGCAGGGTGTAAACTCATACTAAATCTACAAGAGAGATTGAACTGGCAGTGCAGAAAATTGCAGAAACAATAATGTCCATGAAGTTGCATGCCGCTCCGAATAAATTTGTGTTAAACACTAGGGCCCATAACACCTAGTGTGCATGCATTTAACACAAACATATCCGAACCGCAATTCCATGACGAGACTTTGGACCATAACAGAATGTGACAACCCGGTCACACCTAGGTACCAACCAGAAGACATTCTCATGTACATAGCATACTTAGCTATATGTAGAAACAACCCTCCGGTAAGGTGGTTTCACAGCACTTATAATCGTAACAAGTTTGTACTTAGTACTCGACAATTTCTAGCCACTGAAATTGCTCCTGATACTTGTGCTCAAAATGGTCGAATCCATGGATGCGACCAGCACCTAGGGACTTCGTCGCGACACATTGGTAGATAGTTGGCGCCAGTGTCAGTCCCAGAGACTCATATTCTCCACATGAGGAAGATGTCTCAAACAAGGATATCAAGAAAAGAGACATCCATCAAGTACGAACTGGTACTTGTGTGTGGAGGTAACTACAAACACTCTGTGACAAGAGTGAGAGGGACCCTCATTATCATGCTCCACATTGGCTAAATTGAACTCCTTGAGTTCCTAGACCATGTTGTATCCCATGTGACAACATGTGCCAAATCGAACCCTACACTAGGTTCGTAACAGCGTAATCTATAGTGGACACTACGGTCCAAAATACTCTGTTCCAACATGCCCTTTGCATGGCTTTGAAACATTCAAGCGTAGTTATACGACTTGCACTAGAAACCGTGGGTGTTGCCTGTGCAATCCCACCCCTTTGGTTAACATCTACGTAGTCAAACCCCTTGGTAAGACCCTGTGTAGAAACTACTTAACTAGTAAGTAACGGTAACTAACATAGTTAACCATGTACATAATGATTGGAATCAACTCAAAAAGTTGAATTCGTCCGCTACCGTGTGGTAGATTGCGGAATTCTTTCCTTGAAAGTATAACTGGGAGAGATCAAACTGTGATCCTCAATGCCTATGGGGTGATTTAGTAGTCACCTGCCGGGTCGTACCCCAAACAATATGTCCATAGACACTCTGTAGTGCTATAGAGAGAGCAGGGAATCCACACAAGTGAACTGCTTAGCTCTTATGGACAGCCATGCTGTCGGAACTGATTGCTTCATCTATACTCCTTTGTAGAGATCAGCGGCTGTGGCTGTGAGTTGAAGATGATCAAAAATCAACTTGAGTGTCGCACAGAAAACATGTAGTGCAAGAATGACACCCTAAACATCCGTAATGACAAGACTCTTGCTTGTCCATTAACGTCGATGGCCTGACAATGACTCTTAGCCGGTGTGGCTCATAGCCCTTGTGAAAATTAGTGTTCAGCGGACGAACCGATGAAGACGAATTTGAGTAGCATCTTAGCCATGTGTTAGCTGAGAGTTAGAGCACCTTGGCTCAAGCTGACTCACGAGCAAAACACATATCAAAAGCTTCTCATAAGATTTTTCATTTTTCCCTTAAAGAGAGAGAGAAAGAGAGCAAGAAGAGCATGCCGGGCTAAGGAACTTTCCTTAAGTTTTTAGAGTGTGTGCCCAATACGCATCTTATGCCTGACTTGCACCTTATCGTATAAGCATTCCACAATTGTCCAATATGACTCGCTCATTGAGGGAGGTAACAGAAAAACACAACCACATCTTGACCTACCTTACTTACAGGGGTCGTGATTGTATGAAAATGACTTAGCATTGGCACTTTGCCTGTGAAATAAGTGTTGTTGTATGTTGACAGCAACCCAAAAACAATCCAGAACGTATCTTGTACTTGACAAAGTGTCTGGTGTGAGAGCGGAAGCGTGTTTCCTGTGGCGGTAGAATTGAATCCACCTAGCTAGCACGCCGTGCATACATAATTTTAAGCCCTTGGCAAAAGTGATGGCCTCAAACATGAGAGCCACAACCATAAGTGCCTTGCACAATCGAAACTAGGAGGAATTCTGTGAGGTGATATTCCTTATTTTGCCAGTTTTGTCAAACTTGTGTGCCACGGCCCTTGATAACAAGTCATTGGGCAGTTCCTTGGCACAAGGGAGAAGCCTTGCTTCATGTAAAATTGCCAAAGCACTTTGATTTACACAATGATAGTAATTGTCAAGCAAAGTGTAAACATGGAAAAAACAAGAAAAACTTAAACTTGGCTAACCTGGTAGTTGTTGCTCGCGTAAAGGTGGCTCATAGCCAAACCGACCATGCGAGAAAGAGTTTTCGCATATGGATATACTCCCTCTTGTATCCTATACATCCGTCGTATATGGAATGAAATAATATGTAAACCGTTTGCCAAAGCCTTCCCAAGTTTGTATGCTCATAGCATATGCCAAACGTGGTGAGTCACTATGCAAGATGCATAAAGAGAAGCCTTGCTTCGGACATTGCCCTTGTAAGTAGATACATGCCATGCATTATAAAAAGTCGCAAGGGTTAACTCTGGAGTGGTGTACTCAACACCACAATGGTGTATGCACTTAATGAGCCTTGCTCAATGATCAGAACAACATGTTGAAGACCAAGTGAGCCGTGCTCGAGCATACAATTAACAGCTGCACACTGAGAATGAATCAAACAAGAAAAGTGCAACAAATCGTCATACCAAAGAAAGTCGACCTTGTTGATCATTCACAACCAATAGACCTTGTCTACTTGTAGATCTCATAAAGTACTCCTGTCGACGAATCCTACCGTCGATTTCAAGAAACGATGACAGTGAGTCGGCCATGCCGATCATGTGAGCCGCTATCGGCTGTCCTAGTCATCGAAAAAAGAGTGTTGTCCGTCCCGCAAAGAGTCGGCCATGCCGAACAATTTTGTACCTTTCATCAAGTCGAGGTACAAGCCGTGCAGATCTTCACGAGGTCTGAGTAGTCTTGTCTGGCCCTTGGCCAGACATTACGCCAATTAACCTCCTCCGACAAGCGTGTTGTCGAGGTCGTTGTGTATCCAAGCCATGCTTGATACAGGTTTGCAAGGAATCATTGACCTTCCGCCAATAATATATGCAACAAATTTTTTAACAAGGACTTGGTTGCTGCTGATGAGTATGTCAGCATAGTACTTTCATGGAAAGATGAGCCGAGGTTATATTGCACATTCCAGTACCTTCAGAAAGTCTGAAACCTGGGTATGCATTTAGACACCTCTTAGTTGTGATAACTCGTTTAGCATTCTCAAGTGAGTTCTAAATGGAGCCTTCACTCTCTTTTGATTATGGGTCGGTTAACCAAGACGGTTGCACAGGGACAACAATGTGAAAAATCAAGATGTTACTCTTGATTTCATTGAACCTCCCAATGAACCGGGTTCCGATTCAACAAACCGTTGGATCCATGAGGGATTCCACGGTGGAAAACATTAGTGTTCTTATGAAGATACCACCACTTGTGTTTTCGAGGACGAAAGCGCTTCTCCAAGGGGGGAGTAATGTCATGCCAAGGGTAGGACTAGACGGGCACGGCCCAGGCAATGTTCCGGACACACATGCAGTAAAGGGGTCTATATATAGAAGAGGGCCAGGGGCCTATATATAGGATGGTTGGGAGGTTATTCGCATGTCGGTCTACCCGTTGGTCTCACAATGTGTGATCATGCATGAGGCCCAATTATCCCAAAAAGTAACCAATGACTATGCATCATGTGATCACTGCCTACGCATTGACATCACACAAAGGTCAAAAGATCACAACTGAATTGGTTGGGAGCTAGCCCCGATGACGAGTATATGTCAATGACCCAAAGTGTATAAGCACATGGGCTTTGAACTAGGTGTTACATTAGTAATTTATTTTTTAAGAGTTGGTAATTCAGCTTATTGCAATGCATGTTCTTTAAAAAATTATGAACGAAATTTGACGTGATATATGATATCTAGAGCCTCATGTCATCGAAACAAAAGAGGTATACATCACTAGATCAACCATTCATTCTATCGTAGAGAACTACTAGTAGAAATCTTTTAAAAAAGAGTTCTTAAAGACTCCTCCATGGAAAGATAAAGCTTCTAAAGCTACCAAGGCTTCACACCACCAATGATGCTACCTCTCGTTTTGTGCCAAGGAATCCTTGAACCCCCACTCCCTACCTCCTATTCCCTCACACAACCGAAAGAGAGATATGAAGGGGACAATAGTCCTTGTGGCCATACATAGATAGAGAGGGACTTGCCACTTGCATGTCAATGCAAATGTAGCATAATAAGTAGGATTCATCTAACTATTTTAATGAAGAGATGCTTCTGGAGAAAGCGTCATGTGACTGCTCCTTGATAAAATCACAAACATTCAAATGTAATTAAGCAATAGTGGCTATGATGGCAACCATCATGACGATGTAACGATTCACAGGAGCAGGACATTCTGCAAAGCATGCGTGTGAGGGATTCAGTAGAGCTCATCAAGTAACTCTCTCTCTCTCTCTCTCTCTCTCTCTCTCTCTCTCTCTCCACAGAATTTGTGTGCAATGCCCCTCCTCCATGCACTTGCTATGCGCTTCAATTTGATGACGACCCCTACCTTCAACCACATCCTTGCTACATGTATTCGTGTGGAGAAGTTGAAGAATCCTTTGCTCAGGTCCCCATCTGCACATCTAAGTCCATTGTCATCTCTCAATGCTCAATGAAAACATGTGTGAGGATGATGCCATACCACATGTATATGGAGGGTGAAGGGATTTGAGCAAACACAATGTCCACTTTGAACAGATAACCAGAACAAGCATACAAACGTACGAATGAGGTGATAGAAAACTATGTTTGGAAGGAGGCCATAGCTATTGACAAGTCTGGAACCTCCTCCATGCCCATGCTCTGCACTATCTTTATCCGCTACTAGCAGGACCATTGACAAGCAATTAGGTGGATTTGGTTCCCTCAGCGCGCGACTAAATTTCAAGCGCTAGTGTCTATGTGGCACTAGTGAAAGCCCTTGATTTCAAAAAACTTGGACTTTTCAATGGCAATGGTTGCTGCCACATAGGCAACAGTGCTCGAAATATATCATCGCCACTTCCCCTATCTTCCTCTTGCGTACAAGATGAATGCAGAACCCTGCCTGCGGTCACCAATACGGGGGGAGAGAGAGAGAGAGAGAGAGAGAGAGAGAGAGAGAGAAGAAGAAGAAGAAGCATCCTCTGTGATCAGTCCACTGAAAAACACAGAAAGAACAAGTGCCATCTTCAGATCTCTCTATCCTACTCTACGACCAAACACAGTGCCATTCCCTTGGTATTATCCAATTGATACGCAAGAGACTCTCGTATCCCTCCAGACACTCCCCGATTTTACAATGAAATAAATGCATGCATCATACCCCTTTTTTGCTATTGATGACACTTTTCTATGGACTTTCTTGACGTTGTTTATGAGGGTTAAATGGGCATGGTGAGTTGAGAATATAAGCAAAAGCAGGTAGCAGTAAACCTCAAGTTTACGGGCAAGTGGGTGGACAACAGCCATTGGACAACAGCCAAGATTAGTACCAATATTTATAGAAGAAAGCAACAACGTGAAAAATCTTCTGTTTGCCACCCTTTCTTTTCATCCCCATCATCATGCCACCCTTTCTTTTTATCCCCATCTCCTCTACATCTTGCACGGACTCTTCATCTCCCCACGGCATCCCATCCTTTAGCTTCCCCCTGTTGCCTGCCTCCGATCATATCCCTGCTCTCATCACTGCATGAGGGCCAAGTTGCTGTTCCTGCTCCTGCCTGCAGTGGCCTTCATCGGTAGATTGCTATTTAGTTATGGTGTTGACCCCCAAGAAATCTCGTATGCAACTGCGCTCTGCGATGGAGAGCTGTAGCATAGAGCCATCGAGAATAAGGCGGTGCTGGCATAGAAAACGTCTTACAAAACCGTGTGTGTGTGTGTGTGTGTTGTGTTGTTTGGGGGGGGGGGGGGGGGGGGGGGGGGGGGAGAGAGAGAGAGACATACTTCGGCAACACATTAGTACTCAAAATGTATGTCAACTGCCGTGCATTTTCCAGAGCTTAACACATTAATCGATATGCATGTCCACTGTGGTGCAGTTGCGGCCAGACCTCAATAAGTACTTCGTGTCCAGAACGTCGTCTCTTGAAACGCACTGATTGTACGATGTGCCCAACAGGGGCAAGGCCTATATATAAGAAGCTCTCGGCTGCTTTCAATGGATGAGAAGCGACGACATCTCTCCAGACGACTCATTGATGCTTGCATTTTGAGGGCATGTGGCACTATGCAATACGCTGATATGCCCTCTCTCTCTCTCTCTCTCTCTCTCTCTCTCTCTCGTCGATTTCAATGCAAAGTTGATGATAGTGTGGTAAAAATTGGCCTGCTCCTGCGACGTGATGATAGTGTATTAGCGCTCTTACCTCTGCTCCTGCTCACTAACCAGCAAAGTGCCAATTTGTAAGCTACCAAGCTCCCATTGTGTTTTTTGTTTGTAATGAAAAGCATCATTTTAAGTCACAATTATAAGCCAAAGAATTAAAGACTTTATGAAGATTATCATGCACACACTTTGAAAATCAAATTAGAAGCACGCTGACCATCTGCACCGCCGACGGTAAAGAGCTCTCATTGCGGTTTATTTTGTAATGAAAAGACTCACCATTTAAGCTAGTTTTGTCACAATTATAAGGCAAAAAAACAAGGACTTTATGAAGTTTATCATGCACACAACTTTGAAAATTGAGGTCACGAGCTTGCAATCCGTCTGCGCGCACGTGGACGGTCAACGAGCTCCTAATCCCTTTCTTTGAACTAAAAATTTAGAGTTAGTTGATGATCCACATGTGCAAGGACAATTAGCAAGCTCCTAATCCTTTGCTCGAACTCAACATTCAAGAGTTCTTGATCATTTGCATGCGCATCACTATTAACTATTACCAAGCTCCCAATCTCCTTGTTTGATCACAAAATTCAAGAGTTTGTTGATCATTTATGTGTACGGGATTGTTTACAAATTCCTAATCTTTTTGTTTGTACTAAAAATTCAAGAGCTCACTGACCATCTGCGTGCGCGTGGACGATCAATGAGCTCTTGACTCACTTTTTCCTTGCAGCCGCTAAAAACTTTTTGTAAAATGAAAAATATTCTCAGACTAGTCCTTTGTTGAGAAGAGCCACGAACTATGCCACATTTCTAGAACACATGCAACACAAAGGTTCTTTGTTATTTCATATGTCCCTATAGCTTGTAACCCCTCTCTCATGACAAGGATGTAATCACATAATAACATGCCTTAAACATATTTTTAATCTAATAAGCTCTTAGAAATCATACATGCACACAATAATGTCTAGAAGAGCCACTAATTATGGCACATTTCCAAAACACATGCAACACCAATTATAGCACCAAAAGTGATACATGAGAGTGCTTTAGCTATATCTAGTATAATCTTGTACCTTAATCCTAGGAACTCGTTTCCACTGCTTTATCAAGGTTGACTTTAGTTGTTCTTACTATCTAGGCTTGGTTGGATAATGCAATCGAGGTGGAAGCTAGTGGTAATGGTTTTAAATCTCTACAGTGTCCAACAACAACCATTGGCACACTAGCACCTTGGTCTAGTCATGAGGAAAATTGTCACGGTGTCTTATTGTTGCCCTAATCTTTGCTATCAATGTTCCACACATCAGTCCCTTATATCCAAGAGGACTTTGGAACGTTGTAGATAGAATATCTTGAATGATCTACAGAGACATAGAGGAGGGCTATTAACTTCTTCTGTTGATAGGTCTATAAAACCCTAGTACCTTGAGTTCCCTAACTTTTCGAAGAATATGATCTTCTTTGAGGCATGGAGTCTTGAACTCAACACACCCAAAAGTTCATTTAATCTTTCTCTTATGTCTCCATTTGATCACCCAGCAAGAATCAATCCTCTTTGGTAGTTATATACTTTACCTCACCCGTTTAGTCCTCTATTGTCCCAACAAATATATTCCCTTTGATGCTAGCTTTATTGCCCAAATGCTCACCGTCACTTTACCACCCACCATAAAAATTATCTTTCTTTACTAAGTTGTATAGCTTGGCCACAAGTCGATTACTTGCAAGGTTGTATCCTCTAAAATAGATATACTAAGGATTCCCCTAGCTAAACTCTACACTAGCTACCCATCTAAAGAGTCACATTGCCACCTCTATTGAGCCATTGTGTGTGTGTGTGTGTGTGTGTGTGTGTGTGTGTGTGTGTGTGTGTGTGTGTGTGTGTGTGTGTGTGTGTGTGTGTGTGAGAGAGAGAGAGAGAGAGAGAGAGAGAGAGAGAGTGTGTGTGTGTGAGCGTCTGTGTTCTCGTACAAAATGTGACCTTACAAGGTAAGCTATGGCTAGATAACTTCCACAACTAAATCATTCTTCTATGATACATCCACAACCCTTTCTAATGTTTTCCACATGTTCAAATGAAGATCCAAGGATATTTTTTTAGGATTTTGTAATTGAATATTTCTACAGAATGACCATTGTTCTCAATAAAGGATGTGAATGTGAGGTACATTATTGACATGTAGACTTTTATTTAGAAATGACACCAAATTATATCTCTAAACAGTAGTAAAAATTTGAGAGCCACATCCAATAAGAAAGGATCTTGAGTTTAAAATAAAATCTAAGTATATTCCCATTGTTTAATGTAAAACACACCTTTTATACTTAGTATACTTTTTTTCACCCTTCCCCTCCCCTTTGGTCTTTTGGATACCTCTTAGTGCTTGGATAGCTAGTAGTCTTTTCAGTATGCTAACCAAAAGATCGATTTACCATAAGCATGATAATTTGAAGTCATGTAGACTCTAGCCTCTTGCTACCATTAAAATACTTTTCAAAAATAGATTACATTAAATTTCTTTATTGAGATTTACTAGATTGTCCATCTATAAGTGGGAGCTAGGAGATTTCCAAACACACCAAAATAGAAGTGTGAAACTTCAGTGGAAATTATTTTCACAATGATGCATGTTTTCATGTAGCTATATCAGATCAAAATACTAAAATGTCTACAAATGAAGCTCAAAACCACGAAAGACCTAATTGTTTGCAAAAAGCGCTAGATTAGAAGCTCTTGAAAAAAAAGCACTCCTCCATGTACAGGGTTGAATTGTTCTTTTTTTAAGAAAACAAACACTATTGCGTGGAGGGTCTCTAACTCTAGGATCTCCTCTAGTTGCACAAATATGGGGATGCAAATTATTAGGAGGCTACCCTCATAACTTATATGCTTATGTACCTCGGGTGGGGAAAAAACAAAGCGTTGCAAAATAATTAGCTACTTAACAATGCAACATCAATAATCGTACATAATAACCGCATCATCACTTGTATAGTCCTTTGAATTTGATTGGATGTTCATGTTTGCTTCAAAGAGAGAAAGAGGGTAGGAAGATGTTGCTCCACACAACAAGAGTAGGTATTCGATGGTTCTATGCTTGAGTAGCTGAGTTAGAAAATGTGGATCTACAAGAACTGTGAAATCCATCAAGAATGGACATCTGTGTGTCCTATGTGCGTGTCTTATTTTGTTCTACCCGTGTTGTTGGCATCCCTTAGATATCCTCGATAAAAACCTCATTAATGACGTCTTGTTCTCTAGTAAACACAATTGGCATGCATGCTAACCTATGTGCTCCCTAAGTATGTGACTATTCATATAACTAGGGACCTAGTCCTTTGTAAGTATGTGTCTTTTCATCCTCATTTTTCCAATGCTCTATGCACACTCATCATTATGATGCATCTGCTCATGACTTAGTAACACATAGCATTAAGGGAAGGGGGGGGGGGGGGGGGGGGGGGGGGGGGGGACCAAGGGCTGGGAAATTTGCGCACGAAGGTTGGGAAAATTGTAGCCGTAAATGTCGACTTAAAAACTAAACCCGGCCATGGACTAAACTCGGATAGTGTTAACCCTCACGGCTCAAGGACACCCTAGCACCTACGATGGACGTTGTATAATTTACATGGTAGAGTCAGGTATCGGGCTTGTCGGTCCAATAGGAAAAGGGTAAGAGTGATCGCCGATGAGAGGTGCACTCTAACTAGAATATTCAAGGGATTAGTTGGCTAAGCATGGGCGACCAAGTGTGAATGGGGTGAGCTCATATAAAAGTCAACTAAACCTGAAATTCACTCATTCTCTCATTTGTGCAATTGAAGAGTGGTTTTGTTCCATCTCCATCTTCTTCTTCTTCATCTCCTTGTGTGTGTATGTGTGTGTATGTGTGTGTGTGTGTGTGTGTGTGTGTGTGTGTGTGAGAGAGAGAGAGAGAGTGTGTGTGTGTGTGTGTGTGATCGAGCATTGCGGCGACACGATGACGGCGAGGCGGTTGAGCGCGGCGTAGCGACGTCTCCTTCTTCTTCGCGGCGAGGAATCCTCCACGACAACAAGCGTAGAGCGGCGAGTGACACACCAACACCATCTTTGAGCTTACTAGTTTAGGCTTGTTGTGTGCTTGAAGCCATTTGTGGCTCGCACACGGTGTATCGGCAAGTTCCTTGCATTGACACGTGCGACATACGCACACTTTTGGCGCTGCTGCTGCCGAGGAATGCCATACACTAAGCTTGAATGGCACTCTGTGCTTCTTTTGTGGTGCAATTTCAATTGTAGGAAAGGTAGGGAAGGAAGGTGTGTGTGTTGAGAAGAGGAATTTTGTGTTGCTACTGTGTATTTCTTTGTTAATGAAGTTTTGAAAGGTTACTGTGTTTTCTCTGTGATAAGGTCTTAGTATTAAGGTTGTTAGTTCTATGTAATGCAAAGTACAGTAAGTAGGAAGTAGATCTATGAGAGCTAATGAAGTGTGTTAGTGTGTAACAATAGGTGTATTAGTTGGAAGTAGGTAGGTAGAGTGTGTGTGTGTACTCGCGCGCAGGCCGCGGCGACCTTATCCCCAAAAAAAAAAAAAAAAGTAGAGCCGGGATCGGGAATATCTCTCAGACCCAAGCCCAAGCTCATGCTCGGGCTTAGGCCTAAGTCACCCTTTAAAATTACAAATTTTAGCTTCACACATAGCTAAAAATCGACTTTTTTGAGGACCAACGGAGCTTTAAGTGACCAAACATTGTGTTGTAAAGCACACCGCAACCCTCTGAGTGATACGCTCGTTTCGATCTATCACACACTTTAATAAAAAAAACCGATTATTCAAAAATATTAAAATCCATAAAAAAATGAGTGAAAACGAACGCCTAAAAAAGTAAGCAGTTAACCTTCAAGGTTATGCGCGGACGCTTGTAGGGTGCCAAAAGGCACATGCATCTGCGCTCTGGTTGTATGCTAGAGACGGAGCAATTAGAGAGAATTTTGACTTATGCAAGTTCTCAATATCCACCTACCTTAGTTTTCGGGCCCTCGGCGAGGACCCAAGGTAGTACAAACCAAGACCCGAACATAGCGGCTAGTGACTCTTCCTCTAACTACGACGTCATGGAGGGTTTCCCAATGCCTAATCCCGATAGCTCAAGCCAAGACATGCATGCCATGGGCCCGCGGTCCGGGCCGAGCGTGCTTAGCCGCTTGAAGGAAACCTTTAGTAGAGCCACTCGCTCCGAACATGGAGCTAATGATGTAAATGAGGGGGGTGGGGAAGTAAATTCTCCATTCATGACCAACGTAGACCCTATACCCTTAAAGAATGTGCACGTGAATACTTCATTCATTGCACCTCCTGACTCTTCAAAACTATTTCCCTATGAGGTCATATTACCCGATGGTAGAAGCCTTACCGAAGTGCAAGAGGTTGAGCGATATATCATTGCGGCTAGGGAAAAGGAATTTGAGAGCTTACGCAAGGCGGAGCAATAAAGAGAGTTAAAATCGAAAGCCCCTATGTCAATATCCTTGCTAAGGGAGCAATTGAGTGCTCCTGACTTAGCAACCGCTAAAGGAAAACCTCTAGAAAGCAACATTGCATCTAGCTCAAAGGACACCCCTAGCACCTCAATCCTAGATGGAACGTTCTTAAATGAGAATTGGGAGTACGAAGTACAAATGAAAACTCTAACCGACCTATACACAGGTCACACCTATCACGTGGGTTGCTTAGATGTCCTACAATCCACAATGGGTGCTACTAGTGTGGAGGATCAACAACAAAGAGTTTGTGAGGTCATCCATAGGGTCATTGAGTTAGAGTAACAGAACAAGGGGATCAACATGCCTTCAACGGGTCTCATGAGATTCTTGGATACAGGAAAGGCTAAACAACCGACCTTATTGCAAATGGAGACTCCCTTGGTAAGTCCGATGGATCCCCCATATGTTGTTTCGCCAGGGGTCTCGGTGCAATATGAGCCCACAAGTGATAGCTTTACCTTTCCAAGTCTAACTCATCTTTCCCTTGATGACACAACGGCTACCATGCCTACCCCAATGATGGGCATGCTGAGAAACATGCCATGGACCTCATTTGTTAGTAAAGCACCACTACATGGTAGCTCAATGCCTGCAACAGTACCTACAAGTGTGTACCAATCGTATATAGATCCTTGTACTCATGTAGTCCCTACCCCTCCCATTGTTTCAACAACCTATGCTCCACAACCACAACACTCAAGTTCTTATTTCCATGGGACTATACCGGCTAGCATTAGCATGTCACATCCAACTTCTGCTATGCCTAGGGCCACACATATGAACTTTGGACAACCACATGGCACAACATAGTACCCAACGTGGAACCCAAGGGCTTCCTATGCGCCCAGCCCAATGCCAATACCTACTCCACATGTAGTCTCTGGAGCACCTTCAACCACGGTGCCTGCTCACTTAGGTGACTTGGCAACATTTGCTCAAGCTATTGGTCGATCTATTGCTAAGAATATGTGTAACACGCCTGATAGGGAGCCTAGAAGTAAGGCAATACAAATATCCAAGCTCACACAAAAATTTAGTGGAGACGGGGATGTGAGAAAGCATATCGAAGTGTTTGAAAGAATATGCGATTCTCTAGGAGAACACAATGACCTGCATAAGAGTAATGCTTTAAGCCTAACCTTAAGTGGAAAGGCTGGGGATTGGTATAGAACCCTAAGGGTGGAAGAAAAAATGATTTACCCTACTCTTAGGAGACTGTTCTTAAAAGAATACATGCGAGAGGGAGTACTTTGGGGTGTAGCCTCTCAATTCCAGAAAGCCCAACGAGAGGAAGGAGAGTCACTGAGAGACTTTATTAGTTGCTTGAAGCATTTGAATTCTCGTTGTAATACAAAAGAGCACTTCAATAATAATCAATTGCTCGATAGATTCATTAGGGGATTACGACACAAGGATATCTACAATGGCCTAGTCATTAGAGGTATCACCACTTGGGAAGCAGTCACCACCAATGTGATCCAATTGGAGGATAATTCAATGATTCAAGGAGAAAGAGTGTCTGTTGAGCCTAAATCTATTAGCTCACAAGCATCAGGGCATCAGCCAATGACCCTAAAGCCTATTGCTAAGGAGCCAAAGATATCTGAGATGACTTTAGCAGATCTCACCAAGGCTATTCAAGAGAGTCTTAGAGACAATCATGCTCCACAAAACAATCATATGTATCCAAGAAGGGAGCAACAATGGTGCTCACTATACTATGGACCGCATAGTACCAGTGAATGCCCTACTTTTAGAGTAAAATTCAATGGAAATTGCATTGCCTGTGGAAGGTATGGTCATCAAGCTAAGGATTTCATAGTATTTAAGCGCGCGAAGGCCAATATACCAACCTTAGCATGGACAGACACACCTCGAGTGCCTGCATTGATGTCGGCCCCACCTTTTGAACAAATAGCACAACACATGGTCCCTAGGGCCCAAAATGTTGTTCAAACAACACCCTTACCACCTCCAGTACTAGGACCGCAACCACCACATCCGAGAATCACTTCAGTGAATCAAGTAGGTTGTGAGTCATGTATTGCTTGTTTGGAAGGCTGTGAGGAAGATATAGACCCTAATATTGCATATGGGATGGATGTACTTGAAGAAAGTCCACAATACTACATGGAGGACTATTGGGGACAAGTCAAACATGTATATCAAGTAGCTGCTCTTGCTGCAAGAGGCCAAAATATCAATTACACTACTAAGACACCACCTCTTCAATGCTATGAGTATGGAGGTCCACATCGTGTAGCCGAGTGTCATATTAGGCTACAAAGAACGCCACACTAATGCAAACCAATCAAGCGAGCACGTCTACAATGTCGATACTCATGTGTAATCGATGTGGCATAGATCATTTGATTGCCCAATGTCCAAATAATTCAAATGTACCTAAGGTCACGCCATTAAACTTGATTGAGGTTACCGAGGAGCCATCACAAAGTACACCTGTGGTACCAGTAAACGTACTCACACGATCGATGCTCCAAAACCAAAATTATATTCTTGAGGAAAGAGACACGACACAATTGCCCAATCTCAAAAAAAGAAGAAAACTCGAAGGAAGAGATTGCTACAAGCAGCGAAGTCAGACTCCAGTTCAAAGACCAACATAGGGACTGGTGACAACCTCGTATATATGAACGACGCTGAAGAGGATTCTGATTCAGGTGAAACCATGGAGACCAAAACAACCACTAAGATAGAAACCAACAAAGAAGATCTTCATGAGCCACAATGGCCAGGATCCAAGAAGAAGATAGGAACTTATCCAAACCCTATAGAGGAGATCGAACGAGTCAAGCAATTAAGGAGTTTGGTAGAAGTTACCCAAAGGGATCTAGAACCAGCACACCTAGGCAGATCCAGATTACAGACACAATGTTCCCTATGCAACAACAACCTCACCAAGTCCATGGACCCTTAGCCATACCTAGTGTCATCCAAGAAGAAAGTGACTTAAAGTCATGGGAAAGTGGGCGTACTCACTTCTTGATGGAAAGAATGTTTATAGAGGGACTACTTGATCCTATCGAAGAAATGGAGATCCCATCTTTCCCACATCAAGGGACTGAAGCCCAAAAGGTGCCATTAAACATTGCCAAATTGATGGATTTCATGTCTTCAGAAGTCAGAACCACCATCATGTCCAAACTATATAAAGACCCTAAGCTAGTCTCAGCTCTTCGAGCCTTCCTCAATGGAGAACTAAAGTTTGGGCTACCACAATTTTCACAAATGGATGGAGTTGGGGAGATGCCAATAGAGGAGGGACACTTAGATCCAAAACCCAACCTAGATGAGAACCTTGTTATAGAAATACATGTTAACAAGTTGGGACAATACTTTGAGGGTGATGAATCCAATGCGACCATACCTCAGGGGGTTCACTATGTGTAAAACTACCATGTCACGTGCGTTCAAGACATGTTTGTAAAACCCCTTATCTGTGAATTTTGTTAGGAATATAATGTACCCTTTTCTTTTAAAATATTTTAGTTTTTTTTCAAATTTGAAAAAATAATGCCCTTCTGTATTTATATTTATGTAAGTTTGAAGAACTTTAAATACCCTTTTGTTGAACTCACGTGATAGGTTACATTTTTATTAGGTGACCTCCCCGGGGACCATACCAATTACTACTAAGGGATTAACTGTGAAGGCAATCCTTGATGGTGACGTCGGGGTTAGCATTGTGACTAAAAATTGATGGGAAACTATGGGAAGACCTCACCTTGCGACCAC
The DNA here is from genome assembly GCF_014529385.1 of Adiantum capillus-veneris. NCBI lineage: Eukaryota > Viridiplantae > Streptophyta > Polypodiopsida > Polypodiales > Pteridaceae > Adiantum > Adiantum capillus-veneris. The sequence continues at coordinate 30,472,800 of NC_140935.1, forward strand.
AACCATAGTAGTGAAGATGGCCAATGGGTCTATTGTTAAACCTATTGGGATGCTACAAGATCTCAAGATCAAGGTCTTTGGACATAAAATAAGGATTACCTTCATTGTTATGGATTTCTCCAAACACACTATGGCATCGGAGATGATTAGCATTGTGACTAAAAATTGATGGGAAACTATGGGAGGACCTCACCTTGCGACCACAACCATAGTAGTGAAGATGGCCAATGGGTCTATTGTTAAACCTATTGGGATGCTAGAAGATCTCAAGATCAAGGTCTTTGGACATAAACTAAGGATTACCTTCATTGTTATGGATTTCTCCAAACACACTATGGCATCGGAGATGATCTTAGGACGTCCTTTCATGAGGGAAGCAAAAATGGTGCATGACTGGTCTAAAAACCATGTCTACTTGCAGTTCCAAGATTCTGTCATTCGAGTGGATCTTGTGACTGGTCGAGTACATCCTTTAGGAAACAGGTTTATAATTGATCATAGATCTGACACCAAAGTTCACTCGGCCCCATTGCAGTTACACGTGTAAAGCAAACACTGATGTTGGGGAAGATTCTCCTTTTATGGATGTACTACTTGGGATGACTGAGTCAGACAATGTGGATTGGGTCCACCTAGCAGCAACCATAGACACTTGGGGAAACAGGGGGACGACCTGGGTAACACCTGAGGGGGATGAAATGCCAGTACCCTTAAATATGCTACAAGCAATGCATACAGCTTCTGACAAGACTCAACCTCATATAACAAAAAGAACATACAAGTGGGTCCCTAAAGCTTCTTTAGAGACCATAGCTAGTGCTAAAAAACAAAAGAGTTGTAAGAAACGTCCCACTCACCCCAAAAAATGTAAGGAAACGTGGTGTTGGATTTCTAAACGATATTGGAAGCCCAAGGCTACTATCAAGGAAATGATCAAATCTGGGTGCCAAAACGTAGATTGTGTTCTTACTTGTCACCTGACCCATGTGAGCCCAATCTTGTAGCTCCAAAATGAATTGACGATCGTGGAAAGAAAAAAATCATAGAATGCTACTTTGTCCATTCTTGTCTATATGTTATACTTGAGAAGTTTAAATTGTATTTAATCAAATTATAACTTGATCAAATTTTCTTTTCCATTCATCATTAAGATTTAATGTTTGTGTATTTAATGCAGGTATAGATGATGATGAGTTTCTTTCTTCCTTGTCACCCCAGCAGAGGAGGTGGTACGAGGAGCGTCATCACTCTGGAGCACCGTCGTGTCATTCCACTCCTTTAGCGTCTCCCTCTGTTTTAGAGCACTCACTGTGCTCCCAAAGTTTGGTGTTGACGAAACGATCTACACACTCTTCTAGACACAGCGTTCTAGTGGTGGCGGAGGCAGTTGCTATGGAGATGCCGTCGCTGATGCTTCAACACCGCCGTGTAGTCAACGAGGCTCCTTACCTTCCCCTTCTTTGGCCGCCCCCACACCAGCCACGGCATCGCCATTTACTCCAGGTTTTGCGTGGCTATCGGCCGTTCCTGGCTACACACCACTCGCTACTCCTCCAGGAGTCACCCCAGTCGACACTCCTCGCTTCGGGGCCCAGCCCAAACTCCAGTGGAGACACCTGTCGTCTGTACCCCCATCAAGATGTCACTAGATACGCCACTCGAGACCCTTGCTGAGACACCCACGTTCACACGTCACAGGCGAGAGGGCTTACCGTACTCGGTCAACATCAGTGGCGGCATCATATTGGATATGACGACTGTAAGAAGGTGATCTCGAGCATGCGCGGCCTTTGTTCTCAGGTGTTTTGACACTACATACTAAACACCTGGGGTGAAGTACCAAATGAATTAAAAGACAGAGTCATCACCATACTGCATGACGAGCTTCCCGTGTCAAGTCGGGATGAGCACTTCAATGAAGACCTGATGAAGGTGTGGATGCGCGAATACTGCAAGCACAAGCATTCTGAAGTGCAAAAAGTAATAAACCATGGGTGGAATAGTGCAGATTGACTGGCCAAAGAAGATTGGAAGAATGCAAAGCAAGCAGCGCACGAGAATCCTGACAAGTGGAAGCAACAAAAGGAGGCAACCAAAGCATGAATAGAGGCAGAGAGCTTGCACCACTTGGAGAGCGGCAGGAGGGCATCATTTGAGGCCAATTTTGTAAATGTTTTTGCATTGCCCTATAGATTTGGTAGTTATGGATAATTGTACTTTTAAATTCTAACATAACATATTCTTTGTATGTTTTGAATAGTGGTCAATGACAAGACGTAACCCCACACAGTACGAGCACGAGTATGCGGGCAGAAAGAGCTTACAAGCCCTCATGGACATTCTCAGTTCTCGCGTCGGCATAGTTAGTATTTCACTTTACTCTCTTACATATGTTGTATTTTAATAATAATCTAAGAAAATAGATTGTTTTGTAATTATGTGTTTATACTTATAAAAAGTTTTATGCTTTTTTTTTGTAGAATCCGACAGATACGCCACTTGGACACGATGAAACGTCTGATTAGACGATGTCAATCTAGGCATAGCCAAATAGCACTAGTTTTCTTTTGTCATAGCATGTATATATGATGATGCGTGCACGTCATTTTTGTAACTATTGGTCAACGATGTATTTTCTCAATAATGACAATTTTGTTGTAGCTATTACATCAAATGATTTTTCCTTTGATGTGTATAATTTTGTCATTGTATTACTTTCATTAATTCACTTTCCTCGAACTACTTTTTTCTGTCAGTTTTGCATCTTTATTTTGGAAACAATGTTCAATATGGTTGATGGATGACATAGAATTTACTGTCCTGCCACCCAAAAATATTTATTCTCGGGTGTCGCTATAAGCATCTTTATGTAAGGTTATGCAGCGTCGTTATAATCGTCGCTAAAATGAGGATTGTTTCGTCGCTATAGGCATCGCTATATAGTGGCTCTTATAGCGACGTTTATAAAGATTTCTATAGCGACGTTTTCATTTCAACGCTTTTAGTGACGTCGGGGGATTAAAAAATTGATTGTAGTTTCGTCGCTAAGCCGTCACAAGTGCACATAACCTCTTGTAGTGTTGGGTTCAAAACAAGCTGGCGGGAGGCTCATTTTTTTGCACTGTGCAAATTCAATTCCACCCCAATTTTTGGATGTCTGGATTCAGCCGACCTCGGGATTTTACCTTGGACTTCCGAGCCGTCGATCCCCTCCCCCCCCCCCCCCCTCTTTAATGCCCTATGTCACTTAGTGTCGTGGGATGCGCATCCAATTTTTGCCCCATATCTTGGCTACCCACGTCATGTCCTTCGTGCTACCCAAAAGGAACTTGCCATTCTTTGTAAAGGAGTGAGAAACTTTTTACCATATACATGTGGTAGTGATGTGTGTGAACACACTAGGACCGCTGGGGCATTTTTTCCCTCTTTAGGAGGTTTTTTCCCCCGAGCATTGTATATACGCCCATCACTCTAGGGCTATCTATCTTTCCATTGCACACTAAGTAACACACTCTCTGTTGTGTGCCTTGAGCTTCCTTCATCTTCTCCAAGTTGTGTGCGTTTCTCTGCAACCCTAATTCCAACAATTGGTATTAGAGCAGGTTGCATCTTCTTGGGCTTAGTCGCCAGCTGCTCCAGGACACGCCTGCTCACTTTCTCCAATTTTAGTGAGGTTTGGCGAGCGTTCGGCAGGTCGACAAATACTTAGGGGAAGCTCGTAGAGTAGGATCTACTCAATTTTTGATTTGGGGTCATTTCGGCCTCCGTTTCCACTATAGGTAGTACTTTACAGGCTATTTCGTCATCTTGTGCAGAATTTTTGTCAGTGCCGTTTTTTGCATAACAAGTGCCTTATAGTCTTCTACGGTTTGTGCTATAAAGCACATGTTCTTCCCGCTACATTTCTCCTATTTTTGGGAAGTTTTCACATCAGGTGCAGCATTTACCATGGCTGACAACAACAACACAGATGTGTTCAAGATGTTTTGTTGTTGAGGACAGGTTGGATGGGGACAACTACCCTATGTGGGCTTATATGATGCAACATGTTCTTGTGTCAAAGGGCGTCTGGAACATTGTGCAAGGCATTGATGTACGTCCTGGTTCTGAGGATGTAGGCGATGTTGAGGATGTTGCAGGTTTTGCTGCAAGGATTGCTGCTGTTAGATTTGTTTTGCCTACGGTAGAACAAGCTCGTTGGGATGTAAAGGATGCACAGGCTCATGCATTGATTGCGTTGTTTGTGAAGCGCACCATTGTTCCTCACATTTGTTCAGCAAAATCTGCAAAACAGGCTTGGGATATTTTGGCTGGTCTTTATGCAAGTCGCAATGAGGCTAAAATTGCTTTGCTGCGTAAAGAGGTGGAGTCGAAGATTATGCATGAGGAAGATGATATGGACACTTTCCTTGCTAGTGCCAAGGATATAATGAGTAGCTTGTTTCTGCAAGTGAAGTCATTTCAGACAGTTCCCTTGTGCAGACTGTTCTTGATGCCTTACCAGATTCTTACCAGACTTTTGCTAGTACTTGGAGACTTATGACCCAAGGAAATCCAGAAGTTGTCAAGTTTGATGGATTATGCACATTGCTATTGCAAGAGTCACTTTCCATAAAAAACAGGACTAGATAGCGTGAAGTTGAACAGGCTTTTATTGCTTCTCAAGAAAGGGCGGTAACAGCAATGCAGCCACGTCTTATGGTTCTGTTGCAAGTGGCAAAACTTCTATTCCCAATGCTTCTGTTGGCAGCACTTTGTCTAGCAATTCTGGTGATAAGAGCAAAAAGAAAATGTGTTGCCATTATTGTAAAGCTAATGATCACTTGATCAAGTCGTGTCCTAAGTTGAAGGCCAAAGAGGCTAAGAAGAAACAGGGTGGTTCCACTGCAAATGTTGGTTCCACTAAAAATGCAGCCATTGTTGAGACTTCTATGAAAGGAGACTGTAATGCTGATGTTGATGCAGAATGTGATTTTAGCACAGAGTGCACTTACAATCCTGTTGTCCATGATGCATGCTTGTCAGTTGCTACAGATTCACATGTGTGGTATTTCGACAATGGTGCTACAAAGCACATTACCTCACATCGTGAATTGTTTACCTCTCTCGAGTCTGTCCTTCATGGGAATTCAGTCACTTGTGCCAACAATGCCTCTTATCCCGTTCGGGGAGTTGGAAAGATTGTGTTTACTGCTACTAATGGCAGTTCCTTCACACTTGTTGATGCACTTTATGTACCTGGGATCAAGAAGAATATCTTGTCTGTATCCGCACTTGCTAGACTTGGACTTGTAGTCAAATTTGTGGATGACAGATGTACAGTTCATGATCTCAGTTTTGGTGATGAAAATGTTGCATCTGGGCTTTTGTGCCATGGGTTGTATAAGCTCACTTTGTATGACAAGTGTGGACAAAATTTTGCAAATGCAGTTGCAGATTCAAGGGCTATTTCAGATGCAAAACTTTGGCATGCACATTTTGGTCATCTGAATTTTGCGAGTTGCGTTTGCAAAAATCTGATATGGTTGCTTCTTTGCGGCCTCTTGAAGCACCTGCCAAACATGTTTGTGAAGGCTGTTTCCAAAGGATGGTTCAGTTCGGGCCACATGCAGGTTGCAGCTTGTGCATAGTGATGTTTGTGGGCCCATGCAAATTCCGTCCTTGGGGAATTACCTGTACTTCGTGACTTTCATTGATGATTACTCCAGGCATGCATGGGTATTTTCGCTTAGCGCGAAGTCCGAAATTTTTATGTGCTTCAAACAATTTCTGGCTATGGCTGAAAATGTCTCGAAATGTACTATGGGCACCCTCCGTTTTCATAGAGGGGGGGAGTATATGTCTCATGAATTTAATGCATTTATGGTGTGGGCCCGTCGTGGGATAAAACACCAATGTACAGTGCCTTATACACCTCAGCAAAATGGTGTTGCTGAGAGGAAAAACGGGTCACTTACGGAAAGGGCACGATGTATGGTCAAAAGTCAAGCTTTGCCGCATTCTTTTTGGCTTGAGGCCATCATGTGTGCCACTTATGTACTTAACAGGTGTCCTACAAAAGCTTTGCAGTTTATTACTCCATATGAAGCATGGCATGATAGAAAGCCTTCTGTTGAGCACATGCGTGTTTTTGGATGTTTGGCATATGCTTCGGTGCCACAAACACAACGCAAAAAATTGGATGATAAGGCTGTCAAATGTATTTCTGTTGGTTATAGTGCTGAAAGCAAAGGTTACAGGTTGTATCATCTGCAAACAAAACGTATTCTCGTTTCACGGGATGTAGTGTTTGTGGAAGATTCTGTTCAGCCCTTGCTGTCATGGACTAGAGACAATAATGTAAGCTCACAGGATATTTATGACACTTTGTTGCCTCTTTTCAATGGTGGAAATACGAATGTAAGTTCCAATGAGGCAAATGTACAGCCTATGGGGGTTTCTGAAAATGTTACAGATCGGCCTTCTGATGCAGATGTACATGATGTACTTGATGAGGAAAGGGCTGAAAATGAGCAGGCTAGAGGTATGCCAAAATGGCTGGTGCACACTTTGCGTGACAGTAAATTGGACGCACCTTTGTCTAGTCATACTCGTTCAGGCTCTCGCCATGCATCTTATGCATCAGATTGTTATGCTTTGGTTGTGTCTAGCTTACATGATGTTGAGGAGCCTCTGTCTTTTGATGAAGCACAAAATTCAGAAAATTGGATGGCTGCCATGCAATCAGAATATGATGCACTTATAGAAAATGACACATGGACTTTATGTGATTTGCCTCCTGGCAAAAAGGCCATTGGTACGAAGTGGATTTACAAGTTGAAACGCAAGCCGGATGGTGAGATCGATCGCCATAAGGCTCGACTTGTTGCAAAAGGTTATGCACAGCAAAAACGCATAGACTATGAAGAGAATTTTGCTCCCACTTGTTGTATGACTAGTGTGCGTTTTCTATGTGCATTGGCAGCTCATTTTGGTTGGGATGTACATCAATCAGATATTGTTACTGCTTTCTTGAATGGTGACATATTTGAGGAAGTTTATGTAACGCAGCCTCGCGGTTTTGTCATAAAAGGACAAGAGGACAAAGTGTGTAAATATAACAAGGCTTTGTATGGGTTGAAGCAATCTCCTCGTGCTTGGTATGAGAAAGCTAACACTCATTTGGTCAAACAAGGCTTTCGTAACAGTCCAACAGAAAGCACATTATATGTAAAGCGTGAGGGTGATGTACTTCTCATTGTGGTTCCTTATGTTGATGATTTGCTGATCACTCGATCAAATGAGAGACATATTGCTGAATTTAAGGCTTATTTGAATGCTACTTTCAAGATGAAAGATTTGGGGTTGTTGCACCATTATTTGGGTATACAGTTTAAGCAGTGTGATGGTGGTATTGCCTTGTGTCAGAAAAGTTACATAGAGACATTGCTATGTAAGTTTGGACTTGAGGATTGCAAACCTATTGCCACTCCCATGGAAACAGGTTTGAAGTTGAGTCTACATGATGTTGGCGATCCTGCTAATGTCACTCTTTACCAAACTACTATTGGCTGCCTCATTTATGTATGCAACATGAGGTCAGATATTCAATATGCAGTCTCATAGGTCAGCAGATTTATGCATAGCCCAGGGTCTAAGCATTGGCAGGCTGTCAAGAGGATTTTCCGCTACCTTAGTGGCACTTTACATCTTGGCTTGTTTTATCCCAAGGGGGGATCATTGCCGCCAGACTTACATGCTTTTTCGGACTCAGATTGGGCTGGTTGTTTTGACACGCGAGTGTCCACAAGTGGTTTTTGTTTCATGCTTGGCACTTCATGCATATCATGGTTGAGCAAGAAGCAACCTATTGTGGCCACTTCGAGTTGTGAGGCTGAGTACAGGGCAGTCTTCACAGCTATGGTTGAGTGTGTATGGCTCAGACGCCCTATGGTTGATTTGGGTGTTGGACAGGACACTCCCAACACTATCTACACTGACAGTCAGAGCGCATTGGCAGTTGCAAGGAACCCAGTTTTTCATGCTCGCACAAAGCACATTGAGGTGCATTACCACTATGTCAGGGAGAGGCTCTCAGCAGGAGAGATCAGCTTGGCTTATGTGCCAACACGGGACAACCTTGCAGATATTTTCACAAAGGCATTGTCTCATGAAAAGCTTGAAGCTTTCCGCAAAGATTTGGGCTTACTCCCCTTTGTGAAATGATCATGGCCTCAGGGCATGGCACTTCCCTTTACTCATGTCCAGCTCTCGTTCACCGCATCACTCCAGGGGGTATTTGTTACCATATACATGTGGTAGTGATGTGTGTGAACACACTAGGACCGCTAGGGAATTTTTTTCCTCTTTAGGAGGTTTTTTCCCCCGAGCATATACGCCCATCACTCTAGGGCTATCTATCTTTCCATTGCACACTAAGTAACACGCTCTCTATTGTGTGCCTTGAGCTTCCTTCATCTTCTCCAAGTTGTGTGCGTTTCTCTGCAACCCTAATTCCAACAAAACTAACACAAACAAAAAACTATGCGTTTGTGCGCACGCATGCACGTGTGTGCATGTGTGTGTAGAGAGAGAGAGAGAGAGAGAGAGAGAGAGAGAGAGAGATGTCCATTGTCTCATTACTACAAGGATGTGAAACATGTTGAAAACGACAAATATTGTTGCAATCATTGACGGAGATTGTTGAAGAGCTTTAAAAATCCTTTGTGCAGGATTCTATTTACAGAAGCACACATATCACATTGAGTATCATGAAAACCAACCACATTGCATGTTAAGATATCCATGTACAAGGTTGGATTGGTCTTTTTTTAAGAAAACAAAAACTAGTGTATGGAGGATCTCTAACTCTAGGATCTCCTCTAGTTGCACAAATAATGGGGATGCAAATAATTAGGAGTCTACCTGCATAACTTATATGCTTATGTACCCCCGGTGGGGGAAAAAAAAAAGTGCAACCAATTGCCAAATCCTTAGCTACTTAACAATGCCACATCAATAATCATACATAATAACCACATCATCACTTGAATAGTCCTTTGAATTTGATTGGATGTTCATGTTGTTTCAAAGAGATAAAGAGGGTAGAAGTTGTTGCTCCACAAAGCAAGACCAGATATTCCATGGTTCTATGCTGATGGAGAAGCATGAGGGAGAGAGAATGAAGAAAAGTGGGAATTTGGGAAGAGGGAGCGGGGGAAGGGTGACGGAATTGGACTAATAACATTGAGAGTAGTGGAACTAAGATAACTAAGTGAGCATTTTTTTATGAGAACTCTTCAAGAGCATAAAGAGAATACTTGATTAGAGATAGCAAAATAACCATTATACCTAGTTAACTTGGCATAAACAATACTTGTAAAAGAGAGAGAGAACTAGAGAAAATTAACAACATTTGAGGACCGGATCTATGTGGAGCCAGTCCCCCCTCCAATACAAGCTTGTGTTCCTTGAGACCTTGTTGGTGCAATGAATATGGTAGACTTCATACACCAAAATTATGTCCTTAACTAACTTGCAAAATAATTAACATGTCCCCGGCCTCTATCCCAAGACCTCAAACACCTTAAAAGGTGGAGAGAGCTATTAGAGAGTGAGGGAAGGGAAGAGGAACAAGAAGTAACATACGAGAAAGAAGTAGTGTCCTCTCATACCATTACTCATAGAGCATAGCATAGCGTAGTAATGGAGATGAAGAAGATGGAAAGCATAGCTTTGAATCATGGCTCTTGTTTGGATTTTCATTCCATAGACAATAGATGTTGGTGTAGGCTCTCAAGCTTGGAGAAGGAGATGAAGCTCTTGCTCTCACACAATGAGAGAATTTGTGTGAGTGTGTGGGAGAGAATGATCAAAAGGGAGATCCCTCTCTTGCCTTGGTCGACCCCCCTTCCTATCTCAAGCTCTCACATGATTGGACCTCACCAAATTTAGCCAATTACATGCATTATCGTATCTAGTAATAATGGTAGCATTTGGACAAGTGTCCTCCTTACCCCTTTAGAAGAGAGGGCTTGAATAATGCTTGGATAATTATTTAATTAGTCTAAATTCTCATTGGACCTCTCTAAAGGTCATCTAATAAGATTCAAGCACACCATGAGGGCAACATGGGGAGGGGCTTGGCATGTGTCCTTCTTGCTTCTTAAGTCTTGGCTTGCCTTGACAGTGTGTGTGAGTGTGTTCTCTCTCATCCCCTAGCTTCAAGGCTCGCCCCCTCTTATGTATGGATCCCATTGACTTTAATCACCTCAAGCACCTTAGCTTTCAAGCATGACAAGCATCTCAAGCACTTTAATCATCAAGCGTGACAAGCACCTCAAGCACCTTAGTCAGCATGGGCAAGGTTTCAACCTCAAGGTCAGTCCCGAGTGTATGATGCTACACCAAAAAACATAAATAAAGAAAATTTGAACACAAAAATGAGAAAAGTTTCCTTTGTTTTTCTATAATTTTTTTAAAACTCGATAAAAGGCCTCCACAAGAGATTAAAGATTTCAAACAAGATAAAGTTATGATACAAAATCCCTTAAACAGAACTTCTTTTGAGCCATAAATGCAAAAAATACAACGCCAAAACCATGGAGAAAAATAATTGATGGAACTCCCTCATCATTTGCACATGCGTAGGTGATAAAAAAGTTTTGGTCTCAAGATTTTTACGATAAATCTTTTGAGTTTTTGGAGAAATATAAAGGGTTTTTTTTTTTTTTTTTTTTTTGGGGGGGGGGGGGGGGGGGGGGGGGGAAGACGATTAGGAAACTTCAGCCTTACTTTTTGAACATTTCTACAAGAACTTTAGAGGCTACTCTCATACGATAAAGATATCAAACTTGTTGAAAAGGAGAAAAAAATCGAACAAACCATCAAAACATGAAAAAATAGGGGAGGCCGGAGCTCTTCAGTCATCCATGCATGCACGTATGATCGGGGAGCCCCAACACACCCCCCTTCTCCGACTTTTCCATGTTTTGAAAAGAACTTGTGAGCATTGTTCCCACTATGTAAAACTTGAAATCAAACCATTGCATCTAAAATGCAAATCTTGAAATACAACCATTCATTCAAAGCTTGAAATCCAACAAATCATTCTGCAATCAAGGAAACAAAACATGAGAAGAAGAAGGGGGATGTAAACCCTAGATCGTCTATGCGTGTGTGGACAATTGATGGGTTCCGGCCTCCTCTTTTTTCTCACGTTATAAGAATAACTTTAGAGGAATACGATGGGAGTGCTCTTAATGGAGATGGGAGGAGCAAGGTGGATTTGATGGCAGCGAAGTAGCACAAGGGATGCCAACAACGAAGGGGACAGGATGGCACAAGGGAGGCTTATGATGCTAGCGACCGGAGAGTGCAAGGTGGATGGATGGGGAGGATAGAGTTGAGAGAGAGAGAGATCCTTCAACATGTTAGGGTCTAGTGTGTTTACACTTGTTTAGACTATAGAAATTAAAGCAAAATGGGGTTGAAAGCTTTTAAACAATGAGTAAAGAGACATTCTTTAATCCCTCTTGTGTCCTGAAAAAAAATGTATTAGTACTCTTGTGTTGCATATATGTTTATCAGTGTGTGTGTGTGTGTGTGTGTGTGTGTGTGTGTGTGTGTGTGTGTGTGTGTGTGAGAGAGAGAGAGAGAGAGAGACTCCTTCTTCTTCTTGGACTAGCAATCCTTCTTGACATGGCCCTTCTTGCAGTAGTTCAAATATTCAAGAACTGACTTTGTGCGTGACTTGCTACGCCTTGAGCGATCAAGACCTTTTGGTTTTTAAACCTCTCCTTAGGCCTTCCTCTTGTTTCCACTTACACTGCAACAGCAGTTGATGATTCTCTAGTGCTTCTCCTTCGCATTTCCTTGCTTAGAAGAACACCCACAACATCATCAACTTAAGAGTATTTGTGCCAGAGATAGAAATCCATCACAAGATTGTCCCAACTATCTGGTAGAGACGATAGTTTAAGGAGAGCTCGCACTTTGTCATCGAAATTGATTTTCACCGATCAAAGTTGACTTGTATTGGTGTTAAAGTCATTTAGGTGTTTTGTAACTGAACCATTCTGCCATCTTTAGATTGATCAAGCGCTTCATGAGAAATACCTTATTGGATGTCGATCGTTTCTCGTAGAGACCATCAGTGACTTCATCAAGTCCTCCGTGGTCTTCATCTCAAAAACGTTGAACGCCACCATTGACCCCAAGCTTAGTCCGATTATTCCTAATGCCTTTCGGGCAAGGACAATCCATGTTTCATCTGCCATTGTTGCGGGCTTCTTTGCAAGACCGCCTAGTGGCAAATAAAGGTCCTTCTGGTAGAGATAGTTTTCAATCTTCATCTTCCAGTGTTGGTAGTTCTTGCCGTTGAACTTCTTGATCGTGAGCTTCCCTTCCTCCGCCATTACTTCCACTCAATTCAAAGAATCATTTCCTTGAGATACTTTAGCTACAAGCAAACCTTGCTCTGATACGAGTTGTTAGTAAATAGGACGTATCTAAATAGATATTTGAGTAGCTTACTTAATGGAAAGAGACAAATTATCACACACAAGAGACTATAAAGTAGAGAGAGAGAGAGAGAGAGAGAGAGAGAGAGAGCACACAATATATGTGGTTCACACAATGTGGGCTACGTCCACGGGAAAGCAGCCACTCAATGGCTTGAGTACTTCAAAACAAGAAGTAGATTACAAAGGGATTATACCCTTGATATCTTCATACCAAGTATCCTCTTTGTGGCACCTAAATCTTTCATTGAAAAAGATTTAGACAGCTCCTCTTTTAGGTCTTTGATGTCCTGCATGTTAGCACTTGCAATTAGCATGTCATCAACATACAACATTAGGACGATGAACTTCCCATCTCCCAAATTCTTCATGTAGACACAATGATCTGAGTTGCACCTTCTTAATCCAATTTAAATCATGAGCAGTCACAAGGCTTAAGACAAGCCTAATTGAGTTCATTTTTACAACATGAGAAAATATTTCATTGAAGTCAATACCTTTTTTTTGAGAAAATCCTTTTACCACAAATCTAGACTTGTACCTTTTCTTCCCACCTTCTTCTTCCTTCAGCTTGTACACCCATTCGTTCTGAATTTCCCGCTTACCTTTAGGCAACTCAACCAACTCCCATGTTTGGTTGCGATGTAATGAGTTTATCTCCACTTGCATGCTCTTTATCCATTCTTCTTTGGATTCGTGTTGCATAGCTTCCTCGTATAATTTCGGCTCTCCAAAATGTGAGATCAAGAGATGGTTGAAGGAAGGCATAAACCTTCCTGGAGGTCTACTTGCTCTTGTAGATCTTCGGGGAATAGGTTGAGGCTCCTCATTTGGTTGACGTTGTTACACATTGTCATCGTTTGCAATCCTTGAGTCTTCACTGTTCTCAAGCTCCATGTATTCATCACCTGTTTCTTTTATTTCTTTTCTTTTCAAGTAATCTTTGTACATATTTTGTTCATTGAAAATTACATCCCTACTTCTAAAGATTTTACCATCTTCAAGATTCCATAGGCGATACCTAAAGTCACCTTCTCCATAGCCGATGAAGAAACACTTTTTGGACTTTGCATCTAGCTTTGACCTTAGGCTTCTATCTATGTGCATGAAAGCCTCGCACCCAAACACTTTTGAGAAATAAATAGTTCACCGGTTTATCTGTCCACGCCTCCTCTGGAACTCTCCCATCCAATGTCGTTAAGGGTGACTGGTTGATTAAATACATAGACGTACGTACTGCTTCCGCCTAAAGTTCAAGACCTACGTACTGCTTCCGCCTAAAGTTAAGGGTGACCGGTTGATTAAATACATAGATGTACGTACTACTTCCGCCTAAAGTTCAAGCGGTAAGCCTGCATGTAGCCGTATGCTTCATGCTTGCTCCATGATTGTCATGTTCATTCTTTCCAAAATCCCATTTTGTTGAGGCGTCCTTGGGGTTGTCTTTTGCCTCCGAATGTCATTGTTAGCACAAAAGATTTCAAAAGCTTGGCTGCAATATTCGTCTCCATTGTCGAATCTGAGGCATTTAACCTTGGTACGTGTTTCATTCTCCACAAAGACTTTCCACCTTTGAAATATGAAAAATACATCGGATTTATTATTCATTACATAAACCCATGTTTTCCTAGTCGCATCGTTTATGAATGTTACATAGTACAATGAGCCACCAAGTGATGGTGTACTTGCAAGACCCCAAACATCAGAATGAACCAACTCAAGTTTTTTATTTTTTCTTTCATTTCTTGATTTTTGAAATTTTACTCTCTTTTGGTTACCATAAAAACAATCTTCACAGAACTCTAAGTCCACTTCTTTCAAACCTGGTAGAAGCTTCTTTGTTTGAAGGATTTGCATTCCTTTGGCACTCATATGCCCAAGCCAGCAGTGCCACACCGTACTGTCGACTTCTGTAGCTATTGCACAAGTTGAAGATTGGTGTTGACTATACACAAGTAAAGTGTACCGACCTTTTCTCCCTTGGCAACCATTAAAGATCCCTTTGAGATCTTCCATCGTTTTTTTATGAATGCAATGTTGTGATCTTCATCATCCAATTGTCCTGTATATATCAAATTTTTGCGAAGAGAAGGAACATGCCTAATATCTTTAAGCTTCCATTCATTTTCATTATAGCAGTTTTAACACAAACTATACCTTTGCCGACAATTTCACAAGGTTCATCATCTCCCAAGTATACATACCCAAAATTACATTTGGTGTAAATTTGGGACTTGAAAATGTTTCTTGTGTGGTGTCGCATGGAATGAAGCATCGAAATTTACTATCCAAGAATTAGACACACTGTCTGAGGATTAGAGCATCTTGTTCTACTTTACCTACCACATTGGCCTTCGATGATGGCTAGTTGTCTTGAGACTCCGACTCCTTCTTCTTCTTGGACCAGCAATCCTTTTTGTGGCCCTTCTTGCCGCAGTTCCAACATTCAAAAACTGACTTTGTGTGTGACTTGCTCTGCCTTGAGCGATCACGACTCTTTTGATTTTTGAACCTCTCTTTAGGCCTTCCTCTTATTTCCATTGACAATGCAGCTGTTGATGATTATCATGTGCTTCTCCTTTGCATTTCCTCGCTTAGGAGAACACCCACAACATCATCAAACTTAAGAGTATTTGTGTCACAGATAGAATTACTTACAGCCATCATAAGACTGTTCCAACTATCCGGTAAAGACGATAGTATAAGGAGAGCTCACACTTCATCATCAAAATTGATTTTCACCGATCAAAGTTGACTTATGTTAGTGTTAAAGTCATTTAGGTGTTCTGCAAACTGAACCATTCTCTATCATCTTTAGATTGAACAAGCGCCTCATGAGAAATACCTTATTGGATGCCAATGGTTTCTCTTAGAGGTCATCAAGTGACTTCATCAAGTCCTTTGTGGTCTTCATTTTTGAAACATTGAAGGCCACCGTTGATGCCAAGCTTAGCCGGATTTTTCCTAATGCCTTTCGGTCAAGGACAATCCATGCTTCATCTGCCATTGTTGCGGGCTTCTTTGCAAGACCGCTTAGTGGCAAATAAAGGTCCTTGTGGTAGAGATAGTCTTCAATCTGCATCTTCTAGTGTTGGTAGTTCTTGCCATTGAACTTCTCGATCTTGAGCTTCCCTTCCTCCGCCATTACTTTCACTCAATTCAAGGAATCCTTTCCTTGAGATACTTTAGCTAAGAGCAAACCTTGCTCTGATACCAGTTGTTAAAAAATAGGATGTAGCTAAATAAATATTTGAGTAGCTTACTTAATGGAAAGAGACGAATTATCACGCACGAGAGATTATAAAGGAAGGAGAGAGAGAGAAAGAGAGAGAGAGAGAGAGAGCACACGATATACGTGGTTCACCCAATGTGGGCTACATCCATGGGAAAGCAGCCACTCAATGGCTTTAGTACTTCAAAACAAGAAGTAGATTACAAAGATATTATACCCTTTTGAAGCTCCCACCTTGATTCACTCTCACCGCCTCACATCAGCTTCACAATGTGCCAACAATGCTTCACAATCCGTTTTTGTGTGTAGAAGAGGCCTCCTTTTATAGGCCAAAAGGGTTGCCCTCTCTCATGAGAGGCAGCCGTGTGTAGCCGCCCTTGTGTTGACAAATCCAAAGTGGACCCTCCAATTTGCCCATGTGTGGCTGCCCTTGAGAAGACAAGTCCGCCTTTGAAATCGGCCACCGACCATTGACTTTTGACCACAGGCCATTGACTATCGGCCAACCGATCAAACAATCGACAGTTTTTCGATCACTTTTTGATCGTTGTCCAGTCATAGTATTCCGGCAAAAAGGAATTTTCGACGGAGTGAAAATTTTGGTTTCCGGTGAGTGATTTTTCTTCACGCACAATGGATTCTCCTCATAACGGGGTCCTTACAAATGTACATTTTTAATACAAAAAATCACAAGGGGTAATTTAGGCTCCATACTTAACAAAAGCTGACACTCATTTTGTCAAACGAAATTTTGTAATAGTCCAACAGAACGCGCTTTGTATGTAAAGTTTGAGAGTGATGTATTTCTCATCGTCATTCTATATGTAGATGATTTGTTGATTACTAGTCACACATTGCTAAATTCAAGGCTAATTTGAATGCTACTTTCAAGATGGAAGTCTTGGGGCTATTACATCATAACATGGGCATACAATTTAAGTAGTGTGAGTGGTATTTCCTTGTGTGAAACAAGCTACTTAGAGACATTACTATGTAAGTTTGGACTTGAGGATTGCAAACCTATTGCTACTCCCATGGAAACATGTTCAAAATCAAGTCTTCATGATGTTAGTGATCCTGCAAATGTCATTCTTTATCAAACTGTTGTTAGATGCCTTATGTATATATGCAATTTGAGGTTGGATATTTGATTTGCACTCTCACAGGTTAGCAGATTTATGCATAGCCCAGGGTCTAAGTATTGGTAGGTTGTTAAGAGGATCTTTCACTACTTGAGTGGAACTTTACATCTTAGGTTGTTTTATCCCAAGGAGGGATCATTGCCACTAGATTTACATGCCCTTTCATACTCAAATTGGGTAGGTTGTTATGACACACGAGTGCCAAAAGTGGTTTTTGTCTCATGCTCGGCAGTTTATGCATATCATGTTAAGAAAGAAGCAAACTACTGTGGCCACTTCTAGTTGCGAATCTCGGTACATGGCAGTCTTCATAGCTACGGTTGAGTGTGTATGGCTTAGATGCTTTCTGGCATGATTTGAGTGTTGGAGAGGACACTACCAACATCATCTACACTGACAGTCAGAGCGCATTGGTAGTTGCGAGGAACCTAGTTTTTCATGCTCGCACAAAGCACATTGAGGTGCATTATCACTATGTCAGCAGAGAGAGACTCTCAACAGGAGAGATCAGCTTGTCTTAGGTGCCGACACAGGACAACCTTGCATACCTTTTCACAAAGGCTTGCTTCCCTTTGTAAATTGATCATGTCCTCAAGGCCTCGCACTTCCCTATACACTATGTGCCAGCTCTCGTTCACCACATCACTCCTAGGGGAGGATTTGTTACCATATATGTGGCAGTGATTTGTGTGAGCACACTTAGGATGGTCGGGGCATTGTATATATGCCCATCATTCTAGGGCTAACTTATCTTTCCATTGTAAGCAATATACTCTTTGTTGTGTGCCTTCAGCATCTTCCTCTTCTCCGAGTTGGATGTATTTCCATGCAACCCTAATTCCAACACAAGTAAATGTTGTTTGGGGAGGTAATTGAGTCATGCATGTGTCATCCTTTAACTAAGTCACACATGTGCAAAACTTTTTGCATTTATTAGAAGGGATAAAGTTATCTAATAGCCAAAATAAGATGTCACGGCTTTTGTTTTCACCAAAAATACTTGTGTACAAATTCGAATTGAAGGCTAGGATAATTGCTTGCTTAGTATCATTTGATGGCTATTCCTTTTCTATGATCTATCTCCTGTTACCATATACATGTGGTAGTGATGTGTGTGAACACACTAGGACCGCCGGGGCATTTTTTCCCTCTTTAGGAGGTTTTTTCCCCCGTGCATTATATATACACCCATCACTCTAGGGCTATCTATCTTTCCATTTCACACTAAGTAACACACTCTCTATTGTGTACCTTGAGCTTCCTTCGTCTTCTCCAAGCTATGTGTGTTTCTCTGCAATCCTAATTCCAAGAATTGGTATCAGAGCAGGTCACGTCCTCCAGGGCTTAGTCGCCAGCTGCTCCAGCACACGCCTGCTCACTTTCTCCGCTTTCAGTGAGCTTTGGCAAGCATTCGCAGGTCTGCTCAGAATTTTGATTTGGGCTTATTTCGGCCTCCGTTTCCACTACAGGCAGTACTGCACAGGCTATTTCGTCATTTTGTGCAGAATTTCCGTCAGTGCTGTTTCCTGCATTACATGTGCCTTATATTCTTCTACGGTTTGTGCTATATAGCACAGGTTGTTCCCGCTCCGTTTCTCCTATTTTCGGGCAGTTTTCACATCAGGTGCAGCATTTACCATGGCTGACAACAACAACACAGATGTGTTCAAGATGTTTGCTGTTGAGGACAGGTTGGATGGGCATAACTACCTTATGTGGGCTTAAATGATGCAACATGTTCTTGTGTCAAAGGGTGTCTGGAACATTGTGCAGGGCATTGATGTACGTCCTGGTTCTGATGATGTAGGCGATGTTGAGGATGTTGCAGGTCTTGCTGCAAGGATTGTAGCTGTTAGAGTTGTTTTGCCTACGGCAGAACAAGCTTGTTGGGATGTTAAGGATGCGCAGGCTCATGCATTGATTACGTTGTCTGTGAAGTGCACCATTGTTCCTCACATCCGTTCAGCAAAATCTGCAAAACAGGCTTGGGATATTTTAGCAGGTCTTTATGCAAGCCGCAATGAGGCTAAAATTGCTTTGCTGCGTAAAGAGCTGGAGTCGAAGATTATGCATGAGGAAGATGATATGGACACTTTCCTTGCTAGTGTCAAGGATATCAATGAGCAGCTTATTTCTGCAGGTGAAGTCATTTCAGACAGTTCCCTTGTGCAGACTGTTCTTGATGCCTTACCAGATTCCTACCAGAATTTTGCTAGTACTTGGAGACTTATGACCCAAGGAAATCCTGAAGTTGTCAAGTTTGATGCATTATGCACATTGCTGTTGCAAGAGTCACTTTCCAGAAAAAACAGGACTAGGCAGCGTGCAGCTGAAAAGGCTTTTATTGCTTCTCAAAGAAAGGGTGGTAACAATAATGCAGCCACTTCTTATGGTTCTGCTGTGAGTGGCAAAAATTCTATTCCTAATGCTTCTGCTCGCAGCACTTCGTCTGGCAATTCTGGTGATAAGGGCAAACAGAAGATGCGTTGCCATTATTGTAAAGCCAATGATCACTTGATCAAGTCATGTCCTAAGTTGAAGGCCAAAGAGGCTAAGAAGAAAGAGGGTGCTTCTGCTGCAAATGTTGGTTCCACTACAAATGCAGCCATTGTTGAGTCTTCTGTGAAAGGAGACTGTGTTGCTGATGTTGATGCAGATGGGCATTTAGCGCAGAGTGCACTTACAATCCTGCTGTCCATGATGCATGCTTGTCAGTTGCTACAGATTCACATGTGTGGTATTTCGACAGTGGTGCTACAAAGCACATTACCTCACATCGTGAATTGTTTACCTCTCTTGAGTCTGTCCCTCATGGAAATTCAATCACTTGTGCCAACAACGCCTCTTGTCCAGTTCAGGGAGTTGGAAAGATTGTGCTCACTGCTGCTAATGGCAGTTCCCTCACACTAGTTGATGCACTTTATGTACCTGGGATCAAGAAGAATCTCTTGTCTGTATCCACACTTGCTAGACTTGGACTTGTAGTCAAATTTGTGGATGGCAGATGTACAGTTCATGATCTCAGTTTAGGTGATGAAATTGTTGCATCTGGGCTTTTGTGCCGTGGGTTGTATAAGCTCACTTTGTATGACAAGTGTGGATAAAATTTTGCAAATGTTGTTGCAGATTCAAGGGCTATTTCAAATGCAAAACTTTGGCATGCACGTTTTGGTCATCTGAATTGTGCCAGTTTGTTGTGTTTGCAGAAATCTGATAAGGTTGCTTCTTTGCCACCTCTTGAAGCACCTGTCAAACATGTTTCTGAAGGCTATATTTTGGGTAAGATGCAGCGTTCTAAGTTTCCAAAGGATGGTTCAGTTCGGGCCACATGCAGGTTGCAGCTTGTGCATAGTGATGTTTGTGGGCCCATGCAAACTCCGTCCTTGGGCAATTACCTGTACTTCGTGACTTTCATTGATGATTACTCCAGGCATGCATGGGTATTTCCGCTTAGCGCGAAGTCCGAAGTCTTTATGTGCTTCAAACAATTTCTAGCTATGGCTGAAAATGTCTCGAAATGTACTGTGGGCACCCTCCGTTCAGATAGAGGGGGGAAGTATATGTCTCATAAATTTAATGCATTTTTGGCTAGTCGTGGGATAAAACACCAATGTGCAGTGCCTTATACACCTCAGCAAAATGATGTTGTTGAGAGGAAAAACAGGTCACTGACGGAAATGGCACGATGTATGGTCAAAAGTCAAGCTTTGCCGCATTCTTTTTGGCTTGAGGCCATTATGTGTGTCACTTATGTACATAACAGGTGTCCTACGAAAGCTTTGCAGTCTATTACTCCATATTAAGCATGGCATGATAGAAAGCCTTCTATTGAGCACATGCGTGTTTTTCGTTGTTTGGCATATGCTTTGGTGCCACAAGTGCAGCGCAGAAAATTGGATGATAAGGCTGTCAAATGTATTTTTGTTGGTTATAGTGCTGAAAGCAAAGGTTACAAGTTGTATCATCTGCAAACAAAACGTATTCTGGTTTCACGGGATCTAGTGTTTGTGGAAGATTCTGTTCAGCCCTTGCTGTCATGGACTAGAGACAATAATGTAAGCTCACAGGATATTTATGACACTTTGTTGCCTCTTTTCAATGGTGGAAATACGAATGTAAGTTCCAATGAGGCAAATGTACAGCCTATGGGGGTTTCTGAAAATGTTACAGATCGGCCTTCTGATGCAGATGTACATGATGTACTTGATGAGGAAAGGGCTGAAAATGAGCAGGCTAGAGGTATGCCAAAATGGCTGGTGCACACTTTGTGTGACAGTAAATTGGATGCACCTTTGTCTAGTCGTACTCGTTCAGGCTCTCGCCATGCATCTTATGCATCAGATTGTTATGCTTTGGCTGTGACTAGCTTACATGATTTTGAGGAGCCTCTGACTTTTTATGAAGCACAAAATTCAGAAAATTGGATGGCTGCCATGCAATCAGAATATGATGCACTTATAGAAAATGACACATGGACTTTATGTGATTTGCCTCCTGGCAAAAAGGCCATTGGTACGAAGTGGATTTACAAGTTGAAACGCAAGCCGGATGGTGAGATCGATCGCCATAAGGCTCGACTTGTTGCAAAAGGTTATGCACAGCAAAAACGCATAGACTATGAAGAGAATTTTGCTCCCACTTGTTGTATGAATAGTGTGCGTTTTCTATGTGCATTGGCAGCTCATTTTGGTTGGGATGTACATCAATCAGATATTGTTACTGCTTTCTTGAATGGTGACATATTTGAGGAAGTTTATGTAACGCAGCCTCGCGGTTTTGTCATAAAAGGACAAGAGGACAAAGTGTGTAAATATAACAAGGATTTGTATGGGTTGAAGCAATCTCCTCGTGCTTGGTATGAGAAAGCTGGCACTCATTTGGTCAAACAAGGCTTTCGTAACAGTCCAACAGAAAGCACATTATATGTAAAGCGTGAGGGTGATGTACTTCTCATTGTGGTTCCTTATGTTGATGATTTGCTGATCACTCGATCAAATGAGAGACATATTGCTGAATTTAAGGCTTATTTGAATGCTACTTTCAAGATGAAAGATTTGGGGTTGTTGCACCATTATTTGGGTATACAGTTTAAGCAGTGTGATGGTGGTATTGCCTTGTGTCAGAAAAGTTACATAGAGACATTGCTATGTAAGTTTGGACTTGAGGATTGCAAACCTATTGCCACTCCCATGGAAATAGGTTTGAAGTTGAGTCTACATGATGTTGGCGATCCTGCTAATGTCACTCTTTACCAAACTACTATTGGCTGCCTCATTTATGTATGCAACATGAGGTCAGATATTCAATTTGTTGTCTCACAGGTCAGCAGATTTATGCATAGCCCAGGGTCTAAGCATTGGCAGGCTGTCAAGAGGATTTTCCTCTACCTTAGTGGCACTTTACATCTTGGCTTGTTTTATCCCAAGGGGGGATCATTGCCGCCAGACTTACATGGTTTTTCGGACTCATATTGGGCTAGTTGTTTTGACACGCGAGTGTCACAAGTGGTTTTTGTTTCATGCTTGGCAGTTCATGTATATCATGGTTGAGCAAGAAGCAACCTACTGTGGCCACTTCGAGTTGTGAGGCTGAGTACAGGGCAGTCTTCACAGCTATGGTTGAGTGTGTATGGCTCAGACGCCCTATGGTTGATTTGGGTGTTGGACAGGACACTCCCAACACTATCTACACTGACAGTCAGAGCGCATTGGCAGTTGCAAGGAACCCAGTTTTTCATGCTCGCACAAAGCACATTGAGGTGCATTACCACTATGTCAGGGAGAGGCTCTCAGCAGTTTGGCTTATGTGCCAACACAGGACAACCTTGCAGATCTTTCCACAAAGGCATTGTCTCGTGAGAAGCTTGAAGCTTTCCGCAAAGCTTTGGGCTTACTCCCCTTTGTGGACTGATCATGTCCTCTGGGCATGGCACTTCCCTTTAGTGATGTGCCAGCTCTCGTTCACCGCATCACTCCAGAGGGGATTTGTTACCATATACATGTGGTAGTGATGTGTGTGAACACACTAGGACCGCCGGGGCATTTTTTCCCTCTTTAGGCGGTTTTTTCCCTCGTGCATTATATATACGCCCATCACTCTAGGGCTATCGATCTTTCCATTGCACACTAAGTAACACACTCTCTATTGTGTGCCTTGAGCTTCTTTCGTCTTCTCCAAGCTGTGCGTGTTTCTCTGCAACCCTAATTCCAACATCTCCTAGACCCTTGTCTTTTCTCTTCCATGTGGTTCCTTCAATGCAAGGAAGAAACTAAGTTAGTTTCACTCTTGGATGTGAGTAGGGAATGGATTGATATGGAGGACAATAATAGTACGTATTCTTCCTCCTTGATTGAGAGCAGTGTTTTGGAGTGCAAGGCACCGGTGTGTCTTTGGTTTCTTGACTACCCCATCAATGTGATACCCAAGCAAGAGATGGCTCTTAGATATTATGCACTCTCGGATGTAACTAGGGAATGGATTAATATGGAGAACAAGAATACTATGTATTCTTCCTCCTTGATTGAGAGCGGTGTTTTGGAGTGCAAGGCATTGGCGTGTCTATGTTGGCTTGACTACCCCATCAATGTAATCCCCAAGCAAGAGATGGCTCTTTGAGCAAGTATGTACCTTTTTTATTGTAAGTGGGGTCTCTATGAAACATCTCATATTGTCAAATAATCTTGCAACCCTGTTTCCACCTATTGGTATTGTAGTAGACTTCAAAATCCTAAGGAACATTGCTAGCGCTTCTTGGCTCAATGTAGATCGTCACAAAATAAATTCTTTGTATTCATTACACTGATTTTCTCATAAGGTTTAAGCGCATTCTACAATATGAGGCCATCCACGTGTAGCCAATGGCAAGAAGACACTCGGATAACATGGATAAGTTGGTATTAGTCCTTCACTTAGCTACATATGGTGAAAGTTATGTATTTCTTGAGGTTAGAGATGCTTCAATGTTTCCACATATGTTTCAAGGATTGTATACTATTTGCCCACCACTTATTCAGTTTGTATCATGCTATATAAATTTGATTCTACATTGACTTTAGATTACTTCGTATAGGATCGCTTACTTGTTCTTTGTTATTGTGTAAGATCCATAGTGCATACTTTTGTACACGAGAAGAATTATGCTTATGAAAAAAAAATTAGGTTTTTTTCTTGAGTTTACTTTTTTATGTGTGTGCACACATTTTGTAACCATACTACATAGTTTTCTAGATACATACACCTAGTCATAATTGGGTTTATTAAGCCAATCCGAATGAATACCTCTTAACTATGGTTTTAAGAGTAGTTTATTGCAAGTTTGTGACATGAATAGAAAAGAGCTTCTAATTTTGATAGTATATTACAAAGCGCACTAGTGATGCAAGTAATAGTTGAACCCTTTGCTTGCTACATTTGGCAAGAGCATCCCCCTAAAGAACCTTCTGTCTTGTAAATTTGCATGCAATTGGTTTTCATAATCTATTCATACCACCTCTTAACTATGGTTTTAAGAGTAGTACATTGCAAATTTGTGACATGAATAGAAAGTAGGTTCTAATTTTGATAGTATATTACAAAGCGCACTAGTGATGCAAGTAACAGTTGAACCCTTTGCTTGCTACGTTTGGCAAGAGCATCCCCCTAATGGACCTTTTGTCTTGTAAATTCGCATGCAATTTGTTTCCATAATCTATTCGTACTAATTTTTAAGCAAAATTAATGGTTATTTGAAAGTTATTCAAAATTATGAACAATGTTATCTCGAAGATGTTAATGTTGAATGGATTCTTTCAGGAAACTTACTATATGTTTCATAATATTTGGGATTATAAGTTCCAAACACACATACCCATATTTCCCTACTCTTTGGTCCCTAATAAATGCTTATTAACTATGGTATTTATGAGACATGTTAGCTTTTGATTGCAAGCAACATCAAGTTACTCTTTTAATTACGCAATCACACTTATATAGAATTTTCACAATGAGTTTCAACGTATTAATAAAAAGGAATGCTACATTACTTCCTCACAATTTGTATTCCAAATTAAGAAATTTGGAATGCTTCAACCGAGAAACACCTGACTATGCCAAAATTGGTCAGGTTTTTTAAATGCATAGACTTTTTCAAGATTCTTGATTTAATTCTTTGTGGCTAGTGAGTTTCTAAATGCATCATGCAAAAGGCCTCTATGCTTTGAAACCATGAACTATTTATCCTTGTGTGGTCTTCTTTTTGCTACTTCCCTCGATATGGAATTGGTTTTCAACTCCTTAAATTATCTGAATTTGATTATTAACATCTACTTTTTGACAATCACATTGGATGGCAACCACAAGCATCAAAGTAAACCCCTAAGGGCTTTTGCAAGTCTGGTAAAGCCAGCACCGGACCCGTTGTCAACTTTTCCTTGAGAGTCCAAAAGGCTGCAAATTCCAACGGTCCCTAAGAAAAAGGAACCCATTTTTGTGTCAACATATGCAACGGAGAAGCTATCTCCACAAACTTTTGAATGAACCACCGAATATAAGAGCACAAACCCAAAAAGCTTTGAACTTCCATGTACATTTTTCAATATGCAAACTTAAGAGGAGGATTTCTAAGATGGAAAACATGCAGTAAGTTCATAACTTACATTCAATTAGAAGGGTTGGAGTTCACCTCTTATTGGCAATCAGATAGCACATGTACCAAATGTGCACACTACTATTAGTTTAAATATTAGAAAGAGAATTATCAAGACAACCTATGCTATTCTTGGGGTGACTTGTCCTATATCGTTGGCCTTGGTTTCAAGAATTGAGGAGTCCCATTGTAGTTTGCATTTGGAATGACCATCAAGTTTGGAGACGGACTCTGCGCACAACATTATTTGATAAGAATACTTTCAATTTCTAGTTCAAAAAGAATGACATTGAGGATTTTGGGGGTGAGACACCTTAGATAAAAAACCTGTCTTAGGGATTTACTTGGCAAGTTTAACAGAAATATGCTAAAACTAAGGTATAACTTTGGGGAAACAGATTCTAAAGGAGCATGGGCAAGGTTCCCAAAAAGGAAAGAAAGGATGACATCATAGCTTTATGTTGGTCACACCTCTAATGTACTTCCCGCATCCTCCCATTTCAATTCTAGAATGCCAACCACAACTACATGTTATAGTGCATTCATCTAGGAAACAAGCAATGAGTTTAGCTTGTTCAAAATCGCCACATCAATTGATAGCTCAAAATTGCACCAAAGAGTCCCATCAGCTTCACCCGGAGTTTTGGAGTGTCGTGCGATGTGTTGATTTTAATTCTCTTGATTACACTCAGTAAAACTCCGCACGACTAAGTACAAATGCTTGTTACTACGGTCGGTATATAATTCAATGACACCTTTGTTTCAATTGTACATATGACCACCGTTCGGATCATTACGGTCATTTGTCATATTGCTGTTATGCACCTCTTTACACACCACCATTACAAAATACATAGCACAACAGTTAATATCGTGCTTTGTTCATTATAACAATATCAGAAAACCAGACATACACTTAATTTGATTCCCCCATCATGTAAAATGACAACATGGCTAACTAAGAACACAAACTTGTGCTACATCCCTGCAATATTAAAGACCATGGCCTCCCATTGAATCCTGAGAAATAACACGCCCATCTCTTTATAAAATTGCCGTCTTTTCTCCATCTCTAGTGCCTTTTTGTTTTAATCACCGGCAACATGAAATACTAGTATACACTGCAATAGGTACACCGTCCCATTAAAAAAGTCGAGTCCATCCATGGCCCAGTTTTGTTCTCATCACTCTTATGGGCATTCTCCCTTCAAGGTGCAGCACTAGGGCAGCAAAAGCGCGTTGATCGCTGAAATGACAACATAATACAACTCAATATAACAAGGGAGTCCAGAAGGAAATTCCAAATGTCTACTTGAGGAAGGAAAACCTTTTTGCATATTTTTACAGAAGTTAAATTTAACCCCTATTTGGGTGTGCTGATGGCACCCATTTCTCTTTTAAAAACACACTGCTACAAAAAGCTCTGCTTGTGTGCCTCTAAACTACTAATCCGCAATTTGAGCATTCAGCTAACATGGAATTTACAGGGGGCAAGTATTGCAGAATCCCCTGAATTGGTGTACAAGGCAAACCCCCTTCTAGATGGATAAGTGTACGGGGCCATCAGCGGCAGAGCCATGTTGAAGCTCATTTAAGTTCTGCAAACTTTTACAAGCTGCTGCATAGACGGTGGCAATGCAGCACTCACCCTTTTAAGCCCGCATGACAAAATGAGCGAGGCAAACATCCTCATCATCTTGCCTGTAAGCACAGAAGCATGAAACACTTCAGAAAGTTGTTCAAAAAGGATATAAAATGAGTCCAGAAAGCCACCTGAATCTGCATCCTCTATTATCACAGAATCTGCTGAAGATCAGCATCCTGTCGGGCAAGCTCAAGAAGCATAGGATCATCGAAAAATTTGTTAATGCTCACATCCTCGCTCATACCCTGCATTAGTAGGGCCATAGACATGTCAACACATGTGGGGCCAGAAGCACCGGAAATAAAGAACGACAATCAAAGCAGCGAGAAGGGGGTGAGTCCTGCCTTTCTGCGCCTAGTTTTGACCATAAACTCTCGGGCCAAGTGCTGTACTTGTGCAGGTTCCAAAGGCTTTAACAAGATAGACTTATCCAAAGGATCTCCAGGCACAATCGACCAATGGTCGAAAACAGATAAACAAAATGCCTGGCCTTGTGTGTGGTAGCGCAAGTCGGTCTCAAACCCAAAAGACTCTATGACTGGTACATATGCCTGTTGATAGCAACCATAAAGCAATAAACAAAAAGCCTCTAGAACCAGAACAAAAACTTATTTGATAAATTACATGCTTCAGAGGAGCCTTACCTTCACAATGTAAGCAGGTGTGCCAGGCTTAGGCACATCAGCAGTGGAATGCCCTCGGCGCTTGGAAAGCACCGTGTAAATAGCAGTCAGACAGTCTGTTGGTGTTTGAATCTGTAGCAGTAAAGCATACTTCAATAATCTCATGTTACAAATTTTAGGAAAAATAACCCTGAAATTTGGGAAAATTCCCAAAATACCCCTCATATTTTGCCAAAAATTCCCAAAATGCTCTTGAATTTTCTCAAAACTCCCAAAATACCCCATATTATTCTTTCAAACATCTCCAACCACTTTCTTTTTTGCAACTCTAGGAATATTTCAGTAATCTTTCCATGCTCTCTGAGAATCCCTTGCAAAAAGGAACTATCAAAAATGCCCAACCAGTTACCATTTCACAGTGACCAAGCAACCAATAAGTAACCATGGTAGAGCCCAAAACCGCCTCTAGTCATCCATCACTAAAATCACAATTTGAAGTTCATAGTGGTTTTCCATACAAAGGCATCACATCTATAAGCTCCATCATGCATAGTGCATAAATACTGCACTATTTCCACTGACACTGTTATTGCTCATTACAATCAATATTCAAACTGGCATTCTTATTGTCCAATACTGGGTATAGAACTAGTTGTCAATACTCGCTCACATACAAGCTCCAAGTATGCAGGATAGACTTAGTCATAATAGAAATTAGCAATTAATGACAAATATGAAAAGAAGTGAAGGTAAGATCATACTGAGTATAGAACTAGGTGTCAATAGTCGCTCACATACAAGCTCCAAGTATGCAGGATAGACTTAGTCACAAAAGAAATAAGCAAGTAATAACGAATATCAAAAGAAGTGAACATAAGCTCACTCAGCATCACAAATAACCTGAGTACTAGGATCCAGGTGCTGACTGAACCCAGTCACTTCCCTCTAAACATATGCCTCCTGTGTATATGTAGTTACACCAAGTAAAAACAGGGGCTATTTATAGCCCAATGGCCATTTTGAAGGGTCTTCAGGATCCTTTGGCTATTTTTCAAAAAATCATTTGTCAAAATATTAGCCCAAAATTTTTACATTGTTGTGGTTTTGGGAGATGAACTCACCAAAAATACGCTTGAACGTGCCATTTTTGTCAAAAATATAAAATAATTCGCCCCAAATCCTCTGCTTATAGGTTGAAGGACAAGATATATTTGCCAACCATCTACACTTGCAAATACTTGAAGGGCTCTTATTTTACACCCTGATGTACACACTCTCTCAAAAGCACCGACTCTGGTACTAAAGACAGAACTCTTAAAAATATACCTCAACGTAGTAAAAAGGCTCCATGAGGCGTGGTGTTGCCATGAGAAATGCAGAATATGCAACTCTTCTGGATGTTGGAATAATCTGACCACCTCCTCGATGAAGAGGCTCTTGAGCAATGGTTGCATCAAGGATTTTAAACTTCACATTTCTAATTGGTTCGTCACACAGCGGACCTTCACGAGCACCCCACTGAAATCTAAACAATCAAAAGAATGCATTACACTTTTGAGTCATAAAGAGCTTACAAAAGCTGAGGGAGATCCCTGGAGAACCTACCCTTGAACGATAGAGTCTTTCACTGCATTGAGGAGTCCCTTGTCTACTTCACTGGGTAGGGTGTCATCAAGAAGAATATTCGGACCCTGCTTCAAACACCACAAAACTCAAAGACCTTGGAAGACTTGAAAGACGTCACAAAAAACAAAACCTTCATCAAAGAAATCCTTATGAGTAGAAAATAGTAACAAGGAGAACTACCTGTTTGTCAGGACCAAATGCCCATATAGAGCGGGCAGCAAGCACGTCCCAATCATATCTTGCCTGGAAAAAATCTCCTAGCTTTTTGCGAGGCCAATCTATGCTTACAACTCCATTTTCTATGTCTTCAGCAAGGCCCTTTTCC
Organism: Adiantum capillus-veneris; assembly: GCF_014529385.1. Lineage (NCBI taxonomy): Eukaryota > Viridiplantae > Streptophyta > Polypodiopsida > Polypodiales > Pteridaceae > Adiantum > Adiantum capillus-veneris. The sequence goes on from NC_140935.1 coordinate 30,502,516, forward strand.
AAAGGCTCTGCAATCTGCCAATGTCTATGATGCAATTATTGAAGCTAAAATAAATAATGGCAAGGTAAGCCTTATGAATGCGCTAAAAAATCGATCTCAAAGCAGCTTACCATTGTAATCTTATTTTTCCTGTTTGGAGTCTCTGCAAAGCATTTCAAGGACGAAGTTTCTACAACAGTTTCACAGAACGATACAACTGGATCTGCGACCTGCATAGAATGAAAAGAGCATAATTAGCATGAATGCAGGCCCTGTTGAGTCTTTTTGTCCCTTTGAGTCTTTTTGTCTGTGTGCACGGTTGCACATGCTCGCTGTGTGTGCACACATAAAGCTTAAGCGCCATATGTGAGTGTGTAAACATGAAAACAAATTCATGCATGAAATATAAACAAACGTATGTTTCTGTGCACATGAATAGATTAGAGCAGATGTAGAAGTAAACAAACACATACTGTGTATCCATGAGCATTGCATGAGTAAGCCATATCTATGGGTGGAATTTTAGAATCCTTTGGCAAATCTCCAAAGTAATCCCCAACTTAGTAGCTCTCCGACGTATTAGATCGCCGCAATTGAAACAATGCAGAAATACAGAAAGGGGCACCAATCTTTGACGCCAATCTGGTGTCGTTTTCTCTTCCCCCCCCCCCCCCCCCCCCCCCCCCTCTCTCTCTCTCTCTCTCTCTCTCTCTCTCTCTCTCTCTACTTGTGAAGTGCTACAGGTCACACCGACTTTTTCTTGCGTAAATCTAGACAACAATAATTGACTCCGTTTTGTGTTTTACCACCCTTTGGAGGTTCCATATACCATTTTATATAACCTTTTGGATATGGTACAATGATATACCTTCATAAGTTCAGAATAGTCTGAACTCACGAATTATAAGAGGGAATAAAGCACTCATAAAACTATAAAAGCAAGGGACACACGAAAAGAAAAGAAAAACAAAAACAAACAAACAAACTAACTAAATCACTTTGATTGCTTCGAAACAAAACTAGATAAAACAAAACATTATTAACTTAAAAATGTTTTCAGAAAAGGCATGTGTAAAATAAGTTGACGCAGCTTACTTGGCTTAAAACAAGTACTCAACTTTAAGCCAAAAAAAAAAGGATAAGACATCTTAAAAACTTAATCCTAGAAATCAAACTTCACACAACAACCTATAATGGAACACATTCTTAAGTCCTCAGGTACAATGATGTTGTACGGTATCATACTTTTTGTTCCATCATGCTTTAGAAATAGATACAAAGAAACAGAAGTCTCTGTGGGTGATGGAGGGGTCCTCTTTCATCTTAATGGCCTTCATCTTCACTGATATGGTACAATGATGTTGTACGGTATCATACTTTTTGTTCCATCATGCTTTAGAAATAGATACAAAGAAACAGAAGTCTCTGTGGGTGATGGAGGGGTCCTCTTTCATCTTAATGGCCTTCATCTTCACATACAGGGTTGGTAAGCCAATTGTCACTTGGCAACTCCACATCACTCCTGCAGGTTCATAACACCAAACCCTAAAAACACAGCAGAAAATCAGACCCCCAATTTGGCCACTTTTCAGCAAGCAAATGCAGAGAAACTTATATACGGACGTGCCGAATTTCCTGCCACACTGAAAAGACGAGCTTCACCCACCCACCCTGTCATGAGGGCGTGGCAGCTGTTAACTATGTCACGAGTACGTGGCAACTGCTAACCTTAGTTGTTGGTTTCTTTCCAATGATTTTTGTTTCATTTTTATTTTTTTCGAGAAAAAGATCCTTCTATTAGTTACTGAAACTGCCCATAGGGCTACAAACACCTCTTCAAGAGAGGGCTACAACAACCATGGTGGGAGACTCTCCCAATGAAAAAACCAGCATATGTACCATGGGGCTAAATCAAGAAATGGGGGGAGGGAAAAGCCACACAGGTGGCCGGTAGTGCCATCGTAGTACACCCTGGACCATGGTGTAGAAGGGCCCAGGACGCCAGAGTCATAGGAAAGCCTCTCTGCGCTCCCGCATGCGGTCGGAGCTGCCCTGTAGTCCCTCGAGCTGTCCTCTGAGAGTGTGGATCAGCTCTAGCCAAAAATCGCGTACAGTCTCTGCTGGTGGCACAGGGTGAGCCTCAAAGATGCGGAAACAACGGGCCCGCCAGATGAACCGGAGTGTCAGGCCACTGATAAGCTCCCAACACTCCTCTCTCTCGCTGCACCTCTCCTGTGAAGTAAGCTCTATAGCAAGCTGAAGTGTAGGTCGCCCCTCCTGCATCACTATCATCCTGCTGGTGGAGGATAGCTCAAACTGAAGTGCCGGGCCCGTGAGGGTGGACCAAGCCGCTGCTCCCCAAGTGTACTGTCGAGCCGTGGAGAGAGCAGGCATCAGCCAAAGAACTCGTAGCCACACCTACTGGGCCGAGGGACAGTCCCAAAGACAATGACGCTAACTCTCCACAAAATGGTCACAAGCTGCACATGCGGCCGAGAAACCACTATGCACTAGCCAACTCGCAACTGCTGTAGCTCTGTGTGCGACCAGCCACCACTGAAACAAGGTGGCTCGCCTCGACTGTCTGGAGTCCCACAACCTCTCCCAAAATGCTGTCAAGAACTCAGTTGTGAGACCCTCCTCATGCCAATGAGATGCTGCAGAGGGGCGGGCCTCTCTCTGTGCTGCTAGTATATGACGTCCCAGCCGAACGGTGTACTGAAAGAACGGGACTCCTCGATGGTCTGCAGAAGAGAAGGGATCCCTCCATAGCCACTCACCAGGATCCCGCTGTACTCGTGCCAATGGACAACACTCCCAAGCCCACAGCCTCCAATGTCCAGTCTTAAGAGCTGCTGGACAGGATCTATGACACAAGTCCTCCCACAAATGCCCACTACTCAGATCCTCTGAAAACAGCACTCTGCCACCTGTGAGGCCTCTACTGCAACTCGTTGAAGGCGTCCCCCACCCTGGAGCTCGAAGAAAAGGGATGGAGCAGTCTCTGAGCAGGCCCTGACTGAGATGAGAACCTCCAGTCGTGTGAAGGCTCCCATCCACCGGGGTGCTACTGGCCCGAGAGGCGTGAGCCACTTAGCTGGAACTGACTCTGAGATGTCCTGGCACATGCTCTGCACCCCTCTCATGCCCAGTAGCTGAAGATCCTACACCTCCTCTGACAAACCTGTGAACTCTAGCCAATCACCTAAAGAGCGCGCTGGACCTGCTGCCATGGGACCCCAGGAAACATGAGGCCGATTGCCGACCAAGTGGCCTCTCTGAGTGCTAACCATGGGGTTCCAGACGAGGAGCTGCCGTAGGCGCTCCTCCATGCACGTAGGTTGTCTCTGCTCCAAGCCACGCCGCAAGAGCTCCCAAGATCGAAGCAAGCTCACAGCGAAGCGGTCCTCCAGTCTCCTGCTCAACCCAACTCTGCGCATCTCTGTGAAGATCCATCTGGTCGAAGGTTGCCAAGGGCCTCCTGCCTGAGGCACCCTAGCACGAAGCCGCTGTAGCAAGAACTCCTTCCTGGAAGAAGTCCTCTGACGATGAACTTCCCAAGAAGGGCTCTGCTGTGCTGGATCAATGATCCCAAGCCCTCCTTGTGAACAAGGAAGAGTGATGACCTACCAAGCCACTTTGGCTCGGGCTATCTGAGTGTCACGTCCTGACCAAAGGAAGTTCCTGATCAGTCTCTCTACCTGGCTGATACAACAACTCGAGAAGATCCAGCAAGAAGTGATGTACCACATAGTCGCCAACAACACTAGGTTGGTAACTAGTACTCTGTCAGCCAAAGAAAGTCGTGTTGAGCTCCAATGTAACAACTTTCTACTGATAGACAGGAGAAGGGGAGCAATCTGCTGCTCGGGAGACAAGTCCAAAACCACCTGACAGCCCAAGTAGCGAACTGCAGTCCCTGGGGGAATCCACCTAAAACCCTCTCCTGGCATCCAATCGAGCACAGGAGCACTACCAACTGAGAAAGCCACTGTCTTTCTCCAGTTGATTAGTGCACCCAATGCACAACAGAATGTCTCCAGAGCCTGCTCGCAGCTGTGAAGGTTGGCCTCCTGGCCATCTAAGTACAAGGCTGAGTCGTTGGCAAACTCAGCGTCCAATAGCTCATCTAGGGAGTGCTAAGCCCTGTAGACCAACCTGCTGTGACACCAAAAGCCTGCTCATCGCCTCCGCATAGAACAGAAAGAGGAAGAGAGCAAGAGGACAGCCTTGTCTGACCGAGCGTGTAAGCATGAAGCGATCACCTCTACCTCCTGCCAAGCGTACCTGACTATGAGCCTGTCTATACAAAGCTGACAGCCCTCTGATCCAAGCATCTGAGAAGCCCATCCTGCGTAAAGTGCCCTCTAGAAAGTCCCAGTCAACTCTGTCGTATGCCTTCTCAAAGTCGAGAAGAAGAATCACAAGGTCCTCACCACGGAGTCGTGCCAGGGTAGAAGCTTCCCAGAAAGTAAAGATGTTGTCAAGGATACTACGTTCCTTGACAAAACCTGTCTGAGTCCCATGTATAAGGCTCTCTAGAAGTGGCTGAATCCTCAAACTCAGAGCCTTGGCAAGAATTTTGTAGGCTGAGTTGAGGATGGTGATGGGGTGCCACCGTCGAATCTCATCCAAGGAGCCACCCTCCTTGGGAATGAGGTAGATCATGCCCTCACTCATGCTGTCAGGCATCACTCCTGTGTGCAAAATGTATTGAAAAGCACTACAGAGATCTGGGCCAAGTAGGTCCCAATACTCCAAGAAAAAACTGAGAGTCAACCCATCCTCACCTGGACAGCTCATAGTTACCGGGGAACGCCCCCTAGCCCCCGTTCCGGCGTTCCGGGGGGCAGTTCCCTTCTTGAACGTTCCGAAACGTCCCGGAACGTCTGACGTTTCGAGTGTGCAAACCGGAACGGCCGTTCCGGAACGTTCCGGAAAGCCCCCGAACGTTCCAGAATTCCCTTGGAACGGCCAATGGCTACAAACAAATTTGGTAAAAATTGAAAAAATTGAAGTAAATGTTTGGGCTTCTTTTTGAAGTGTGCAAGGCCTCAAGGACTCATAAAATGCACCCCCTCCCCCTTTCTCTCCACAAGCTAATCCTCAAGGCTCAAGCTCTCTCCCTCTCTCCCTCTCAAGACTCTCTTTCTCAAGGCTCAAGGCTTTAGGCCTTCAAGCTCTCTTCCTCTCCCTCCCACTCTGTCAAATGTCTCCCTCTCCCTCTCACTCTCTCGAGTCTCTCTCTCTCTCTCTCATCATCTAGTCATAGCAAGGTTGAATGGTCTTCAAAACGAGTTTTTTGTGAGTATTAAAGTCAAAGCACTCTAATCTTCCTTGTATTTAAACACAAGGAGCTAAAAAATGCACTATTTGGGTGTTTTTTATACCTCCCGTTCCGCGCCGTTCCTGTTCCGGACCCCTAGCCGTTCCCCCGTTCCGCAAGGATCCCGTCGCCGTTCCCGTTCCGCGTTCCGGGTAACTATGGGACAGCTACCACGGGGGAGGGCCCTAAGAGCTATGTGCAGCTCCTCAAGCTAAAGTGGCAGCTCAAGCCTCTGACGCATCTCCTCAGTCACAAGACAAGGCATCTGTGCCCAAACCTGCTCCCTGCATGTATCCTAACGCTCTGACTGGGACTCGCAAACAGTAACTAACGATAAAAGTCAGTAGCAACTGCACGCATATCCTCAGGCTCAGAAGCAACTGACCCGTCTGGCCTCCTCAACTGCTGACCTTGGCATGCGAGTGCCGAGGTCCCACTGCCTCAAAGAAAGCACCAGTCACTCTATCGCCCACCTGGGTCCACTGAGATGCCTGTCGATGAAAAGCAAATTCATGTCGCCTCTCCTCTGTGCTAGCAAGCTCCTATCGAACCTGCTATAACTGCTCCTCCAACCAAGGACTGTCTGGATGTTGCTCCTGCATCCTCTGCAGCGAAGCAATGCCCCGTCTGAGACGCTGCTGCTCCTCTCTCGCGGCAGCCCGGCGAGCTAGAGACTCCTGGAGAAAAAAGAGACTAATCTGGGCCAGGCCTGAGGCCACTCTGTCAGCAGGAGACTCCTACATGTCCAAGCTCTCTGTCCAAAGAGCCTCTACCCGCTCTCTGAGTACTGAGTTCAACAAGACTCTCTCTGGGATGCGAAGCATCGTGCTCCCACTCCTCTGCCTGTCTGCCACTGTGAGGATCACTGGTGCATGGTCCGAGAAGGAGGTCCTTGCCAGAATGCCCATTGTCCATCCCAAGTCACTGAAGTGGTCACTAGTGTAGAAGCGATCTATCCGCGATAGATTCACTCCTCCCACTCTGCGGTCCGATCGAGAGAAGGCAAGGCTGTCTGGGGGCCTCACAAAACCAGAGTGCTGTCAAACATCCGAAACTCTCAGAGTCATACAAAACCTCTCCCAAGCTTCCAACTCAACTCCATGCACTGTAGCATGGCTGCCACCAATCCTGTCAGAAGGGTCCTCCAACATGTTGAAGTCCCCTCCTATGCACCAGTGTTCTGCCTGCGGCGGCAGAGACTCAATTATCTGAGACCAAAACTCTGCACGAGCACTCGCCACATTGGGCGCATAGATGTTCAGGAAACCCACTAGGCCACCCTGAACCTGCATAGTAATCCACTGAACCCTGCCTGGCACAATAATCCCTCTGCCCACAATGGCTTGCTGCAAAGAGTCCGCAATAGTCACCCTGGATGCCTCCAGGTCCAAAAGCAGCTGACCAAAAAGTATCATATCGTCCACACAAGAGCTGACCACAACGTCTAATGCGGCTCTCACACAAATGGTGCTCCTGAAGCATAAGGAGATCAATCTCTCCTCCCACAAGGCAGCGCTAAAGCTCCTGACGTAGTCGGCCCTCCTGACGCTAAAATTGGGGCCCACCTAGTCCCTGCACGTTCCATGAGACGATCCTCATGGGGAGCGAGAGAGAATAGATGCTGCTGCAGCAGCGAGACAGGCTATCTTCGAGGCTGGCTTGGATGGGGAATAATCCGCATTCGAGCGTCCTCTAGATAGGCGTGACTACATCGAGTACCTGGCCCAAGCCCAAGCAGAGCGAGCCGTACGTAAAGCAACCTCCTCTGTCCAGGAGTCCTCATGAATGTATACATAGCATGGCAAGCACTGTGTATCGGCAAAGAAGTAAACCACAATGTGTCTACATCCTGCTGAATCTGGAGGTGTCACCGCAGACTTGGCCAATGGCCACAAAGTCTGGAGCATGTCTGTAACTCCTAGTTCTCCCATGTGGTGAGAGAACTCTAGGACCTGAGTGTGCAACCATCCCAACACTGAGTCGAGAGTCCACTCTGTCTGGTCTCTGCCGCAAAGGGGGAAGGAGAAGCCAACTACTGAGTCCAAGGCCTCTGTCCCCCTAGCGGCAAGGAATAGAACATGGACCCTGAAGCAGGCTGCCTCATGGTCTGCTGAGGGGTCGCCGAGAAAACGAGTGAACCCGTAGTCGAAGAAGTCCCATCGGCGCCGGATGTCAATGCTCATCAGACCACGAGGGATAGCTGCAAGGGAAGATGTATGTACCTGTAGAGGGGGTCGCAAGAAGGACTATCCCTCTCTCGCTAAGCGACTCATGGCAAAGGCGCTGCCAAGAGATCTCCTAGCCGCCGGAGAAGGCCCTGCCCACTGGGTCGACTATGGAATTGAAGCAGGAGGGGGAGGGACCGGCAGAGGTAGAGGGACGGGGGGGAAGAGGCGGTCAAGAGGCGGAGGGGAGGATGAGGAAGAGGGGGGGAACTCTGGGGGAGAGGGGCTGTCGAAGGTGAAGCTGGGGTCGGGGCTGGAGCAGGGGCATCATCCTGCTCAAGAGGACCAAACCGGTTCCCCGTGGGAACCCACTGCTGCTGAGTAGGCGCCTGAGGACCACTCTGAGTGTCAGGCTAACGCTGTGGCCCCTGACGTCGTCTACCACGGGCCTGCTGTCATCCCTCCTCCGCTGGAGCCCAGACTCACAGGGTGGCTCTGCATCTGTGCGCTGTGTCTTTGTCTGTGTCTGCTGGCCAGCCCTTGCAGGCTGGGAGTGAGGCTGTGGTGTAGGTCGAGGCCTCCTGCATGGACAAGCCTTCGCTAGATGGCCCATCTGTCGACAAATGAAGCACTGGTTCGGGAGGCCCGAATACTCGACACTCTGTCTAAACCAACCCCCACTCACCCGAGGCAGAAGAATAACCTTTGGGAGTGTGTGGGTGTCTCTGACCAAAACGCGAACTGAGGGAATGCCAGCCGCCTTGGCAACTACTGAGGCTACCGTGCGAGGTGTCTCCAGGAGAGGCCCAATTTCTTGAGTCTCGGCCAAAAGAAGTAACGCTCCACACCTTTCAAGGTGGTGTCGATGCCGCGGTGACCCGTAAAAGGTCGACAATGGCACTCAATCAAAACCTTTTCCCTCAACGGCTGTGTAATGCACAATTTCATCAAGTAGCCATCCCGTAGGAATATCCCGCTACTACCTCCCCCTTCTGTATTCAAGTGAATACATCGAAAAAATGTGGATCTGTGGCGTATTGATTAACCATGTCCTAAAAGCTTCTATGATAAATCGCGGAGATAGCCAAGACTAGCGGCTTTCGAGACAAAGCCTCTACTACCAAGTTCTTTTGTCCCTGAACATGGACAATCTGGAAGTGAAACTGTGACAAGATGTTAGCCCACCGCATCTGCTTTTCCGAAAGCTGCTTCTGTGACAAGAAGTAACGTAAACTCTGATGGTCAGTGAAGACCGTGAAATCGGCTCCGAGTAGGTAATGTCGCCATTGAGTAAGAGATAGATCACTGCCAAAAGCTCTTTCTCATAAATCTGTGTTATCAATTCCGGCCTTGAAAACAATTGGCTTTCGTAGGCAATCACATGGCCTTCTTACATTAAGACCGCTCCCAGACTACGACCACAAGCATCACAATATACTTCAAATGACTTTTGCAAATCCGGCAAAGTCAACATTGGTCGAGTAGTGAGTTTCTCTTTCAATGTATGAAAGGCAGTCACCTCTGTGGGTCCCCACGAGAAAGGGACTCCTTTCTGTGTCAGAATGTGCAAAGGGGAAGCTACCTCTTCAAACTTTTGTATGAACCGCCGGTAGTAAGAACACAAGCCCAAGAAGCTTTTATATATAGCCAATCACGCATTGTCTCAATCTTGGGCGGGTCCATCTGTACTTCTGCCGGTGAGATGATGTGTCCCAAGAAGTGTATCTCCAGCAAGAAAATTTCACTCTTTTTGGCATTGATAACTAACTAGTGATCACGCAATGGGTCAAAGACCTGTAGTAGCAGATGGTGTCTATGTTCTGCTTCATCCTTGGAGAAGGCTATAATATCATCAAAGAAAGTGCCGACAAACAATTTGTACTCTCTGAAAATCCTATCCATCATTCGGTTCAAAGTCACTGGAGCATTGGTAAGGCCAAAAGGCATCACCAAAAATTCATATAAACCAAAGTATGTCCAAAAGGCTTTCTTGTAGACATCTCCTGGAGCGATGGATCTGTCGATATCCACTTTTCAAATCAATTCTGCTGAAACAAAAGGATTCCTGAAATCTGTCAAAAATCTCATGGATCCTTGGAATTGGAAATCTGTTCTTGATAGTGATTTTGTTGAGAGCTGTATAATCAATGCACATTTTCCAAGATCCGTCTTTCTTTAATAACAACAACACCTAAGAGCAGTAGAGTGAAGTACTCGGCTAGATAAGACCCTTTTCCTATAGGTCTTTCACTTGGTTCATAATCTCTTCATTTTGGGCTCGGCTAACACGGTGAGGTGGCCGGTTGGGTGGTGTGGTTCGAGGAATTAGATCAATGGTGTGATCCTCAGGACGAGGTGGGGGCAACTCACCTGGCAGGCCCTCAGAGAAACAATCAGCATGTGTGGAGAAAATCTTGGTTTTCTTTGTCAAGGTTAGACATGTTTGTTGTGTGTTCATCATTTAACTCTTTCAAGAAGATGGAGTAAACAAAGAGACTGGATTTCATTAATTTGGAAATGGCCGAAGCCGATACAATAAGGTTGGACTCACCCTTCAATTTTACATCAAGTACTATTTTTCAGCCCTTTTCATTCGTTAAGATTGCTTTCTTTGCCCGAAAATCGACCGCGACGTTTTTTTTTATGGTACCAAGGGACTCCTAGGAGAACATCACTGCCTTCGAAAGGCATGATGTAGAAGTTTTTGTGCCCTAAATTCCCCTGACAATGCAACCAAAGTTTGCCAATGACAGGTGTAATGGCTATGTCTCGTCCGGGTGTCGCTGGTAGTGCCCTGCTGGTGGTCCCATCCTGTCCGGTGTAATATCGAGCCGCGCTGCCAATTCAAGTGAAATGAAGTTGGCCTTGGCTCCTCCATCGAAGAAAATTAGAAAATTAGGGCTTCTTGATCTTTCACTTTGCCCCAAGCTCGGCAAAGCTCTGTACTTTCATCAATCAGGCTTGGGTCAGTATCCATGCAATCTGGTACCAGTTCTGCTTTCATTCTTCCACGTTCCTCTGTTGCTCTCAAATTCTCTGGCTTGTCTTTAGTCTGTTCTTGGTGTGCTTTTTGGGGCACTTTTCGAAGATGTACCCATGTTCCCGCAACCAAAACACTTCCCCTCTCTGATATAATTGGCCGTCTCTCGAAGAGTGAGCCGGGGTCGTGTATCCTTATCCTTCTTTTCTTGAGAACTCTTTTTCTTTCTTTCTTTTGTATTGAGGAAGTCATATTGGTTGGCTCTATAGAAGTGCTTCTTCATTGCATAAAACATATGGTCATCGTAGTCCGAGCTGTCAGAGGATGACTCCTCCGTAGAGCTACCAGAAACTGGGTGAAATCTGAATTTTTTTGCTTTTTCCGAGGCTTTGCTTTTTGCTTCGCTTTTTGCCCTTTCTGTCCTCCTCACTCGAGTCCGAAGAGCTAGAAAAACTGTCAAAAGCAGAGGAAGAAGAAGAACTGGGTAGTCCTTCAAATCGTCCACGCTTCTTCTGCTTTCTTGCAGATGCTAAAGAAGATTGACGGCCCAAATAACCAGGGTAGTCAGTCTCCTTCTTGCGCTTTTTCACTTGCTCTTTGGATTGATTATTCGCGTCCAAAAGCTAATTGATCTGGGTCTGAACGACCTCCTGAAGTTCTTGTTCTGTAAACATTCCCGGAGAAGGAGATTTCTTGATTGACGGTTTGATTGGTGGTTCGGTGGCTTTCTGCCATTGACTGTGTACTTCAGCGATGGATCGCCGAGACAAAAATCTTGCAAACTGAGGATCTTTCTCAAATTTGATCATCTGCTTTGTACACTCGTCAACTTGCTGTTGACGTTCCATCTCTTGAAGTTCGTACTGAGTAGGCCGAGGTGGCCCGTACTTTTTCTCTGTTAATTCAGTTAAATCCTCTGCATGATCTCTTTTCGCATCAACAGATGCAGACGAAGTCGACTGATCCATTATTGTCGCAAAATAAGGGATCGGATTTCCCGATAGAAGAGAAATCGGCCGTGCTCTGATACCACTGTAACAAACTTGGACACCCAAGTCAAGATTCTACTGCGACACAGTAGAGATTCACTTCAAAACAGTTCACAAAAGATGACACGGCCAGGCGTAGTTCTGTGCTAAGAGGTCTTGGCCCGAAAGATTGGCGCCCCTTTCGGTATTTCTTTTTATATTAATCTGTGTGCAAAGTACAAGAGAGTCTGTGGGTACTCACTCTCAGATTCTGCGTCCAGATGCTCTCAGGAGTGAGTCCCTAAGGACTTATTTATTCTTACAAGGGATGCCCAAAAGCAAAGCCCCAAAATCAGTTAAGTTTCAAAAGCACCAAGAGCAGCCAAAATCAGCCAACACAATTTCCGTACGCTGTCAACGGAAATCATGGAAATCCGTACGCTACCACATCAGCATGTTAGCGCGTTCTGCGGCCGTCCGTACAGTGCCACGTCAGCCTATCGGCGCATTCTCTGGGAATCTGCCACGTCAGTAATTGTGTTTGTCTTTGTGTCCGGGGGCCTGCCACATCACCAGTTTGTGACAGGGGTGGAGCTCTAGTAGTAGGGATATGTGCATGTCTATATGCTCAGGGACACCGGACAGGCAGTAGGGGGGGGACAGCAATAGCGAGCCAATATCCCTTGCGTATCAAAAGTATTCAATTCAATATGAAATGTCTTTGTTTCATTTTTGAGACCCTCTTTTTGAAGTTGCAAATGGTCGGCCATTGTATGGCCAATGTGAACGGTAGTTTCACCCGCGGACAGGAAGTGGTCGGCACTGGAATTCATATAGTAAGAGGATGTCTAGGCTCAGCTCAAGATCATGTAGGTCCCCCCGTCGCACTTAGCAAGTTGGTGGATGCTAGGAAGTGAACTCAATAAAGGTACAATGTCAAGGTGGGGTCACCAAAGGAAAGTACCCAACAACTCGGCTACATTGCATTTTTGGATGCGGTCCCGGTGGGCATTGATGGTCAGATGACCAATGGGAGTCCAACGGAAGCATCCCCTAAAATTTAGGGAACTGCTGTTTTAAGCCATGAAATTTGTTCGCAATGAGCTTCAGAATGACAAGAAAAATATTTTATTACTCTGCTGCAAAGTCAACTGATGCACCAGTTGAGAGATTTTTAAGCAGGAAGCCCAATGCGGGAAAATTGTGCCCAAGTGGCACTTTTTGGCCAATTTACCAAGTCTGGGAGAACAGAACTCGTAACTGACTTTTTGGAGTAGTTTTGGAGGCTGATAACTCTTGTTTTCAGCCATTTCTCTCCATTTTCAGAGCTTCCCATGCCTTTATCTAAGAACAAGGAGCTCATTTTCAGCATTGGAGGGCATCAGATGCGTGTTTATAGGGCTGTTTTGCTGCGTTTTCAGTGATACGCAAGTTTTGGCAGCCATGGAAATTCTTTCCCTTTTGCATCTATTTGTTCACAGATGCATTACAGGTCAAGGGCAGAAGAGGGGGTGCTCGATTTATGCTGGGGGATGCTTCATTGAGAACCTGTCACAGGTTAAGAGCTATGGAGTGCTTTCTTTCCTTCTCATGCACAGTGTGGTGCTAGGAGTGATGCACTGCACACTACACACTGCTCTCTCTCTCCCCTACGTGCAGTTATGTGATGCCCCACAAGAGGGCTCTTCATTTGACTGTTGTACAGCTGTGTGGTTTCATGCTTTTGTGCTGAGACAAGAGCTCCTTAAGCATGAACAAGGGTAGCTACCTACTACTCCAAAGCAGGCACCGATGAGGGTCATAACCTCACCGTACAGGTGCAATTTCAGCGTTGTGTATGCGCTGTAAATTGACTGTTTTTCAGCCATACGGACGCCAGAACCATTGGGAATCGTGCCCCACTGGTAGAGGATAGTTAGAGGACTGTTTGGGGCTGAAAACAGGGCAAAAACCAATAAATACAACGTGCTGAATTTACTGTTTTTGGGCAGGAATCAAAGGGTTTATGCCAGTGGAAGTGAGTTTCAACAGGGGAATTGGTTTCGTTATGCTGCCGAAATTTGGCCAAAACAGGTGGTATCTAGCTGGATACAGGTAAAGAATTCCCAGGACTCTACTTTGTAATTTACCCTCTCAAAGAATAAAGAAATACCGAACGGGGCACCAATTTTGGGGCCTACAGGTTGTCGGCGTCTGCTCGGAGCATTCTCACTTCTAAGCCGTGTGTGTGCACAAGTGTTAATTCCCATCACAAGTTACCTTTGCAAAGTGCTCTCTGTGTGTGTGTCTAAAGTAAAGTAAAGAATTTCGGGTGAAAGCAAAAGCCTACCGCCCCACTGGCCGGTTTGAAGGTTCCGTTGCCGGGACATCAATCACTTTTTCCTTAAAGAGTGAGCCTCGGTTGTTTTGGGTATAAACACACAGTACAGGAACGCGGGATTACACTATGGCCGACAAAGGGAAGGGGCATTATGGAAGAGGGTTCCTCTTGACAGGACAGACAGGAAATTCCGCATGTTCGCCCTGCCAAAAAGTGGTCAAATTAGGGCTGATTTTCTACTGCGTTTTTAGGGTTTGCAAGTATGAACCAAGATGAGATAGGGAGAGGTCTCACGGTGGTAGATTGGCCACTAGATCTCCTGTGGGTCTGCTAGGTGACACGCTGCTCACCGATTCTCTGAGGCAATTGCTTGGATTCTATGACGCATTGGTAAATCATCTTGAAATTTGAGCTTACTTGGTCATGGGTGGTACGTCACAATGTTGTGGAATTATGCTCGTTTGCAGAGGCAAGAGCCTCTTGCACAGGTAAAAAGTTAAGGGACAGGTTGCAAGATGCTATGTGGTGAAGTTCAAGAACTATCTAGTGTCCACCTATGGATGGAAAGTGCATGGAAGAGCATGAACTGTCAGAGTCACCAAATCTATTGCAGCCTTACCTTGAGGTCTTTGGGTTACTGTAACAGACTTGGACACTCCAAGTCATGAATCAACCGCGACAGCACCAAATAACCACTTCAAAACAATTCACAGATCACAATAGATTTGCATTGACCCGACGGAGTTCCGTGCCTAGAGATATTGGCCCCAAAGACTGGCGCCCCTTTCAGTATTTCTTTTTATATTAATCAATCATCAAAGTACAAAAGAGCGGTTAGGGTTTCACTCTCAGACTCTGCGTCCAGATGCCCTTTGAAGTGAGGCCCTCACCACTAATTTAAAGGTTACAAGGGATGCCCAAAAGCAGAGCCCCAAAAGCTTCAAATCAAAAGCAATTGCTCTCTCTCTCTCACAGAGAGTCAAAACATGAAAGCAAAAGCATTCTCTCTCTCTTTCTCATTTAAGTAGAGAAAAAGCGAAACTTGCGTCGCTCATCATTTTCCCAAAAAATAAAAAAATAAATTAAATTTCAGCCTCCGCGATTTCCGAAAATTAGGGTTTCTGGCAGAAATTAGGGTTTTTGTTGTCCGCCACGTCATCACTTTGTGACATACCCCCCTCTTGAAAGCATTGTAATCGACCGCGATTACGCCTACAAAACCGACAAAAGCCATAAACCGTCTTAGCAGACACTGACTGTAAGTACCTACGTACTAGGAACACATATCTAGCACATGTACAAAATCGACAGTCACATCACACGACATCACAGGACATCACCAGACATCACATGACATTCAACATTCATTTGGATCTTAGACCATGATTTATCGGCAATGTAGCTAGCAATCATATCTAGGTCCAATCGGGACCTCATCGATGTCCGATTGACTAACCCCTATTGCAACCATGTCTATTCGAGATCAATCAGACCAAAATGCTGCAGTCATTTCGGCATCAGTTCCTACACTCACAAGAAGTCAAGAACAAATCAGTATCATTATCAAGAATTCCATTTCATAAAGTCATCCAGCAGAATACTGTCAGCTCTCAGTATCCCTGAAGCTCAAAGAGACATCAGTGACTTTAGTATCAAAATCGAGGCATCTATTGACAAAGGAGTGGAGTAACTCCCCTCTTGTGCATCCCACTGCACCAGATCTCCGGCCAAGCTGAATTCTGGGTTCGTTTGGAGTAGACTATGCTAAACCAAAGCATCGAGGTAAAGTTTCACAATCCGAGGAGTATCTGCTAGGTCCTCCTCCTCCATCCACTTCGCATCAAATGCAGGAAAGTTCTTGAACTAAACCAAGAACCCGCCTTCGGACTTTACCTTTCTTCGTATCATTATGTGCCAAAATCTGTTCAGGAACAAGGATCTCCTCGTTTTCTTCCACTTTGGGTTGCTCATCACGCTCCCCATCATCATGCACATCACCCTTAACAGGTTTCAAGAGACTCACATGCAATGCATTATGAATCCTCCAAGTATCTCGCAGTTCCAATCGGAAGGAGACATCATTTATCTTGTCAGTGATCTGGAAAGGTCCGTAGTATCACATACTAAGCTTTGGAAAAAGCCTCTCCTTTCCCTTTTTCTTTCGCAGGCGTGCCTTCTCAAAAGTAAGAGCACCCAATCATCCTCCTTCAGTTTCCAGTCGCGACGATGGCAATCCGCTGCCTTTTTTTGTCGTTCTTGAGACTCCTGCAAAGTCTCGCGAACCTTGGCAAAAGCCGTATCCAAGTCTCGCGAATATTCATCCGCTTCAAATATCTAATCTTTCGTGCTCAGGAAGGATGGAACCTTCGCAGCACTTTCATCAATCTCACATGGCATCTTCCCCGTCGAAGAGTGTATCGTGTTATTGTAGGCAAATTCCACCAAAGGTAAGTTCTTTTCCCATTGAGTCTTCTGATCCGAGATACAAGACTTCAATAAATCTAAAATCACTGAATTGGCAATCTCAAATTGCCCGTCAGTCTGCAAGTGGAACGATGACGAGAACTGCAACCGCGTGCCAATGTTCTCCCGAATTGCCTTCCAAAACAAACTCATAAATCTGGGGTCTCTGTCGGAGACAATCGTCTCACGCGTGCCATGTAATCGGAAAATCATCGTGATCTTTCTGTATTCTCGGGAGATCAAAAAAAATGAAATCCATTTCAATATTTTCCCAAGGGCGGGTGGGTATGGGTAAAGGCTGTAACAATCCCTGTGCCTTATGTCTGTCAAACTTGACCTTCTGGCATACCAGGCAACTGCGCACAAACTCTTCCACATCCTTCTTGAGTCTCCGCCAAAAGAAATATCTCTCTACCCCTTTCATGGTGGTAGCAATGCCGCGGTGACCCGTAAAAGGTGGACAGTGGCAATCAGTCATAACCTTTTCCCTCAACGGCTATGTAATGCACAACATAGTCTTTTTCATCAAGTAGCCTTCCCGAAGGGAGTATCCAGCTACTGTCTCCCCATCCCGTAGCCGTGTGAAAATATCTGCAAAATATGTATATGTGGCATACTGATCGACCATATCCTTGAAGCTCCTATGATGTATCGCGGAAATAGCCAGAACCAACGGTTTTCGAGACAAAGCATCTGCCACCACATTCTTATGTCCCTGCACATGGACAATCTGGAAGTGGAACTGTGACAAGATGTTCACCCACCGCATTTGCTTTTCCGAAAGCTGCTTCTGTGACAAGAAGTAGCGCAAACTCTGATGGTCTGTAAAGACAGTAAAATCCGCTCCGAGTAGGTAATGCCGCCACTGAGTAAGAGCGTGGATAACCGCCAAAAGCTCTTTCCCATAGATCTGTGTTGTCATCTCCGGCCTAGAGAACAAACGGCTCTCGTAAGATATGACATGGCCTTCTTGCATCAAGACCGCACCCAGACTACGACCACAAGCATCACAATATACTTCAAATGACTTCTGCAAGTCCGGCAAAGTCAAAATAGGTCTCGTAGTCAATTTCTCTTTCAATGTCCGAAAGGCAGTCACCTCTGTGGGTCCCCACAAAAAAAAGGTACTCCTTTCTGTGTCAAGGTATGCAAAGGGGAAGCAACCTCTGCAAACTTTCGTATAAACCGCCTGTAGTACGAACACAGTCCCAAGAAGCTTCTAACTTCATGGACATTCCTCAAATCGGGCCAATCACGGATAGTCTCTATCTTGGCCGGGTCCATTTGAACTCCTGCTGCTGACACAATGTGTCCCAAAAAGTGTATCTCTGGTAGGAAAAAATTCACTTTTCTTTGCATTAATCACTAACGTGTGATCTCGTAATGCCTGAAAGACTTGAAGCAGATGATCTCTGTGTTCTGCCTCATTCTTGGAGAAAACAATGATGTCGTCAAAGAAAGTGCCAACAAATAGCCTGTACTCTCGAAAAATCCTGTCCATCGTCCGGTTAAATGTCGCAGGAGCATTGGTTAAGCCAAAAGGCATCACCAAAAACTCAAATAACCCAAAAGTCGTCCGAAAAGCTCTCTTGTAGACATCTCCTGGCGCTATCCTGATCTGATGATATCCACTCTTCAAGTCAATCCTGCTAAAGCATGAGGATCCCTGTAACCTGTCGAGTATATCATCGATCCTAGGAATCGGAAATCTGTTCTTGATGGTGATTTCATTGAGAGTGCTATAATCGATGCACATTCTCCAAGATCCGTCTTTCTTCAAAACCAACAACACTGGAGAGCAATACGGTGAAGTACTAGGCTGGACAAGACCCTTTTCCAAGAGGTCTTTCACTGGGTTCATAATCTTTTCATTCTGTACTCGGCTCACACGATAAGGTGGCCGATTCGGTGGTGTGCTTCCAGGTATCAGATCAATGGTTTGATCTTCAGGCCCTCTGAAAAGCAATCGGCATGAGTGTGGAGAAAAAAAAAATCTTGGCCTTCTTTTGATCAGGTCAAAAGATATTCAACCTTTATCCAGCGTTCAGTTCTCCCAAAAGAATGAGTAAGAAAACTGAAGTTCATCAAGTACAATCTCTAAGCCCTTCATTTATCAAAGTCGCTTTCTCGGCCCGGTAGTCAACCACGGCGTAGTTCTTGTGGTACCAAGGGATCCTGAGTAGAACGTCACTCGCGTGCCCTGAACACCCCTGTCATTGCAAACGAAGTTTGCCAATGCTCGGTGTAATGGCAACATCCCATTCGGGTGCCAGTCGAACTACCTCCGCCTGGGGCGTCAGTCTGTCGGGCGTAGTTCCGAATCGAGCCGCCAATTCCAAGTGAAAAGAAGTTGGCCTTGGCTCCTTCAAAAGAGCTTCCTGATCCTTAACTTTGCCCCGAAAGCGGCAAAGTTTGTACTTTCATTCATTAGATTCGGTGCAGGTCCCACGCCATGTGGTACCAGTTTTGCTTTTCTATCTGCCTTTTCTGCCACATTCCTCAGCTGCTCTCGAACTCTCAGACCTGTCCTCGTTCTTATCATTCTGTTGTTTCTGTGCCTTTTTAGGGCACTTCGTGGAGATATGTCCATGTTCCCCGTATCCAAAGCACTTCCCCTCTCTGATGAAGCGAGCTTTCTCCTCAGGAGTAAGCTTGAGTCGTGCATCCTTTTTTTTCTCTGGGTTGCTCTTTTTCATTCTACTTTCATTCCCAGAAGTCTGTTCGGCTCGTTGTGTCATGGCCTCATCTGTGGGGTAGGTCAGACTGCCAGAGTGAATGGCAAAGCCCCGCTTCGCATGACTCATCAACTCCTGAACAGAAGCTAACTTCTGTTCCAAGCAGTGATTTCGGATCTCTGTAAGTAGACCCAAGGTAAACCGCTCAATCTGTTCTCTGAACGAGATCTTCTTGAATGAAGAGGCGGGTAGAAAAGAGCTCCAGAATCTTTCACAATAAGAATTCACTGTATCGCTCTTGGTCATCCGGAGATGGTTCCAAGCAGCTCGTATATCTCGCTCAAACTCTTGAGTCAACCAAGAAGAAATAAAAAGCCTCTTGAATTTCAGCCATGTAACTAGCACAGTCTTGCTTAATAGAAGCGTGGACCACCAAGTACGAGCATTCCCCTTAAAGTAAGAGGCAACTCTCCGAATCTTGGAGTGCTCTGAAAAGCGTACTCCCGCGAAAGCGATGTCAAACTGCTGTATAAAAGACAAAGCCTTCGAAGCATCTGAGTATCAAACTTGAAAAGTATCAAACTTGATCGAGTGGCCACCTTCTTTAAA
Source organism: Adiantum capillus-veneris (assembly GCF_014529385.1). Taxonomy (NCBI): domain Eukaryota; kingdom Viridiplantae; phylum Streptophyta; class Polypodiopsida; order Polypodiales; family Pteridaceae; genus Adiantum; species Adiantum capillus-veneris. The sequence continues at coordinate 30,522,001 of NC_140935.1, forward strand.
CTCTCGGACTTTCTTGCTTTTATCTTCGAGAAAGTCATACTGGTTGGCTTTGTAAAAATTCTTCTTGTTCGCATAAAACTTTCCGTCATCGGAATCTGAGCTGTCTGTAGACGAGTCCTCAGTAGAATTGTCAGTCTCTGGGCGAGATTTAGCCTTCTTTGCCTTTCTCTTGCCCTTTCCAAAGCGTTGCTTCTTGCTTCGCTTTTTACCTTTTCTGTCTTCTTCGCTCGAATCCGAGGAGCTAGAAGAACTGTCAGAAGAAGAAGAAGAAGAACTGGGTAGGTCTTCAAACTTGACGCGCTTCTTCAATTTCTTTGCCTTGTCAAATGTCGACCGACGACCCAAATATCCCGGGAAGTCAGTGCCTTTCTTCTGCTTTTTGCCGTGCTTTTTGTCCTTCTTTTGCACGTCGAAAAGCTGAGCAATCCGTGCATCAACCACGTTCTCCAGTTCCTTCTCCGTAAATTTCTTGGAGGCAGAAGGTTTCTTGAGAGCGGGTTTCGAGAGTGGTGTTGTGGTTCTCTGCCACTCCATCTATACCTCTTCCAAAGAGGTCTGGTTCATATATTTTGCCATCTTCGGATCCTTGGCAAAATTGAGCATCATCTTTGTTGCATTGCCAATCAATTGACGACGCTCCATCTCTCTTTGCTCCGCTTGAGTAGGCCGAGGCGGGCCATACTCTCTGTCTGAATCTTCGTTGTGATCCCAGCCCACATCTCCAGATGCAAAGGGAGTCGACTGATCATTGCCTGAAGCCATAGGTGCCGCGGAAAAAAAATTCGGGGATCGGATTTCCCGTAGATGAGAAATCGGTCATGCTCTGATACCATTGTAACAGACTTGGACACTCCAAGTCAAGAATCAACCGCGCCAGCACCGAATAACCACTTCAAAACAATTCACAGATCACAATAGATTTGCACAGGCCCGACGGAGTTCCGTGCCTAGAGATATTGGCCCCAAAGACTGGCGCCCCTTTCGGTATTTCTTTTTATATTAATCAATCATCAAAGTACAAAAGAGCGGTTACGGTTTCACTCTCAGACTCTGCGTCCAGATGCCCTTTGAAGTGAGGCCCTCACCACTAATTTAAAGGTTACAAGGGATGCCCAAAAGCAAAGCCCCAAAAGCTTCAAATCAAAAGCAATTGCTCTCTCTCTCTCACAGAGAGTCAAAACATGAAAGCAAAAGCATTCTCTCTCTCTTTCTCATTTAAGTAGAGAAAAAGCGAAATTTGCGTCGCTCATCATTTTCCAAAACAAAAAAATTTAAATTTCAGCCTCCACGATTTCCGGAAATTAGGGTTTCTGGCAAAAATTAGGGTTTGCATGAATTTTAGGGTTTCTTGCAGAAATTAGGGTTTCTGTTGTCCGCCACGTCATCACTTTGTGACAGTTACAGCCTACTTATGCCCCAACCCAACGTGTGCATGGAGGGATAATGATAGAGCTAGCACATCATATGTACATATGAATTCAGTGTAATAGATGGAAATGACAAAAGTATGAAGGTCTCATTAAGCCATTTGTATCTATGTGTTATGACCTTTCTTGCGGATACATGCGATGATAAAAGAGTGCTTAACAACACAAGATCATCAGTGGCGTGTATTTATGGTATGTAATCGAGGACGTTTGCGATTTCAAGAGGGGGATATGTCACGAGGGCGTGGCAGCTGTTAACTATTTTTGAGACCCTCTTTTTGAAGTTGCAAATGATCGAACATTGTATGGCCAATGTGAACCGTAGTTTCACCCGCAGACGAGAAGTGGGTCGGCACTGGAATTCATATAGAAAGAGGATATCTAGGCTCAGTTCAAGATCATGTAGGTCCCCCCGTCGCACTTAGCAAGTTGGTGGATGCTAGGAAGTGAACTCAATAAAGGTACAATGTCAAGGTGGGGTCACCAAAGGAAAGTACCCGACAGCTCGGCTACATTGCATTTTTGGATGCGGTCCCGGTGGGCATTGATGGTCAAATGACCAATGGGAGTCCAACGGAAGCATCCCCTAAAATTTAGGGAACTACTGTTTTGGGCCATGAAATCTGTTCGCATCATTAGCTTCAGCATGACAAGGGGAATATTTTATTACTCTTCTGCAAAGTCAACTGATGCACCAATTAAGAGATATTTAAGCAGGAAGCCCAACGCGCGGAAATTGCATGTATGAATGCCAAGTGGCACTTTTTGGCCAATTTACAAGTCTAGGAGAACAGAACTCGTAACTGACTTTTTGGAGTAGTTTTGGAGGCTGATAACTATGATTTTCAACCGTTTATCTCTATTTTTGAGCTTCCCATGACTTTACCTAGGGCCAAGGAGCTCATTTTCAGCATTGGAAGGCATCAAATGCGTGTTTACAGGGCTGTTTTGCTGCGTTTTCAGTGATACGCAGGTTTTGGCAGCAATGGAAATTCTTCCCCTTTTGCATCTATTTGTTCACAGATGCATTACAGGTCAAGGGCAGAAGTGGGGGGGCTCGATTTATGCTGGGGGGATGCTTCATTGAGAACCTATCTCACAGGTTAAGAGCTATGGAGTGCTTTCTTTCCTTCTCATGCACAGTGTGGTGCTAGGAGTGATGCCCTGCACACTACACACTGCTCTCTCTCTCCCTTACATGCAGTTATGTGATGCCCCACAAGAGGGCTCTTCATTTGACTGATGTACAACTGTGTGGTTTCATGGTTTTGTTGTCACGTGACGCATCCCAACCCTATGTGTCCGTGGACAAGCTACACCACAGCAAGGTTCAGTCAGTTCAATCAAGTCTAGATTAGCAATGATCTGGCACTTTTGTGAGTCTATTCGTAGACCGTGCATGCTCAGTCACTTAGCATAGATGCATATCCTCCACTTGCACACAACATGATCATCAATATTTCCATCAAATTCCATCAGAGTCAGTTTGGGGATTTTTCAAGTGACTTTATCCCATTTTCCCTATTTTGACATTTTTCACTTATTTATTAAGTGACTTTTGTTGGGTAGTCAGTAGAGCAAATTGGGTAAGTTAATATAAGCAAACCCAAGTTAGCACTTTCTGGCAGAAGAGGCAACAGGAGCTTCCCGCTCAACAGGCAACTTCTCAGCAGTACCCCCCCCCCCCCCCCCCCCCCCCCCCCCCCCACCCCCGACAGATTTCCATCATCATCGAAGCTTCCCCATCTTTGGCGTTTTCCCTCTTAGCAGTCATCGCCATCATCACCCCATCCTGGCGTTTGTTCCCCCTTCAACCAGCCTCCAAAGCTAGCGTTTTTGGGATTGCAAAGCATCAGCAGATCAGCGTTTTGACATCAGCATTTCAGCCAATTTACTAACGCTAGCAGAAGCTTGTCTCAGCGTTTTTCAGCATACGGAGAACACAGCAGTTTCAGTGTTTTTGGCAGCATAGAGTCAGCGATTTCAGCATGCATGACCGTAGCAGATACCTCCCAGATTGGTAGCAGAAGAACCCCCAAATTAGCCCAAGAAAACGCAGCCAAAACAGTCATTTTCAGCCACCGAACAGTCCCGAATTCAGCCAATATAAGATCCCAGATTTCAGCCATCAAGTCGTCGTCGTCATCACCGTCGTCGTCATCTGCATAGTCCATGTTGCATCAGTCCATTGCATATGCATTGTACACCTTTGTGCAATCAAAGTAGACCACTCTCGCCGACGAGAGTGGGGCCTTCGGAGGAGGGTTTTACAACCTCTCGGGTGTCGTATCTCTTCTCTCTCCTTCTCTCAGTCTCATTCACTTGCACGCACAATATCCACTCACTTTGTTCGTGATCATAGCACTCTCCATAAGACGGAAAGCTCTCTCTTTCCCTAAGAACTAAAAGGAACCTTGAGCAATAAAGATCACTGATCTTGAGAAAATACAACATTCATTCCGCTGCACCTTACATTGGTATCAGAGCTTTGGAAGTGTTTTGCATTACTCAAGGAAAGAACCACAAGAATTTTTTTTGCTTGTTGCAATCGCACGAACCCAAGTTTACTTGGGCATGGCGATTCCTAATCGTGTTTTGTTGAAGAGTGACAGGAATCCCAAGAAAGAAGGGTTGTCCAGACTCCCCTTACGTCTCTTTTCACTCATTGAGAGCGGACCGTGCACTTAGAGGCCGGTCAATCGACGTGAGGTGGGAAAAAGCAACCTTGGTGTGAGCGCAAGGCCGCCAAGGGGTGCGCCCGCAGAGAAGGGTAGAACTCAGGTGAAGAGAAGATCCTTTTCCAACGTGATTGCAAGCGAAAGAAACCTCAAGAACCCAAGAGCCGCAAGAACCCAAGTTCCTCGTAAACTTAAGAACCCAAGACCCCCAAGAACCCAAGTTCCTCGTGAACTTAAGAACCCACAAGAACCTACAAGAACCCACGACTTCAGAATGATCATCACTCGAACCGGAATGGATACTTTGCTTGGAGGTGATGAGCATGAGAGAGGCGAAGAAGAATTTTCCCCACCAGGAGGTTTTTCTGGCCCTTCCCCATCTACGACAAAGATTGCACTAACTCCTATGGAGGAGTTAAAGCAGATGTTTATGGAAAGATTGGCAGAAATGAAACGCAGACACGCAGAAGACAAAGCAGAAAGAGAAGCCGAAAGAAGGGCAAGACAAGAACGGCGCGACCGACACATGCAAGAGTGCGTGCGACTCTTGTATCCCGTGCTGACACAAATGCAAGAGATTCAGGAGACGGAGACTCTCTCAGTCTCTTCTTCTCCAAAGCATGACACACAGGATTTGCATGATTGTGTGAAGCATGATGATGATTTGATTGACAATGACTTGCATGATGTTTTGATTGACAATGATAAGCACAATGATTTGGATGACAAAGATAAGCATGATGATTTGAATGATATTGCTAAGCATGATGATTTGGATGCCAATGACAAGCATGATGATTTGCATGATCAAGATGTGATTTCTCACAAGCATGATGAGTTGCATGAAGAAGATGTGATTGTTCACAAGGATGATGTGTTAGTGGATGCTTTTCCTAGTGAAGCTAACCTCGTTGCAGATTCGATCAATTACGAAGATCCGATCTTGGCTTTCGAGTCGAGGTCCAAAGAACCCCCACAGGACGATTCGATCATTCAGGACAAATCGATCTTGACTCTGGAGCCTTGGTCAAAAGCACTCTCACAGGAAGTATTGTGTGTTCGCATGATTGATACGCACGCATTATTTGAGTGTTTCATTCGTGAAGGTTTCCTGTATTTTAGTCAGCATCGTTATGTGATCCCTTTTACTAGGCATGGCATTGTATGTTGAGCACGTTTCTCTCATGGATGGGCACGAATGTATGCGGATTTTTCATTAAAAGCTGAAATTTTTGTATGTAAGGAAGTCACATTCAATGTCTCTTCCTTGGCATGACACGGTTTCTGAAAGAGCACATGATTGTATGAGCACCAAGCATGGGCATTTCCATTGTGATTTGCCACAATTGATTGATTTCGATCAAACAGAAAAGATTCGACCTCATTGTTTGCATGTGTTTGATGAACGGGTTGTCACTTCGTCTATTTGTTCATCTACATTGCATGCACAATCTTTAGAGCAGACAATATTTTTTTCCTTCACTTTACATGGAATAGGTATGTTCATGGTTTTGTGTTGGAAGTGGTTTCAAGAATTTTCAGCCATGGAGATTCTTGAAAACGACGGAAGAAGGACTCTAGAAGTTGAAGCATCAAAGGAGCCACAAAAGACTTTGAGTCGCTTTCGGCGCGGCCCAAAGAAGCAAGAGTTGCAAACCTTTATGAAGTTCAAGTACCGCACGACCCACACATCAGAGTGGGCCGGCGAAGAGTCCCTTCCAAGATTCCGGATGCTGTTGGCGATCTCTCTCGACGCCATACAGTTCGGTATCAGTACGTCACTTTGAAAAGGAGGGGATGTCACGTGACACATCCCAACCCTATGTGTCTGTGGACAAGCTACACCACAGCAAGGTTCAGTCAGTTCAGTCAAGTCTAGATTAGCAGTGATCTGGCACTTTTGTGAGTCTATTCGTAGACCGTGCACGCCCAGTCACTTAGCATAGATGCATATCCTCCACTTGCACATAGCATGATCATCAGTATTCCCATAAGATTCCATCAAAGTCAGTTTGGGGATTTTTCAAGTGACTTTATCCCATTTTCCCTATTTTTGACATTTTTCACTTATTTATTTAGTGACTTTTGTTGGGTAGTCAATAGGGCAAATTGGGTAAGTTAATATATAAGCAAACCCAAGTTAGCACTTTCTGGCAGAAGGAGCTTCCCGCTCAACAAGCAACTTCTCAGCAGTACCCCCCCCCCCCCCCCCCCCCCCCCCTCAGCATCCCCCGCAAATTTCCATCGCCATCGAAGCTTCCCCATCTTTGGCGTTTTCCCTCTTAGCAGTCGTCGCCATCATCACCCCATCTTGGCGTTTGTTCCCCCTCCAGGCAGCCTCCAAAGCTAGCGTTTTTGGGATTGCAAAGCATCAACAGATCAGCGTTTTGACATCAGCATTTCAGCCAATTTACTAACGCTAGCAGAAGCTTGTCTCAGCGTTTTTAAGCATACGGAGAACACAGCAGTTTCAGCGTTTTTGGCAGCATAGAGTCAGCGATTTCGGCATGCATGACCGTAGCAAATACCTCCCAGATTGGTAGCAAAAGAACCCCCAAATTAGCCCAAGAAAACGCAGCCAAAACAGTCATTTTCAGCCACCGAACAGTCCCGAATTCAGCCAATATAAGATCCCAGATTTCAGCCATCAAGTCGTCGTCGTCATCACCGTCGTCGTCATCACCGTCGTCCATGTTGCATCAATCCATTGCATATGCATTGTACACCTTTGTGCAATCAAAGTAGACCACTCTCGCCGACGAGAGTGGGGCCTTCGGAGGAGGGTTTTACAACCTCTCGGGTGTCGTATCTCTTCTCTCTCCTTCTCTCAGTCTCATTCACTTGCACGCACAATATCCACTCACTTTGTTCGTGATCATAGCACTCTCCATAAGACGGAAAGCTCTCTCTTTCCCTAAGAACTAAAAGGAACCTTGAGTAATAAAGATCACTGATCTTGAGAAAATACAACATTCATTCCGCTGCACCTTACATTTGTGCTGAGGCAAGAGCCTCCTTGAGCACCTACGAGCTCTCCTGCATAATCTGGGCTGAAATCCACCTGTTCTGACCCGATTTCGGCAACATAACTGTACTAGGACGCTTCACAGACAGTATCCCCACGCAATAGATAACTTTCCTGACATATACGAACACTTTGCAAAACCTGGCGAGAATCTGCAGCATGCTGAAAACCCTGTTTTCTGCCTCGAAAATGCGCCAGATCACCTCTACAGCAGTCCCCTCGCGTCCCCGAACCTCCTGGGGGTATTAGGGACCGTTTAGGGCCGAAACCCTAAATCTGCAAAAATACATAGCAGGCTGTAATTCCCTGATTTGGGCTCCGTTTAGCGAGCCAATCGCATTTGTAGCAAGTCCTCGAGCTCCCGCACCTGTAGGGCTACTTGCCCTTTGAATCAGACGAGATTTCTCACGTGAAACCTCTCCGAATTCACCTGTACCTGCGGGGGATTAGCAATTAGCTAATCCAGTACCTGTGCAAGAGGCTCTTGCCTCGGCAATCACCCATGAACCCACACAACTGAACATTAGTCAAATGAAGAGTCCTCTGGGGAGAGAGAGCAGTGTGTAGTGTGCAGGGCATCACTCTTAGCACCACACTGTACATAGAGTGGAAAGAAAGCACTTAACCTGTGATGACAGTATGAAAAATGAGGCCTCCCAGCTTAATATTCAGCGCTACCTCTTCATGGCATAAGGAAAGTACACTAAAATGCGCCACTTGGCACAATTACACGCATTTTCTCGTTTCAAGTTTGCCGCCTGAAAATCTCCCGACCAGTTGCCTAGTTGACTTCGCGACAGAGTTGTAAAATATTCCCCTTGTCATTCTGAAGGTAATGACGCGAACACATTTCACGGCCCAAAATAGCAATTCCCTAATTTTTAGGAGATGCTTCCGTTGGGCTCCCACTGGTCTTCTCATTGGGACCGCATCTAAAAGTGCAATGTGGCCAACTGTCGGATACTTTTTGTTGGTGATCCCACCTTGACTTTATGCCTTTATTGACTTCACTTCCTAGTACCCACCAACTTGCTAAGTGCTACGAGGGGACCTACATGACCTTGGACTGAGCCTAAACATCCTCTTACTATACGAATTCCAGTGCCAACCAACTTCCCGTCTGCGAGTGAAACTACCGTTCACATTGGCCATACAATGTCCGACCATTTGCAACTTCAAAAAGAGGGTCTCAAAAATAAAACAAAAATCATTGGAAAGAAACCAACAACTAAAGTTAGCAGTTGCCACGTCCTTGTGACATAGTTAACAGTTGCCACGTCCTCGTGACATTAATGATTGAGAACAAATGTTTCATATGCGAGCAGCCTTGCCATTTTGCTACAAATTGTCCCCGAGGAGGAGGTCAGCTGACTCAAAGGACAAAGAGGACAAGAAAGGCAAGAAGCCTAAACCCACGGTAGGTCTAATATACCTTGAGGGCATGTGGATTTGCTTGAGACGGGAATGGGTGTGAGAGGGTGCATTTTGAGTCCTTGCACACTATAAAAACACCTAATGTTCACTACAAATTTGCAAAAAATTGCCCATTTCTCCCCATAAATGAAAGTTGGCCGTTCTGGGCCATTCCGAGCCGTTCCGACCGGCCATTCCTGTATCAAGTGGTCACCCGGAACGGCAAAACGTTCCGCGAGCGACGTTCCGGCCTAGCAGGGGGAGAGGGAACGGCGTTCCGACGTTCCAAGGCCTAGGAAACGTCTTCCCCGGTAATTATGACCAGATTAGCTACTTGCTAATCCCCCACAGATTCACACGGTTCCCTCGCGAAGGATTGCGAAAACGGAGAGCTCTCTCGCGTGAAAACTCGTCTGATTCAAAGGGGAACTGTCCCATTGCTTGCGGGAGCCCAAAACAGAAAATTACAGCCTACTGTGTTTTTCTGCAGGTTTAGGGTTTTACACTTGAACTGCAGAGGAGCTTCGAAAAGCCTTGGGATGCTTAAATAGGGCTTTGGGCACCTGACATTGACAAAGCAAGGAATTACAATGAGCTTGCTGTGGAGAGAAAGGTAGTGGAGAAGTATTCCATTCGTAATGGATTACTTTTCAAGCAAGGCAAAGGGTGTGTGCCGTTGATGAGGATATCCACAAGCAAATTTTCTTTGAGTGTCATGATGCACCTAATGCAGGACACCTTGGCATACACCGTACTGACCTTGGTTGGCCGGTATTTCTATTGGCCGCACATGAAAGCTTTTGTAGAAAAGTATGTGCGGGAATGCGCGCAATGTCAGCTCAACAAAGCTGAACGTCAAAAACGTGTTGGATTATTATATCCTTTGTAAATTCCAATAGCAAATAGAGAAGCATTTCTATGGAGTTTGTAGTTGGATTGCCCCGAACGAACCGCAGGCACGATGCCATTTGGGTCATCGTCGATTGACTCACGAAATGGCGCGATTTATCCTTCATGTTCCACCATAAAGAGCCATGAGTTAGCCCAGCTTTTTAAGGAACACTTATACAAACTATATGGTTTGCCGGACGAAATTGTCAGTGATCATGATCCAAAATTCAAAGGCAATTTTTGGCAAACTGTCTTCCAGAAATTGGAGTCCCGTCTGTGCATGTCGTCCTCAAATCATCCTGAAATTGATGGATAGACCGAACGCACAAATCAAACTATTAGGACATGCTACGAGCGTATGTCTCTCAACGTCAATCTGATTGGAAATGCTATCTTCCACAAATTAAGTTTGCTTATAACAGTACAAAGCACTCAGCTAGTGACTATAGACCGTTTGTGCTTATGTATAGTTATGAGCAGAAACCACACTGGATTCAAGGGGATCAAGATGCAATCCGTAACCGATTTCTTACATGATATGCAAGAAATGCTCCAGATCGCAAAAGAGAGTATTAAGAAGGTACAAGATCGTGCCACATTTTACGCTAATCAGCAGCGGCACCCCTGCGAACTCTAGGAGGGCATGTGGGTGTACCTTAGGGTATTGAAGGATTCCAAAACGGTCCGAGCTAGTCAATGCTCGAAGTTATCTTCTCGCTATTGTGGTCCGTTCAAATCACAAAGAAGATAAGTGGGGTTTCTTACAAGCTAGACTTGTCTCTAGGCATTGTTGTTCATCCCGTGCTCTACGTGAGCCGTCTAAAGGAACGATTGGGGCGGGATGACTTAGTAATTCCTCCAAGGCAAGTCCTGAACTTGCAAGATACCACCCGTTACGTTCCACTTGAACCCAAATCAATTCTCGACCACAGAGTCCGCAAGTCTCGCAAGACTTCGTACCCCAAGTGCTTGGTCAAAGGGAAGCATTGTCCTCAATGCCAAGCTACTTGGGAGTCCGTCAGATAGTTCGGGAATCGCTTCCCTGGTTTCATAACCGAGGATATTGCTGAGGACAACAATTAGAAATAAGGGGGGAAGTGTTATTCCCCATACATCAAGATTGACGTCTGCAATATGTCCGACCAATGTGAACTTGGCCCTTTAGTTATGAGGTCCTATAAATAGGACTTGAGCCTCATTTGTGAGATATCTTGTGGAATCACCACACTTGGACTCTTGACCCTTGACAGCTTTGCCCGCACACCCATACTGGTGTGGGGTCGATGGTATGGGACACCGGCCCTTGCAGAAAATGCTAGCCCACTTGGCTGCACGTTCCCACACTCGGGGGTGAGTCCGTATTGGCTTTATGGCTAGGAGTTGAGCCTGATGTCCGCTCACTATGTGTGTCTAGTTGTGAGTTTGGCTTGTCTCATGTCATGTGTGCAGGATGGATCCGGCAAGGGACTAACACTTTCGGTATTTCTTTATATTGCTTCAACACAGTAAAACGTCGGTACTCCATCCTCTGCACCTCCACGCGAGAGCATGCCAAAGAATGAGACCTGGGCACGTATTTAAAGGCCCTTGGCCTTGGAAGCAGTTTACATGAAAAGCATGAAGTCTAAAAACATCTGATTCAAAAGTTGACGCCCAAAAACTATCGCGTGATTTGCGAAAATCCGTACAGCTACCACATCATCAGTCAACGCAAAACGCAGGTCATCCCGTACAACTACCATGTCATCAGTTTTTACGCAAGAAAGATTGTGAGTGTCTGTCATGCTTTATTTTCTTGTCCTTGGGTCACTTGGGCCCCATCGGGCGGGGTCCCATAAGTTGATAAAAAACCTTGTTATAAATTGTTCCACTCGGTGAGATTCTATAAGTTGGTGGGACGAAACCGGCCCGTAGGGCCGTAGACTTTGGCTTTCACCCAAATCTTTACTCTTTTAAACTTTATGTCACAAAGGAACTTCACAAATAAATATGTGACTAGGAATTACACTTCAAGCAAACCACGGCTTGGCAGCTAAAGTGCTCCCAAGCAAATAACGACACCTGGTTGGCCCCAAAGACTGGCGCCCCTTTCAACATTTCTTTATTCTTATTACACTTGAGAAAAACCTGTAAACGTCTACAAGCTGTCCCACCTTTATCGGGCTGAAATTGCCCTACTCTAACACTATTTTGGTAACATAACCATAGTAGAAGTCTCCACGGACAAAATCCCAAGTAAACAATGACTTTCCATGCACTTTAGAGCACTTTACAAAACCTCGCGAGAAATTATAGCACGTTGAAATCTCTGTTTTTAGCCTCCAATTGTCACAAACTGATGACATGGCAATGCCACCCGGCATAGTTACCCGGAACGTGGACTGGGAACGGCAACAGAATCCTCGCGGAACGGGGGAACGGGTAGGGGTCGGAAACGGGAACGGCGCGGAACGGGAGGGCATAAAAACACCCAAATAATGCAATTTTGAACTCAGTGTGATTGAATAGAAGTAGTATCAGAGTCCTTTGACTCTTAACACTCACAAAATGTTGCTAAATTGGCTTTATCTAACATAAAAATAATTCTAAATGAATTATTGGATTTATAAGTGAGAGGGTTTTCTCGCTTGGAACACCAAGAAAAATAATTCTAAATGAATTATTGGAATTTTTAGTGAGAGGGTTTTCTCGCTGGAGACATCTGTGTACAGAGTATCCCTAGTGCGTCATTCAAAGTAATGACAGGAGCACTGTGAAAGGGAATATCTGTAAGGCCACCAGGAACGGGTACTTCTAATGCGTCAACGGATGGGTGACAGGGAGCATCAGTAAAGAAGTATCCGACCATCCGGGAGCAGACATCTCTGATGCATCAGTAAAGAAGTATCCGACCATCCGGGAACGGACATCTCTAATGCGTCATAGGATGGGTGACATAGAGCATCGTGAAGGAGATTGTACCGTAAGTTCGGTAGGAAAGAACTAGGTGATGGGTATTCCTGATGCGTCACAAGGTGGGTGACGGGTGCATCGGAAAGGGGATATCCATAGTCGAGAGGAAATCCGAATTGGAAAAGAGGAATACGCATAAAGACGCAAGCACAAGAATAAAGATGGGTTCTGAGAAGCTTTTCTTAAAAAGCGGAATATTTTAACGAGTTTTCCGGGAAGAGCAGACGCTTTTCCGCGAGGAATCTATGTTTGCATTGCATTCATGCATGTGGTTGCATCCAAGGACGCCTAGGAAGTGTTGTGAAAGGCATTGTTTTTAACTTACAAGGTTTTATTGAGTTTTTGGGCAGGTTCATACCAATTTTAAAATATGTCGGCCATCCACTTAATAAGTGGGCAGCCACTTAGAAAATAAAGCAACAAAACCAGCCAGCGAATTCTCTCTCCCTATTTCGGATAGAACAGCGCAAAAAAAAAAAAAAAGCCGCGATCTCTACGCGAGTAGAGATTCGTGCTGTGGCCAAGGAGCTATAAAAGCACGACATGCCCTCACTGAAAGAAGGTTACCAACGCCAGCAAGAGAAGACTCTACCGCCAGATAACGCGAGAGATCGCAAGACTACGAAGCACGGAAGTCGCTTTTTCCCGCGCAAGAGCGACAGGTATCTTTTGTGGATTCGCCATACGAATTATTGTCGCGTGTGTGTGCGTGTGTTTGCAAGTACTTCATCGCGAAGGAGAAGCGAGAAGGCTTCGGCCTACGCTTGGGAGTTCCGGGAACGGAATTCGGAAATTGTTTGCGGAGTCTCAACTTCGAGTACAAACGGAAAAAGGATTGAGAGCTTGTCTCTCGGATTTCCCTTACGGGAAGGAACGACCATCGAGTCAGAGAATTAGAATAGAGGGGTTTTCTCCGGTTCTTGTGCTTGTAAAAAGATTCTCCCTAATAAAGAATTCTCTTTAAGAGGGGGGACCAGCCCATCTTCTGGTCCCCAGCACTGTGTCGATCTTCTCACTCTATCTCTCTCTCTATCTATTTCTCTCTATATCCTCTGGCTTCAATATTAAGTGATAAATTTTATTTATCCGAGTATATTTTATAGTGTTATGCGCTCCCATTTGTGACAGTGGTATCAGAGCATGGTCTCCTCTCTTTCTCTGTAAAGGAGGACGACTCTGGGAAGATACGGGAAGAAGCCATGACAAGCCAAGAGAGAAGTAAGCAGGCGGAACCCTAGTCCTGCAAGAAAAAAGTTCGCAGAATTTGGAAAATTTTTCTCTTTGCAAGAAGTCGACACAAGACTTGGGATTCTCTGCCAAGGTGACAAGAGCAGGATGCTCAAGAACCTAGAGAATCTGAGGAGAGGAATGCTCGAGATCCTTCAAATCCAGAAAATATCCATGAACGTCAATCCAAAACTATAGCCATGAAATCCAGTCATTCCGGGAAGGATATGAAGAAGGTCTCTAGACCTAGGAACACTCCAATGACCAGTCATGTTTGATACTTTTGACGTAACGGAAGATGCCCCGAAAGCTACCGCTTTCATTCAACAGTTTGAAGTTGCCTTTGCAAACGGCAATTTCTGAGAAGCGTCGAAGGTCAGGCATGTGACCAAACACCTCAAGGGGATTGCAAGTACTTCAAGGCTCTGCAAGGAACTTACAACAAGACTTGAATTCAATTCAAGGCTGAATTTTCCGACAAATTTATTTTCCTCTATGCTTTGAGGAAGGCATCCAAGAAGATTGGGACCAGTTTGCCCAATAGGAACACGAGCAAGTCAAAGCAAGTAGTGGTTCACTCTTGCCAAGGTCGCTCCATTCTTGATCCTCTCTGAGAAAGGAAATTATGAAGGAACCATTCTAAGCTTTCAAGCAAAGAAAAGCTTTCATTAAGCTTGAATACTCTTTAAGCCCACACCCCCTACCCGGTAAGGGAAGATATGGTAGTGCTTTTCGCACAAGTGAATGAACACTCTCTTTACGAGGGAAGGAAGAAGCGACAACTACGACCTGTGCTCAAGGAATCCAAGGATTGAAATCCTAGATTATTTGATGAGCGGGTTTTGCTCTAAGTTCGAGCCAAGGGATCGTCAGATTGAGCGTCTTCGCTCGAAGGATCTTACGAAGGGAAGGTAATTTCCTAGGTTCACCAAAACTCTCAGCTTAAGAATTATGTACACCTTTGGATACATGGATAACACACAAAGATCCAGACCTATTGCAAGGAATTGGATGAGAGTTTGTTATACTCTCTTGAGCGCCTTTTAGTGCGCAAGGATATTCCGACACGAGAATCTCTATTTGAGATGCGTTGGTAGAAGGAATTTGAGTTTCTCTACAGAGAAGAGGTTTTCTGATGGTCGTTGATCATTGAGTACGCTATGTGCTTCTACCATTACAGTAGCAACTTTTGGTTGCGGTATATGTTTCTCTATGAGCAAGTCAAGTAGCATTTACACGCTGCTGGAATAAATTCGAACTATTATGTTCGTAAGAATATAGTTCGCCAACTGATTCAAAATGGTAAGAATCAAAGAGGATTCGCTCTATTGTGAACCAGGTTTGATCGTGCGTACAAAAAATGCTATGGCTAGAATCTTATCTGCCTGAGATTTTGCAAGGCGTCATTTTTTATGATTCTGTAAGGAAGAGACTCTAATGGGCGTCTGGAAAACACTGCTAGTGGTAATAACTCGCAGGAGGAAAAGATTGGAAGGAAGTGCCGCCGTGCACAAGGAATCTTCGGATTGGAACCGTCCGCCTACGTTGAGCGACGGCCCCAAACAAGAACCTTCTTTAAGGTGATCGCAGACTTTGTTTGTGAAGGAAGACATCGAGATTAATACTGTTATGATTTGAGCATTCCCTATGTGGGAGGATAGAAGAGGTTTCATATCCTCAGGACTAATAGCGCAAGGTTATGCGCAAGGACATAGACCTAAATTGATTTCTAGGAGGATTATTCTTCTTGGAATTGAGAAGGTGGAATTGAGTTAACAGATTCTCGGATGAGGAAACTTCCAATATGTTGGAAAGACACGAATGACGAGTTCTTACATGGCTCGTAGCTTTAATGAAAGGTAAAGGATATCCTGGAGGTACTAGAGGAAGGACATGAACCGATAAGGTAAGTGTTGAATTATTGAATTATTGAATTTTTGTTTAATTTAATTTTTAAGTTCTCTTTTGAGAAAGGACTAGCTCAACTCACCATTGAGCAAGATTTGGAATCTTTCCGGTTTCTCCCCGGTAGTTCAGTTGGACCTCTATAGTTGAGGACAACTGTTTATAAGCGAGAGGGATGTTGCTAAATTGGCTTTATCTGACATAAAAATAATTCTAAATGAATTATTGGATTTATAAGTGAGAGGGTTTTCTCGCTTCGAACACCAGGAAAATTAATTCTAAATGAATTATTGGAATTTTTAGTGAGAGGGTTTTCTCGCTGGAGACATCCGAGTACAGAGGATCCCTAGTGCGTCATTCAAAGTAATGACAGGAGCATTGTGAAAGGGAATATCTGTAAGGCCACCAGGAACGGATACTTCTAATGCGTCACAACGGATGGGTGACAGGGAGCATCAGCGACATCTCTGATGCGTCATAGGATGGGTGACATAGAGCATCGTGAAGGAGATTGTACCGTAAGTTCGGTAAGAAAGGACTAGGTGATGGGTATTCCTGATGCGTCACAAGGTGGGTGACGGGTGCATCGGAAAGGGGATATCCATAGTCGAGAGGAAATCCGAGCTGGAAAAGAGGAATGCGCGTAAAGATGCAAGCACAAGAATAAAGATGGGTTCTGAGAAGCTTTTCTTAAAAAGCGGAATATTTTAACGAGTTTTCCGGGAAGATCAGAGGCTTTCCCACGAGGAATCTATGTTTGCATTGCATTCGTGCATGTGGTTGCATCCAGGGACGCCTGGGAAGTGTTGTGAAAGGAATTGTTTTTAACTTACAAGGTTTTATTGAGTTTTTGGGCAGGTTCAGACCAATTTTAAAATATGTCGGCCGTCCACTTAATAAGTGGACAACCACTTAGAAAATAAAGCAACAAAACCAGCCAGCGAATTCTCTCTCCCTATTTCGGATAGAACAGCGCAAAAAAAAAAAAAAAACGACCACAATCTCTACGCGAGTAGCTATTCGTGCCGTGGCCAAGGAGCTATAAAAGCACGACATGCCCTCACTGAAAGAAGGTTACCAACGCCAACAAGAGAAGACTCTGCCGCCAGATAATGCGAGAGATCGCGAGACTACGAAGCACGGAAGTCGCTTTTTCCCGCGCAAGAGCGACAGGTATCTATAGTGGATTCGCCATACGAATTATTGTCGCGTGTGTGCGAGTGTGTTTGCAGGTACTTCATCGCGAAGGAGAAGCAAGAAGGCTTCGACCTACGCTTGGGAGTTCCAGGAACGGAATTCGGAAATTGTCTGCGGAGTCTCAACTCCGAGTACAAATGGAAAAAGGATTGAGAGCTTGTCTCTCTAGTTTCCCTTACGGGAAGGAACGACCATCGAGTCAAAGAATTGGAACGGAGGGGTTTTCTCCGGTTCTTGTGCTTGTAAAAAGATTCTCCCTAATAAAGAATTCTCTTTAAAGGGGGAGACCAGCCCATCTTCTGGTCTCCACTACTGTGTCGATCTTCTCACTCTATCTCTCCCTCTATCTATTTCTCTCTATATCCTCTGGCTTCAATATTAAGTAATAAATTTTATTTATCCGAGTATATTTTATATTGTTATGCGCTCCCGTTTGTGACACAAAACACTTGAAGACCATTCAGCCTTACTATGGCAAACATGTGTCGTGTAGACTTGAGAGCTTGAGAGGGGGAGAGAGGGAAGGGGGGAGAGAGAGCTTGAGAGTTGAGAGGGAGAGGGAGAGAGCTTGAGAGATAGGGGGAGAGCTTTTAGCCTTGTAGACTCTAGAGTCTAGACTTGAAAGCTTGAAAGAGGCTAGAGCTTGAGAATCGAGACTCGAGAGGGTAGAGCTTTAGCTTTGGCCCTTTGAAAGCTTGTGTGCATTGTGAAGGTAAGGGTGGGGGAAGGGACATTTAACAAGGGGAAGGCTCACAAGACAAATCACCAAAATCTGAAAATGTCACAAACGGGAGCGCATAACAATATAAAATACATTCGGATAAATAGGATTTATCACTTATTACTGAAGCCAGAGGATATAGAGAGAAATAAATAGAGAGAGAGAGAGAGAGTGAGAAGATCGACACAGTACTGGGGACAAGAAGATGGGCTGGTCCCCCCCCGTAATAGTATCTTTATTACTGAGGAGAAGTCTATACAAGCACTTGAACCGAACGTATTACCACGTTCGTTCTAGAATAAGACTTGATGGTTCCCGGAAGCCTCAGGCTTCCGATTCTTAGGGCAAAACCCTATTCCAAGGAACTTCCGTTCCTTATTCCAATTCCTCGACAATCAAGGTTCTCGCCTCTGGATCTCACCTTCCAGACTCGGGGCATGGCATCCCTACAACTCTTTTCCAACTCTCTTTCCAGAGTCCTCTTCCCGCAGAACAACTCTGCTTTCCCGGACACGAAGTCCTTACTTGGGAATCCCAACTTCCGGATCACAACTTGAGAGACTACCTCTCTCCGATCCGTGGATCTACTTCCCAAACTCGGGTACGAAACCCTTGGGCTGATCTGGCTCTAGTTCCTCAGAGCGCTTTTCTCCTGTAGAGGCTCATGCCTTCCTCTGCTCCTACTCCCTCACGAAGAGGAAGTACACCTGCAATCAAATACTCAAAGATCAGAACATGAAAATCGTTACCTTCAAAGTCTCGACGCTCGAAACGCAACTCAATTCTCGAAAAGCAATTCCTCAGAAGAGATCTCTCCATAGAAAATCCTCTTTTCCAATCCTACACACAAAAGAGGTGTGTTCTCGGGTTCCTTCTCGTAAATCAGCCCCGTCTACGACGTTTATGGGCTGAAAAAAGAGAAAAACAGCAACTTGTCGCGATGGAAACACGCTTCGTAGGCACTTCTTCGCGAGGGAACTCGCACACTGAGTCTTGGCGACATCTGGTACACTTGGGGCAGCCATGGGCATCACCGGCAACGTCTTCTTTACGGCTGAAATCTGCAGCACCATCTCCTCCTTGCAAAGATTGGTCCTCTCTTCTGAGTGAGGGCATGTGATGCTTTTATAGCTCCTAGCCACGGGCACGAATAGCTGCTCGCGTAGAGATCGCGGCCGTTTTTTTTCTTTTTTTTTTCTCTTCTGCCAAAAAAAGAGAGAGAGAAAACGCTGGCTGATCTGTTGCCTTATTTATCAGATGGCTGCCCACTTATTAAGTGGGCGGCCGGCGTATTTTAAAAATAGTCTGAACCTGCCCAAAAACTCAATAAAACCTTATAAGTTAAAAACAATGCTTTCACAGCACCTCCCGACTATGGATATTCCCTTTCCGATGCACCCGTCACCCACCTTGTGACGCATCAGGAATACTCATCACCTAGTCCTTTCCTACCGAACTTACGGTACAATCTCCTTCACGATGCTCTATGTCACCCATCCTATGACGCATCAGAGATGTCCGTTCCCGGATGGACGAATACTTCTTTCCGATGCTCCCTGTCACCCATCCGATGTGACGCATCAGAAGTACCCGTTCTTGGTGGCCTTACAGATATTCCCGTTCTCAGTGCTTCCGTAATTACTTTGAACGACGCACTAGGAATACTCTGTACTCGGATGTCTCCAGTGAGAAAAACCCTCTCACTTAAAATTCCAATAATTCATTTAGAATTATTTTTTCCTTGGTGTTCCAAGCGAGAAAACCCTCTCACTTATAAATCCAATAATTCATTTAGAATTATTTTTCTGTAAGATATAGCCAATTTAGCAACAGAAAATTTGCCCATTCCCAGCCGTTCTGGACCGGCCGTTCCGGTATCAAAGTCTCCGCGGAACGACCATGTACCCTGTGTTCCTTGCCCATGGGGTGGCGTTCCCCGATAACTATGCCACCCGGACACACACGACCGTCTGATGACGTGGCAGACAATACAAACGTCCGCAAGTAGCGTTGACAGGCTGTACAGCGCGCTGACGTGGCAGTTGTAGGGATGCTCGTGAAACGCGCTGACTGCTGACGTGGTGTCACGTGACACATCCAACTTTATGTGTCCGTAGACAAGCTACAACATGACAGGGTTCAGTTCAGTCAAGTCAATCTAGAATAGGAAGTGATCTAGCACTTTTGTGAGTCTGTTCGCAGACTGTGCATGTCTAGACACTTAGATTAGATGCATATCCTCTACTTGTACACAGCATGACCATCAGATTGCATTCAGATCCCATCAGTAGCATTTTTACAGTGCATAGGCCTATTTACTTGGTGAGCCAAAGGCTCTTTTCCTTCTATCTGATCGCACAAGCCGCCGCGTGTCAGCTTCTCATTGGCAACTTTTCCCGCTAGCAAAAAGCTAAAAAAACCCCGCTTAATAATTAAAAGCACCTTCGCACGTACACTACAACATCGCAACTTCTCCAGAAGCAGTTCGCAGACAAATTAGACGTGCAGCACTTCGCAAACAGAAGAGCTCGCGGGTTTTTCACAGTCAGCTCGGACAAACATTTCCAGTTCGCAACAAGTTTGGTGACTCGACTCCAGGTTGATGATCTGCGAACTATAACAAGTACCCAGGGTTTGCAAGGTCTTCGGCACTCCTTTCCGATTCTACCCGATTTGCTGCTGCATGGTGCGCCATCGCAAAAAAGAATTGGCGTGAATCTTGAGAATTAGGCATGAGGACCTACTGCATATCATTGCCATGAACATTGAAGGATGGCGAAGGGCACATGGTTGTTACACAGCTAAGCTACACAAACCATTGACACCACAGTAGGAAGGGAACTTACAGTAAGCATCATAGAAGACCCTGAAAAGCTGATCGTCAAAGAGCAAGCCAGTGGAATTGGAGAGGCAGAAAGTGTCGAGGTCGCCTATTGGAAATACACGGAGGAAGACAACACCATTGCCTTCTTGAAGGCATTCGGGTGTGACATTGCTCTCTTGCTCCAAGGTAAGCCCTGAGCCATCCTGTTTGTAGATGATGCTGGTGCAGTTAATGCATTTAGAATATAGAGAGCTGGCAATTGAAATCGCTACTTCTGATGTAGTTAAGGGTATAAAATTCAAAAGCCCAATTGCTGTTGTAGAGGCTAGAAGTAGTTGTATGGTTTGAGTGTAGATGCTAGCCCGGTACAAGCACATATGTTGGCTCATCAAAGCTCTACCATTGTCATGAACACGTCACGGGAAATCTGTACATCCTCGGCACCAAGTCGAACTGAACGTAGCACTTGTCATTCAAGAGAGCTCTCTCTCTCTCTCTCTCTCTCTCTCTCTCTCTCTCTCTCTCTCTCTCTCTCTCTCTCTCTCTCTCTCTCTCTCTCTCTCGTCTTCTCCTCGGGCTCCTCCTCTTCGTGATTCTCCTCTTCCTTACGAAGATTGTGGAGAGCAAGCTGAGATGAGAGAGCACGAGCACTCACTTGCGGATGACCATTTCTTACGATGAGGCAGCTAATAATTAGTGGTGACTAATAGATCCATTATTATTATGATGGGTCGACAGTTGTATAACGTGGTGATTAAATCAGCACAGCCCTTACACAGTCAAATTGTTCAGATTGGCCGCCAGCTAATGGGCAATGGGCATCCCCTGTTTAGGGTGGGTTCAAATGATCCGCCGGTACAAGTTCGTGCTTTGAAAGCTTTTTCCTTCACTAGTTTAGACGGAGGCGGAGATAAAGCTCACAGAACTGCCTCAACAAATCAGGTTGCCTGCACTATTGGCTGCAGCAACCGAAAACACGATCTTTGCACTTCACACTGAAAAGGGTATGGTAGTAGAAACTGTTCCAAGGCAGGCGGGGGAGGGGGGCACCAGCTCTGGCAACAAAGTTGATTGGTAAAGCTTAGTATGCATCTCCTCGTATGTTCACCCTTGCATGATTCTCGCCCTTAATTCCACTTATAGTTTCTGGATAGCACATGGTAGTGAATTTGATGTGCATGCAATAGAGTGAATATGGTTCCGTCTGCTATGGGGACACCGAACTCAAGACGCCCATTATCATGGACAATTAGAAAGGAGGATACATAATGTAGGCTAGTCAACATGGAGGCAAAAAAGACATAATTGCTTACGGAAGTAGCTTACAACACACACACACACACACACACACACACACAGAAGCTAATATTGATCAAAGGACATAGAACATAAAGTTACATCTGCTTCTCTTTAAGCTTAATCAATATCCTACATCTTCTGTATTTGTCTTAATGTTTGTTTTGTGTATGGCAAGGACATATATTCACAACATTGGACATTGTGATTGCAAGCGCGTCTCCAGCTCGGCGTCTCCAGCTCGATCACACTACAAGGTCCGTTATTTGCATCCAATTTTCCATGCGCATGCGTTTGCTTGGCGCAACACATAAACGCTACAGGGCAAGGCACGGCTTCCGTTTCTTATAATGTTTTGGAGAGACCACAGTGCCAGCTCTCCACCATACTTTTGTATGGCACCTCCGCATGACATGCACTATATATTTTGTACTTTCAGATTGTGAGGTTTCATTATAAGACGATATGTTTAACTATTCACATTGCTTTTTTGTAGCTTGACTCAATATCGGCCTATAGATTGGACAATTGAAAAGCACAAGTACAACATTGCAGGTCAGTAAAACACCTCACTTCTTGTTGCAGTTCATTGATGCACTTGACTTTGTATCCTCCCATGAACACAATAAAAAAATTTAAAATGTGCGTGCTTCTCTTTAAAACTCAACTAACTCTCTTAAAAATCACCCCTATAATCTCTATTATTTGACGCCACTTAACTGTCTCTAACCAAAAATATAATAACATTTCTAAATGTATTTCCTCTCAAGCAATGTCGCCATTGTCGAGTTAATCACAATCTTGTTTCCGTTAGTGCTAGATGGTAAATATCAATTTTCATGTCCTGTTATATTCTATAGTTGTTATATAGCAAGGCCCACCAAGCAAGACTAGTTTGCCTATTTTTGACATTTTTCACTATTATTTTTAAGTGACTTTTGTTGGAAAGTAGGTAGGGCAAATTGAGTAAGTTTGTATATAAGCAAACCAAGGCTAGCACTAATTGGCAGAAGAGGCAGCAGGAGCACCTTGCTCAACAGGCAACTTCTCAGCAAGACCAACACTCGCGACAACTCTCGCACTTTCTCTCACCAGAAGGCCTAGCGTTTTTGCACCAGATCAGCCAGTGTTTTTGCACCTGCATCAACCCGGCGACAGCAAGGAACGAATCAGTCCTAGCGTTAGCAGATTTCCCCGCAAGTCAGTTTTCAGCCCTCGTTTTTGGTTTGCAAATCGACCTCACCATTTTTGCAGATCTTCGCGACACAATCAGCCATAGGACCAACGTTTACAGTTTCAGCCCGGAAAACGCAGATTTCAGCATCTGCGTTTTCAACGCGTCGTCGTCATCAACATCGTCACCGACATAGAGTCAGAATTCAGCAGATAAAGATCTGCAGATTTCAGCCATTACCATTTTCAGATTTCAGCCCGTCTCGTCGTCGTCCTCATCGTCGTCGACATCGTCGATAAGTCCAAGCATTGTAGAGATTTGTGCAATCATAAGTAGAACGCTCTCACCATAGAGAGTGGGGCCTTCCGAGAAGGGTTTTACAACGTCTCTGGTGTCGTATTCTCTTCTCTCTCTATCTCTCAGTCTCATACACTTTCACGCACAGTGTCCATTCACTTGTTTGTGATCATTGCATTCTCTCATTAAGAACGGAAGGCTCTCCCTTCCATAAGAACAAAAGGAACCTTGAGCACAGTTCGGAGCACTCATCTTGAGCAAAGTTCAAACATTCATTCCGTTGCACCTTACATTGGTATCAGAGCTTTGGCAGTGTTCTGTATCACTCAAGGAAAGAACCACAAGAATCACAGCATTTTTTTTTGCTTGTTGAGGTCGCACGAAACCCAAGTTCTCTTGGGCGTGTTGATTCCTAATCGTGTTTTTGAAGAGTGACAGGAAATCCAAGAAAGAAGGGCTTATCCAACCTCCCCTTGTGCCTCTTTTCACTCATTGAGAGCGGACCGTGCACTTAGCGGCCGGCCAATCGACGTAGGTGGGAAAAAGCAACCTTGGTGTGAGCGCAAGGCCGCCAAGGGGTGCGTCCGCAGAAAAGAGCAAAACTCGGGTGAAGAGAAGATCCTTCTCTAACACAGATTGCAAGCGAAAGAAGAACTAAGACCCCCAAGAAACCCAAGTTCCTCGTGAACTTAAGAACCAAGACCACAAGAACCCACCCACTTCAGTAGATGGTCATCACTCGAAGCGGAATGGATACTTCGCTTGGAGGTGATGAGCATGAGAGAGGCAAAGAAGAATTTTTCCCACCAGGAGGTTTTTCCGACCCTTCCCCATCTATGCCAAGGATTGCACTAACTCTTATGGAGGCTTTCGACAAGAGGATGATGGACAGGAAGTTAGAAAGCGAAGAAAGAATAGAAGCCATAGAGCGCAAATACCAAGAAAGAATGGCATGATGAGCGCGCGGCCGTGTGTGCAAGTGAAAGAGCACGCAAGGAAGTACAGTGTGTGTGCAGAGAGGGGAGGCGAAGAGCAGCAGGAGAGGAAGCACTAGCAGAAGAAGAGGGAGAGAGAGAGAGAGAGAGCTCACGTTTTTGGGGAAAACTCAATAAGTGAGTTTTGGGTTTTCCCACTTTTATTATAAGTGACCTTTAAAAAATGTGTCCAGGTTCATATTGAACCTGGACAAAGTATAAAAATGTACAAAAAGGGGTTATTTAGGCCTTTAACCCAACAACCTCCCACTTAAAGGCATAAATGGTGCCTTTAAGCTACATGACTCCCACCATCTCTATGCATAGATAATGATGTGCTTTAGGTAAGCACTTAGTGAGAGCATCGACTGGATTTTGTGATATATGGACCTTAACCAATGTAATAAGGCCATCCTCAAGCACTTCTCGTATGAAGTGATACCGCACATCAATATGCTTTGTGCGTGCATGAAACATGGCGTTCTTTGCCAGACATATGGCACTCTGGCTATCACAACCAAGAATAGGTACCTTGGCAGGCAAACCAAACTCACTACATAGGCGTGCTAACCAAATAGCTTCTTTGGAGGCCTCAGTGGCTGAAATATATTCAGCCTCTGTCGTAGACAATGCAACAATCTTTTGCAATCTAGAACACCATGAAACAGCACCTCCCGCAAGAGTAAATACATAGCCACTTGTCGATTTTCGTGTATCCACATCACCAGCCATATCAGAGTCACAAAATCCCTTCAACTCCATTGGTCCTTTACCATAGCAGAGGCATTTGTTTTTAGTCCCTTCACTGTATCCCAATGCAACCTACCTGGATTAGTTATAAACCGGCTCACAACTCCCACTGCATGGGCTATGTCAAGCCTAGTAGCAACCATAGCATACATAAGTGAACCACAAGCTGAAGCATAAGGCACACTTTGCATGTCATTGGCTTCTTCCTTTGACTCGGAACAATCATCCTTGGAGATTTTAACATATGGCTGTAATGGCACACCAAGAGGCTTTGCTTCAGCCATGTTAAATCTGTCCAACACCTTTTCAATGTACTTTTCTTGTGACAAATACAATAGGCGCTTGTCTCTTTGCCGTGTAACACGCACTCCAAGTATATGTTCAGCTGTCCCAAGGTCTTTCATTGAAAACGCAGATTTCAGCTGCCCTTTAAGAGCATCAACAGTGCTTCTTTCCTTTGCAGCTATCAACATATCGTCTACATAGAGCACAAGAATGATAGGGCTACCATCCTCATCACGTTTGGTATACAAACAATGATCTGCATGGCTTCTTTTGTAACCATGTTTAAGCATGAAGCGATCAAACTTCTTGTACCACTGTCTACATGATTGTTTCAGCCCATTCAAGCTTCTATTGAGCATACATACCAAATGTTCCTTGCCAGGGATGACAAAACCCTCGGGTTGCTTCATGTAAAGCTCTTCTTCCACATCACCATGCAAGAAAGCGATATGTACATCCATTTGGTCCATTTCCAAATCAAGAGCAGCCACAATGGCAAACGATACACGCAAAGTGGTAATCTTCACAACAAGAGAGAACACTTCCTGAAAGTCTATGCCCTTGGTTTGAACATATCCCTTTGCCACAAGCCTTGCCTTATACTTGGGTTTTGCATCAACAGTTTTGATTTTATACACCCATTTGTTAGGAATAGCCTTCCTTCCTTTGGGCAATTCAACCAAATCCCAAGTATGATTAGCATGCAAAGCTTTAATCTCTTCTTGCATAGCAAGCTCCCACTTGTCGTGCTCACATGTCTTTGCCTCTTTATACGTAAGAGGCTCTCCCTCATCTGTCAACATAATGTAATGTAAAGAGGGGTCATATAGACTCACAGGCCGCCTTTGACGAGTAGAGCGTCTCACCCAATGATCCACATTATCCGGCAATGGGTTTACATCAGGTGGCACTTCAAAATCATCAACAATGGGCTACTGTACATCATTTTCAGCACCATTTTCAGCATTGTTTCTTGGCTGCAAATGCCCTTCAGGAGCCTCAATTTGCTGTCCAACATCATCTAGCTCAAACACCACTGGATCATCTACATTTTCAGCCATTTGTGGTGCATCCTGAGGGTCAAAAATAGGCCTAACATGTGGCTGGTCATGCTGAAATTTCACCCTTTTATGGTCATGCTTTGAGGCACAATTGTTTTGAAGCAGCCTTGCCTCATTAAAAACAACATCTCGGTTGCGTACAACCCTTTTGAGCTGAGGTAACCAAATCCTGTAACCCATTTCGCCTTCTTCACCATATCCCATGAAGAGGCCTTTAATGGACTTCGCATATAGTTTGCTCCTCAACTCCGGTCTTACATGCACAAAAGCTTCACAACCAAAAATGCGTAAGTGATCATATGAAGCAGGCTTGCTAGACCAAACCTCTTCAGGGATGTCACCTTTCAAAGACGTGAGGGGATCGATTGCATATATGCACTGCAGTTTTCAAAGCTTCTTCCCAAAATCCATGAGAGAGATTAGTTGTGGACAGCATGCATCTCACCCTCTCACAAAGTGTCCTATTGAATCTTTCAGCCACACCATTAGAAGAGGGGCTGTATGGTATAGTAAGCTCCCTCTTAATGCCCAAATTTTCACAAAACTTGTTAAATTCAGCACTTGTGTACTCCCCCCCATTGTCTGTACGCAAGCATTTTAGCTTTCTACCAATTTGGGTGGTCACAAATGCATGAAATCTCTTAAACGCAGCAAAGGCTTCATCCTTAGACTTAAGCAAATAAACCCAAATTTTCCTAGAATGATCATCAACAAAGGAGAGAAAATAACATGCACCACCCATAGACTTAGTAGGCATGCTACATACATCGGAATGTACAAGATCAAGCACACAAGATTTACGAGAGACACCAGAGTAATAAGAACGCTTTACTTGATTGCCATATTGACATTCATTACAAAAGTCATGCTTTGTGTCTTTAGCATCAAGCTTGTTCAAAGTACAAAGCTTAGAAAGGCCCTTTTGGCTCATATGGCCAAGCCTCTTGAGCCACAACTCCATGTGAGAGTTAATTTCAGCCAATGCAATAAACTTGCCCAACACGGCCTTTCCATGCATGCAGTAAAGTGTCCCTTTCTTTGTGCCCTTTACAATCAGCCTTGAGCCTGGTCATTTTCCATGACCCTCTCTCAAATAAGATGTTGTAACCATGCATATCCATCTGATCAACAGAAAGCAGACTCTTCTTGATTCCCGACACATATCGAACATCATGCAAGACAAGCTCATTTGTGTCATCTATGGAGAGATGCACAGTGCCAATATCCTCAATGGAACATGCATGATTGTTTCCAAGGTATACATGGCCACGCTTGCCTGCATCAAAAGTAGAGAAACACTCCTTGATAGGAGTCACATGAAATGAAGCACCGGAATCAACAATCCAAGTCTGGGACAATGCATCATTGACAATCAACAAAGCATCAATAAGATCACTCTTGGTGATCTGCATGTCCTGTGAATGAACATTTAGAGAGGCATCAAAGTCATAAGCATCATCATCTGACAAAGTGGCACACAAGATGTCCTCTATATCTGACAGCTCCTCAATCACGACACTAGAAGCCACATTGGCCTTCTCTTTGTCCTTTGAGCTATCTTATGCATCTGCCTTGACTTCCTTCTTCTCTTTCTTTTTGTCTCCGCCATTCTTTTTTCTTTCTAACTCAGCTTTATAGTACCTGCAATCTGGTTTCTTATGACCTTTCCTGCCACATTGATAGCAAGTCACATCACCCTTGCCTTTGCTTGCATTTCCCCTTTCTTTACTCTTACTCTTACTCCTTTGTGCATAAGCATTCTTCTTTTCTGTCCTGCCTCTAACCATGTTTGCAGAGCTGCCTCCCTCTCCACTTGCTTTCCTTCTGATTTCTTCATTCAAGATAGAACCCCTAACACCATCAAAGGTCAAATTGGGGTTATTGGACAACGAAACCACCAAAGTTTCGCATGACTCGGGTAAGGTCATAAGCAAGAAGATAGCTTTCAGCTTATCATCAAAAGGGGGCAAGCCAGAATCCTGTAACTGCAACAAAGTACCTGCGAACAATGACAAGTGCTCTACCGCGCTCTTGGACTCATCTAGCTGCATGCCAACAAGTTTTCGCATAAAGTGTACCTGGTTGACAGGCGTTGTATTTTCATACATTCCCTTTAACTTCTCCCACACATCAAAAGCAGTCGTGAGACCTTTCACATCAATGACGGTCTTATCTGTCATGGCCATTTTAATGTATGTAACGGCCTTCCTGTTCATGCTAACCCATGCTTCATCTGTCATATTTTGTGGCTTCACCTGTTCAAGTGCCCCTTCGCAATCCTTAAGAAATAGAATTCCCTGAATCCTGTCTTTCCAAAGATCAAAACCTGTACCATCAAACCTCCCAATCTCGAAGAGGTTCTTCACATCCGAAGAAGATCAGGCCATAGTTGCACGAAATAAGAGGGATAATACGTTGAATTTTTGGGCAAAATGCGCAAAAATCGGAGTATAGCCTCACAAAGATGTGCACTACAGCTCCAAATGGTCACAGGAGCAATTTGGGGCAAAATAGGTCGATTTGGGTACAAAATTCAATTTCTGAAATTTATGCGCAAAAAATTTCAGCGAGCGAATTTGTGCTCGAAAACAACGAATTTAGTTGTTTTTAGCCTTAGAAGACATACATAAGGCTAATAGACAGCCTTTAGAAGCATGTAAGCGCAAAAGCCTCAATTTGTAGCATAGCATCAAAATTGCATAAAATTGAGCCACAAATGTCATACATCGACAAAATTTGTCAAATGTGCGTAGATTACATCAATTTGCACTTTCCCGAATATAATCGCACCATAAAAACACTTACAAAACCTGCGTAAATCTGAAATTTGCTTAAAACACCTGTTTTAGGGCTTGTTTTTCGACAATTTCAGGGTTTTCGGGTAGCAGGGACTTAGCAAAAGTATTCCCACACCTTAATACATCATTTGCAAAACCAGTATTTTCCGCTGTCATAACCTGTAATTTCCTGTTTTTGACCTAATTTCAGCCTGTTTTAGGTCAATTTGGGTTGCCGGGAGCTCTCTACTATCCGGGGACGAGTCCTTTGGCGACGCAATTGCAAAATCTCGCGATAAAGTTGACCTTCTTGGCTGAAATTCAGCGTTTGCAGGTTTGGGGACAAACCCTAATCCGGCTCTGATACCAATTGATGAGCGTGCGGCGGTGTGTGCAAGTGAAAGAGCACGCGAGGAAGTGCAGTGTGTGTGCAGAGAGGGGAGGCGAAGAGCAGCAGGAGAGGAAGCGCTAGCAGAAGAAGAGAGAGAGAGAGAGAGAGAGAGAGAGAGAGAGAGAGCTCACGTTTTTGGGGAAAACTCAATAAGTGAGTTTTGGGTTTTCCCACTTTTATTATAAGTGACCTTTAAAAAATGTGTCCAGGTTCATATTAGGTTCAATATGAACCTGGACAAAGTATAAAAATGTACAAAAAGGGGTTATTTAGGCCTTTAACCCAACATGGCAGCCATAGCGCGTGAGAGCGAGCAAGCACGCTTTGAAGCCAAAGAAAGACGAGCAAAATTTGATCGCGAGAACAACGAATGATCGCGAGAACAAAGCAAGACGAGAAGGGCGACCAACACATGAAAGAGTTGTGGCGACTTTTTCCTCAAGTGCAGGCGTACTTTGCACAGAATCAAAGACAGGAGCCTCTCCCACTCCCTTCTTCTCCCAAGCATGACACACAGGATTTGCATGATTATGAGAAGCATGATAGATTGAACAATAATGATGAGCATAATGATTTGAATGCCAATGACTTGCATGATGATTTGGATGACACTAACAAGTATGATAATTTGTATGATCAAGATGTGATTTCTCACAAGCATGATGATTTGAATGAAGAAGATGTGATTGTTCACAAGAAGGATGAGTTAGTGAATGATTTTTCTAGCAAAGCTAACCTTGTTGCAGATTCGATCAATCACGAAGAATCGATCTTGGCTCTCAAGTCGAGGTCCAAAGAACCCCCACAGGACAATTCAATCATTCAGGCAGAACCGATCTTGGCTCTCGAGCTTAGGTCCAAAGAACCCTCACACGAAGTATTATGTGTTCGCATGATTGGTCAACACGCATTGTTTGAGTGTTTCATTCGTGATTGGTTCCTGTATTTTCGTCGGCATCTTTATGTGATCCCTTTTACTAGGCATAACATATTGTACATTGAGCACGTTTCACTCATGAATGAGCACGAATGTATGTGGATTGTTCATGAAAAGCTGCAAAGTATGCATTCAAGGAAAGTCACATTCCATGTCTCTTCCTTGGCATGATACAGTTGTAGAAAGAGCACATGAAAGTATGAGCACCAAGCATGGGCATTTCCGTTGTTAATTGCCACAGTTGATTGATTTAGATCAACAAAACAAGATTCAATCTCATTGTTTGCGTGTGTGTGGTGAACGGGTTAGCACTCCGTCTCTTGGTTCATCTACATTGCATGCACAGTCTTTGAGGAAGACAAGATTTTTTCCAATCACTTTACATGAAATAGGTATGTTCATGTTTTTGTGTTGAAAGTGGTTTCAGGAATTTTCAGCCATGGAGATTCTTGAAGAAGGAAGAAGCATGACTCTAGACGAAGTTGAAGCATTGAAGGAGCCACAAAAGACTGTGTGTCGGTTTCGGCACAGCCCAAAGAAGCAAGCGTTGCAGACCTTTTTGAAGTTCAAGTACCGCACGACCCACACCTCAGAGTGGGCCGGCGAAGAGTCCCTTCCAGGATTCCGAATACTATTGGCGGTCTCCCTCGACGCCATACAGTTCGGTACCAGTACCTCACTTTGAAAAGGAGGGGATGTCAAGTGACACATCCAACCCTGTGTGTCCATGGACAAGCTACAGCATGACCAGGGTTCAGTACAGTCAAGTCAGTCTAGAATAGGAAGTGATTTGGCACTTCTGTGAGTCTGTTCGCAAACCGTGCATGTCCAGACACTTAGATTAGATGCATATCCTCTGGTTGTACACAGCATGACCATCAAATTCCAGTCAGATCCCATCAGTAGCATTTTTACAATGCATAGGCCTATTTTCCCTATGTTTGACATTTTTCACTTATTATGTTTAAGTGACTTTTGTTGGAAAGTAGGTAGGGCAAATTGAGTAAGTTTGTACGTAAGCAAACCAAGGCTAGCACTAATTGGCAGAAGAGACAACAGGAGCACTTGCTCAACAGGCAACTTCTCAACAAGACCAACCCCCGCGACAACTCTGGCATTTTCTCTCACCAAAAGGCCTATCGTTTTTGCACCAGATCAGCCAGCGTTTTTGCACCTGCATCAACCTGGCGACAGCAAGGAACGAATCAGCCCTAGCATTAGCAGATTTCATAGCGTTAGCAAATTTCCCCGCAAGTCAGTTTTCAGCCCTAGCGTTTTTGGTTTGCAGATCAACCTCAGCGTTTTTGCAGATCTTCGCGACAGAATCAGCCATAGGACCAACGTTAACGGTTTCAACCTGGAAAACGCAAATTTCAGCATCTGCGTTTTCAGCGCATCGTCGTCACCGACATAGAGTCATTCAGCAGTTAAAAATTTGCAGATTTCAGCCATTAGCATTTTCAAACTCAACCCGACTCGTCGTCGTCCTCATCGTCGTCGACATCGTCGGCAAGTCCAAGCATTGTAGAGATTTGTACAATCATAAGTAGACCGCTCTCGCCATAGAGAGTGGGGCCTTCCGAGAAGGGTTTTACGTCTCTGGTGTCATATTGTCTTCTCTCTCTATCTCTCAGTCTCATACACTTTCACGCACAGTGTCCATTCACTTGTTTGTGATCATTGCACTCTCTCATTAAGAATGGAAGGCTCTCTTTTCCATAAGAACAAAAGGAACCCTGAGCACAGTTCGGAGCACTCATCTTGAGCAAAGTTCAAACATTCATTCCGTTGCACCTTACACGTGGCAAGACTGTACAAAATTCCACAAATTGCGTTGATGCTTTTACTGGCAGATTTTGAGTCAGTTGCTTTTGAAGTTTACTGCTTTTGGGGCTCTTCTTTTAGCATCCCTTGTATTAATAAGTTAACCCAAGGGGGGTCTCACTTCACAGAGCATCTGGACACAGAGTCTGAGAGCGAGCACCCGTGGGAGTTATACTTTGCTCAAAGATTAATATAAAAAGAAATACAAAAAGGGGTGCCAGTCTTTGGGGCTAATACCTCTGGGGACGGGACTCCATCGGACCGTGTCGACTCTCTCGCTCTCTTTCTATTAAGGTTCAGTGATTATGAAGTTTTTGTTCATGTGTTGCTATTGATTTCTCGCTTGGAGTGTCCAAGCCGGTTACACCAATTTGCACCAAAACACTAGTTCGGTGATTCTCTAGCTTCCCCGAAGCTCTTGGGACCTATAGGCATCAAAGTTGGCCAAAACCCTAAACCTGCAAAAATTACAGCAAGCTGTAATTCTCTGTTTTGCACTCCGATTCGCGTGCCGACCATTCTTGTGGGTAGCCTAGCCCTCGAGCTCCCGCACCTATAGGGTCACTTGCTCTCTAAATTAGACGAGATTCCTCAAAGGCAACCTCTCTAAATTGTCCTATACAAGCACCCAAGCCTTTCCCGAGGCTTCCCTGGCATTACCTTGCAGTTTAGGTGCGAAACCCTTAACCTGCAAAAAGAAAACACAGCAGGCTGTAATTCCCTGTTTCGCATCATTTTGAGCAGAGCAAACACATCTATGCGTGTCTCAAAAGCTCCCGCAAGCAATGGGACACTTTCCATGTAAACTGGACGAGTTTTCACATGAGAAAACTCTCCGTTTTCGCATTCCTTCGCGATGGAATTGTGCGTACCTGAAGGGGATTAGCAATTAGCTAATCCCCTAGCTAATCCCCTTCTTGTACAAAAGCCTCTTGCCTTGGCAAACGCGCATAAAATCCCCAAAACTATACATGTTCATCTGAGAAACCCAACTAGTGGGGCATTACCATATGTGCAAAGGGGGGGGAGAGAGATGCGCGAGAGCAAATCATCGCGCTGCATGAGACAAGGGAGAAGGCAAGCTTTCCATTGAAGCTGTGATCACTTGCACCCACTATTCACACACACACACACACACTGCAGTCACTTATGAGCTCCAAAATTTAGCCCCCTCTCAAAAATGGACTCTCTCTCTCTCTCTCTCTCTCTCTTCTCTCTCTCTCTCTCTCTCTCTCTCTCTCTCTCATGCATGTGTAGATTGGTTCTGCCATTTCCCTCTTGAATAAGAGGTCTTGAGTTCAACTCTCCTCGTTGGATAGATCTTTAAGGTCTCTTGGGATAGTTTCGTACGATGTTAAAATACTCTTCTCTCTCTCTCTCTCTCTCTCTCTCTCTCTCTCTCTCTCTCTCTCTCTCTCATGCATGTGTGTGTATGCATCAATAAATATAAGAGTAAACAGATGTGAACACATGTGCATGCATAATTACAGGCCTTCCTCAAAGCTAAAACAAGACAGTGTGATTTGATGTTTGAACAATCCTGTAAAATGAACAAGCAAGTTTTTTACCTTCACTTCCACCTCAGAATATAGCTCTCTTAAATCTTTCATGATGGAGTCCAGATATATTTCTCCAGTACCAAGAATGGTATGCTCTCCTGATTCTTCCACCTTGGTTATGGCCAGCGGATAACTTTTGCTAATTTTTCGAAGCCCTTCCACCATCTTTGGAAGTTCACTAGGGTTCAGTGGCTCTGTAGCTGTTTTCACAACAGACAATGTGTTGAACTTCAGTGGCCGGAAAATGTACACGTCTTCATCAAAAAACTCGGGGCATAAAGTGGCTGTTTTTGTTATAGAGGCATCCACCCCCTCAATAAGGACCCAAGAACCAGCTGGGGCCTGACTAACCGGTATACGGTACCGTGCTTGGTAAACCCACAATTTTGTGACTTCTTTCACAGCCATATCCTCCTCGTCATCTGGAGAATACCCCTCCCCTAAAACCCTTACAGTCTGGCCTGTATAGAGGGTTCCACCTAAAACTCTTCCAAAAGAATCAAAAATACTACAATCAGATTTAGGATAAAGCTTCGTCACATTGACCATCAAGGGGCCCTTCGAATCGCAACGCCGCATAGAATCTGCAAGGGATGAATCTTGTGGACCAGTGTATATGTGATTCACCTTGCTAGCTGCCGCTGCCTTGGCAGACGGTATGTGTCGAACCAACATGTCTGTAAAACCTGTAGCTGAACCAAACACTGAGCTACAAGCAAGCTTTAGCAAAGGCTTCACATTCAACTTGTATGCTGCATTGCTTAGCGTAACACCCAATTCAGCCAAGGTTGTTTCCACATTTTTCCTGTGTTCTCCAACTACTTGGCTGTACAGCTTGTACAGCGGCTCTAGAATAAACTGCACAAATGTTCTCTCTCCACCTGGAGGAGCTTTCCTTTTGAAGCTTCTATCAGGATGAAAGTACCAATCCCCCCAAAGCCTTGAAGCAAATTGTGCAGCATCAAATGGGATACCATGGAGCTTGACATATAACTTGGCAAACGACAATAGCGTAAATGACCATCCTGCAGTTGCACTGGCAAAACAGACATTTCCAAAAATTGGGTCAATGACCTGTGGGTCATCTGCTCCTGTAGAAAAATTGGAGATAACTTGACTTAATTCTTCAAGAGTATGCCGTAGCTTATGATAAGCATCTGTAGGTGGCAACTTCAACTCAGTAATAAGCCTATCAACCTGCCCAGAAATTTCGTGATATCAAAAACACCAAAAGTGAGAATCAGAAAGAAGCAAACTGAGCAGAGAACTCACTTTATTTACAACAACCACTATCGGTACTCTCTCCTGTATAGCATGTCTGATTGCCCTCTCTGTATTAACCTGCAAACATAGACGCCGACAACACACATTAATAGTTAAAGACAGACCTTTTTCAAACAAGTCGATATCAAAACAATGTGATATACCCAAGTTACACATATGTGGACCCTAAAACAAAGATATTTTAGAAAGATAACCTAGCAAGTTTGGTGCTACTTCAACTGCATGAAAAGACATATTTATGGCCTCCATTTCAGGGCAGCTTGTTGGACAAGCTACTAACATCTCAGAGAGGGACACTATCCCAACGCACACATTCTTAGGATGTGGTGCACAGTCAGGTTTCACATGATGTGCTGCTTTGACTAAATATCGGCACTTGCTTTTTGCTTCAAAATGAATGACCAAACTAAAATTGTACGTTGCATAATAAGACATTTCACTAGTTGAAATCATAGTAAAAAGGTCTCAAGTTGTACCATGACACCTTCAACAGCATCAACAACAAGCACCGCCCCATCAGCGAGCCGGAGTGCAGCAGTCATCTCGTCTGAAAAATTTACATGCCCAGGGGTATCCATGATATTGCAAAGGTACGACTTTTTGTTGCTGTCTTCAAGAACCAAGGACATGGGCACAGCCTTGATGGAGATCTGCCTCTCTTGCTCATCAATGCGTGTATCTGTATACCTGAGGTGCTTCTCACTGTTAGGGTCGAGAGTTTTCATTTCATGTGTCTGCTCAACAAGCATGTCCATGAAGAGGGTTTTGCCATGGTGAAGGTGCCCAACAAGAGCAACATTGCGAACCAGTACAGGATTTGACATGAGCACAAGAAGAAACTCAGTGGAAACATGTGAAGGCATGCTGCCCTCCTTGAAACCCACTTCAAATTTCTTGACTTTGACAGGTTTTATAATGGGTTGTTCGAGAGGCTGCGCATCCTCATCCATGACGAGGGTTTCAACAGACTCACCATAGACTTCCATGGCAGTTGGGTAGTATTTCCTGTCTTCAGCAAGGACGATACCATTGTTGATATCAACGTCCATTTCGTCCTCGGCCAGGTCAGCTCCATAGCCATTCTCAACTTCTGCACTTCCGTCTCGCAAGCGGCCATGCCTTTGCTCAGCAGCTTCTACCTCCTCCTCGTCTTCTTCTTCTTGTTGTTCAGCGTCGGACTCCTGCTCGTCAGAGTCAAGCTCTGGGCCTATGTAATTCCCGAACTCGTCATACAGTGTGTCGTCCATTCTCGCACACAACGTTGAGCGGATGTATGAAGAGCAAATTGACAATTTTTTCTCGGCATATACCTTATATATCACAAAAGTGATTGCTTAGTATGTGCATACGATTTTCGAAAAAGAAAATCGTGGCGAATCTTGGTAGACGCGGGCAGAAAAAAGCCAAACTGGGGTCTTCACTGGAGCTGGAAGGTATGAGCGCGGAGCACCTCTCTCTCTCTCTCTCTCTCTACTTAAAATAGTGAGAGAAGAGGTTAGGTGGATGCCATGTGCTCTCTCTCTCTCTCTCTCTCTCTCTCTCTCTCTCTCTCTCTCTCTCTAATTGGGACAATTGGTGTAGAATGCAGAATGGAAACAGTCATCGCAACTTCTTGCTCTCATCTGATGTAGGCACCAAGAGGAGGTGGAGCGTCTCATAGGCAATGGGAGAGAGCAGGGTAAGATGCAAGACACGAGGGAACGCACATTTTTTCTTTGGGGGGGGGGGGGGGGTTTGGCAGACACCATGGACACCATCTAGTTTTGTCTGCAAGTTACTAGCATGGAAGGGAAAGCATGGCAGTCATGTAAGGGGAAGCAAGACTCGGGGAGAAGATGATGCGCAGGCATTGAGGGAGAAGGTAAACATGGCAGAGCAAAGGGGGGAAGGAGTATGGCGAATGGCGACAAGGCATTAAGAGTAGGGAGGCAGAGATTCTACAGAATCTTCTCACATATGATTTTTTTTAAACGTTTACCAGTATGTACCAAACTTAGGAGTGCTCTCTTTCCATTGGGGTGGGTAGAGAGAGAAAGTCCTCCTTTTGGTTTATATGTAAGATGATGCAAAGCATACTTTAAAACCAAGCTTGGGAGCTTCTCATAAAAATTATCTTTTATGAGGTGCTAGCCTTTGTTCAACAAACTTAGGAGTGCTCTCCTCCTATTGGGGTGGGTATAGAGAGAGAGAGAGAGAGAGAGAGAGAGAGAGAGAGAGAGTCCTCTTTTGGTCTATCTTGATCTAGCAATGCTACGATACATATTAGATAAGTTAACATGGTGTGAAGAGATGAATGCTAAGAGAAGTCAATGTGATTGAAAATGGAGAAGGTTCTAAAATTGGTTTCAATGATAGGAACACAATTGGATTCAATGTCTCTACTCCGCTCTCTTACTTGCTTATATCCTTGTGTCTTTCTTATGAGCAAGACATGGTAGTAGTGCACATCATAACTGCCTATGTAATAAGAAGGATGTCTTTTCCTTGGTCTACCTAGGGTTAACAAAAATGCTACCAAGTCAAGAAGTACAAACTGGGTAAGCTAGCAAGTTGTTAAAGATGAGGACCAATGACTGCTACATTGTGCAAGAAAAGATTAGGACTCATAGTTTCCAATGTACTAAGAACGTTTCAAGTTTCACAGAGATGAGTTGGCTTTTTATTAATATTACGAATGTGATTGACCCTTCCATCTGTGTTTCTCTCTAGATGACTCGCTTGCATCTCTATCTATGTTTTTTGCACAAGCATAGTAATGGTTTAAGTCATCGCTTAATCACAATAATGCATAAGTAGCTTAAGAAAATAAGGTTCACACTATTTGTTTATTTACACTTTCATGTCATTTTCATTTTTAAATGTGATAGAACTGAAAGTAAAATAAGATTGCTTAGTTGTTTATTTTTATAAGAGTTTTGGTCATTATGTTAAACTGAAGGATGTGGTGCAAAATGAAGTCGATGACCTGAAATCATGCATGCCATTGATCTTTCTCTCCCTCTATCCCCGAATTACA
This sequence comes from Adiantum capillus-veneris, assembly GCF_014529385.1. Classification (NCBI taxonomy): domain Eukaryota; kingdom Viridiplantae; phylum Streptophyta; class Polypodiopsida; order Polypodiales; family Pteridaceae; genus Adiantum; species Adiantum capillus-veneris. The sequence goes on from NC_140935.1 coordinate 30,559,886, forward strand.
AGAGCATGTTCCTCTTTGTGAGAGCATATTTTATTCAACCATTTGCATGCTTTAATGTCAATATTTAGGAAAAGTGATTCGGATGGGGCACGGAGACTCTTTGAGATCGTCAATCTCAAGAAGTGAACCTTAACAAGCAAACACACTAGCTCAACAAGCAAACCAACACGCAATGATCGGGGAAATTTGCATATGCCCTTTCTCACAGCTCTAGGTCATCACGCCATTTCGGCACCCAAACAAACTCGAAATGCAACGAAACTTTAGGAGGAGGTCTAGGACACCTAGGGGCACTATCCTACCAAGTCTGGTCGCAATCCAACAAGGTACCAAAATCACGGTCCATCATGAAAAAGGTCTTGAAAACTGCAACAAATCAGTATAGAAAGGTCGTCCTATGGTCTAAGAACACTCTCCTATGGTCAAAATGACTAAAAACGATGATTTAAGCACTCAAATCTGCATTTACAACTCTCGTTGTTTACACTTGAATTAAAGAGCAACGAGAGAGGAACACAATGCAAGTTTCAAAACTGAAATCTGATTACCCATTCATTAGTTGTGATGATTACAAGGTGGAGGAGCTTCGTAGCTTGAGCGTACGTACAGTAGAGCTCTTTCCTTCTCTAAAGATAAGCCTCCCCTTCACATTAAGGTTATTGACCTTTATACCTAGGGCATTCTACTCAGGAAATTGATCGACTACTCTGAAATCAAGATTTACGTAAAGTATCATCTACACTAACTCGGACAATTAATAGAGTACAAATGTGGTGTCCGGCTACGTGTCCAACCAGGTGGACGTTCGTTTGATCTATCCTCAAACATTCCCCCCTTCCTAATCTGTGTCGTCCCTTGACACTACCTTGTGCATTCTTGTCATAGGGTTGTCTTCAGCTTTGTCTTCAAGGTTGGACTTTAGCTTGGGAAGTGCTTTGTCGTTGATGACGCTCCCCCCTTCCTTGAGTGATTCATTTCTGCCATGTTGTTGATACGTGATTTGATCTTTGATCTTTGATTTTTGAGACAACTTTTCTTCTTGATGTGCATTCGCCTCTTTGTTGCGAGTCTTGGCCACCATGAAGAAGGATTTTAATGCTTTTGAGTTTATAGAACCAATCCTCTTTGTGGATCAGGTAGATATAGTCATAGCCCCAGTCTTGTACCATTTTGAGCTGATGCATGAATGGTCCGCCCAATATGATATCAAAGTTGCTGCTCTTATCAAAATTCATTATGGCAAAGGTGTGCTCATACTCAATGCCACATGAGGATACAATGATTGTTCTAATATTCCAATCGGTTTCTCATGTATCCATCCGCTAATTGTAATTTCATTCGAGTTTTCGTAAGAGCAAGCTTTCTCCATTTTTTCCATATCTCTTTGGTTGCAATGGCAATTCCAGCCCCACTCTTTAATATAGCAACCGTCTTTACTCCTTTGTACTCAAGTGGTAAGGTGGTGTTTCCTTCTTCTCCTTCATAGTAGTCACCAACCTTATTCATTGGTATTGGCTTCGTCTGTGGTTTTTTAGGCGAGGTGTCATCCATGTTTTTGTCCGCAAGTTAGTCATGTGAAGGGATTTTCAACCCCATCTTTTCCAGGTGTTTGCCCATTAGGCCCCATAAGTGCGGTCTAATTTTTAGTATCTCTGAGACATAAAGTGTGCATTGTATAGAAGAAGACATCAATTCATGCAAGCTCTTGGTATCCATCATTTTGGGTGTGACTCTTCACTAAGAAGGTACCATTTTAACCTCCGATTTTGTTTCAAGGTCCAAACAAGGTTGTGGGATAGACCATCTACGCCAACATGGAACCTTGTTTGGACAACTTTGTGCCCAATTATCACCTCCACACTCATAGCATGGACCTTCTTGTTTCATAGCTGGTAATCCAGCCAATGGTTGTTCTTGCCTTTTGAGGATGCTCTTTGAACCATACTCCTGATTGGCAAACATGAGCATATTTGCATCCAAGGAGTACTGATTTCTTGCAGGTTGTGGCACATGTGTTGGCTGAGTTGTTGACTATAGCTCTACCATCATTCAAAAAATGCGGTTCTTGCCCTATCATACATTGCAGTTTTGGTTGAGTGCTACACCATGGAGTGGGGTGATCCCCTCCACAAGTATTACATATCCTCAATTAAGGTTGCCGTACAATCGGGTTCTGTATGTACCCTTGGTTTATTCTTCTAATCACTCCCTCAACCACTTGATCAATGATTGGTTCTCAAGGAGTTTGAGCATCTCTCTTTGTTATTGACTTGCTCTTCAGAGATGAGGCACCACTAGTCGTGTTGTTTGTATCTTCAGTCACCTCTCCGTAGGCTGTATAATTGTCAACTAGATATAGAGCTTCTCTAGTGACTTGCTTAAATGTCGCGCATCCCTTCAAATATAGGTCCTTTTTTAGAGTTTCATTTTTTAAGCCCTCAATGAAGAGAATTGATAATCTCTCATCTTGTGGTAGCTCTCTCCCAGGACATCTCTCGATGTATTGTTTGAAGCGAAGCAGAGCTTCCTTCACTTTTTCATTCGCTTTTTGTTTGAAAGCGTAGATTTGGGACATTGTGTTGTGCTTGATTCCCCTTTTAGAGAACTCCTCTACAAACTCTTGTAAGAGTTGTGCTATATTTGGAAAATCATCTCTGTTTAGTGGTTGGAACCATGTCAAATTCGTTCCTTCTAATGTCAAAACAAATACCTCATACTGAGTATGGAAATCTGCAATCTGTTCAGCTCTCAAAACTTGTTTGAAGAGTGAGACATGAGCATATGGGTCCGCTGACCCATTGTATTTTGTTTTGACACATTGAGCCACTTGATATGGTCTTCATCGTTGTGGTTTAGTCACTAACCTAACCGATTTGTGGTCTCGTGGAAAGACGTCTCTCGTTCTCTCCTCTTGTCTTGGAGAAAATCCCGATGGAATCCTCTCTGATGTGTGTTCTGGCATCGTTTTTGGCTGGAAGTAAGTAGAGATCGGAGTACCCTTGTATCTAAGTCAATTAGATCAGCAAGTCTATACTCACGTTCCTACTTATCTATCATTAAAACTTGCACTCCGTTGGCATCTGTATATGTGAACGCATAGAGATTCTTATGGGTGGTCAACTCTCTAGCATAGGGTTCTACACACTTGTAAAAGATGTATGGCTCCCCGTTTGTGAATCTGTATAAGCCATCATGAGCATAATCTGTTAGAACTTGCATGGCTTCATTGGCTTTTATGAATCTCACCTTTGGTTTGTTTATCAGAGCATGTCTCTCCTCTAGGTATTCTCCCAGTCCCACTGTTGAATGCATTGCAGTGTTGTTGCATTTTTCATGTCTCTAAGTGGAGTAGAGAACCCTGGTGGTGGATAATTCGTCATGTTTGAGGCTCACTCAAAACTTTCAAGATAGTCCTTGGCAAGCCCACTTTGGCTTAGTGCAACTTATCCCTTTTTGTCCCTTGTAAGGTTTCTCAAAAGTCAGGAATTCGTGATTTTTTTGTCTCTGGAAACTAGTTTTGGGTACCCTAGAAGTTTGGATTTAGGAAACCTTGTAAAATTCAACCCCCTAGGTGTGTGCTATTGCCCGCAAGCTTTCTTCCTAGCTATACCTGGCTCAATTTGGAGTTGTCTATCAAAAGTTAGAGCACTTTTAGTGAACTGCACTTAAAACAATACTCAAAACAGTCTCAGGACCAGAACACAGGAACTTTGGCTTGTATCTTGGTCTCTCGAAGGTATTTTTAGCTCAAACTTGAGATTTGGGATGTCCTCAAGTATGTCTATGTTGGAATTAGGGTTGCAGAGAAACACACACAGCTTGGAGAAGACAAAGGAAGCTCAAGGCACACAATAGAGAGTGTGTTACTTAGTGTGCAATAGAAAGGTAGATAGCCCTAGAGTGATGGGCGTATATACAATGCACGGGGGAAAAAACCTCCTAAAGAGGGAAAAATGCCCCGGCGGTCCTAGTGTGTTCACACACATCACTACCACATGTATATGGTAACAAATCCCCCCTGGAGTGATGCGGTGAACGAGAGCTGGCACATGAGTAAAGGGAAGTGCCATGCCCTGAGGACAGGATCAGTCCACAAAGGGGAGTAAGCCCAAAGCTTTGTGGAAAGCTTCAAGCTTCTCACGAGACAATGCCTTTGTGAAAAGATCTGCAAGGTTGTCCTGTGTTGGCACATAAGCCAAGCTGATCTCTCATGGTGAGAGCCTCTCCCTGACATAGTGGTAATGCACCTCAATGTGCTTTGTGCAAGCATAAAAAATTGGGTTCCTCGCAACTGCCAATGCGCTCTGACTGTCAGTGTAGATAGTGTTGGCAGTGTCCTGTCCAACACCCAAATCAGCCATAAGGAGTCTAAGCCATACACACTCAACCATAGATGTGAAGACTGCCCTATACTCAGCCTCACAACTCGAAGTGGCCACAGTAGGTTGCTTCTTGCTCAACCATGATATACATGAACTGCCAAGCATGAAACAAAAACCACTTGTGGACACTCGCGTGTCAAAACAACCAGCCCAATCTGAGTCCGAAAAAGCATGTAAGTCTGGCGGCAATGATCCCCCCTTGGGATAAAACAAGACAAGATGTAAAGTGCCACTAAGGTAGCGGAAAATCCTCTTGACAGCCTGCCAATGCTTAGACCCTGGGCTATGCATAAATCTGCTGACCTGTGAGACTGCAAACTGAATATCCGGCCTCGTGTTGCATACATAAATGAGGCAGCCAACAACAGTTTGGTAAAGAGTGACATCAGCAGGATCGCCAGCATCATGTAGACTCAACTTCAAACCTGTTTCCATGGGAGTGGCAATAGGTTTGCAATCCTCAAGTCCAAACTTACATAGCAATGTCTCTATGTAACTTTTCTGACACGAGGCAATACCACCATCACACTCCTTAAACTGTATACCCAAGTAATGATGCAACAGCCCCAAATCTTTCATCTTGAAAGTAGCATTCAAATTAGCCTTAAATTCAGCAATATGTCTCTCATTTGGTCCAGTGATCAGCAAATCATCAACATAAAGAACCACGATGAGAAATACATCACCCTCACGCTTTACATACAATGTGCTTTCTGTTGGACTGTTATTGTTTGACCAAATGAGTGTCAGCTTTCTCATACCAAGCACGAGGAGATTGCTTCAACCCATACAAAGCCTTGTTACATTTGCACACTTTGTCCTCTTGTCCTTTTATGACAAAACCGCGAGGCTGCGTTACATAAACTTCCTCAAATATGTCACCATTCAAGAAAGCAGTAACAATGTCTGATTGATGTACATCCCAACCAAAATGAGCTGCAAATGCACATAGAAAACGCACAGTAGTCATACGACAAGTGGGAGCAAAATTCTCTTCATAATCTATGCCTTTTTGCTGTGCATAACCCTTTGCAACAAGTCGAGCCTTATGGCGATCGATCTCACCATCCGGTTTGCGTTTCAACTTGTAAACCCACTTTGTACCAATGGCCTTTTGCCAGGAGTCAAATCACATAAAGTCCATGTGTCATTTTCTATAAGTGCATCATATTCTGATTGCATGGCAGCCATCCAATTTTCTAAATTCTGTGCTTCATCAAAAGGCAGAGGCTCCTCAACATCATGTAAACTAGACACAGCCAAAGCATAACAATCTGATGCATAAGATGCATGGCGAGAGCCTGAAAAGGTACGACTAGACAAAGGTGCATCCAATTTACTGTCACGCAAAGTGTGCACCAGCCATTTTGGCATACCTCTAGCCTGCTCATTTTCAGCCCTTTCCTCATCAAGTACATCATGTACATCTACATCAGTAATAGGCTGATCTAAAACATTTTCAGAAACCCCCATAGGCTGTACATTTGCCTCATTGGAACTTACATTCGTATTTCCACCACTGAAAAGAGGCAACAAAGTGTCATAAATGTCATGTGAGCTTACATTACTGTCTCTAGTACATGACAGCAAGGGCTGAACAAAATCTTCCACAAACACTACATCTCGAGAAACCAGAATACGTTTTGTTTGTGGATGATACAACCTGTAACCTTTGCTTTCAGCACTATAACCAACAAAAATACATTTGACAGCCTTATCATCCAATTTTCTGTGTTGCACTTGTGGCACCAAAGCATATGCCAAACAGCCAAAAACACGCATGAGCTCAATAGAAGGTTTTCTATCATGCCATGCTTCATATGGAGTAATAGACTGCAAAGCTTTCGTAGGACACCTGTTAAGTACATAAGTGGCACACATGATGGCCTCAAGCCAAAAAGAATGCGGTAAAGCTTGAATTTTGACCATACATCGTGCCATTTCCGTCAGTGACCTGTTTTTCCTCTCAGCAACACCATTTTGCTGAGGTGTATAAGGCACTGTACATTGGTGTTTTATCCCACGACTAGCCAGAAATGCATTAAATTCATGAGACATATACTCCCCCCCTCGATCTGAACGGAGGATGCCCATAGTACATTTCGAGACATTTTCAGCCATAGCTAGAAATTGTTTGAAGCACATAAAGACTTCGGACTTCGCTTTAAGCGGAAATACAGGTAATTGCCCAAGGACGGAGTTTGCATGGGCCCACAAACATCACTATGCACAAGCTGCAACCTGCATGTGGCCCGAACTGAACCATCCTTTGGAAACTTAGAACGCTGCATCTTACCCAAAATACAGCCTTCACAAACATGTTTGACAGGTGCTTCAAGAGGTGGCAAAGAAGCAACCATATCAAATTTCTGCAAACGCAGCAAACTGACAAAATTCAGATGACCAAAACGTGCATGCCAAAGTTTTGCATCTGAAATAGCCCTTGAATCTGCAACAGCATTTGCAAAATTTTGTCCACACTTGTCATACAAAGTGAGCTTATACAACCCACGGCACAGAAGCCCAGATGCAACAATTTCATCACCAAAACTGAAATCATGAACTGTACATCTGTCATCCACAAATTTGACTACAAGTCCAAGTCTAGCAAGTGCAGATACAGATAAGAGATTCTTCTTGATCCCAGGTACATAAAGTGCATCAACAAGTGTGAAGGACTTGCCATTAGCAGCAGTGAGCACAATCTTTCCAACTCCCTGAACTGGATAAGAGGCGTTGTTGGCACAAGTGACTGAATTCCCATGAGGGACAGACTCGAGAGAGGTAAACAATTCATGATGTGAGGTAATGTGCTTTGTAGCACCACTGTCAAAATACCACACATGTGAATCTGCAGCAACTGACAAGCATGCATCATGGACAACAGGATTGTAAGTGCACTCTGCGCTAAAAGCCCATTCTGCATCAACATCAGCAAGACAGTCTCCTTTCACAGAAGACTCAACAATGGCTGCATTTGTAGTGGAACCAGCATTTGCAGTGGAACCACCCTCTTTCTTCTTGGCCTCTTTGGCCTTCAACTTAGGACACGACTTGATCAAGTGATCATTGGCTTTACAATAATGGCAACGCATCTTCTTTTTGCCCTTATCACTAGAATTGCCAGACGAAGTACTGCCAGCAGAAGCATTAGGAACATAATTTTTGCCACTCGCAGCAGAACCATAAGAAGTGGCTGCATTACTGTTACCACCCTTTCTTTGAGAAGCAATAAAGGCATGTTCAACTGCACGCTGCCTAGTCCTGTTTTTTTCTAGAAAGTGACTCTTGCAACAGCAATGTGCATAATGCATCAAACTTGACAACTTCAGGATTTCCTTGGGTCATCAATCTCCAAGTACTAGCAAATGTCTGGTAGGAATCTGGTAAGGCATCAAGAACCGTCTGCACAAGGGAACTGTTTGAAATGACTTCACCTGCAGAAATAAGCTGCTCATTGATATCCTTGACACTAGCAAGGAAAGTGTCCATATCATCTTCCTCATGCATAATCTTCGACTCCAGCTCTTTACGCAGCAAAGCAATTTTAGCCTCATTGTGGCTTGCATAAAGACCTACTAGAATATCCCAATCCTGTTTTGCAGATTTTGCAGAACGGATGTGAGGAACAATGGTGCGCTTCACAGACAACGCAATCAATGCATGAGCCTGCGCATCCTTAACATCCCAACGAGCTTGTTCTGCCGTAGGCAAAACAACTCTAACAGTTGCAATCCTTGCAGCAAGACCTGCAACATCCTCAACATCGCCTACATCCTCAGAACGAGGACGTACATCAATGCCCTGCACAATGTTCCAGACACCCTTTGACACAAGAACATGTTGCATCATATAAGCCCACATAGGGTAGTTGTCCCCATCCAACCTGTCCTCAGCAGCAAACATCTTGAACACATCTGTGTTGTTGTTGTCAGCCATGGTAAATGCTGCACCTGATGTGAAAACTGCCTGAAAATAGGAGAAACGGAGCGGGAACAACCTGTGCTATATAGCACAAACCGTAGAAGACTGTAAGGCACCTGTTATGCAAAAAACGGCACTGACAGAAATTATGCACAAAATGACAAAATAGCCTGTGCAGTACTGCCTGTAGTGGAAACGGAGGCCGAAATGAGCCCAAATCAAAATTCTGAGCAGACCAAGCTTTTTGAGCTCTCCCAAAATTTTTGTCGACCTACGAACGCTCGCCAAAGCTCACTGAAATCGGAGAAGGTGAGCAAGCGTGTGCTAGAGCGGCTGGCGACTAAGCCCGGAAGGACGTGACCTGCTCTGATACCAATTGTTGGAATTAGGGTTGCAGAGAAACACACACAGCTTGGAGAAGACAAAGGAAGCTCAAGGCACACAATAGAGAGTGTGTTACTTAGTGTGCAATGGAAAGATAGATAGCCCTAGAGTGATGGGCGTATATACAATGCACGGGGGAAAAAATCCGACGGTCCTAGTGTGTTCACACACATCACTACCACATGTATATGGTAACAGTCTACAAGATCATCAAGTCAGATACCCCCACTATGCTTGGGTACATGGATCGCGATCCATGTTCCTCTGACAAATTTTTTTCTCCAAATTTTGACTGTGTGTAGACAAGGTGATACGCAGGATATATACCAATTTTCAGCAAATTCTGATGTTGAGGTACATGGATCGCGATCCATGTTCAACCACATATGGACTTGTCCTCTTGGCAGCTTGTTCCTGACTATGCCCACAAGCTAAATCTCAAATCATTTTGGATTTGGACTTGGTTTGATAGGTCCAATAGCCAACACTAGGTTTGCACATCAGTTTTTTTGTCTGTCACCTGTTTTGCTCACTTTTGACCCAAATTTGCTCACTGTTTTCCAAAATTGGACTTGGGGATATGTTTCCTTGTGTATGCACTATTGATCTGGAAAGTTTCAGGTCAAGCTGTCACTATGGGTACATGGATCGCGATACATGTTTGGAGCCCAAATTGACTTCTCTTGGTACCATCAGATTGAGCATGATTAGTAGGTCCTATGGTATCAAAATTTTTAAAAATGGACCTTCGGATTGAAAGTTAGGTCAGTTATGGCACTTTGTCAGAATGCTTGACAATTCTAAGCTTTTGGATAGGTTTTTGATATCCAAATTCACTTTTGAAAATACCACTAGATTCCTTGTGATGTCCTCTAGCTATGGTGCAAATATGGTATCAATTTGTGACAAAGGAACATGGATCGTGATCCATGTACCTATGTGTCAGATTGCATTGAAACTTATTACACAGCTTCCCCTTGGTCTCCTGATAGTTTTTGTGTGATTTGGACACATTTAGGCCATGCAAAAGTCAATTCACAAGTTTGTTTTAGGGTTTTCACCTTGAAGTGTTTTTGACACTTTTGACCCAATTTTTGAACTTTTTTGACAAAATTTCTTTGGGGACTTTTGTTCACAATGGCCTCTGCTATACAGGCTGGAAAAGTTTCTGTTCAAACATTTCTCAGGGATACATGGATCCCGATCCATGTTCCACCACTTTTGGACCGGGATTTTTGGTGTGCTAATAGCTTATAATGTTTGTAGCTTGCTCACCAAGAATTTTTGGATTTGGATCAATTTTGCCCAACCAAAATTGACTTCTATAGTCTGCTGTGGCAGTTTGACAATGTTCTGTTTTTGGCTCTTTTGACCACTTTTTGCAACTTTTTTGCATATAGTTCTATTGGAAAAGTTGTTCCAAATGATACTAGCTATCTACTGCTCAAATCTCAGCAAAAAAAAAATTTCAATTTTTTTTTCATGAGGTACATGGATCGCGATCCATGTTTGACCACATTTTGACATGAAACTTATTCAACTTCTAGTCCATGTTATGGTGATACTCTTCCCCAAATCTTTTTAAATTTGGACAACTTTTTCTTAGTCAAAAGTGACTTTTTTTGTCTGCCCTACGATTTTTGCCTAGTTTCGGTATTTGGCTATTTTGATCAACTTTTTTTAATTTTTTTAAATTGTCCCTTTTGGCAAAGTTGTTCCACTAGTTATCAGGAATGAACTTGTCAAATATTAACCCCAATTGTCAAAAAGGTATATGGATCGCGATCCATGTTTGATAGCATTTTTTCATAAATTTTATTCTGTTAGTTCTTTATGCCTTGTAGAAGTCAAATCTCACCCCTTTTTGAATTTGGATCCCGAAATCTCAAGATTTGCCCAATTTTATGTATGAAATCTTGTTTTTGCTATTTTTGCCCTAATAGTCAATTCTGATGTGATTTTTGATTTTTTCTTTCAAGCAAACTTGATTAGAGCAGTTTCCCAATGATGTACAATGTAACTAGTCACTTTTCACCAAAAATGGTCTCTGAGGTACATGGATCGCGATCCATGTTCCTCCACAAATTCTGGCTAAACTTTCCAAATTGCTTCTAGAGAGTCTACTGATGCCCTTGATCTACAAATTTTTGAATTTGGATCACTTTTGAGGTCTCTACCATCAAATTTTTAGAATTTCAGAGTTATGGTCATTTCGGCCAAAACTATAGTTTTCACCATTTTTTTTCTCAATCTTTTAGCTCAAATTTGATGGTGGTAGTTTCTATTTACCCTACTCCTAAGTACTGAAATAAAACATGAAACAAAAACAAACTGAACGATACAAAATAAAGTCAAAACGAAAAATGGTACAACACTCTGAAAGCATAGAGAAAATCGGAGAATGAAATGTTTTTGGCTATCTCACTCATAACCCTCTTTACCTCTTGAGAATAGATCTAGCAAGTCCTCGACTTCTAAACTCTATCAAGCACTAAACCCTGTGTCTAGCTGCTTCAATGCTAAGGTGTAAATGGAATGGAAGGAAAATCTTAGTAAAGAACGCTCTAAATATGCACTAGATCACTCACCATCTAAGGATCATATCCCCGGCAGCATCGCCAATGTTAGCGGGTCACCGCGAGCGACGTCTACAACATAGCTTTCAGGCACTAACATAATGTCAATACTCAGGGAAAGTGACTCGAAGGGGGCACAGAGACTCTTTGAGATCGTCAATCTCAAGAAGTGAACCTTAACAAGCAAACACACTAGCTCAACAAGCAAACCAACACGCAATGATTGGAGAAATTTGCCTATATCCTTTCTCACAGCTCTAGGTCATCACGCCATTTCGGCACTTAAATGGACTCAAAATGCAAGGAAACTTTAGGAGGAGGTCTAGGACACCTAGGGACACTATCCTACCAAGTCTAGTCGCAATGCAACAAGGTACCAAAATCATGATCCATCATGAAAAAGGTCTTGAAAACTGTAATAGATCAATCCAGAAAGGTCGTCCTATGGTCTACGAACACTCTTGTAGGTCAAAATGACTAAAAACAGTGATTTAAGCACTCAGATATGCATTTACAGCTCACAGACACATAGTCGTGAACCTCAACAAAACTGACAATGTTTACACTTGAATTAAAGAGCAACGAGAGAGGAACACGATGCAAGTTTCAAAATTGAAATCTGATTACCCATTCATTAGTTGCGATGATTACAAGGTGGAGGAGCTTCGTACTTTGAGCATACGTACTATAGAGTTCTTTTCTTCTCTAAAGATAAGCCTACTCTTCACATTAAGGTTATTGACCTTTATACCTAGGGCATTCCAAATGGCCAGCGCGGCCGACTCACATGGACCTTTACAAATATCATTACAGCATTACAACTCAGGGAATTGATCGATTACTCTGGAATCAAGATTTACATAGAGTATCACTACACTAAATCAGACAATTGATAGAGTACAAATGTGGTGTCCGGCTACGTGTCCGACCAGGTGGACGTCCGTTTGATCTGTCCTCAAACACATACCAACCATTTGGCTTAGCTTCTTAGCTCTTGGTCCCTTACATGTGAGACCGAACATTGAGGCAATGTAGGAGAACGTCTTTTTGTATGCACATTATATCCTTTGAAAATTTGAGAGTATGAATATCATACCCTACTTTAGTGTTCAGCTTTTGATCACGTCAAATTTATTTCTTACATTTTAGCCTGGATCACGACCTACATTTTTTTTTCTCCTAGAAACTTCATGGATTCAATTTGTTAGTTGCCACCGTTATATCCATAGTAGGGGAGCATCTTCTCTTTAAAGATGCCACCAATAAAGAAGATACAACCATTGACATCAATGAAGAAGTTATAGAATATTCTAACATCATAGAAAAAACCTCAAATTAATTCAAAGATTTGAAGCATCTAATAAAATTTGAATGATATAAAAACGATACACGTAAGTCTCTCTCTCTCTCTCTCTCTCTCTCTCTCTCTCATACACACACACACACACAGTGTGCTAGAGTTCAAGACTCTATGAATAGATATTTTCATTGAAATTATGGTTTTTTTTTTAAGGCGTAAAGCTCTCTCTCTCTCTCTCTCTCTCTCTATATATATATATATATATATATATATATATATGTATGTATGTATGTATATGTATATGTGTGTGTGTACATACATACATACGTATGTATACATGTATATATGCATACATATACATATCACGTCTAAACATAATGAAGCAATTCATCTCCAAACCTTACATAACCAACATACATATATATGTATGTATGTATATGTATATGTGTGTGTGTGTACATACATACATACGTATGTATACATGTATATATGCATACATATACATATCACGTCTAAAAATAATGAAGCAATTCATCTCCAAACCTTACATATATATATATATATGTATGTATATGTATATGTGTGTGTGTGTACATACATACATACGTATGTATACATGTATATATGCATACATATACATATCACGTCTAAAAATAATGAAGCAATTCATCTCCAAACCTTACATAACCAACTCAAATTCTAGTTTTAGCTTCTTGTATTCAAAGATAATCCGTCTTCTTATGAAAAGCTACAAAGTTTTTATGGTTGGAGAAATTTAATCTCACAACCAAGGGTATTTTGGAAATTTTGAAAAATTTGAAGGGAATTTATGTGAAAATATTTGGGGGGTTTTGGGCTTTTTCAAAATTGAGGGATATTTTGGAAATTTCCACAAACTAGAGGGGTATTTTGGTAGTTTTCCCTACACACACATGCATATGTATATGTGTGTGTGTGTGTGTGTGTGTGTGTGTATATATATATATATTATGCTTGAATCAAAGGTTTGCCACATGGGTCTGAAGGCTTCTTGCTATTTTCTAGTACAATATTATGACATTCAAAATTTCTATGCCCCCCCCCCCCGCCCACGCCCGCAACAAAACCTCTCTCTCTCTCTCTCTCTCTCTCTCTCTCTCACACACACACACACACACACACACACACACACACACACACACACACACACACACACACACACACACATGTTGGGTGGATAGTAGTTTTCATGGACTATGATCGGCCGCTCTCTCTCTCTCTCTCTCTCTCTCTCTCTCTCTCTCTCTCTCTCTCTCCCCCCCCCCCCTCCATAGTATTCACTTTTGTTGTGAAGACTCGTGCAACTTTTAGTGTCTTTTTAAATTGTTTCTACACCCCTGAACATTTTGCTTTGTCTTTCTCTCTCTCCGTACTTCTCCTTGTCTCATCATTCATTGGGCGCTCAAGAATTATTCTCTCTCTCTCTCTCTCTCTCTCTCTCTCTCTCTCTCTCTCTCTTGGGTTGATTTTTAATAGACACTCTTGCGTGTCAAAATTTGGAGAATTTAAAGGTTTTTAAGTATGGCCCACATTTTAACTCAAAAAAGTAAAAGGATAAAATATTTGAGAACTGGTAAAAGGTCCGTCCAACTGGGCCATCTCTCTCCTCATTTGGGGTGCCAACGTGAGGTTTGGTTTTTATTAGTCATTTCATTCATTTTCTACATGTGAAAAACGTTAGCTATCCTTTTAAAATTACACTCTAATACAAAGAAAACCATAATATCTTGGAAATTGGAAGGGCTTGAAGGATGTCCTTGGTGAGATAGAGTGCATATAAGCTAAACGATAAAATCTTCTTTTCTCTCTCTCTCTCTCTCTCTCTCTCTCTCTCTCTCTCATGCATTTACATGTGTGCATACACATATAGACACCTCCCTCTCTCTCTCTCTCTCTCTCTCTCTCTCTCTCCCCCCCCCCCCCCCCAGCCAATAACGTGGATCGATCTCTTTATTTGCTGACATGTCCTCAAAGCAAGACATCACCAAGTCGACATGAGGCGAGCTTTTTTTTATCGATCTCTTAAAAAAAGACAAACTTTTAAAAATATCTAATAAATATCAATATTGGTCTCGAAAAAAACCCCTTGAAAAGATAAAACCAAATATATATATCCAAAAATTAAATTCTTATTAAATAATAAACTCTTCACCAAAATTATCGTTTTTTTTGTTATGTATATTTAAACTGAAACATTTATTCTATGGAAAGTAGAAAGTCTATTGACTTTACATTTTGAAAAGCCTCTCACTTTTTACAATGTTACCCTTTACTTTTGCATTTTAAATCTAACCCTTCACTTTTGTTTTGCAAGGTTTTCTCTTAAGTGAATGAGTGAGTGACACATGGAGGGTCTCTCCTTCCTTGAAAAATGTAAGCTGCTTCATATATAGTATAGAATAGATGTCTATGTCTATTAAATAAGTATGAGTGGGACTCAATGAATACTTAGATATATGTCTACTTAATAGCTACGAGTAGAACTCCCATCGCTTCCGATGATGGTGCAATCAAAAAACAACATAGCTATACGTAATACCAATAACATATTCTAAATCAATTTTAGTGTCATGAACTATCATCTTTAGTTTTCTCTATTTTTCAACTTTTAACTTAGGTATTGATATATGTAGCCCTTGATGACAACAGAATGCATAATTTGGTACCGTGCTTTATTTGCGATGCTTTCACAAAACTATATTTAAAAGCTTTATGACTCATCATCATTTTTTGAGGATTCCCTAACGAATCGAGGACCTAGGAGAGGTTTCCTCGGCAATGAGTGAACAACTTTGTGAGAGAGAACTCAAAGCTCTATATGCACAAACCAATACTCCGTGTCGCTTGATATTGATGTTTGAGGAGAGGTCTAATTGGTAATGTTCAGCATGACTACAGAGAGGGGTAGAAGTCACATAACTTCACGATCAATGCTCTAGATAATCCAAGGTCAAGAAATCTAATTTAGAAATAGGATAGGTTTTCTCTCAGGCTTCTTTCTACCTCCAAGATCTACAAAGGTTCTTACAAACCCGACACTAGTGATGCCTTAAACAATCTTCAAGGGCAGACTACCGGCGCAATAGGGGGAGTTTTGCGCCCGCTAGAGTGGCAAGTAGAAATGTATTCCAAATGATCATGTGAAGACAAAAATAAAATCTCAAGGACTGAAGATAAGGAGTCGTGGATAGTAAGGAGGCTTGTGCTAGCTATCCAAATTTTCTATCTCCTTGTCGTAGATTCTAGACCATCGATTAGGGAAGCCAAAGAAAAATGGCCTAAAACTGTAGAATATATTGATATTACAATCAAACACTTATATGGCCAAATCTCATGTGACCCAACTGTAATTGCTAGGTCCTTTGATAGACCAACTTCCTATAGTCGTTTATGTAGCTCCTCCAATCGCGAAAAGACCTCAATATGCGTACCAATCTATCTTTAAAGCAAGTATATAAGTTATACTTTACACTGGATTAAGAATTAGACACTCTTCTATTGAATTTCATGTGGCTCACCTATAATCATTTATGATAGCCTAGCTTTTAATAGTATTTTATAGAGGGTCTTTAGTCAACAAAAGATGTATACTAACCCCTGAATCTTTCCCTCTCTACAATGAGAGAGAGGGAGAGAGACTCAATAATGCACATTTTTAAGATCAATTTTTGAACAGTGTGCATTGGTATGCAAGAGCACTTGAGCAATATCTTCCTTGCATGATTAGCAACACTTAGAAAATTTTCCAAGAGAGAGCAACATTTTTTTAATGACCTTGTGAAGAAGTATACACATTGCCCAACTAGCCTACATAACTTATGCTTGATCGAGTTTGCAAGAAATTACATTACTTTATGTGGTGTATAATAGAATTGTAAGAAGCCTTGAGTCATCATATATACAGGATTCAGTCTTGCCAAGGACCCAAAAAGACATTACTGTGGGCTATTTCTATTATTGTTTCCATTTTTCAACAATGAAGCCACCTTTGAGATTAAATCAATTTATCGGAGAGAAACATATGAAATCAATATCGCAACAAACGAAAGTTCTCAAAAATTGACTTGTCTTGCTCCAGTGCCCAAAGTTCTTACCTTAAACTTCCTACTTCGGCATTTGATAACATGATAACAAGATGTTTGAAACCAAGTGAGTCAATAAGCTTATTCATAATAGGAGGGGGTTCAGGCATTGGAAAGACATTTACAGTGCAAGCTATTAATCAAGGCCTTGCATACCACTACAACCAAATACTTGAGAACAATATCGAGTTGCCAACAACATTGTTGATGACCAACATAGGCAAGGTAGCCTCAACCTAGGAGGAACTACAGTTCACTTAGCATTGCATTTGCCCCATATGTTACAATCAAACACAAATATCTCCTCTGAAAGTTTTTGCGAGCTCTCACAACACTACAAGAACCTAAAAGTTGGTTGTTTATTAAGACTCCTTAAACGAGAATAAATTGTGTGCCTTAGACACAAGATTGAGAGCTATCAAGGATAATTACATGTAGCCATTTGGTGGCCTAGATCTCTTTTGTGGGGATTCATGTCAAGCAAGCTCATTTCAGATAGGTGGATATTTAGTGAGCCACAAGACCCCTTACAACATCTCTCACTATCATTCTGGCACACTCACATTAATTTCTAAGAGCTAACACTACAAGAGGTCGCTTAAATTCCAACGCCAAATTACCGGCGTCAATGGCAAGCGTCGGTATATGTGTAGGTAAGTATGGAGGGAGATGATTTTTTTAAAAAAATTCATTTGTAAATTTTTGACGTAAATACCAATGTCTCTTCTGGCCCTTATATCGATGTCTCTTCCGACGCTTGTATAGATGCATTTTTTGACGCCTAGATCGATGCTTGTACCGATGGAACCTGCAAACAACAAACCCGCAGGTCTTTCCCTGCGTATTTCTCTAGTTTTTGTGCCTCTTCTCTTGCCCTTCTCCTCCTCACCTACTACAGATCTAGCGCCTAACAACTTGCCGGAGGTGAAAATATTGCTTGTGGACTACTCTCTAGCACCAAGGTGAGATTCTTTTCAAGTTTGCTTGTAGGTTTAGGGTTTAGGGTTTAACATAGTGTGTGTGTGTGTTTTGCAGGTTCAAGGACGTTTACAAGACCCTTTATTGCTCAAATAGGCCGCATGTGAGTGCTCAAAACTTTAATGCATATTAAATTAATTCGTATATTGACAAAATAAAATTTCATGCTTTAAGCTTTCAATGCTTTAAGTTTTATGCCATTTTGTTTAGGAATAATTCTTTAGAAAAAAATTGTTTTGAAATTATGGTTTGTGTTGTGAAACTATGGTTTGGGTAAATTTTATTTCGAAATTATTCTTTGAAATTATGTTATGAAATTACACTACTATCTCGTCATGTTCTTTTGGAATTATGTTGTTTCAAAATTATGCTATGAAAATATCTTGTTTTGAAATTATGTTTTGAAGAAATTTCATTTTGAATTATGCCGTTTTCTAAATTATGCAATTGATGAGGTTTGGTTATAGGTTTCGGTTAGGTTTAGTTTAAGTTATAGGTTAGGTTAGGGTATAGGTTATATGTTAAGTTATAGGTTATAAGTTAAGTTAATTATACGTTAAGCTAGGTTATGTCATACGTTAGGTTAGATTAGGTTTAGGTTATAGGTTAGGTTAGGTTAGGTTATAGGGTGTGAATTATGTTAGATTAGCTTATAGCTTAGGTTCTAGGTTAGGTTTAAGTTATAGGTTATGTTAAGTTATAGGTTATAGGCTAGGTTAGCTAGATTATACGTTAGTTTTAGGCAACAGGTTAGGTTAGGTTAGGTTATAGGTTGTATATATGCAAAAGGTTAGGTTAGGTTTTAGGCTAAGTTAACTAATGTTTAGGTTATAGGTTTGGTTCGAAAAAAATATGATGCTCCCAACTGAAACATTGGTGGCCCAACCATGATGTCAGTAGCTTACAAAATTATTGCCAAGTCAATTGCCCTAAGACTCTCTCTCCCTCTGAATAAGGGTATCACTCCTCACCAACAAGGTTTCATCAAAGGAAGATCTATTTAAGATAACACTTTGATAACAGTGGTTGGATTAGAATACACACCATTCACCATGCAAGATTGTGTCGGTTATAGGTTAGGTTAGAGCTAGCAAAAAATAGTAGAAAAAACACAAACGGACTTCGATTATGTTAGGTTATAGGTCATGCTAGATTATGTTACATGTCAGTTTAGGTTATAGGTTATGTTAGGTTAGTGCTAGTAGAAATTTAATAGTAGAAAAACGCATGCAAACGGACTTCGAAGATGACTCGTGCACTTCAAAAAATACAAATGGACTTCGATTAGGTTAGGTTAGAGCTAGCGACAAATTAATAGTAGAAAAAACGCAAACGGACTTCGAAGATGACTAATGTATTTCAAAAACCGCAAAGGAACTTTGATTAGGTTAGGTTTAGGTTGTAGTTTAGGTTTAGGGTTATGTTAAGTTAGGTTAGGTTTAGGTTATATGTTAAGTTAGATTATAGGTTAGGTTTAAGTTAGGTTAGAGTTAGCGGCAAATTATAGTAGAAAAAATGCAAACGGATTTCGAAAATGACTCGTGTACTTCAAAAAACGCAAACAAACTTCGGTTAGGTTAGCCTATAGGTTAGGTTTAGGTTTAGGTTTAGGGTTATGTTATGTTAGGTTAGGTTAGGTTTATGTTATAGTTTAGATTAAATTATAGGTTAGGTTAGAGCTAAAGATAAATTAATAGTAGAAAAAATGCAAAAGGACTTTAAAGATGACTCGTGTACTTTTAAAAATGCAAACTGGACTTCGGTTACGCTAGGTTAAGGTTCTAAGTTAGGTTATGTTATGTTAGGTTTAGGTTATAGGTTAGGTTAGATTATAAGTTAGTTAGAGCTAGTGGCAAAAATTTAAAAAAACGCAAACGGATTTCAAGAATGACTTGTGCACAAGGATTTCATTAACGTAATCACGATTGTGTGATTACATCAATAACTCTAGTATTTACACAAAAAAACACATGATCACGTTAATCGTTAACGAGACTTTGATTATGACTTGCAAAAACCCGTAGAACCGGTTAGCCCTCCGGGGTTTTTATTTTCCCTACAGGGTCCGCTGAGCTTTGTGGAAAAATAAAAAAGCCCGACGGGAGCAATTATATATAGTAAACAGTGTGCTAATTGCGGTCCTTTAGCTAGGAAAATCCTTAGGGAGTGCATCCGAGTGCCAGGTATAGTCATCTCCTTGTGAATTGACCTAAGGTTACAGAGTCGCAAGTCCTTTTTTTGGGCCGAACGTGATTCTTAATTCGGTAACCACTTCTAAATTTTTTTAATTCTTTCACGGATATGAGACCGACATAAAGGTACGAAATCAAAACAATTAAAAACTTGGAGAGTCATGCTCATTGCGAAGAAGCCATTGGTCCAAATGAGGGTTGTAATTGGTTTTAGAAGATGAGCATATGTAAACGACAAGTCGATAGTCAACGGTCAGATGTCCTGTACTAGTGTATTGGGCATATAAAGATCCTTGAAGTCTTGCATTTTTCACCATCATAGATTTGAGTTGATATACATTGTCACTCCACAATATAAGAGCTATAATCCTTAATTGGGTTAAAATAGCTTTTATATAATGAATTGGTTGCATGGGGGGGCTACAATCCTTCACTGGGTACAACTAGTCCTCAATTGAGTGATTATATTGAAGATTTATTTGTGTTAGTTCATGCATTGGTTTATATAGAGAGTGCATTATGTATTACGATAGATTATTAGTGTATGTAATGATCAATCATATATTTTATTACTTTTGTTTGTTTTTTGTAGCAATTGAAATTAGGTGTGTCTTATTGTTTGCAAATCAAAGTGGACATATAAATAATCATTATTATTATTCATAACATTGTTGTAGTTATTTGTCGTGCATAGACTGTATTGCAATGTGTCTGTTTGCTCACAATATAGGTGATCAATATGTGGATTGACTAGCATGCATTGAAAATATCATATTGTGCATCATGGTTACTTTCATATTGAATGGTTTTTTAATATATATTGAAAATAAGAAAAATGTTTTAAAAATTGAACATCTGATTCTTTTGTCTTCATTTTTAATTTAAAAGCAATGGAGCGAAATATGGTCACAAGTGGTACGAAGAAGCCAAAGAATAAAAAAGCTTCTGGCAAAGTAAATTTTCCACACAACAAAATCAGGTGCTGCACCACGTATTAGAGACCATTTTTTGGGTAGCGTTAAAAAGAGTTGTAAGAAATGTGAACATCCCCAGGCACCTGCAGTTGCAAAACGTTTGAGAGAAGAGCTCGCCAAATAGGGTGGCAAGAGACAACAGATGTATAGATCTGTGGCTGCGAGTCAAGAGTTCTCAGAGTCAAATATTAACTCCGCAGATCCTTTGGTGACGCCAACTATCCTCGGAGAACAACCTGCGCTGGGGGAGAAGATTCCAGGTTCGCCAAAATAATTGACAGAGCATGTCAGGTTGTGAAATTTATCTTGAAACGACAAAGAGTGCTTGATTTTTATAGGATGCACATGTCAGTGATGTTGAAACTTCCTGCTAAAACTCGGTTCTGCACGCACTTTTATACCTTGGAATCACTTCTCCGCAATAAATGCGATGTGATTGACACATTCAATTGCACGGCCTATGATGAATGGCAACTCGAGCATAAAGAAAAAATGAAATATAAAATTACATGTCTACGTGTCGATGTAAACAAAGCTGCTAGACATTATGTTGAACGGGTGTAGGTCACTGTGTACTATCCCGATCAAGTGGGTAGCTGCAACGCCATCAATTAAGGCGTGACAAATGGCTGGCATCATTGCTCAATCACTGCTTTGATCCGTGTTGTGTCTATCTCTTGTACAAGAAGATTTACTACAGGTAATGACCTCAAGCCGTGTTGTAGCCTATGCATGTGTCGTCTGAACAATCCGTGAGCGAATGGTAAGCAGCACATCATGTCGCCCACGGTACCCCAATTGTAGTATGGGAATATTGTGATCCAAGGAGCTTCACTAGTAAAGCTAATGCACCTTATAATGGAGGGGTGAAGCGTTTGCATTTTTTGCTCTGTCTAAAAGCTGTCAAATTTTTCCGCACTCCCTCCCTTGTAGCATTTTCCCACATATGTAATGTGGTCTGGAAAAAAGAGATGCCTTTGATGGTGTACAATGTATACACACCAAAGGAGCCTGCTCCAAACCTCATACCTTCTACCAAAGCTTTGTGAGGGATCCGACAAGATGAGCGCACTAGGCATTCAAAGCCATGCGCATGATTGTGTCGGTGCTGCTGGTATCGGATCGACCTTCCAAAGTTGCTTGTGCATCTTGGGCCATCTTCAATCTCTTGGGTAAGAATGCTTGGTCCTGCGCTTTCACACGCTTCATCTTTACCTTCTGTTCCTCCCACAACTTATCCTAGAGCTCTAATTTTGACATGTCGCAGGCATGAGGGATATCTTCCTTTAAGTCTCTGCAACATACTTTCATATTGCCCAACACTGTCCTAACCTTGTGATGGGATCAAATTCTTGAATCCTTGCTGGAATCAACAACTCGTATTGGCCTTCACCTTGCAGCTTGCACTCTGTGTTCTCCCATATAGCGCTAGTGAGGTCTTTGATGAAGACATCGCTTTCACTAATCTGTTGTATACGACCATGTGCACATGATGAGATTATCAAAATACATTCTTTACGAATGGCGCACATAATACTTTTCTTTTGATCTGGCATCATATTTGCAATGGACAATAAAAAAATCATATCAAATACAAATTCATGGTTGCGAATGGCACTAATACTCTCACACTATTTCAGACAAACCCTTAACCATGACTTGAAGACTTTAATAAATGTGCAAGGAAATCTTGATAAAAATTGAAAACAATCTTCACTTAAAACTGCAATATGTTACACGTGTAAAATGCAGATCAAACAAGTGTTTTATAAGAACTCAATCCAGATCAAACAATACATGTTAACAATCTGGCACATTTACGTAAATATTGGATTTTTAACTTATATTTTTCACCGTGCGCACATACTAGTTCAAACAAAGCACACACCGACTTAAAGACTTCAAAAACATTTAAAACATTGGAAGTATACAAATCGAGCTAGAAAATTGCAAAGAATGTCTTGCTCTTTAAAGAGATAGAAATTAATATTTGACATGCAAATTGTGTTCACACACTTTTTTACATAGAATTTATGTAAATGTAGCATTCAAAATTGCGATGATAATTAATACTCTTCAAAAAGATACAAAAGAATGTTCAACATGCAAATTGTGTGCAAATTCTTTTTTACAGAGAATTATGTAAATGAAGCATTAAAAATAGCGATAATGCTTGAAGTCCTTTAAAAATATAAAAATGAATATTTAACATGTAAATTGTGTACAAATACTTTTCTGCATATATTTTATGTAGATGTAGCATTTAAAATAGCGATGATTGATGAATAAAGCATTTATTTGAATATGATTAGCTAGTATATAATTTCATATGGGCACTTAAAAACAACAAAATCAAACAATTTAAACATTTGTATATGAAAGACTCTTCACAGCCACGTTACCGATCAAGTATTTCATATACTTAATACTTGAAAAATTAAATGCACATGCACATACAGATTATATGATGTTCATACGAGCGGGTTAACAACCTGAACACCACATTTATGCAAAAATAAATGCTTCTAACAAACAACACTCTATTAGCCGCACTATCGATCGAATGCCGCCCGAATCTAAGGAGAAATAATGGCTTGCATACGAACATTATATAGCCGCATTACCGATCGATGCCCATATGTTTTTTGGGAAAGGGGAAGGGAAGTTGACTTACCATAAGGTTACTAGATTCGCCGCGTTACCGACGTAGTACCCAGACAGTAAGCCAATACTAACCACAAGGACACCATCTTCCCCGCATCACCAAGGTGATGCCCCCATGGTAAGCATTGTTCCATAGAACAACTTACCTACACACTCCAATTGTGTGGTGAGGTACCTTATGACTGCCGTGCAATAAGACAAAAGGCACGCTACCACACAACACATACACACACACACACACCACATACCCGGATCATGTGGTCAGGTACTCCGCTATTGCCGTGTACTACGACGTAGAGCACGCTCCCATACGACCCCCTCTCTCTCTCTCTCCTCTCTCCTCTCGACGTACTTGCAAAGGCGGTTGACTCTCTCTCTCTCTCTCTCTCTCTCTCTCTCTCTCTCTCTCTCTCTGACGATGAAACAAAGAAATAACACCCAGCAGGCCTGATCGGGCTCATATATATATAATTTTGCGGGCCCGGTGGGCTTTTTAGTATTCTCGGCGGGCCCGCAGGGAAAACGTAAAAGCCCAGTGGGCCCACAGGGAAAATGGAAAATCCTAACGGGATTTTAATGGGTTTCCAGGTTGCCCTAAACTGGATTCTTTGTGATCATGTTAAATCATGTAAATGTGTCAATAAGACCTTGTGATCACACAAAATTTGTGGTAATTATGTAAATATTAAATCCTTGCTTGTGTACTTCAAAAAATGCAAATGGAATTCGATTAGGTTATGTTATAGGTGAGGTTACAGGCTAGGTTTAATTTGGTTGTAGGTTAGGTTATAGACTAGGTTAGGTTGGTTATGGGTTAGAGGTTAGGTTTAGGTTATAGGTTTGAAAAGCGCTAGCGCAATTGGACTTCAAAAGCGCACACAGACTTCAAAAACACTTATATATAGTCGTTGACCTTGTGGTCCTAATCTCCGTGCATCTCTAGACCGAGGTGTGCGAGGATCGGGCATGGCTAGAGAATGTGAGGTTGTTAGAGCTAGCTGCAAATAGTTGAAAAAACGCATGCAATCGGACTTCAAAAGTGCCTTGTGTACTTCAAAATGCAAACGAAATTGATAAACAAAGAAAAATAATGCAATCGAACTTCAAAAGTGCACACAAACTTCAACAACCTTATTATATAGGCATTGACCAATAAAGACGAGATTATTATCCTGTGGTCCTAATCTCTGTGCACCTCTAAACCGAGCTGTGCGGGGATCGGACTTGGCTAGAGAATGTGAGGTTGTCATGTATTGTCATGTAGTTAGTAGTGTATAGTTATAACAACTATAGTGTTTTAATTATTTGTTGCATCATTGGTAGATAAAGTATGGATGATAGGATGGCGTGTCCTTGTGCGCATTGCAAGCATTAGATCTTTTGAAAATGAAAAATCTACGACCATCATATATGCAATCACGGTCTCTTTCCAATAGAGCAACTACAAGACCTGTGTTATCGATCTCATGGTCCAAAGATAATAGATCAAACTTGGCAAGTAAATATTGCTTCACCTTTATCCCAGAGAAGACAATTTTCAAACGAACAGCCATCGACTGAGTCCTCCCAACCAATTCCAGATGTGGCGTTTCAAGAAGTAGAGATGGAGCGGATGTTAGATGCGTTCTTTGACATGGATCCCATCATTGAAAACATAGAAGACGACAACATTCAATGCAAACTGCAAACCAACCTCATTCATCCCGTCCATATCGACGGCATGATAGCAACGATAAAGAGGGCAAGATGATGCAAACTCTTGTACGCATACCGCTTTACAAAGGTGCAAAAATCTCAATTCTCCATACTGCGTTGGCAATGCTTAATTTGCAGTTTGTCTACGGGTGGTCCAACGCCTCAATCACAAAGATTTTCAGGTAAATACATTGTATCCTAAGCATGATAAAGTGCAAATTACATTTCAATGATGTGATCAAGGGGCTGAGTTATTCATGTAACGACAGGTTGCTCAACAAGCAAATCTTTCCAGAAGGGAATCACATGCCCCCTACCCATCCAATCACTAAAAATCTTCTTACTAATTTGGGCCTGGATTATCACAAAATACATGCATGTTCTAACGATTGTATATTGCTTCCAAGAATAAAGAGCATGTTCAGATGCAAGTCCATAGCCACTTTGATGACATGGCACTCAAATACTAGATCGACAGATGATGTGATGCAGGTACCTGCTGACTCTCGTGCATGGAAGCACAGAGGAAAGTTGGCCTAAATTTAAGAACGAGTCTCGATGTATCCGCTTTGGTCTGGCAATGGACGGAGTAAACCCATTTCGATTATGGAGTTCGTCATGGAGCACATGGCCTATTTGTTTGGTTAATTATAATCTTCCACCATGGCTAGCTATCAAGAAGGGCCATCTATTGTTGTCACTGATCATCCCAGGAAAGTACAAAGCAAAGAACATGGACGTCTATCTAACACCACTTATAGAGGAGCTCCAAATCTTATAGACATGAAGCAATGTGGTTGATATGTCCCAACCAATCGAACGGTGGAATGTACATGTGCAA
Source organism: Adiantum capillus-veneris (assembly GCF_014529385.1). NCBI lineage: Eukaryota > Viridiplantae > Streptophyta > Polypodiopsida > Polypodiales > Pteridaceae > Adiantum > Adiantum capillus-veneris. Next base: position 30,585,917 of record NC_140935.1, read on the forward strand.
GGCATTCTCATGTGGACCATGCACGATTGGCTAGGCTTTGGTGAGTGCTTAGGTAAGTTCCTTTGAAAACCTCACACACGTCATGTTATTCCTGGATATGCCAACGCTTTTATATTTTAATTTTGTGATGTTTCAGACTTGAGTTACTCGGGCAATTATGCATGTCCAAAATGTGGTCCTCGACTTGGCTTTCGCCGCTTTGAGCATTTGAGCAAGACAATTTACGAGGAGCATGGTAGATTTTTGCCTGAAGGACATGAGCTACATGGACCAAACATATGCAAACATGACATGTATCCACTGAAAGCGAGCGATTGGAAAAACATGTGGCTGGAGAGGAGAGATTTCATGCCACCTGGAATGAAAAGACTTTCTATTTTCCATGAACTCCCGTATTGGAGTGACCTGCTTATTAATCATTTGCTCGACCCAATGCACATCTTCAAGAATGTGGGGGAGATCGTATGGAAAACCATCACTGGAAAATGGGAGAGCAAGGCCCAAAGAGATGACCTACAAGCTATGGGTCGAATGCCAGAGATGTGGCCTCGACTTAAACCCAAAGGGAAGTTTGTTGTACCAAAAGGACCATGGGTTTTGAGTCATGCAGAAGAGCAACAAGTGAAGAAGACTATATCTTCATTCAATACTCCCACTGGGTACATGCGATGTTTGAAAACGGCTTTTATGAGAGATGACAATCTCAGTGGTCACGATTGGCACAAGTTTTTACAGCTTATCTTACCAATTGCCATAAAGGATTGTTTGGCAGATGACATTAGAAGAATAATCTACAAAATCAGTGAGTTGGTACGCTGGATTAGTTCAAAAGAGATAAGAGAAGACAACATCGATGCAACACACTTAAATGCTATTGAAGTAGTGTGCATGGTGGAGAAGTACTTTCCAACAAGTATTCTTACCATCCCAATGCATGTACTTGTGCATGTGGCCGATGAAGGTGCAGTTGCTGGGGTAGTTCATAGCAGGTGGATGTTCTTCTTGGAGAGATTTATGAAGAATTTAAAGGGGTTCATTCGTCAAAGGGCTCGCCCCGAGGGTAGCATGGCCAAAGGATGGCCTGGAGTCTCTTGTCCTCATCAGTGAATTTTTGGTCTCAATTGATCCAGAGATGCCCCGAATGTGGACTACTGAGGTCAACACAAAGGTGACAGGGGACCAGCCGTAAGGACCAGGCATCGTTAGGAAGATGGACATCACAATGCGAGAAAAGGTATGAGATTTTTCCTTCTCAAATCAAACATCATGCAAAAGTGGCTAGAGAGGTATGTAGGGGAAAAGCAACAATGCTTGAGAGATCGCCTGCAATTCAAGCGCAACTGTGCCACTAGAAACCTTCCTTTTTCAGATCATCTTAAAAAATTGCCCGACTTTATGATATACAACATCAGATCTCATAGAAGATGAGAGATTAACTAATGATTTTTGCTAGGAACTCTTTTGTAAAACTCTTTTTATTAGTCTACAATACACTTTAGATTCATTCATTTGTGTTGGCGATTCATCGATTTGTTATTTGTATTGATCAAGCGTTTCTTATGTTAACTAACGTATTTTGTGGGTGTTATTTGTGTATTTGTAGCCATGGCCGATGACGATGAGCCATACTCTCCTAGTTTTAGTTTTCCTGTCACTCCGGCAGGCATGTCACCCGAGCAGATGGGTCTCTTTTTGACACAGTTCACACCAGAGCAGATCGCGATTGCACAGAACCTTTGGGTAGCAAGTTCCTCTAGACCTACTATGGCCGACCCTATGCCTAGGACTAGTGTGGTCCCTACACCGACCGGCCCCACACCTTAGTCGAGGTCGAGTGTGCCCCCTATGCCTAGGACTAGTGTGTTTGCTACACCGACGGGTGGTTCGTCCTCCAGATGAGGTAGGCATCATTATGGAGGAGGTGGTTGCTGTGGTAGCGGTTCTACCGATACATCCACACCATCGAGAGAGCGTCCCTCACTCTCTTCAGTAGATAGTGCACCGATTGGCACACCACGTACACCTTGGGGATCACACGAGCATGATCCTAGCGAGGTGTACAAGAGCAGGCATGGGGCGATTGTGGCGGATAGGGTCAGAAAGGCCATGCGATAGAGGATTCCACAGCTTTGTACAGTTCATTTTGGTCACTCTGTGATGGAGGCTTGGGATAATCTCGACGATGAAAGAAAGAGTTACATCATCCGGGCCATTCAAAGAGAGTACAGGCCAACGGAGGGGTACGATCAATTCTCAAATGGCTGGATTTTGGGCATGGCGAAGGCCACAATGTCACACCGTTGGCTAGAGGCAAGAGATAGGTACAATGCCGGTAGTCCAAAGCCGGCATGGTTGGACGCAGAGGATTGGGCGGGGATTGTACAAGAGACACAAGACAATCCAGACAGATTTCACCAGCAGAGAGATGCAACTAGAGCACGTTTGGAGTCTGCTGGAGCGTCACATCTTGGGAGTGGAGGCTACGACACACTTCGCCATGAATTTGTAAGTATTATATGTATGATTTGCATTGTTGAAAATATATATGAAGTTTGAAGATTTATCTCATGATTAAACCATAAATTTGTAGGAAGTTGCCATGAAGCGCCTTCTGACACGCCGAGAGGAGAAGTATGCGTATAAGCATGGACTTATGGCCCTTTTGACCGAGCTGCAGGAGGAGGGAGAGGACGTCGGCTGGGAGGCATTATTATGACGGTCTTCTTGATACAGTCTTACTCAGTCATCTTCATGCAATCTTCTTTGTACAGTCTTTTTTGTAGCTGTGGTCTTTTTGATACAATTTTACTCATGATTGTTTGCATGTACAATTTTGTAGTGCTTATGTTTATGGTTTTGCATTCTGTTTGTGATTATGATTTGTTTCGCAATCATGGTATGTCACAGAGGTTATGGTTATGGTATGGCACATAGGTTTTCATCACGGTTTGACAATCAAGTTATTGTTATGGTTTTGCAATGATGGTATGGAAATCATGGTATGGTTTCGGTTTGCTAATCAAGTTATGGTTATGGTTTTTACTGATGGTATGGCAATCATGTGATAGTTATGGTTTGGCAATCAGATTATGGTTATGGTTATGCCGTTGTGCCCATGGTTTGGGAGTCGGCGTTATGGTTATGCTTTTGAGAACTTGTCATGATTAAGCTTTTGATTTTGTGGTTTTGTTCTTTTTATAGTTTTGCTAATTTGTATACACCCGCTCTTTAGCGTCAACTTGTAGGTGGAGTGGGGTTGCTGGTGCACTCTTCCTTTGTGTAGAGAGGGTTGTTTTCTGTTGCTGCAGTACATGCAACATCAGTTTCCAGCCCTCTCTGTCCATTTTTTTTTTTTGCATGTTTGGTCGTTGGAAAAGAATTCGGTATATGCGCTGGCCTCGGAAGAACCATTGATATCTAATTAAATTTTTGGCGCGTATAACTGCGTGTATACAGGCATTTATAACTGCGTAAATTTCGGTGATTAAACTAAGTATATTCTGACGATTGTTATCGATATGTATACGACGCTTCGATACCGACATTTATTACGATGCTTATTCCAAGGTATTTTACTTATAAAAGAAAGCTTGTCTCGCCGGTATTGGCGCCGATATTTGCGTGACGTGTTGTAGTGGAAAAACAACAGTCTCCTAAATAGACAAACATTTCATAGATATTCTCAATCAAATGTAGATTAGAAATCACACGTTGGAAGATCTGGCCTATATTAACAACAATCACAAAAACAAGCCTCTTGATGTGCTCACAACACCCCTTATATTCTTCACAAACAAATTAAAGAGCAATTATAATCTTGTTATTGAGGGGCTTCCCAATCAAGCATACACCATACATGCTTAAGATACCATCCACAAAAAAATTCTTGAAGAAACTTAAAATCCCAAACAAGCCTCAAACTATTAGAGATTTGGCAATTGTCCTCGACTTGAAGATAGGTATTATAGTTGTGGTTTGCACGGGTAGTATTAACACTTAAGATAGCCTCGTGAATGGTGCAGATGGACAACTGAGATGTATATACACAAAATCATGCTCCTATATTACATGGGTTGAATTTTCCCCCAGCTACAGTAGGACAAAAGCAACAAGCACAAATGCAAGATTATGCCAATGGTCAATCATGGACACCAATCTTTCAAACAAAAAAGACTTCCAAGTTGGTAAAAATGTATTGAACATAGCTTTGAGGGTGCAAATACCAATTCAATATGCAAATGCACACATAAATTCACAGGTCACAAGGCTTGACCATAGAGACAATAAATTTTGACCCAACAGGAATAACCACCCATGGGTTGGTCTGCAATACTTTCGTGTTAGGGACATTGAAAATCTCCCCATTCTTAATCCAATCTTGGGCAAACAAATCAAGGTTGACGATGTTGTGCTCAAGGAACTTGAGGGACTGCACTCAATAGCAAAATGAAAATATTTGTGTGCTCATGCCTGAAAGTTCAAGGACACCCATCTCATTATTCAATTATTGAACATTTTTTCTTCCTAGAAATACATTCAGCATATCAAAGCATACCCAAAATTCACACCATTAGATATCATGTGCTTCCGAGAAATAAGACAATCGACCAACGCAAACTTGCTTGTTCCAGATTTCAATCATATCCACCACAATAATGGCTTCAGGTTGTCCATATAATACAAGCATTCAACATTTCATAGAGACATTGTCATCTCTTGGCCTTGCAAGGTTGCAATGCTTCTTTGCCATTCATGAGTACATGCATCTCCATCTTATCATCGTTTACAAGTCACCCAAGACCCCTATGTTTTCCTAGACAAGAGCAAATTGCAACATAATGAGTGACTTCAGCATTGACATTGACAAAACAAACAACCATTACCAAGAATTGCATGCTATGTTGCACCCAAGACACTACAACATTGACAAAACAAATAACCATTATCAAGAATTGCATGTTATGTTTCACTCAGGCCACTACAACCAAATGATGCATGAAATGACAACGATCTACAATGCAAAGCTAGACCACATTTGGCTCAAAAATTGCCCAAGTAGCTCTATGTCCGATCACACGTCAACACATGTCTCCCTCCCAAAATGATTTAAAGCATGCGCTTCCTTGTGCCATAGCCTCCTCTTTGAAAACGCGTTGCTTTGTGACTCATAAACACCCCCCCTCCCCCCTCGAAGCACTTTGTACTTCTTGGCTATTCCACATCGACTACATATCACCATCCCTTCAGGCACACTCATCATGCCCCCCTTGCACTTTACATTCCTTCAATATTCCAACTTAATCTAGTGTGTTTTCAAAACCTGTGTTTGTATCTTTGAATCATGTACTTTAAGTTTCGGGCAAGCCTCGTGATCTCATCACATTGGTTCTTCATTGCCTAAAAAATGCACACAATTTTTTTTACATATTTCTCTTTTCTTTCCTAGGACATGCTTTAGCCAAATTCCTCTAGAACCTAGTAAAGAAGATTGAAGCCTTAGGAAATTGAGAGTCGTTTCTAGAAGGTAGACTGTGAGTTGTTTGGTATTAGTAGCTTTTGTAGGCAAAGTAAATTGGCACAATGAAGAGGTGAAGGCATATCAAAAGGGTTGCTACTTGCACGCACATGAGTGTAGTATAAGACAACAAGATAGGGTAGTTGGTGGGAGAGGAGAGGATCTGACCACAATGACACTACCATGTTAAGTGCATGGCATGTGCATGTGTGAACACACACAAAATATAATGGCCATGTGGATAGGCTCGACATTTAAATGGCCATGCTAAGGATGACATCTCATAGAGCCAAAGAGTGGTAGAGCTAGCAACAACGTTGTAGTGATGCGACAAATCTTGCAGGAGAAGGGTGTTACTTTAGCCATGGACATGCGCCAGGCCTTTGGGCTACATGAAGTTGAGAAGGGGAGAAATACACGAACAAACAAAAAATTCACAATTGATCTTAAATAAGAAGTTTTTGTATTGCTCACAAGCGTCAAGTCACAACACCCTTATCTTAGTGTGTGTTCAATGTGGCACACACTAGAACCCAAACCCCTAATTGTTGCAACTTGTTCTTCTTGCTTGCAATATTGATGTCATCGCCTTCAAAATTCCTTCCATATCCAAAATAGAGAGAGAGAGAAACACACTTGCATGAGATTATATACCCAAGTTATCCCAAAAAATAGATGTAACATTTAATGGCCTAGTAACTTGTGTGTAGCTGAAATAGCATAAACATAGCGTTTCATTAGAGTAGATTCCTAATGAGCATAGCAAGAGTGCTTGGATGAAGAGAGCAACAAAAAGCATCACCTAGTTAGATAGGCATGAACTATACTTCAAAAGAGAGAGAAATTAAGCTATTGACAACAATTGAGGACCGGTTTTTCATGGGAGCGGGTCCCCCCTCTAAAAGGCTTTGTATTATAGGTTTCCCCCATCAAGGGAAACATTTCACAATACAATACTTTGTGTTCCTTCAATAACTTGCTGGTGCAATGAAGATGGAAGCTTCAAGCACCATGCACACACTTATAAAACACAACATCAATTCCCTCACGCTCTTAGACCCAAGACCTCACACACCTTCGAAGATGGTGAGAGCTAGTGGGGTATGAGAGTAGATTGAGAGGAAGGAGTATTATTACGAGAAAAAAGTATATCGCCTCTCATAATCACTCATAATAGCTTAGCATAGCTTAGTGATTAGCATGGTAGAAGAGATGAGCATGCATTGAAGCTTGGCTCTTGGTTGGATTTGCATCACAAAGCCAAGAGTTGTTGGTGTAGGCCTCCCTTCTAACAAGCTTGGAGTAGGTGATGAGCTTTCCATTAAAGCTTGAGAAGGAGAGAGAGAGTCTTCTTCATTCATACATGAGATTGTGTGAGTATGTGTGTGATAATTCCTTGTCAAATTCAACCCTCCCTCTCTCTCTCTCTTGGTCGACCTCTCTTGGAATTTACTCATGCTGGCACCTCATTGGATCCCGCAAAGCTTAGCCAATGACTGTTACCATATACATGTGGTAGTGATGTGTGTGAACACACTAGGACCGTCGGGGCATTTTTTCCATCTTTAGGAGGTTTTTCCCCCCGAGCATTGTATATACGCCCATCCCTCTAGGGCTATCTATCTTTCCATTGCATACTAAGTAACACACTCTCTATTGTGTGCCTTGAGCTTCCTTCGTCTTCTCCAAGCTGTGTGCGTTTCTCTGCAACCCTAATTCCAACAATTGGTATCAGAGCAGGTTGCGTCCTCCCGTGCTTATCGACAGCTGCTCCAGCACACGCCTGCTCACTTTTTTTGATTTCAGTCAGGTCGATAAATTTTTGATTTTTGATTCGCGCTCATTTTGGCCTCCGTTTCCACTAGAGGTAGTACTACACAGGCTATTTCATCATTTTGTGCAAAATTTTTGTCAGTGCCGTTTTTTGCATAATAGGTGCCTCATAGTCTTCTACGGTTTGTGCTATATAGCACGTGTTGTTCTCGCTCCATTTCACCTATTTTTGGGCAGTTTTGACATCAGGTGCACCATTTATCATGGCTGACAACAACACATATGTGTTCAAGATGTTTGCTACTGAGGACAGGTTGGATGGGGACAACTACCCTATGTGGGATTATATGATGCAACATGTTCTTGTGTCAAAGGGCGTCTGGAACGTTGTGCAGGGCATTGATGTACGTCCTGGTTCTAAGGATGTAGGCGATGTTGAGGATGTTGCAGGTCTTGCTGCAAGGATTGCTGCTATTAGAGTTATTTTGCGTACGGAAGAACAAGCTCGTTGGGATGTAAAGGATGTGCAGGCTCATGCATTGATTGCGTTGTTTGTGAGGCGCACCATTGTTCCTCACATTCGTTCAACAAAATTTGCAAAACAGGCTTGGGATATTCTAGCAGTTCTTTATGCAAGCTGCAATGAGGCTAAAATTGCTTTGCTGTGTAAAGAGCTGGAGTCAAAGATTATGCATGAGGAAGATGATATGGACACTTTCCTTGCTGGTGTCAAGGATATCAATGAGCAACTTATTTCTGCAAGTGAAGTCATTTCAGACAGTTCCCTTGTGCAAACTGTTCTTGATGCCTTACAAGATTCCTACCAGACTTTTGCTAGTTCTTGGAGGCTGATGACCCAAGGAAATCTTGAAGTTGTCAAGTTTGATGCATTATGCACATTGCTGTTGCAAGAGTCACTTTCCAGAAAAAAACAAAACTAGGCAGCGTGCAGTTGAACAGGCTTTTATTGCTTCTCAAAGAAAGGGTGGTAACAGCAATGCGGCCACTTCTTATGGTTCTGCTGCGAGTGGCAAAACTTCTGTTCCTAATGCTTCTGCTGGCAACAATTCGTTTGGAAATTCTGGTGATAAGGGCAAAAAGAAGATGCGTTGCCATTATTGTAAAGCTAATGATCACTTGATCAAGTCGTGTCCTAAGTTGAAGGCCAAAGAGGCTAAGAAGGAAGAGGGTGGTTCCACTGCAAATGCTAGTTCCACTACAATGCAGCCATTGTTGAGTCTTCTGTGAAAGGAGACTGTCTTGCTAATGTTGATGCAGAATGGGCTTTTAGCGCAGAGTGCACTTACAATCCTACTGTACATGATGCATGCTTGTCAGTTGCTGCAGATTCACATGTGTGGTATTTCGACAGTGGTGCTACAAAGCACATTACCTCACATCGTGAATTGTTTACCTCTCTCAAGTTCGTCCCTCATGGGAATTCAGTCACTTGTGCCAACAATGCCTCTTATCCGGTTTAGGGAGTTGGAAAGATTGTGATTACTGCTGCAAATGGCAGTTCCTTCACACTTGTTGATGCACTTTATGTACCTGGGATCAAGAAGAATCTCTTGTCTGTATCCGCACTTGCTAGACTTGGACTTGTAGTCAAATTTGTGGATGACAGATGTACAATTCATGATCTCAGTTTTGGTGATGAAATTGTTGCATTTGGCCTTTTGTGCCGTGGGCTGTATAAGCTCACTTTGTATGACAAGTGTGGACAAAATTTTGCAAATGCTGTTGCAGATTCAAGGGCTATTTCAGATGCAAAACTTTGGCATGCACGTTTTGGTCATCTAAATTTTGCAAGTTTGCTGCGTTTGCAGAAATCTGATATGGTTGCTTCTTTGCCACCTCTTGAAGCACTTGTCAAACATGTTTGTGAAGGCTGTATTTTGGGTAAGATGCAGCGTTCTAAGTTTCCAAAGGATGGTTCAGTTCGGGCCACATGCAAGTTGCAGCTTGTGCATAGTGATGTTTGTGGGCCCATGAAAACTCCTTCCTTGGACAATCACCTTTACTTCGTGACTTTCATTGATGGTTACTCCAGGCATGCATGGGTATTTCCGCTTAAAGTGAAGTCCGAAGTTTTTATGTGCTTCAAACAATTTCTGGCTATGGTTGTAAATGTCTCGAAATGTACTATAATCATCCTTTGTTCCGATCGAGGGGGGAGTATATGTCTCATGAATTTAATGCATTTCTGGCTAGTCGTGGGATAAAACACCAATGGACAATGCCTTATACACCTCAGCAAAATGGTGTTGCTGAGAGAAAAAACAGGTCACTGACGGAAATGGCACGATGTATGGTCAAAAGTCAAGCTTTGCTGCATTCTTTTTGGCTTGAGGCCATCATGTGTGCCACTTATATACTTAATAGGTGTCCTACAAAAGCTTTGCAATCTATTACTCCATATGAAGCATGGCATGACAGAAAGCCTTCTATTGAGCGCATGCGCGTTTGGCTGTTTGGCATATGCTTTGGTGCCACAAACGCAGTGCAGAAAATTGGATGATAAGCCTGTCAAATGTATTTTTGTTGGTTATAGTGCTGAAAGCAAAGGTTACAGGTTATATCATCCGCAAACAAAACGTATTCTGGTTTCCCGGGATGTAGTGTTTGTGGAAGATTCTGGTCAGCCCTTGCTGTCATGTACTAGAGACAGTAATGTAAGCTCACATGACATTTATGACACTTTGTTGCCTCTTTTCAGTGGTGGAAATACGAATGTAATTTCCAATGAGGCAAATGTACAGCCTATGGGGGTTTCTGAAAATGTTACAGATTAGCCTATTACTAATGCAGATGTACATGATGTACTTGATGAGGAAAGGGCTGAAAATGAGCAGGATTGAGGTATGCCAAAATGGTTGGTGCACACTTTACGTGACAGTAAATTGGATGCACCTTTGTCTAGTCGTACTCGTTCAGGCTCTTACCATGCATCTTATGCATCAAATTGTTATGCTTTGGTTGTGTCTAGCTTACATGATGTTGAGGAGCCTCTGTCGTTTGGTGAAGCACAAAATTTGGAAAATTGGATGGTATGATGCACTTATAGAAAATGACACATGGACTTTATGTGATTTGCCTCTTGGAAAAAAGGCCATTGGTACAAAGTGGGTTTATAAGTTGAAACGCAAGCCGGATGGTGAGATCGATCGCCATAAGGCTCGACTTGTTGCAAAGGGTTATGCACAACAAAAAGGCATAGATTATGAAGAGACTTTTGCTCCCACTTGTCTACTGTGCATTTTCTATGTGCATTGGTAGCTCATTTTGGTTGGGATGTACATCAATCAGACATTGTTACTGCTTTCTAGAATGGTGACATATTTGAGGAAGTTTATGTAACGTAGCCTCGCGGTTTTGTCATAAAAGGACAAGAGGACAAAGTGTGCAAATGTAAGAAGGCTTTGTATGGGTTGAAGCAATCTCATCGTGCTTGGTGTGAGAAAGATGACACTCATTTGGTTAAACGAGGCTTTCGTAACAGTCCAACAGAAAGCACATTGTATGTAAAGCGTGAGGGTGATGTACTTCTCATTGTGGTTCTTTATGTCGATGATTTGCTGATCCACTGGACCAACTGAGAGACATATTGCTGAATTTAAGGCTGATTTGAATGCTACTTTCAAGATGAAAGATTTGGGGCTGTTGCATCATTGCTTGGGTATACAGTTTAAGCAGTGTGATGGTGGTATTTCCTTGTGTCAGAAAAGCTACATAGAAACATTGCTATGTAAGTTTGGACTTGAGGATTGCAAACCTATTGCCACTCCCATGGAAACAGGTTTGAAGTTAAGTCTACATGATGGTGGCGATCTTGCTGATGTCATTCTTTACCAAACTACTATTGGCTGCCTCATTTATGTATGCAACACGAGACCAGATATTCAGTTTGCAGTCTCATAGGTCAACAGATTTATGGATAGCCCAGGGTCTAAGCATTGGCAGGCTGCCAAGAGGATTTTCTGCTACCTTAGTGGCACTTTATCCCAAGGGTAGCGGGGTATGAGAGTAGATCGAGAGGAAGAAGGAGTATTCTTACGAGAAAGAAGTATATATCCTCTCATAATCAGTCATAATAGCTTATAATAGCTTAGCAATTAGCATGGTAGAGGAGATGAGCATGCATTGAAGCTTGGCTCTTGGTTGGATTTGCATCACAAAGCCAAGAGTTGTTGGTGTAGGCCTCCCTTCTCACAAGCTTGGAGTAGGTGATGAGCTTTCCACCATTAAACCTTGAGAAGGAGAGAGAGAGCGAATTAAACTAAAAGTACTCTAGCCTAATTCTCATTGGTCCACCTCTATGGCCATCCAATAGGATTTGAATATATTTTGGGGGCAACTGGGCTAGCGAGCTGACATGTGTCCTCTATTCCCTCTGTGTAAAGGGAGCATGTGAGTGAGTGTGTTTCTCTCTCATCCCCTACTAAAAGGGTTCGCCCCCTCCTCTTTTAGGAGCTTGCAAAGACTTTTTGTACACTATCAAGCATCCAATTTTCCTAAGCATTGGTCATTGGACTTAACCTTTGAATTTTGGAACCTTAGCATTTTGGAAGTCTTAATGGGCTGAACCTTAGGTCTTTGAAGCCCATTGCTTACACATTGCTCTTCTGCATATGGTCCCCTTTTGGATCCCTATTTTCCCTCCTTTGAATCCTTATTGTGACTAGTTTGCTACACTTACCAATAATCTAGCTTTTTCTCCCTTGGTACTTTCCCATATTAAATGATTAGTTTAACATGAGAAAATCATTTAGGAGGATTAGATATTAGTTATTATGACAATATCTTTGATTATAACCAAAACCTATTTACAATCCATCTCATTAAAGGAGTTGCCTTCCCATATCTTCATATACAAAATAGCCCCCAAAGTGTTACTTTGGATTTGCTACTCTGATGAAGATTTTGAGTGTAGTGTTGGCTTTGCAAGGGAGCAAAACCCTAGGATACGACAAGGAAACTCTATCGGATTGCTTCTTTTCCACTTTTTATGCCCAGAGTGGTAGCTTAAATTCAGAAGTTTCTTGTGCTTTTTCTAAAAATAAAGCAAAATTATACATGTGTGTCCAAAAACTACAAAAACAGTCTAAAAATGTCCAAAATTATACATGTGTGTCCAAAAACTACAAAAACAGTCTAAAAATGTCCAAAATTTTTCTAAACCTCTAAGAATTTCTATTTTAGCCACATTGTAATGTGACTAAATAAAAGACCTACAATTCCACATTGTAATGTAATCAAATAAAATACCTACAATTCCACATGTGTAAGAAGCTAGAAAAAAACATTCATTGTTGGTTGTTTCTCATCGTCATTGTGTAGAAGCACCAAATCCACCCCCTAAACTTGCACATCCTCTGGCATGTGCCAACCTTTTGTTACCCTCTTGCATTTATTGGATTCTATCATAATAGAACCTCCTCCGATATCATATGGGTAACTTAGGAACTTACTCTACATTGAGCTCAAGGATCTGATCAATGTTGAACAGCTTGAATCATACTCCATATAACTCTTTGAATGCGGAGAGCCCTTGAAAGGATGAGATCCTTTAGAACCCTTGTATCCTTGTTGAATCTTGCATAACCTCTTGGAAACTCTTTGCACCTTTCAACCCCTCCCAAATCGGAGGGCATTATTAAAATAAGTCCATATCCATAACATCAATAAAAGAGGTATAGAAACAACTGCAAACCCTTTAGTCCTCATTAGAAACCTCATGGCATTATGGCATATCTCTCATCATATGATGCATCAAAAACTACATAAACGTGAAGAGCATATCCATCTTGCACAAAACCTTCACTAGGAAGAGACATAAGTTTCACATCTTCCTTTTTAGAAGACCCTTCTAGACTACCTATATAATGCTACAAAGTATCCTTGTCACATACAACATGCATAAGTACTATATAGCCCTTAAATTGCTCCTCAACCCTCTCACCATCTTGAAAATACTTTTGTATTTTTAAATTAGAATACTCTGCATACTTTTGGAAAATAGTGACTATTTCCCTATCCATTTCTTCACCATAAACATCCAACTCATTGGTAGCTCAAAATCCTTCTAAAGATTTTTTTGGAAAACCCATAAGATTTGCATTTTCATTCTCAAAAGAATGATTTAGATAATCCGTCTCATATTTTAGAGAACCCTTAGGCATAAGCACCCGACCTCTTGCAAACCTCTCCTCAATATTCTCACCCACTTTAGAATATGTCTACACCTCTACTTCATAATACTCTCCAAGAGCAACAAAAGACTGCTAATCATCTTGCACCCTCTATGAATGAACAATTCCATCAATATTGTCTGCAATAGCTAGATCAAAGACATAAGCACCTTCACCTTCACTTAACTCTAGCTTTTACATAGAGTTGGATTCTTCTTCTTTCTTCATGTTAACACCCTTCCAATAAATAGAAGACAAATGCTTCTAAACCTACTTGCACTTACCTTGTGACATAGACCTTGATTCAAGCCCTAGACATTGTTCGTATACCCGTCGCAGACAACCCAAACCCTTAGAACCCTATATACTAGGTATTTTATGGCATGCATCCTTATTTTCATCTTCCCACATGCTAGAAATATTACCCATATTGCATACCAACCGTGAATATGTTTCTTGACTTGCTATTCCCCTTAGATTCCACTTCAGCCAATATAGAACACTTAAATACATATTTTCCTTCACTTTATGAATCTTGAAGCTTCATAGTTTCATCCTCGCCATAAAGAATCTGGATTTATCATTCTTGCAAACACATTTTTAACTATATATTCATTGCTAGCCAATACTAAGTTGTCGTCTTCGAGAAGAAATGAATATAAAATAGCTTCAAATTTTACTTCATCTAGCATCTGTTAAGTTTTTCCACCTATATGACTTCTTGATCTCTAGCAGCGTACTGTTTGATCTCTAGTTCCTGATAATCCACCTCTTCTTTTGGAATCACTAGTTGCTAAAAAGCCGCAACCATCAGGTCTTCTCAAACCCTTCAAAGCTAAATCGATGCTTCAATCAATGTATCCTTTAGGATCATATCCATCAAAGATATTTATCTTTGCATGTACCGCTTTCAGTGCTTATGTATTGTATCATCCGTCGCTTTTTCTTTGTTGTTTGGATTTTTTCTCCAGCCAAAATACTTTGCATCATCTCAAACATCATTTTTCCCTTTTGATGAAGAAAAGCGATACATCCACGCATCATCGGTAGAGTCTCTGTCTTGGTCATAATTCTCCCAATTGATGTTTCAGTTATTTCATGTTGGTTCACCAAGTGTAGTGACAAGACGAATCTTGCACGAGAAGGGTGTTACTTTAGCTGGATAGGCACTCGGCCTTTGTCTGCGTGAAGTCAAAAGGGCAGAAATAAACTTGAATAAGAAAATACATCACAATTGATCCAAAAGAAGTTGAACCTTCACTTCCACATGTGAAAGAAGCTCAATTTTTTTTTAATGGTTTTTTCTCATCGTGAATGCATTGCAGTACGACAATGGTCATGGGGCTTTATAGAAAATGATAAGAGATGGGAACAAGCTCATGCAAGTTAGATGGATCTTTGATTACTTCAATGTATTTTTTTGGGACTACAACCAATAGTTTCCATTTCTTTGGTGTCCTCCTCTAAGAAGGTCTTGTGGCTATGGAGCGTGGCAGCTGTGGTGTGCCATGGAGCAAAAAAGAACAAAAAATTCACTATAGAAAAGATGATTTTTCATTAACCTTGAGACATTTAAATAGGCATTTCTACAAGCCATACTCTTAGGAATCTTGGGAAGCCTCTAGCTTATGGCTTACACTTTCTTTAGATCCAATGCAATGACATTGGTGGATGATCATTATGTCATGGACATACATGGACTTGAAAGGGTTTACATGGTTAGATGCAACCTAAATATCACACTTACCACCCATCCCTTTGTTAACACAACAGTGAAAAGTGTCTGTCCATCAAATTTTAGAGGATGCTACCTTCTTAGAGGCTCTTTTGAGTTTGCATGCTATCGGTTGTCCTCCATTGAATCCATTCAACGCTTAGATCAGTGGATCGATAGTTTGATAATTGGTATTTTACCCTTTCTAAGCATTCTGGCCCCATATTTTATGTCACAATTTAAAATTGACTCCTTGAGAGCCACCTATGCATGGATTGATCATTTGCATAGCAGTGCAAACTATCGACCATGAAAGAGAGCAAATTTTCACAGCAAAAAGGTTAAAATTGGGCATACAATGCTTTAAACTTGCAAGGTAGAGTGCTGAAGTAAATATAATCCACCCGTAAATTGCAATAATAAGACCACACTTTAAGGTGTTGTTTACACACTCTCTGCACAAACTTAGAAAAAAATTTAAGGATGAACACACACCAGAAACATGAAAATTTGCCTTAATTTTTGCTCAATTGCTAAAGGCGAGCATGAGCGAGATCTCACTTCATGCATTACTAGTGAAATGTTATTAATCAGTAAGATATCAAGAGAATGAGATGTGTGTGTGTGTGTGTGTGTGTTGATAAACTTATACTACTCCCAATTCTCTTCTCTAAGCTAACTTCTCCTTTGGCCAATCTTGAAGCTAATGTTTACTAATACTGAAGGAAAGGATTACCCCATTTTGTTATTAATAATAGAGATATCTCCACTTCTAAAGTCTCTCTCCCTCTATTTTTGTACCTCTTTTGAAACTATTATTTAGGCTCACATGTGTTCAATGAGGAATGCATGTGTGTGTGCTGGGGGAGGGGGGATATAGCTTGGCACTAGTATTGTTGGCTCCTGTCATTCTTTTGCATGCATGCGCAACACTTTATTCTAGGAGATGCACGTGAAATGGGATCCCTCGTCATCTTGCTCTCTTTGCTTATCATGCCAACATATCAATATATGTATGTTTGTTTTATCTCTCATATGAATTTTGGTTGTTTTTGTAGGACCACTATGGATGTTATAGTGGTATCAAAATCTAGCTCAACACTCTTCATGATGCACTAAGAATGACAAATCAAAGCTAAGTCCTAATTTTTTCCTTGTCTGTTAATACATAGATGTGATTAAATGAATTTCATGAGTTATGCACAATTTGCATAATTCTTTTTGGTGTTATTGGTTCAGACGACACATGAACAAGGGGAAATTGCGCAATTAACTGTAACCCTTGTTTGTTTTTGTGAGGAAGAGTCTATGGTGGGACAATGCATGCTATTGCATTGTCTTCTTCTACGACATAAAACATTGGATTTCATGCCTTTCACTATATATAGAGATTTCTGAGGCATTGCAAGAAGAAATGTGGTAGGCTTTATCATAAAAGTAAAAGAAAATCTTTTATACGATCTTTGAATAGGGATAGCTATAAGATTGATATCTAGTTTTATTTTTCAAAACTATTGTATTGTCATCAACTAGCATTTTATAGTGTGTGTTTTACGATTTATGAATGTTCTTTATGATGATTATGATTAGTATATATTTCAGAAGTCATTTCCTCCATAAAAACAAAATTTCTTTCCAAACTATTCTTATCTACATTTTCTTGAAGAGAATGATTTCATAGTTGAGGATCCATCCTCATTCGTAAAAGCTGTGAAGCTTAAGTGCTTGCTTTTAAAAATTGACTACTTTGCACCATTTTGAGTTAATTATGGCATGTAGATTATGTTTGGTAAAATAGCATGAGATGAAGCTATTAAAAGAACTTAAAAGCTAGGAGCAAGGACGTTTTTGCATGCATATACTTTCTCCTTGAGAGAAGTAGGCAACCACCCATGTAGGACAACTTTTCACAAAAACTGGCATAAGTTTTACACTTGTTGTCAAATGAAAGCTCTCTATGAGCTCTATGTGATTTTGCTATTATTTGTATAATTTGCAAGGTCAATTATTTTTTCAAAAAGAAAGTATTGCCATGTATATAATGGTGATGTGTGCATCGACCTTCTGTGTGCAAACACAGAAGGTTGATGTCAAGAAGGGTGGAAGGTAGTGTCAGATGCTTATAGATGTTTGCCCAAATGTCAAAGCATCTGTGAAGACCCTGAGTAGGCAAAAGAGTCCGTGATGTGTATGACTTATGTGTCTATGTGGACAAATGTAGAGGTTCGATGCTTTAAAGAAGGTTCATCTTAGGGCATGCAAAGCAAGTGGGGAAGTGAAGGCCATGTGGTTAGTGATAAAAAGGAAAGTGGATGTGTAGCTCAACTTTCTTGCATGAGGATAGTCAAAAAGTCCTATTCTCTGAAGGAAAACATTATTTTGAACCTTTTTACGTGTCATGCATGTAAGCTAATTTGGCACCGTTTGAAAGATATTTCAGTTGTTGTAAACTGCTGCTTTCTCACACCGCGGGCATGACAGAGAATGAGACAAAGCTCTGAGATAGCCTTCTTGTGTACATGCCACCATAGCCAATCATTTGAAAAAGAAGCAAGCTTTTATTGCGTCATCTCTGGTGTTGTCTCCCCCTTCCCTTCTTCTCTTCTTTTCGCTTGTGCGAAGGTGTTGGTGTGTGTAGGCTACGTGTGAGCCCCCCGAAACTATTGGTGTATGTGCAAAGAGGGAGGAAGAGAGGGGTGCTATGGGTGTTGTTGAGAATCGAGAAGCGACTACAATGATTGAGATGCAATAAGTTGTGCTTTTGTATGTGATTGTGGGCTTGGGTGTATGCAAATGAGCATTTGCGTTGAAGTTTTGTTTTTTGGTGTGTTCTTTTGAGAGGATTGGGGTGTTGTGATCATTCTGGGCTATAGAGAGAAAATTTGTGAGTGTTTTTGGGTGTGTTTGCATTGCCCCTTTCCATCTTTTGGTGCTCACATTGAGGAGCATCTGATTACTCTTGATTGAAGGTGAAGTTGTGTTTTATGAGATATTGGATGTGCAAATTTTGAAGAGCAAGTGCTATCGAGAAGATGTGGTCGTGTTTTTTTATTTTCATTGGGGTTGAAGATGCGGAAACATGGCTGCAAGATTATGGACTATTTCTACTAGAGAGCAGATTGTCGAGAGAAGAATGTATGTTTCAAGTTTTCCTTTTCTAGTTTGTGATAAAGCAAAGATATGGTACAATGGGTTGCATGATGAAGAAAAGCTGGATTGGGAAGCTTTAGAATCAGCCTTTCGATGCAAGTATGTACTGAATCCGTAGTTGGATGAAGTAAAGCGAAGTTGCGGATAGATTGAAGCCAAGCTTAGATGGAGATTTTTGAGCGTTTAAGTGGGAGTTTGAAGCTCTTTGGGGACATCTTATAAAGGTGACTGCTGTAGAAAAAACTGATTTTTTATAGTTGAGCAAGTTTATGGATTGCTTGCATGAGGATGTTTGAGACAAGGTAGAAGTGGATGGACATGTGTCATACGCGGAAGCGGTTAGTTTGGCAAGAGGCCAAACTAAGAAGATTTTTAAGAACTGGCAAGCTAGGCAGGTTTTGTCAAATACAATGGTGCCAAGGTCAATTGAAGCAGTGGAAGTAAAGGAAAAGCCGCTGCTAGAGAGTATGTCGATGCGAGAGGAGTAGAGGGTTCTTTGGTTGCAAAGAGATGGGGTTGTTTCTATGTCCAAGATGCCAGTTAAAGAAGTTCTAGTGGTCGAAGAGGTGCCAAAGATGCCAATTGAGGTGAAAGATGTACAATCAAGCTCAAATTTGGTTGGTCAAGCTTCATTAGTTTGTGCTAGGGATCGGAAGGTGAGGTTTGTAGACAATGTTGAAGCAGCGGAGATAGGGGAAATCCCAAATCTTGAGATAGAAGAGGAGGTAGACATGGGTGATAGTAGTACTATGGATGCGGATACAACCTGGAAGATGGGATTTTTCCTATTTGAGGTGTGAAGAATTTGATCTTTTGCATGTGGATAAAGATGTGAAAGATGTATGTGAGGAGTAGGAAGAAATGCAAACCAATATGCTCGATAAAATCCAAGTAGAGGAGACCGGGCCTACAGGAGAAGACATGCAAGTGAAGATGCTATGTGGTGCCATGTTGATGGATATGCTTATGAAGGCTGATATGGAATGTGCCACAGTGGTGCAAGAGGTACGGAGTTTTTCCATGAAAGATAGAGAACCCTTGACTATGGAGGTAGACAAGGATAGTGCGGTATGGAGTGAGTTTCTATCTTCTTTGTCTGAGGATGAAGAGGTAGAGCACGTGCTTGAGGATCAGACAGGTGAAGTTAACTAGACAAAGGTACTGGTTGACCTTGATGGGCCAATTGATAGGAGGGATTGATGATGTTGGGATTGAGTGTGCTACATATATGGAGGCAATCGTGAAGTTGGTGGTGCTAGAGGAGCATATGGTGGAAGAGTATTCAATGTAGCAATCGTGTTCTACAAAGCATGGAGGAGAGTCCCAAGGGGTGATTTGCCCAAGATTTTAGAAAAAATATGTGCTTCATGGTTGACAGGTATGCTTGTAAGCACAGACGTGCAATGGGTTATCCGTCAGATACGATGCTCTCCTGTGGGGGGACTCCGCTTTACATGGTTGGGAGGGAGGGTCAGATGTGAATATGGAGTAGGATGGCATGCATGGTGGTGCTCTTTTTGAAGCAAAAAGGAGGCAGGGTGATGCTCGAAGTGGTGTAAGAGTATTATGGGCTTAGTGTGTGCATGGATGGCTACATGCTTGGGTACAACACAATTGGAGTTGTTGCAGATGGATGGGCGTGCTCAAAGCCAAGTGTTTGATCCAGGAGGTTTGACTAAGTAGAGGGATGGGCAACCTACTTGAAAACTGGCAGCAGGAAGTAGGAGTAGGGCTTTGTACATATGGTAGCAGTTTTTTGGTTTTCTCACAATGTTCTTTAGTTTTGCAGCCTCTAACTGAATAAAGGCTTTTTGTGGAAGATCGACTCAATAGGCGCCCACTTGGCCAGACACCTAGTCGAACACCACATTTGCACTTTATTATTTTTCAAGCTAGTGCAGTGATACTTTGTGTATATCCTCATTCCAGAGTAGCAGGTCAATTCTCAGAGTTGTATTTCTATCATGTTAAGTGTAAAGGCCCATGTGAGCCATCCATTGGCCATTTAGAAAGCCCTAGGTATAAAAGTCAATACCTTTCATGTGAAAGGAGGCTTATCTTTTGAAGAAGAGAGAGCTCTATTGTACGTACGCTCAAGGGACTACAAAACTGCAACTTGTAATCAATATAACTAATGATTGGGTAATCCATTTCCAGTTTTGAAACTTGCACTATGCTCCTCTTTCTTTTCTCTTTCATTCAAGTGTAAGCATTCCTAGACCATAGGACGATCTTTTAGGGTAGTTCTACTGCAATTTTCTAGACCTTTTTCATGATGGATTGTGATTTTGGTACCTTGTTGGATTGCGACTTGGTAGGTTAGTGCCCCTAGGTGTCTTAGACCTCCTCCTAAAGTTTTGTTGCATTTAAACTTCGTTTGAGTGTCGAAATGGTGTGATGACCTAGAGCAATGAGAAAGGACATATGCATATTTCTCGATCATTGAGTGGTGATTTACTTGTTGATGTGTTTGCTCTAGGTTCATTTCTTGAGAGCTGAAAACCTCAAAGAATCTCTGTGCCCAATCCGAGTCACTTCCTTGAGCATTGATATATTATGTTAGTGCCAGATAGCTATGCTATAGACATCTATCTTGCAATGATCCACTAACATTGGCGCCATTGCCGGGGGATGATCCTTAGATGGTGAGTGACCTAGTGCGTATTTAGAGAGTTCTTTTTCGAAGATTTGTCTTTCATTTTATTTACACCTTAGGAGTCAAGTAGCTAGACACGGGGTTTAGTGCTTGGTAGAGTTTAGGAGTCTGGGACTTACTAGAGCTATTCTTGAGAGGTAAAGAGAGTGTTGTACCGTTTTATTGTTTTGTTTGTTTTCGTTTTATGTTTCATTTCAGTACTTAGGAGTAGGGTAAGTAGAAACTACCACTATCAAATTTGGGCTAAAATATTAGGGCAAAAGTTGTTGAAAACCATATTTTGGCCAAAACGACCATATCTCTAAAATTTTGAAAATTTGATGGTAGAGACCTGAAAATTGATCCAAGTTCAAAAATTTGTTGATCAAGGGCATTAGCAAACTCTCTAGAAGCAATCTGGAAAGTTTGATCAGATTCTATAGAGGAAGATCCATGTACCTCAATGACCTTTTTTGTAGGAAACTTGCCAGTGACTTTGCATCAGTAGGACATTGCTCTGATCAAGTTTGGAAAGAAAAATTCAAAAATCACATTAGAATTGGCTGATAGGACAAAAACAAGGATTTCAAACAAAAAATTGGACAAATCTTGAGATTTTGAGATCCGATCCAAAAATAAGTGAAAATCTGATATCCATAGAGTACATGCATACAACTGACCAAATTTCATGTTCAGATGCGGTCAAACATGGATCGCAATCCATGTCTCCCTTGACCATCTGGGACTGAGATTCGACCAGTAGGTAGCTGATACCATTTGAAACAACTTTTCCAAAAGGCATAATAGCAAAAAATTTAAAAAAGATGATCAAATAGCCAAAAATATAAACTGGTTAAAAACCACAAGGTAGACAGAGAAACTTACTCTTGATTGACAAAAAGTTGTCCAAATCCAAAAATAAGTGGTGGAGTAAACTAGTGACACTGCAAGTAATCAGCAAGCCAAATTTGGTGTCCAGATCTAATGGAACATGGATCACGATCCATGTCCCCCATTAAGATTTTTGGTTGATATTTGAGAAGTACATAGTTGAGACGTAGACAAACACTTTTCCCAAAAGAAGCGTTTGCAAAAAAGTTGTAAAAGGTGGTCAAAAGAGCCAAACCTAGACATTGTCAAAACTGCCACAACAGACTGAAGATTTCACTTTTGGTTGGTCAAAACTGATCCAAATTCAAAGGTTTTTTGGTGTGTAGACTACAAACATCATAAGCTATCAGATCACCAAATCCCAAGTCCAAAAGTGACCAAACCTGGATCGCCATCCATGTCCCCCATTTGAATTTTTGGACAAAAACTATACCAGCCTGGTAGCAGAGACCATTGTGAACATATTATCTCAAAGGAGGATATCCAAAAAAGTTCAAAAAGTGGGTCAAAAAGGCCAAAAATAGTTCCAGGTAAAGAATAGCTAAAACAGACCTAGGGATTGACTTTTGATTGATAAAATCCAAACCACACAAAAACCATGTAGATAGCATCAAGGGACCAAGAGCAAGTTGTGTGCCCAGTTTCAATGCATTTCGACACAATGGTAAAGAATAGCTAAAACAGACCTAGGGATTGACTTTTGATTGATAAAATCCAAACCACACAAAAACCATGTAGATAGCATCAAGGGACCAAGAGCAAGTTGTGTGCCCAGTTTCAATGCATTTCGACACAATGGTACATGGATCACGATCCATGTCCCCTAGTCACAAACTAAGACCAAACTTGTACCATAGCTAGAGTAGGTCATAAGGAGTCTAGTGGTCTTTTCAAAACTGAATTTCGATATCAAAACCCCAACCAAAATCCCAAGACTGCCAAGTACTTTGACAAGGTACAAGAACTGACCTAATTTTCAATCCAGAGGTCCAAATCCAAAAAAAATTGATACCATAGCACCTACTAATCATGCTGATTCTAATGGTACCAAGAAAAGTTAGTTTGGCCTCCAAATGGATCGCGATCCATGTCCCCATAGTGACAGCTTGACTTGAAATTTTTCAGATTAGTAGTGCATACACAAGGAAACATATTCCCAAGCCTAGTTTTGAAAAAAATGAACAAATTTGGGCCAAAAGACATCAAAATAGGCGACAGATTGAAAAACCACAGTGCAGACCAAGGGTTAAGCATTTGACCTCTCAAAACATGTCCAAATCCAAAAAGATTTGAGATTAAGTTTGTGGACAAAGTGAGTAACAAGCTACCAAGAGATCAAGTCCAAATATGGTTGAACAAGATCACGATCGATGTCCCCCAACCTCAGAATTTGATGAAAATATGCAAAGAGCCTACATATGACTTGGTCTACATGTTGTCAAAATTTGACAGGGGATCATGGATTGCAATCCGTGTATCTCTTCATATGGGGGTATCTGACTTGATGAGCTTGTAGAAATACTTGAGTACACCTCAAATCTCAATTTTGAGCTAAAAATACCCTATGGAGACCAAGATACAAGCCAAAGTTTCTGTGTCCTGGCCTTGAGACTGTTTTGAGTGCCGTTTCAAGTACAGTTCACCAAAATTTATCTTAACTTTTGATAGATAACTCCAAACTTTTTTAGATTCCTAAATCCAAACTTCTAGGGTACCCAAAACCAGTTTCCAAAGACCAAAGAATCACAAAGTTTTGAATTTTAAGAGACCTGAACATGGGAAAAAAGGGATAAGACTATCTTGAGAGTTTGAGTGAGCCTTAACCATGACAAACATCCACCATCAGGGTTTTCTACTCAGCTCAGAGATATGTATCTAGAGGAGATGCATCCTCTTATCAGAAAACCGAATGTGAGATTCATAAAAAGCAATGAAGCTATGAGAGTGCTTACAGATTACGCTCATGAGGGTTTGTATGAATTCACAAACGGGGATTTACATACCTTCTACAAGTGTATAGAGCCAAATGCAAGAGAGTTGACCGACCATAAGAATCTCTATGTATTCACGTACACAGAGGGCAAGCTTTGATGACAGACAAGTATGGACGAGAGTACAAACTTGCTGATTCAATGGAACTAGAAAGGTATACATACAAAAGTACTCCAATCCCTACTTAATTTTGATTCAAAACGATGCGAGAGTGCACATTAGAGAGTATTCCACTAGAATTTTCTCCAAGATGAGAAGAGAGAGCGACAGACGTTTGTGCCGGAGACCATGAATTGGTTACATTGGTGACTGGACCACAACGACTAAGACCATATCAAGTCGCCCAATGTGTCAAAACAAAGTACAATGGGCTAGTGGATCCATATGCTCATGTCTCACTCT
Organism: Adiantum capillus-veneris; assembly: GCF_014529385.1. Classification (NCBI taxonomy): domain Eukaryota; kingdom Viridiplantae; phylum Streptophyta; class Polypodiopsida; order Polypodiales; family Pteridaceae; genus Adiantum; species Adiantum capillus-veneris. The sequence goes on from NC_140935.1 coordinate 30,610,180, forward strand.
TCAAACTAGTTTTGAGAGCTGAACAAATTGCGGATTTTCACACACAGTATGAGGGATTGGGGTTGACATTGAAAGAGATGGATTTGACGTGGTTCCAACCACTGAACAAAGTTGATTTTCCAAACATACCACACCTCTCTCTTGCAAGAGCTCACATAGGATTTCTCAAAAGGGGAATCGAGCACAACACGGTGTCACAGATCTACACTTTCAAACAAAAAGAAAATGAGAAAGTGAAGGAAGCCTTGCTTTGATTCAAATAGTACATAGAGAGATGTCCTATGGGAGAGTTACCACAAAATTAGAGACTATCAATTCTCTTCATTGAGGGCTTGAGGAATGAGACTCTAAAAAAGGACCTACATTTGAAAGCATGCACAACATTTAAACAAGTCACTAGAGAAGCTCTATTTCTAGTTGACAATTGTAAGGCCTACGGAGAGGTGACAAAAGACGTAGAAAATGTGACTAGTGGTGCCTCATCTTCAAAGAGCAAATCCACAACAAAGCGATATTTTCAAACTTCTTTGGAACTGAGCATTGATCTAGTGGTCGAGGAGGTGATTAGAAGAATAAACCAAGGCTACAGACATAACCTAACTGAACGACAATAACCCACAAGAAGATGTGACATATGTGGAGGGAATCATCCAAACCTATGGTGTAACACTCAACCAAAACCACAACATATGCTAGGGCAACAATCGCCTCTTCTGAACAATGGTCGAGTAGTGGTTAACTACAATCAACCATCTGAGTATATGCCACAATCCATGAGAAACCAGTATTCCATGGATGAGAATATGCTCATGTTCATAGCCAATCAAGAGTATATCTAAGACTATTCTTACTAGGCAAGAACAACCATTGGCTACACCACCAACTACATAACAAGTAGGACCATGCTACGAGTGTGGAGGTAATCATGGGTCAAGAGTTTGTGTTATGGATAAAGGATATGTACATTTATTACTTAAGTGCTCAGTAGGAGCTATGGTCATTTGTGCTGGTCGACCAATGTGTATTCATTTTGAGCATTGAAGAATCTATAAATGAAATAAGTGCAAGAGAGAAATGGTCACTCTTGCACAGGGGGAGATTGCACCTAGTGCTCGTGTGTTTCTTCTCTCCTCTCCTCTCTTCTCTCCTGCCATGCCAGTATGGCACTCCGACTCTACTCTAGGAGGCACATCTGTAGGTGCTTTTTTTCTCTCTCACGCACTCTCTATCTCTCCGTTGGTGTACGACTTCTATTATGTGCTCACAATAATTGCCAGGTATGCAGGTTAGTCTGTTTTATGGGTTGTAGTATGTTATCTTTGGTATTTTGCAGGGTCTTCCACGCATCGGTTTGTAGCAGTGGTATCAGAGCAAGGGATACGGTCTCCAATTTGCAACAATAAATAGCTATGGCTACAGTCTCTAGTTGCAACAATCTTAGCGGTGGATATCACCCCAATCATCGATAAGTCATGCTTCTTTTGAACATATCTTTTCATATTCAAAATTGTACTATATGTAAGTGATTTCTAATCTTACAGAGGTGTGTTAATGTTATGACTCTGGTGTATGGATTCTCACAATTGAATTGGAACTATCAAGTGATTGCAAGCAATGTTTTGGATCTTCTTATTCATGAGGATATGAGAAATCAAGTGTTTTTTTTAACATACATCTATAGAAATAACCCGTGCTCATCTAAATGTATATATAAGAGAGATTATCACCTAGAGAGAAGATTGTATGATTGTATAGAGAAAGGGATCATATTAAACGGCTGGTTTTTTAATAGATCTTCAAGAAACACGGTGAAGTTGTTGGAGGTGTAGGAGGAATCCCAAGAGACCTTTGACCTGAGGTCGATGAGATTTACCCTCATGGGAAATGACCCTAAAAAAATTTCAGGGTAGCAACATAACAATATAGCAACACTATAACAATTACAATGCGACAACGGCAATTACAATTACAATGCGACAACGGCAATTACAATTACAATGCGACAACGGCAAGCTTGCACAATGGCAGCTCACGCATGTGCTAGGCAAGAGATGCCTGTGGCAAGCATGCTTTGCGACACATGCAGCTCATCAACCAACAGAAGCAAAGGGCCGCCTCAGCAAGGGCCTTGGCAGACCTGCACCAAGCAACTACCATGCCAAAAACAATTGCAACAGGCATACAACTTAACTACAAGCACGCCCAGACCCACCCCCATCCTCCTACAATAAGTGGCCAACCAGCTCCCTCACCAACCACCCTCAGTTGTAGCTACGATTGCATGGGTGCCCTATTTCTCTCTCTCTCCCTCTCGTCTTCAACAACCCCGCCCACTCTTTTTATTTTTGTGCCTCATTATGCGTCCCAACATCTCATCCCACTCACTACCACTGCATCTGCCATAGGGTTCTCCTTCTCTCTCTTGCATGGGGTGGTCGATTGGCATGCAACAACCCATCACTAGCCACCACCCACTGCCCTACGGTGCTAATCTCTTACCTTCTCTCTCTTAGAGCCAACATCTTCTCTCTCTCCATATCATTCCAGCACACCATGCAGTTTAGTAGTTGCCAAAGCATCTGGAATCGCCAACCATAGCCAGATATTGTTAGTGCTCCTAGCCGTCCATTCCCTTGCATGCCATAGTTACAACTACTTCGACCAGCTCTACCACCTTCTCTCACCCAAGAAGTCGCAATGTAGAGCGTTCTAGATTTCTTTGCTATCCCTTCTTTACAGTAGCTACCATTCGATAACTTTCTCTCTCTCTCTCTCTCTCTCATGTTGCTTTTACATGCAACTGGTTTTGCTCTCGCCCCTGCATGCCCTGCAACAACTGATTTTAGCCAACCAGCCACCTTTCCCCACGCTCCACACATTTGATTTGGCACGCAGCTACTTGCAGCCAATTCACTATCGCTCTCTCCCTCTCCCTCTCTTGTCTATTGCCGAGACCATGCAGAGGGTGACAGTATCTCCCTCTCTCTCTCATTCGGTGGTAGCCCACCCCCTGACTCACTATCCATCTCTCTTTCTCTTGCATGGATAGCAGCTCCACTGGATGTCTTCAACCCCACCAACTCTCCCGACTGGCTTTGCTGACTCTCATGGCATGTAGACCACACACCATCACCACCCAACCAATGTTCTCAACCGTTTCTACAACGCCAACTATCCTCTCTCACCACTGTCACCCCATAACCTCAGCTGGAACCCTCTCTCTCGCTGTCTCTTTCCCTTTTGTCCATTGCTGCTGACAACAGCTACACAACCACCCGCCACCCATCTCTCTCTCTCTTTATCCCTCTTTCTCTGCACGTCTCGACGCTTTTCTCTCACATAGTCTCCTAGGATAGTTTCACACGCCATTTTGCTATTCTTCTTCTTCTTCACTCTGTTCTCGTACAACTACCTGCACAAGTGGACACTGAGAGTTCTCAACTCACTACCCGGAGGTTTACGGACCTTGACAAAGCTCTTTTATGTGCTTGCTTCCCCAATCATCACGTGGTGCTGTTGTTGGTACTCGACAAGCTGGCCTCTTTGAAAGTGCTTCGGTTGTGTGTGTCCCCTAGACATACCTTTTGTGCTCGCTATCAGCTACCTCCCTAGCCCACTTTCAATTACGCACCTACAACAATTCCTTGCCTTTGAAACACCTCTTTCATGGCCCTCCACAACATTCGAATTTCCATTCTGCAGGATTACATCATCGGCAATGACATCTGCTGACGTATCGAAGTCTATCACTATTTTACCACTAGTCACTCAACTACAGATTATTTGGTACCCAACACCCTATATACTTGGCATGAATATGTCAAAGGGAAACCAGGATTTCGTGGCCTTTTGGACCTCAACACACCCCGCCCGGGCAACATTGAGTGGGCTAAAGCAAAACTTCGCATGGGGGAAATCCGCATCACCAATAAAATTCTTAACATTAATGCTTTCGACTTACTGCACTCATCGATAGTGGAAACCACTCGGGCTCGTAAAGCACTCATCCTCAACCAACAGTGGAGCTACTTTCCCATTGTTATGTTTAAAGTTTGGGACATGTCTGTCAAGCATAATGTCTATCAGTCTTTTCATTGTGTACCACCTGACCACTTCCACAATGTCTTTGGTAAAATTTTATGAAATAACCCCCACAATACCTTCATCATATATGATACTTACCACAAACCACGTATGTCTGCGGACTTTGGGGAGGTTTGCATTAGAAATCGATGGGATGACCTTTCACCCTATCTATCTGACCATCTAATGGAAGAAAGGGCCAAAATCCACTCACATGAACACATCCCCGCTACCAATCTTACCCTACCTGATGCTTGGTACGACGACCATAAACGTTACTTTTCTCGCCTCGAATATGGCCCGTGGCAATCTCAAGAACCACAACACAACCGCTTTGACTGGAAAGAAATGACTCCATTGTTGCAGGTTACAACTAGGAGGTAGAGGTTCACCGTATCTATGGTGACAAAAAGCCCATCTAAATGTTTTTTTCAGCTGTCATTTTTCTTGATTTTTGTCTATGCCTATATTATACCCGACATAAAATCTCAATTTTCATCTCGACATCGCCAGCTCATGGAAAATAATCATCTCTTTTGCTTGCTTCTTTTACTACGCCATTGCTGTCCAGCTTTACAAGAGAAAGTGTCATGGTGGTCATTACTATTCACACTTTGAGTTTATTCATTGCCTTTGTCTCTGTCTTGATTGCCATTAATCCAATGTTTTCTTTTATCATGATCCTCATATGTTTTTGTTACACTTCTCTAACTCATTTAAGGATTCACAAATATTTATGCTGCCATAATGCACACCACTCAATTCAGTCATCTCGTTACTTTATTTTGTCAACTCATTTTGACAGCTTCAGTGATAATATAAGGTCATATGTAAGAATGAATTTATATTTTTCTTTTCCAAAATTTGTGTTGAAAGTAGTTTATGCAATCCCCTTGATTAGTTTCTTCATTGGACCTACTTTTTGACCTTCGTATTGTTATCATACGACCCTCCTCTCTACTGCCACCCATCCCTACATTGCTCACAACTCTCATTACCAACTTTAAAATTATTCATACAATTAGTGCGTGCTTCAATTAGTTTTACAATTGATAAGCCATCATTTTTACTACTTTGTATTTGAGAATTACTTTTGCAGATAAAGCTATGAGTATTGGTTTCACGTCAACGAACCTCCAAGTATAAATTTTTACACATGCCCTCGGTCACACTACCTCACATACTCGTTGCGACATTGTACATTGTCATGGCACGGATCTCATCATGGGTTGAATTGAATTGGATGGCAAACTTTCTACACATGTTAGAGCTCCTACGCCTGAAGAGGGTATGACTCTTCGCTCCACATTGATGGAAACATATGGTTATTGACACGTGTCTTAGAGTGCCTATGCCTTGTGAGGCAAGCCTCTCCCCTTTTCAATATTGTTAAGGAAATTTATGGATGTTGATACATGTGTACTAGCGTGACTACGCTTGGTCAGGCAGGACTCTCCGTGGTTACATTACATGTGGAACTGGCCCACCACATTTGGTATGGATTGATATGAAAGGATATGATGGATTGGTATGGCAAGGTGGCAGGGTGACATATGGTGGTCTATTTGGCACAACATTTCTTACCAATGTTGCACTCCGCACCTATGCACATTTACTTCATTTTATTGGCACTCTCATTCCACCATACACATGTTATACATTTTTGCACTTTTAAATAGCTTCCTACTAATCATTCTTATTCTTTTGGGTTTTAGTTACTCATTGTGCTATGCAAGCATGTACCCAGCGTCTTGTACCTCGCACTCGACTCCACCAGTTATATACCTTGCAACTGAGGGCAGTTGCTTTTTCAACCTTGGAGTATGTTATGGATAAAGGATATGCACATTTATTACTCAAGTGCTCATTAGGAGCTATGGTCATTTGTGCCGACCGACCAATGTGTATTCATTTTGAGCATTGAAGAATGTATAAATGAAATACGTGCAAGAGGGAAATGCTCAATCTTGCACGGGGGGAGATTGCACCCAGTGTTCATGTGTTTCTTCTCTCCTCTCCTCTCTTCTCTCTCGCCGTGCTGGTGTGGCACTCCACTCTAAGAGGCGCATCCACACATGCTATTGGGTGAAAGCGTGGTTTGGTGGTACAAAAAAAGGACCTATTTTACTTCTACCAATGAGAAAGTGGGGAATGGTAAATTTTTTGTAGTTTAGGTCAAAACTTTTCGAACCTTGTGTTTTTAGATCTTCTTTTGAAGATCTATCCACTGATATATAGTACGATAGGATGTTTTTCATGTGACATGTAGAAATTGTAACTCAAAGATTTGTCAAAGGTGTTGTCAAGGACAGTCCTTTTTGTACCACCAAAGCATGCTTTTAGTCTATTCTGCTCTCTCACGCGCTCTCTATCTCTATGTTGGTGTACGACTTCTATTATGTGCTCACGGTATTTGCCAGGTATGCAAATTAGTCTATTTTATGGGTTGTAGTATTTCGCAGGGGCTTTCACGCATCAGTTTGTAGCAGTTTGTCCTCATTGAGCAAAGAACCTAGAAATATTGAGATATTGTCTAGAATGTGTTGCTACACACCTGGTTCATGATTTTCCAGAACACCCAAACAACAAGGGGAAAGCAATAATGAATATTATAAAAGTGATAGCGTCTTCAAGAGGATCCAAGGTAGAACCTACAGTTCTTATAAATGTGATGACAATAAGTCAAGCTCAAAAAGCCACCAAACACGCACTTGTTGAGGATGATTCCATATTGCCTATTCAAACAGGAAACGAGAACATATCAGTAAGAACTAGAAGAAAATTGTGGAAATCCAAACGTGACAAAATGAAAGCAAAAAGACTAAAAGAGAAAAACACCCTAGAGAAACTGAGCCGTAACAAGCAAAATATCAGTTGAAACAAGAAAAGGAAAGTAGGGAACAGATACAAAAAGAGAAATCATCCACAATGTCATCAAGAGGTTCAGTCTTGGTTGAGAAAGTGAATGAGCACTTAGATGCCATGCTGCAAGCTTACAAGGTTAGATTGAAACCCAATCAGACACTGGAACAAAGATTGCTAATGTATTTGTATCTAGAATGTGAAACAAAATGGATAGAAATGTGCAAACAACTCATAGAAAAAGCTCAAGTTCTAGTGCAGACAAAAAACATTAAAAACCCATGAGCAAGTAGTGCGTGTGCTAGTAAAGGAGAATGCAAGTGCACAAAAAGAAAACAAATTAGTAGAGCCAACTAAACCCAGGAATGAAAGCCATTGAATACGAGGGTTGTTGCGAACACAACAGATGAGGCCAAATCTCACGAGATGACGTCAATTTCTAAAGTAAACGAGTCGTGGCCACAATCCTTATGGGAGACATCAAAAACAAAAAAGATGGTAGTGCTACTTTATAGTCAACACCTATCTGTGAGATCAACATGGACCACAAATTCTATCCTGGAGATATATGATTTCTATACGGAGATGTTGAGTCTATAGCATTTGAAGAGAGCAAACCGCACTCTCTACAGACTTTTCCATCTTTCATAGGGAAACACAAAGCAAAATCCAAGGTGAGGGTTGTGCCATCTCAATAAAATCTAATTCTGCAGATGACTGACAGAAAGAGCCTGCACGAATTGATGTCATCCCCTATAAGATGCACCATTATTCTTGCATAACTTTTGAAGATCAGATCATATCTATGGGGACAAATGAGCAAAAACCTGGGAAAAATTGGAAACAACATGGCCAGAGAAACCACAAGCAAAGCCGATAGTGAATAAGGTGGGTGACTATTGTGAAGGAGAAGAAGGGAACACCACCTTACCACTAGAATACAAAGGAGTAACAACGATAGACATACTTGACAGTGGGGCTAGAATAGCCATTGCTACAAAGGGAATCTGAGAGAAATGGGGAAGACCAACTCTCAGAAACAACGTGCATGAAGTTGCAACTAGCAGATGGATATGTGGAGAGAGCCTTAGGGACACTGGAACAAATTGTTTTATCCTCTTGTGGAATTGAGTATGAACACACTTTTGCTCTAGTTGACTTTGAAAAAGGAAACAACTTTAAGGTTATTTTGGGACATGCATTCATGCGTCAACTCAAAATGGTTCAATATTGGGGCTATGACCATCTCTACTTATGGCACAAGGGTATCACAACCAGGGTTAGCATAAAAGATCATAGTTACAGGGATGCAAATTGCACTCGGTGGAAGACTTTGCTGTAACTACGGATTTAGGAACATAATTGTCTGCTTGGTTGGTGAAGGACGCACATATTTGGATGTGTAGAGCATCTGAATGTGGGAGCCTTAAAAAGGAGGATTGCATCCTACAGTGCTCTATAGAAGATAACTATTACATGAAAGAGCCATTTTTAGAGAATTTGTTTGAACCCTTTTGATGGGAGAAGGTGCTGGCAACTCTAGATGTGTGTGTGGATAAAATAACGCCTATGAAGTTCTGTGATGAGAGTGGCTATGACATAACTCCTTATTTTACAATAAAGGTATTGAGCGAAGCTAATGAAAATTATGAGTGTGAAAACAAAAACATGAGGCAAATAGGTATGCCATGAATCACCATGCGAAAGCACAAACGAAGGAAGAGAAGCAACTACATGATTATGACATCATTGACATACCTGAAGAATTGACAAAAGAGGTTGCAAGGAAGCCAAATCTAGGAAAATGACAATTGAAAGTAGATGAAGAAGCAATGGTTCCAAGTTCCACATCAAATGCCCAATAAACTCAAGATCAAGAGAAGAACAAGGATAATATAGAAGATTGAGTGTCTCCTATGGTGATCAAATTCAGCATTGTGGGATAACATGACTCAAAATCACGTGTTCAACTATGATAGATCTAGATGCGACAAAGAATTTAATGCCTTATGGCACATGGATAATGATGGGAAATATTACAAAACCAGGATCAAATTGAACTAGGGTGGATGGATCCTACATTCTACCATGGTGCTTGCACGCGTGAGAGGGGTGTGTGTAAGTAAGCAATATGACTCAGCCAAATTAGGTTCCAAGATAGATTAGCTTGGACTCATAAACACGGTCTTGAGTTAAGTGCAAGGTGATAAAAAGTTCACAAAAAGAGCATTGTACTCAAAGAAAAACTTGGATGATTTTCCATTCACCTTTTGGCCCCTTTATACTTGGCCATTCTCTACTACATTGCATATGGGATTGTGAACCTTCACCTTCTATCAACCCTTCTTTCTTTCAATTTCTACCAAACTTTCACAAACTTCAACACCCCCCCTCAAAGATACAATCTTTGCATATCCATGTCCTATATGCCTACTTCCCTAGAAGCATAGCCCGCAGATGGTGCTCCAGATTCCTTTAACCCTACAATGGCTAGCACGAATCTTGACAATGTCCAATATTTTTGCACTTTCCTAATCCCTTCACTCCACACTGAGTAGCCCAAAAAGGTGCCCTAGGCTTCTATAATCTTGTGTTGGCACATAAGCCAAGATGATCTCTCTTGCTAAGAGCCCCTCCCTGACATAGTGGTAATGCACCTCAATGTGCTTTGTGCGAGCATGAAAAATTGGGTTCTTCACAACTACCAATGCACTATGACTGTCAGTGTAGATAGTGTTGGCAGTGTCCTGTCCAACACCCAAATCAATCATAAGGTGTCTGAGCCATAGACACTCAATTGCAGCTGTGAAGATTTCCCTGTACTCAGCCTCACAACTAGAAGTGGCCACAGTAGGTTGCTTCTTACTCAACCATAATATGCATGAACTGTCAAGCATGAAACAAAAACCACTCATGGACACTCGTGTCAAGACAACCAACCCAATCTGAGTCCAAAAAAGCATGTAAATCTAGTGGTAATGATCTCCCCTTGGGATAAAACAACCCCAGATGTAAAGTGCCACTCAAGTAGTGAAAGATCCGCTTGATGGCTTGCCAATGCTTAGACCCTAAGCTATGCATAAATTTGCTAGCCTGTGAGACTACAAACTGAATATCCGGCCTCGTGTTGCATACATAAATAAGGCAGCCAATAGTAGTTTGGTAAAGAGTAACATTGGTAGGATCACCAACATCATGAAGAATCAATTTCAAACCTGTTTCCATGGGAGTGGCAATATGTTTGCAATCCTTAAGTCCAAACTTACATAGCAATGTCTCTATGTACTTGTCTAACACAAGGCAATACCACCATCACACTGCTTAAACTGTATACCCAAGTAATGATGCAATAGCCCCAAATCTTTCATCTTGAAAGTAGCATTCAAATCCACCTTAAATTCATCACTATGTCTCTCATTTGGTCCAATGATCAACAAATCATCCACATAGAGAACGATAATGCGAAGTACATCACCCTCACGCTTTACATATAATCTGCTTTCTACTGAACTATTACAAAAGCCTCGTTTGACCAAAAGAGTGTCAGCCTTCTCATATTGAGCACGAGGAGATTGCTTTAACCCATATAGAGATTTCTTACAATTGCACACTTTATCTTCCTGTCCTTTAATGACAAAACCGCGAGGCTGCGTTACATAAACTTCCTCAAACATGTCACCATTCAACAAAGCAATAATAATGTTTGACTGATGTACATCCCAACCAAAATGAACTGCCAATGCACATAGAATACGCACAGTATCATAGACAAGTAGTCATAATCTATACCTTTTTGCTGTGCATAACCCTTTTCAACAAGTCAAGCCTTATAGCGCGATCAATCTCACCATCCAGCTTGCGTTTCAACTTGTAAATCCACTTCATACCAATGGAATTTTTGCCAGGAGGAAAATCACATAAAGTTCATGTGTCAACTTTGAGGAGTTTGCCCAATGCCGTGTGCAATCCACAAAGGCTGCAAGCACATAATCTGTACACACAGACAAGCTCTACAACTAGAAAAGTTGTGTCATTCACCTCCTGTGCTGCTTCCATTGAGGGAATCTGTGTGCGTGCCAAGAGGAAGAAGCCATTGCACTACTGACTGCCCTCCTCGCTGCCATCGTACTCCTGCTGCTTGATCACCTATGCTCTCTCTCTCTCTCTCTCTCACACACACACACACACACACACACACACACACACACACACACACACACACACACACACACACACACACACACACACACACACACATACGAGGAAGAAGATAAGGCAAGAACAAACTTCATACGTTCTTTATGAATCAAAAGACTAGTTGTATAACCTTATCCATGGGTTGGGTCCATCCCTTTTACATATGAGTGCTTGGCACTAAACGAGTTTGGTGCGTAGTCTAGTGCACCACTCATTGGCAATCACCAACCCTAGACTATAGACTGACGAGAACGACAAGTCTGGCTGATTAACTGAATATAAATAATACTAATAAGGATGACATGCAAAATTAACACCATGTGTCATTTTCTATAAGTGCATCATATTCTGATTGCATGGCAACTGTCCAATTTTCTCAATTTTGTGCTTCATCAAAAGACATAGGTTCCTGAATATCACATAAGCTAGACACAGCCAAAGCATAACAATTTGATGCATAAGATGCATGGCGAGCACCTAAATGAGTACGACTAGACAAAGGTGCATCCAATTTACTTTCACACAAAGTATGCACCGACCATTTTGGCATACCTCTAGTCTACTCATTCTCAACCCTTTCCTCATCAAGTACATCATGTACATCTGCATCAGTAATAGGTTGATCTGTAACATTTTCAAAACCCCCCATAGGTTGTACATTTTCCTATTCGAACTTCCACCACTAAAAGGAGGCAACAAAGGGTCATAAATGTCTTGTGAGCTTACATTACTCTCTCTAGTACATGATAACAAGGGGTGAACGGAATCTTCCAAAAACACAACATCATGTGAGACCAAGATACGCTTTGTATGCGGATGATACAACATGTAACCTTTTCTTTTAGCACTATAACCAACAAAAATACATCAAGAGCCTTATCATCCAATTTTTTGCATTGTGTTTGTGGCACCAAAGCATAAGCCAAACATCCAAAAACATGTATGTGCTCAATAGACGACTTTCTATCATGCCATGCTTCATTTGAAGTCATAGACTGCAAAGCTTTTATAGGACACCTATTAAGTACATAAGTGGCACACATGATAGCCTCAAGCCAAAACAAATATGGCAAAGCTTGAGTTTTTGCAAGTGACCTAGCTTTCCTCTCAGCAACACCATTGTACATTGGTGTTTTATCCCACGTCTAGCTAGAAGTGCATTAAATTCATGAGACATATACTCCCCCCCTCGATCAGAATGGAGGGTGCCCATAGTATATTTCGAGACATTTTAAGCCATAGCCAGAAATTGTTTGAAGCACATAAACACTTCGGACTTTGATTTTAAGCGGATACACCCATGCATGCCTAGAGTAATCATCAATGAAAGTTAGGAAGTAAATGTAATTGCCCAAGGACAGAGTTTGCATGGGCCCATAAACACAACTGTGCACAAGCTGCACGCTACATCCTTTGGAAACTTTGAACGCTATATCTTACCCAAAATACAGCCTTCACAAACATGTTTGGTAGGTGCTTCAAGAGGCGGCAAAGAAGAAACCATATCAGGTTTTTGCAAACGCAACAAATTGGCATAATTCAGATGCTCAAAACATGCATGCCAAAGTTTTGCATCTAAAATATCCTTAGAATTCACAACTAAATTGAAAAAATTCTATCCACACTTGTCATACAAAGTGAGCTTATACAACCCATGGCATAAAATGCGAGATGCAACAATCTCATCACCAAAATTGAGATCATGGACTGTACATCTATCATCCACAAATTTGACTACAAGTCCAAGTCTAGCAAGTGCATATACACACAAATAATTCTTCTTGATCCCATCTACATACAATGCATCAATAAGTGTGAAAGAATTGCCATTTGCAGTAGTAAGCACAATCTTTTCAACTCAGTCAACCGGATAAGAGACATTGTTGGCACAAGTGACAGTATTCTCATGTGGGACATACTTAAGAGAGGTAAACAAATCACGATGTGAGGTAATGTGCTTTGTAGCACCATTTTCAAAACACCACAAATATGAATCTACAGCAATTGACATGCATGCATCATGGACAACAAGATCATAAGTACACTTTGCACTAAAAGCTCACTCTACATCTACATCAGCTGCACTTGTATTGGACCCTATAGTTGATCCAGCCTCTTTCTTCTTAGCCTCTTTCACCTTTAATTTTGGACACTGCTTGATCAAGTGATCATTAGCTTTACAATAATGGCAACACATTTTCTTTTTCCCCTTATCACTAGAATTCCCAGACAAAGTGCCGCCAGTATAAGCATTAGGAACATAAGATTTTCAACTCACAAAAGAACCATGAGAAGTAGTTACATTGCTGTTATCACATTAAGCCTGTTCAACTGCACGTTGTTTAGCCTTGTTTTTTTTGGAAAGTGACTCTTGCAACCACAATGTGCATAATGCATCAAACTTGACAACTTCAAGATTTCCTTGGGTCATAAGTCTCCAAGTACTAGCAAAAGTCTGGTAAGAATCTGGCAAAGCATCAAGAACAGTCTGCACAAGGGAACTGTAAAATATAACTTTGCCTGCTATAGAAATAAGTTTCTCATTTATATCCTTGACACCAGCAAGGAAAGTGTCCATTTTATCATCCTCATGCATAATGCTTGACACCAGCTCTTTGCGTAGTAATGCAAGTTTATCCTCATCGTGACTTGCATAAAGACAAGCTAGAATATCCCAAGCCTGTTTTGTAGCTTTTGTTGAACAAATGTGAGGAGTACTAGTGTGTTTGACAGAGAATGGGATCAATGCATGATCTTGCACATCTCTTCCATCCCAACGAGCTTGCTAAGCTAAGGAAAAAAAGTTCTAATAGTAACAAAACTTGTGGCATCCTCAATAGTGCCTGTATCCACAGAACCAGGGTGTACATCAATGCCTTGCATAATTTTCCAAATGCCCTTTGACATAAGGACATGTTGCATCATGTAAGCCCACATAGGGTAATTGTCCCCATCCAATCTATTCTCAACAACAAACATCTTGAACACATATGTGTTGTTGTCAGCCATGGAAAATGCTGCACCTGATGTGAAAATTGTCCAAAAAAAGGAGAAACAAAGCGGGAACAACATGTGCTATATAGCACAAACCGTAGAAGACTGTAAGGGACCTATTATGTAGAAATGGCACTAACAGAAATTTTGCACAAAATGATGAAATAGCACGTGCAATGCTACCTGTAGTGGAAACGGAGGTCGAAATGAGCTCAAATCAAAATTCTGAGCATACCAAGCTCTATGAGCTTACCCAAAGTATTTGTTGACCTGTTTTGATGCTCACCGAAGCTCATAGAAATCAAAGAAAGTGAACAGGCGTGCTGAAGGAGTACGAGCAGAAGTGCGACACGAGAGAGAGTGCGAGAAGAAGAGCACGACAATATGGTGAACTCGCTCTACTGTAATGTGTAGAGCATAGTGAGTTCTTATTAGGTTTTTACAAAAGAATATGTGTACATACCTGGCGGCCCGCCCACTTACTTGGGCGACCACATTGGGCTTTATACCCCAACAACCTCCCACTTAAAGTCCAATGTGGTACTTTAAGTGTGAGAGAAGCTACTATACAAGCTAATATACAAGAGATGTAGAGAAGTGATGTACTACCCTACACCTAACTGCTTGCGAAAATGCGCAAAGCTCTCTGAGGGAAGTCCTTTTGTAAGTAGATCAGCAGGATTTTCTGTGGTGTGAACTTTGACAAGCTGAAGTTGCTTATCCTCGAGCATTTCCCTGATGAAATGATACTTCACATCCACATGCTTTGTCTTTGAGTGATAAACTGGATTGCGAGCCAATTGTATAGCACTTTGACTATCACAATATAACACAGGCATCTCTTCTTTGATTCCCAAATCTGTTACTAATCAATTAAGCCAAATTGATTCTTTGCATGCCTCTGATGCTGCAACATATTCAGCCTCTTGTAGTAGACTGAGTAACACAATCTTGTAATCTAGAATGCCATGATATTGCTCCACCAGCCAATCTAAAGACATACCCTGACGTAGACCTTCGGTTGTCTAAGTCACCTGCATAATCTGAGTCTGTAAAACCCTTTACACTTAGCTCCTGACTCCCATAGCAT
Source organism: Adiantum capillus-veneris (assembly GCF_014529385.1). Lineage (NCBI taxonomy): Eukaryota > Viridiplantae > Streptophyta > Polypodiopsida > Polypodiales > Pteridaceae > Adiantum > Adiantum capillus-veneris. Next base: position 30,625,406 of record NC_140935.1, read on the forward strand.
ATATGCATACTCTTTGTAGCTTTCAGGTATCTCAATATTCCTTTCACTGCCTCCCAATGTTTCTTGCCTGGGTTTGACATGTATCGACTTACTACTCCCACTGCAAATGCAATGTCTGGGCGAGTAGCAATCATTGCATACATCAAACTACCCACTGCAGACGCATATGGAATCTTATCCATTTCAGCCTGTTCTTCCTCAGACACATGACAATCTTGTTTGCTAAGTTTCACATATGGTGGAAATGGAACACTCAATGCCTTTCCCTTCTCCATATTGAAACGTTGCAAAACCTTGTCAATATACTCTGTTTGAGATAACCAAATCAACTTCTTTGATTTGTCTCTCTCAATGCGCATACCAAGTATATGACTTGCCTCACCCATGTCTTTCATGTCAAACGATTTTGCGATCTTTGACTTCAAAGCTGAAATTTCTTCCAAGTGCTTGCCAGCAATCAACATGTCATCCACATACAAAATAAGGATCAGCCAACTGCCATCCTTAGCCTTCTTTGTATATAGACAGTGATCGAACTCACTACGTTTGTAGCCTTGAGAAAGCATAAACTTGTGGAATTTATGGTACCATGCCCTCGGTGATTGTTTTAAGCCATAAAGACTCTTTAACAACTGGCATACCCAATCTTCCTTGCCTTTCTCAACAAACCCTTCTGGCTGTTGCATGTAAATTTCCACATCTAAATCACCATGCAAGAACGCTGTCTTGACATCCATTTGGTGCAACACCAAATCTAATATGGCAACCAATGCAAGAAAGCATCTCAATGTAGTCATCTTGACCACCGGAGAGAAGACTTCATCAAAGTCAATGCCTTGTTCTTGCTTAAAGCCCTTGGCAACAAGCCTTGCTTTGTACTTTGGTTGACTATCATGAGCGGTGATCTTATACCTGTAAACCCATTTACAGGGTAGAGCCTTTTTGCCCTGTGGTAATTTAACTAGCTTCCATGTCTAGTTTTTATGCAGAGCTGTCATCTCTGACTGCATGGCCAATTGCCAATTCCCGGAGTCCTTCATTTGCACTGCTTCCTTGTAACATGAAGGCTCATTGCAATCAGTCAACATGACATAATTCATAGATGGAACAAACCTATCAGGAGGTCACGTGACACGTCCAGATCTATGCACAATAGGTGGCTCAGGCTCAGCCACAACTTGTGGTTCCACTCTATCCTGTCCTTGCTCCTCTTGAGCCCTGACATTTTTTCTTGCACGTGGAGGTCCATCTTCTTGGAAGACAACTCTTCTAATCTCCTCAACCCTCTTTGGTTTAGAATGATTTTTGGATTCATTAAAGTGAACATCATTGCTGCGGACAACCTTTCTAGATTCGGGATCCCAAAGTCTGTACCCCATCTCACCAGAATTACCATAGCCTAGAAAGATGCAGTTTCTACTCTTTGGCTCAAGTTTGTTCCTAAATTCCTTTGGAACATGAGTATATGCCTCACAGCCAAAGACTCTGAGATGCTTGTATGAGGGCATTTTGCCTGACCATACCATCTCTAGCACTGAATCCTTCTGCAAAACCTTGCTAGGAGATCTATTTACAAGATGAACAGATGTTGATATAGCTTCAGCCCAAAACCCATTTGGCAGCTGTGCATTAGACAACATACTTCTGACCTTCTCTTGTATGGTCCTATTCATCCTCTCAGCAACACCATTTTGAGGAGGATTTTAAGGAGCAGTAAGTTCACATTTTATACCTTTTGACTCACAAAAGTCCTGAAAGGCCTTTGAAACATACTCTCCACCATTGTCAGTGCGTAAGCATTTAAGCTTCTTGCCACTCTGATTCTCCACAAGTGTCACAAACGTTTTGAAAACACTAAACACTTCATCCTTCTGCTTGAGAAAGTAAACCCATACTTTCCTCGAGTAATCATCTATAAATGTCATAAAGTAAGAAGCTCCCCCTAGAGATAGGTTAGGCATAGGTCCACACAAATCACTATGAACAAGTGCCAACTGTGTATCTCTTCTACTGCTTCTATGCTTATGTGGCTGCTGTGTTTGCTTACCATACAAACAATGTTCACAGAATTCAAAATCATTAAATGAAAAGCCAGGCAAATAACCAGAACGAGACAAGATTTCCATTCCCTTCTTGGACATATGTCCTAACCGGCTATGCCACAAAGAAACGTTCGGCTGCTCGGTTACATTGATTACATTTTTAGAGACATTTGATACATAAATCATGTAAAGTCCTCCAGACTTTACTCCATGTGCTACTGTCATAGAACCCTTGGATATCTTCCACATGTTCTGTCCAAAAGTGGTGACGTAGCCAGCATCATCAAGTAAACCTGTGCTGATCAAGCTCTTTGTAATTGCGGGAACATGTCTCACATTCTTCAGCGTGAAAGAAGAGCCATTCTGAAACTTCAATTGAACATCTCCAACACCTAAGATCTCACATGTCTTCCCATTGCCTAGCCGAACATGATCTTTAGTGGTCACATAAGCGGTAAACCACTCCTTGTTTGGAGACACATGAAGTGATTCCCCTGAGTCTATAATCCAGTCACTCAGTGCATTTCCATCAGATGCTGTAAGAAGAGCTGACTCCATTGTATTCTTCAAGAAGTAGATGTCTCCTGACACTAGATTGTCATCCTCTGCAACAATGTTTGTTACATTTATTTCTTGAATCTTCACTGAGGACTTGTTCTTCTCACCATGGTCTTCAGCTTTCTCTTTGCCTTTTTCTGCTTTCCATTCTCTGCAGTCTCTTTTCATGCGACCCTTCTTGCCACAATGGTAGCATTCTATGTCACTCTTGCCTTTAGCACTCCGGGACTTGCTACGAGACTGATTCCTCTTTCCACCTTTGTACTTTTCTTTGGTCCTTCCCCTGACAACTAAGGTTGTTCCTTTGCCTTTGTCCATTGTCTTTCTATTGGTTTCTTCAGTAAGCAGACTTCCTTCTACACCTGCTATGTTCAAACCATCTGGAGGTGCAGAATTACTCAAAGCTGTGCGAAAAGTGTCCCAACTTTCCGGCAATGTGATCAACAGGAACATAGCTCTAACAGGTTCATCAAACTTGACACCTTGAGATGACAACTGACTATAGATTTTGTTGAATTCATTCAGATGATTGGACATAGGTGTCCCTTCTTTCATCTTCAAGTCAACAAGCTTCTTAAGCCAGTATACCTGTGAAGCTACACTCTGCTTCTCATAAAGATCACTCAGCTTTAACCATGCTTGATAAGCCGACATCTCGTCTGCTACATTGAAGTAAACGCTTTCTGCCAAAGTCAGCATAATGGTAGAAAGTGCCAATTCATCCATTTTGCTCCATTCATCTTCGTCCATATCTTCTGGTTTTATCCCCTTGACCTTTATAGGTTTTATCTGCTTCTTTTGTACCAACATGTGCCAAATCTGCTGCTTCCACAATGGGAAATTGGTTCCATCCAACTTCTTGATAGTGTAAAGAGCAGTGTCCTGTGATCCAGCCATAGCTACAATTCACAGTAGTTTACTTTCCTAGGAAAAATTCGGCAGAGTTTCCCCTGTAAACTGACCTCTGAACCAATATCAACCTGTCAAATGAACCAAGAAAGCTTCAGATTCTGCAGAAATTTTGGCAGAGTCTCCTTTGTAAAATGGCTCTGGTGTACTAAAAACAGACCAAAAAACAGCTCAAAAAACCACTGTCTCTCTAACACTGTAAGCTGGGGTAAACCTGTCCTGCACCTGTACTGTCTCTGACTGTCCTGTCACTATCCTGTAAGCATAGACTGCGACAATGCCTCAACGGCAGTAAAGCAAAGATGCAATCCCAACTGTCTAACTCACAGTCAATAAATCCTAGCTACCTATCTAAGGGTGCTCGAGGGATCGCTCCAAGACCTGTATCACCGAAAGGATCTCAACATTCGAGAATCCCCCAGCTCAATAAAACCTCACTCGACCCTCAACAAAGGCTGCAGTAAATCTGACAGTACATAGACTTCCCACAAAGTCATACATCCACAAATTTCCCACTATATGCTGTAACCACTGCGGCGGTTGTTTGCTGTGTGACTCACAGCGAGCAAACCCTCAACAGACATACATCATCTCTGACAATACATCCCATGTGGAAGTACCTGCAATGTCAGGATGAAATCTGTAATATCAAGCAGCAAACACAAGCTACCAGATGAACTAGTGGATGTCGCCTACAGTCTGTGTGTAGATGCGCCCGTGTCGTATGTGACACGCCTCCAAGAACTGTGAGCCGTCCTTCGATGTGTAGACAGCCACAAATCAACACTCTGGGAGTGTCGATATCCTCAGCACCTGCAGTCGTAGGCCGAAAACCCCAAATTTGCAGAGTCAGATCTGCACCCGTCGAGACCACATAGTCGAAAATGGCCTGCGCAGACCTTTGTCGAAGCCGAATGGTGGCCGAGATGACTGTCGAATTTCACTCCAATCTGAGTTGGTGACTCTAGCCTCCTGCAGTACTGCCCCGAGCCTCGATCTGAGCTCTAATACCAGTTGAAGGAGTACGAGCGGAAGTGCGACGCGAGAGAGAGGGCGAGAAGAAGAGCACGACAATATGGTGAACTCGCTCTACTGTAATGTGTAGAGCATAGTGAGTTCTTATTAGGTTTTTACAAAAGAATATGTGTACATACGTGGCGGCCCGCCCACTTACCTGGGAGACCACATTGGGCTTTATACCCCAACACGTGTCCTAGAGCTGCTAGCGACTAAGCTCAAGAGGACACAACCTACTCTTGATACCAATTGTTGGAATTAGGGTTGGAGGGAAACACACACAGCTTGAAGAAGACAAAGGAAGCTCAAAACACACAACAAAGAGTGTATTACTTAGTGTGTAATGGAAAGATTAGATAGCCCTATAGTGATGGGAGGGAAAAGATGCTCGGACGGTTCTAAGTGTGCTCACACACATCGCTACAACATGTATATGGTAACAAATTTGGCATACAAAAAATGGGTGGTCTTACCTAGCGCACAATTGTATTGGCAGTGTCTAAACCCCTTTTGACAACTCACACACACTTGCAAGTCATGGATACATGTATTGTGATCTTACAATGGCATAGGCTTCAATAATAATCAACAGTGAAAGACAACCATTCTAGGTTTGCACACAGTGGCTTACGTTAACTCCATGGGATGTGGTGCAAAGTAAACTCAGTGGGCATTTTCCCTTGCCAAGGTCGGATAGGGATTTTGTGAAATGGCATTTGATTATGTGTGGGAACTGGCACTTTGCCAAGTTTCAAGAGAATGGAGTTAAATTACCCCCACTTTTTTCAAGGTCGGCATAATTTTTTTGATGCTCCCACAAAAAGAGGACAAGAGAGTGTAGGGATGCAAAGGCTGGGATCCACAATGCATAGCCTTGGCACAAAGTAACACCTATATTAATACAATCGGGGTTGGGGGTGGAATCTCGAGGCGCACTAAACCTGGCCAGCAAGAAAAACGAGGCATGCTTGCGAGATTTGAACCCATACCTCACAATCCAAGTTTAGGGTCACATAGGCTAACCACCTCACCCGCATGCATATTGTGCATCCACAATCGTTTTTGCGATGTAATATTGTAAGTTGACATGCATTGCCCAAGTTGTCCAAGTTTAGTGCGTGTCCAAATTTAGTTTTTGAGCAGACATCTGCGGCTACGATCTCTTCGGCCTTCATGCGTGAAATTTCCTGCCCTTGATCTTATACCCCCCCAAAGTTCAACCCCCCCCCTCCCCCCCCAAAATATAGGTGTACTTAGTGGTGAGGAATGCAGAGGGCGAGGGGCAAGGGTTCTTGGAAATGGTGTCGTGCCTCTATTTGAGCGCCTTCCTTCAGTCAAAGGTTTTCTGTAAGAGCCTTAATTCTGAAAACTTTAAGCGCCCCGAGCTCACTAGTGCCTGTTTCCTTTTCTCTGCCAACACAAGTTCGAAAGGCCTTCATGGCTCCCAAACGCAGAGAAAGGCCCTGCAAGATGGATAAACCTGTTGATGATAGCAAGAGAAGCTGCCAAAGAATAGGAAGACTTGAACTTTGCACGATGCCGAGAGTGAAGGCCATCTGAAATCAAACTGTGAGTACCACAACAGCTCCCTTTTTGCTTCTGATGCTTGCAATTTTTGCAGTGCCCTACTTTGATGCCCTTTGGACTCCCAACTACCCCTGCAGTCCTGTTTTGGCTTGGCGCTGCAATTTTGGCATGCAGTTCCGAACCTTGGAGGAGATTGACAGTGATACCCGTGTTGTCTTGGTTCGTAAGAAAATAAAAAATATTGTGCTCGGTAAAAGGTTGACCTTGGTTAGAGGGAACAATGAGATTTTTTCGTAGTTGAGCTTGTGTTACTAAGCAATGCTCTAAAAAAATGAGTTATTTCCTTCAAACAAATAATCTGTTAGACTTTCATCTAAAGGAGTTGCCTTGACTCATAATACATTTTTTGGGGCTTCATAAATGAAGCGATGTCATGCTTTAAATGAAGGGTTGTGTTGCATATTCTCTCCATATGTCCCTATTGAGAGTTAAAGGGTTTACTCAAGGTAAATATAATGAAGATATGAGCGTTAAGGAGAGTCTCTCAATGATCAAATTCAAGATGCTATCTTGCCCTAGTAACAATGGCTCTGATACCAAGTTACAAAACCGGGATCAAATTGAACTAGGGTGGATGGATCCTACATTCTACCATGCTGAATGCACGAGTGAGAGGGGTGTGTGAGAGCAAGCAATATGACTTTAGCAAATTAGGCTCCGAGATAGATTAGCTTGGACTCATAAACACAATCTTGAGTTAAGTGCAAGGTGATCACAAGTTCATAAAAAGAGCATTGTTCTAGTAGAAGAAATAAAAGTCGCAACATGCAGAAGAAAAGACCTTCCAAGCAAGAAATGCGACAAGTATGGGTGTCAAAGTCAAACTTCAACCAAGCTCCCCAACAAAGACAGGTGCAACATCGGTGGATGATTCTGGTCAAGCTACTTGAAGCACAAAGATTTTATGAAGGTAACACTCAAATATGGTTACCAAAAGTAGTATCTCAACTTGAAATAAGGAAACGCAGTCATATAGCATGCTACTCAACCCAAAAGCAAGTAGTTGTAACAAAGAGCCAATAGAAGCCAACCACAATCGAGGATGCTACAACCTTTAGATGGATACCTCATCATCTACAAAAAAACAAGGCTTTTACAATGGTAATCCTCAGGTCTGGATATCAACGCCTAGTCTCCATGAAGCCAAAGCGGAAGAGCAAATGCAAAAGACGATCGCACAACAACCAACAACAAGGTGGGTTTCAAAATCTCTAATGGTAAATCAATCACAAAGAACCCACACATATTGACAACCGCTTCACATGGAAGATAAAGCAAAGGCTCCATCAGCCCCTACTACTACCGCACAGAACATGTTTCACAAACCAGTTTCAACATATGACAAGCAAGTCAAGAGGACCCGAAGTATGCCAACCTCTGGACAAAATGGTGGTATAGAACAACACAATTAAAGAGGCCTAAATCTCAAGAACTTCTAGAATTGTATTTATGGCCTTGAATAGGTATGTCCAAGTCGCCATGGAAGATACATGGCATAAAAGTCATTGTTGAAAAGCTAAGCCACTAAATGAGTGAGGCGTTAGTCCCAAAGTTTCATATAATATTTTTGTGGTGTAAGCGTCTTAAATATTCTAGGTATTGCTCAAGTTGGAAGAGTTGAGCATATTTTATGTGTGTCTCTCATGCTGGTGTAGGTGAGCATAAGAGTCGAAGTCTATGTAATTTATGTCTGGTGAAGTGAAGGAGACAGTCCAAAAGACACTCACACACTGAGCACAGTGAGGTAGAAGTGGATAAGCTTCTACATTGGAAACCCTTCTTGGAAACATGGAGGCTATTGCGAGGTCCTTTGATGTCACATGTGCTACAATTGTTTCTTGAAGCACCATCAAATCTCTCTTTCGCATTGCATGCTTTTGTTCTATAAATTTCACATATGCATATAGAGCGTCCATAATTGGCACTTACATTAGGCACTCTTTCTTTGTTTCTCCGAAGCACTCACCTTGCATGACAGGTACTTCAAGTCCAACTGCTCAACTCCAGTAAGAGTGCTTACCAGAGGCACTTTTTTCCCACAAAGTTTTTTCCCTTTGGTTATCTAGGTTTTAGACCCTATTCTAGAAACACTTACCATCATCTTCTTGTATATATTCCTTCTACATAGGCAATAAGAAAATGGCTACCAAAATCAATAGTCAGAGAATCAGAGCAATAGCTGCAAGTCTCCACTACCTGTCCAGAGAAAATCTTACCTTCAAGAACAACAACAAAGCTCCAAACAAGGTCAAGATGAAGAGTGACATAAAAATCCAACGGACAAGCAATGACAACGTTAGCAAGAGAGCTCTCAACAACAAACATAAGGAGCTCAATAGTGCTGAAGTTAGTGAAGTATTGCAAGATACCAAGAACAGGTCCATTATCAAGTTAATGACAAAGACATGCACATCAAAAGCCATCTCCACAGCGAAAAGTGGCAACAAAGAGAAGAATGATCAACAAGATGCAAAATTTCCTCGATAATTGAAGTCCAACACACACATCAACCACAAAACACAACATATATGAACCTCTCAAGGAAGGGGGGAAGGTCATCAATGACAAAGCACATCCCAAGCTAAAGACAAACCGTGAAGCAATAGTTGAAGCCAACCCTAGCAACAATATTGCAAATGATCATGTCAAGGGAGGACACGAGCTAGGAAGGGGCGAATGTTGGCGGCCAGTGATCGAACGAGCACCCACTTGGCCAAACACCTAGCCGGACACCACATTTGTACTTAATAATTATTTTTTCGATTAAGTGTAGTGATACTTTGTGTAAATCTTGATTCCATAGTAGCACGTTGATTCCCTGAGTTGTATTTCTATCATGATAAGTGTAAAGGCCAATGTGAGCAGGCATTGGCCATTTATAACCTAGGTATAAAAGTCAATAACTTTAATGTGAAAGGAGGCTTATCTTTTGAAGAAGAGAGAGCTCTAATGTACGTACGTTTTAGCGACTATGAAGCTCGAACTTGTAATCAACATAACTAACGATTTGGTATACCATTTTCAGTTGTCAACTGCTAGGGACTTGCTAAACACCGTGTGCAAGCCACATGGCTACAAGCACACAACCTGCACATACAAGCAAGCTCAACAACTACAAATTGGTGCGTCACTCACCTCCTATGCGATTGCCATTGAGAAAATTTGTGTGCACACCAAGAGGAAGAAGCCACCGTGGTGCTGATCGTCCTCCTCGCTGTTGCTGTACTCCTGCTACTCGATCGCCTATGCCCTCTCTCTCTCTCATGCTCACAGACAGATAAAACAAGAAGATAATGCAAGTGCAAGCTGTATACGTTTAAAATAATAAAAAAGACTAGTTTACAACCAATCCAACGAATTGGCACTAAATGAGTTTGGTGCGAAGTCTAGTGCACCTCTCATCGACGATCAGCAGCCCTAGACTATAGACCTATGGGACCGACAAGCCCGACCCATAATTGAATACAAATATTAATAAGGATGATATGAAAAGTTAACATGTCCCCCTTCTTGATGTAAATTCCGTCCTTGAAATTTAGGAAGGTCTATCTAAAAGGCTGGAACTCCATGGATCCACTGTTATGGGTCTTGTAGTACTTAAACATCTTGATGAGAGTAGTGCAGGCCCATGGACGTGCCCTCAGTCAAGAAGTTTAACACTACAAGAAGTTGCACTTGTTCTCAGCCACAACGCAATCATGATCTTCACTCGAGCAGTGTAAAATCAACAAGAAATAGCACACTAAGTGCATTCTCATAAGAACATGGGTAATTAAAAGTCATATGCAGTGAATAAGCATAAAGAATGATTGGTAACAAAATATTAAACAATTTGCTGAATCATAAATATTAAAATGCAATATAATTGAGCTCATGAGTAGTTGTGAAGGTCAACAAATTAAAAAGTCTAGCATCACTAGTTTAACTATCAATAGGCTGTAAGGGTTAACTATTAATACCATGGGCAAGCTTCTCAATTATCCCTAGTCAATTAAGATGTTTAATTGTGAGAGCAGAGTGTTTCATGTCCCAGAGTTGACTAGAGGCTTGACTAGAGGCTATACCTAGAAGACCTTCAAGTTAACATATGATAAACGAAATCACATACGAACTCATCACCTAAATTGTTCCCTTTGTGACAACCCAAAGTGTTTATTTTATAGACTTTGTTGCCATATAGAGCCTTAATTGATCTTTTGAGCTATTTTTGACATTTTTTAAATTTTTTTTTAAAAGTGGCTTTTCCTTTCATTGATTTTGAATTGTGTAACTTTGGGGGGACATTTTGACACTCTCACCCTCCCCAAGCTCATCACAATAGTCAAACTTCCTTTAAAATACTTAAGCTAAAGATCAAGAGGGATTAAACCCACTAGAAAGCACTGGCACACTACACGCAATGCTTCATAATATCGTATTTCTTATGGAATGGAATCTGAGAAGTTGGACACTAACAATTATGATCATGTGTGCGTGATGTAGCAGGTCAAGGTAGCTAGGTCGTGGGCAAGTGGCTAACAACAGATAGCAGGACATGGTATAATCCAATAAGACTTAGGGTTTTTAGTTAGTTCAATAAAGTCCTTTATTTCCAAAGTGAAATGTAAATAGCCTTATTTATGAGTTGGCCCTTTTTGGAATTAATATATATACATGCCTAGAGGAAGCCAGCTCACTCTAGACATGGGGGGATGATTGTATCCAATGCTCTCTCTCTCTCTCTCTCTCTCTCTCTCTCTCTCTCTCTCTCTCTCTCTCTCTCTCTCTCTCTATGCATGGCATCCTCGGCCTGGATGGGCGTGCACGTGAGTACAAGATGTGTTTTCGCCATCACAACAAAAAGTCGTATCAGAGCCCAAGCCTACACTCCGATCAATTTCAACACTATGAATTTAGGCTAAGCATGCAAAGATAAGTGCAAGTTGATCTTAAGTAGTATGATTATGTACAAAGATTGCTTAAAATTTTCATCTTAATTGCTTACTGATCACATCTTGATTGCATGTAGCAGTAGATAAAATTTATCTCTGAAGGGATTCGAACCCATATCTTCCCCTCCATGAAGAAGGGAGCACGACCGTTTGTGCTATAGAGAAGCAAGCCAACGGCACATGAGGACGTGTACAAGCAAAGCATCAGTGATGAGGGAAAGCCATAAGCAACATCAGATCATAACTAGGTCATGAGTGATCAATGAGGACGTTCGAGAAACTTGAAGCAACTCGGAGGCACATAATTGCGTTTGGCGTAGCACTATGGTTTTAGGGGCCTCTTGTTCGGCCGGCAATGGAACCAGGCCCTTCAGATAGCCATTTTCAAAAAAATAAAAAAATTCCCATAACCTTAATACAATGAGCCTTAAGCTCATGCTTGGCAGCGTGAAACCTGCACAGACGGGAAAAGCAGCAGATGAGAAGAGTTCTCGGTGAAAGGTGGAACCATGCTTCCAATGTTACCTAGCACAAAAATCTCACCAGGTCCACGACTCAACACAGTGCATGGATCCCTTAAGCCTTCTCACCACAAGTCCTCAAGCTTTCAAAGCTCTCATCTTGCCTCTCCTTTCCACAGAGCAGCCCTCCGAGCTCCTCAAGTCGCCCTGCTCTTTTCCCTCCAACAACTCACTCTTCTCCTTAGTCTTCAGCCCTGCGGGTCCCGACCCTCCCCTTCCTGTTGAAATGCGAAAAACGGGTAGCCGCCAGTTGCCTTGGACAAGCACTAGTTGGGGGGCATCACCAGCCGGGTCCAATCTAGGCAAGCGAGCTAGCAAGAACAAGCAGCACCACAAGCGAGCAGTACGCAACGACTGGCATGGCAATTGCAGAGCGGATGCCAATTTTTATTATTATTTTATTTTTAACTTTTTTTTTTCTTTTCGCCTTCACCCATCGCTTATCAGCCACCTCACACCCGCCATGCAATTCATTACCAACCAGTGTCTCTCTCTCTCTCTCCCTCGACCAGTCCTCCTGTGCATGGCGGCCGACCCATTACTCATCCACTGCATCCCTTCTCTTCTTTGGTTGCGTTGGCCATTGCATGCACGACTGACCTCCACCCCCCACCTCATTATGGCTTTACCAACCAACACACCAAATACACACCTCTCTGTTATTCATGGTCGACTACACACTCTCTATCAGTACTCTTTTCTCTCTAGCTGCCTTGCAGCCCCGCACGGGATGGCCCTGACCACCCACACTTTTTGCAACACTCGTATTTTTGTGCGCTTGATGAGCTTCTCTCTCTCTCTCTCTCCTCTCTCTCTCTCTCTCTCTCTCTCTCACACACACACACACACACACACACACACACACACACACACCTCTTAGGATACTGGAGAACGGGCTGGCATCTCAAGAAAAAAAAAAAACCAAACACAAAAACCTCACGGGCCCCTTCCACACACACCCCCATCATACATGTTGTTCACACACACACACACACACACACACACACACACACGTTTTTTGGAATGCTTCTTTGCCTTCTTTCCGACACGACCTTCTTCGCAAAGTGAAGTGACACCAGTGACGCAACAACCTAATGCTTTGATACTCATCAACGCAATTTGGAGACGCGGAAAATCGCATTGCACCTCATCACCGCAATTTGAAGTAACTAGGCTACATCGACACTTCTCGAAGACAAAGCAATTTTGCCTCGCATCGCATACGCATACGCATACTCATACGGCGTTGTGCATACCATCACACACTTTTGAAGTGCTGCATCATGCCAATCGAAGATTCTCTTCTCCTTGACCCACTTTCTATCGACCAACAGATCGAGTTTCTCCAACAAGATGTCAAAGAGCTCCAACATCAACTTGCCAAATGTGACAAACGTGACCGCGACGCAAAGCTCAACGACAAGAGACTTGCCAAAATTCTCAAGGCCACTTTTGACAACCAAGCCGACCGTAAAGAACAAAAAATCAATCGTTGTGTCTTCACTTTCTCTTGCTATGATGACCGCAAAATTGGTAACGTCGTCCTTTCTTGGCTTAGTCAATTTGATAATTACTTTGCTGATGAATCCTTCTCCAAGAAGGACAAAATCAAGTGTGCCAAGAACCACATGACCGGTAAGATTTTGCTTTGGTGAAATGTCATACGCAATGGCGCACAACGCCCGGCCACTTGGCTCAAATTTCAAAATTAAATCAAGCACAAATTTCTCCCACCCCAATTCCACTCACAGGCTCGACGTGCTTGGTCCACTTTCTCTTGGATAGAAGGCAAGACAATGAGCCGATACACTAACAAGTTTTGGCAACACCTACTGCTCTTGCGCATGATGGAGTATGTTCCTGAAGATACGCTTCAAATCAAGTATGAAGATGGACTTCAACGCAGTATTCAAGCCAACCTCCATTCTTTGAAACCCGCCACTCTCTACGAGGCGATTTCTTATGCACATGATGCTGAAAAGGAGATCAATTCGATCATGCATATGCTACAAGTTAATCCACCGTGGCACCAACCACCTCCTTTCAACAATTTCTCACGCTTCAACAATAATTGTAGGTATCACCCCAATAATTATCAGACACTACACACTCGCAATTTTGCACCTACATGTGCTTTGATTGCTCCACAGAATACACCACATCCATGCATTGTCTTTAACTCTGGTCCACAACACCCTTCTTTTCTTTGTGTTTTGCATAACATTGACATTCATCGTATCCTTTTGTGAAGATCGTGACGCATCCTTAAATAAAGTGGCCACCGATAGCCTGATTCTAATACCTTTCTAGCAGTTAGTTGTCCTAAAAAGTGACCACCAACTGCACCCATGTGTGCTTCTTGCAAAGTCATCTTTTCCTTGCTTAGAGAGAGTTCCAGCAATCGAGCAATAAAGTTCACGTTCCTTGATTAACGTTTGAGCTAAATCCTTTCGAAGCTCATTGGGGGGAAACCCATTATGTCATAAAATCTAATATCTAACCAACCCAAATGATTTTGTCATATTAGACCAATCATTTAATGTGGGAGAATAAACAGGAACAAGGGTTAGAATATAGACATGTGCTTTACAGATCTATCTCACCATGGGGCCAATGGTAAAGGGGTCCAAATGAGAGATGGTCTGTCAAAGAACAATGTTACCCAATGGAGCTTAAAAGACCTTAGGGTTGATTTCATTGAAGAAGTGTTGATTCCAAAGTTTAGTGTTAAAAGTCCTTTGACCTTAGGTAATCTAGGGTTGTGCTTGAGGTGGGAATCCGGCCCAAGCTTGAGGGGCTTAAGGGCCGAGCTTGTGGTGAGAGCTGGGCCCAAGGTTGAGGGGCTTGAGGTGTCACAAAAGTCAACACATATCCCTACAAGGAGGGGGGGCAAGCCATGCAAGTAGGTGGGGTGGTTGCTTGACCACTCTGTCTCCCAATTGGCACCCCTTGCTCAAGAGTCAAGTAGGACACATGTCAAGCCCCTAGCTAGGTTACCCTTAAGGAGTGTCCAAAGCGTATTGGTTGGCCTCCCAAGGGGTCCAATGATAACTAAGTAGATTTAATTAATTATTTTTGTATTTATCAAGTCCATAGGTAAGCTAGGGTTGTGCTTGAGGTGCCTGATGATTGAGATGCTTGAGATGCTTGAAGTGCTTGATGATTGAGATGCTTGAGGTGCTTGTCATGCTTGAGATGCTTGTCATGCTTGAGATGCTAGGGTTGTACTTGAGGTGGGAACCCAGCCCAAGCTTGAGGGGCGTAAGGACCAAGCCTGTGGTGAGAATTGGGCCCAAGGATGAGGGGCTTCAATTCTCACAAAAGTCAACACATATCCCTACAAGGAGGGGGGAGAGCCATGCAAGTAGGGGGGTGGTTGCTTGACCACTCTCTCTCCCAAAGGGCACCCCTTGCTCAAGAGGAAAGTAGGACACATGTCAAGCCCCTAGCTAGGTTACCCTCAAGGAGTGTCCAAAGCCTAATGGTTGGCCTCCCAAGGGGTCCATTGATAATTAAGTAGATTTAATTAATTGCTTTTATATTTATCAAGTCCTCTCTCTCAAAGGGGAAAGGGGGACACTTGTCCCAAGACTACCCTGGTTGCTTGTAATGCATCCTGCATGTAATTGGCCAGTGTTGTAGGGGTCCAATGAGCTTCAAGCTTGAGCTACAAGGGGGGTTCAACCAAAGCAAGAAGGGAGCTAGCTTGAAGGGTGTATTCTCCCACACACACTCACACACACTCTCATTGTGTGAAGTACAAAGTGCAAGAGCTCCATCTCCTCCTTCTCCAAGCTAGTAGAGACATTGAGAGCCTACACCAACATTCTTGGCTATGGAATGCAAATTCAACCAAGAGCCATGCTTCAATGCTTAAGCTTGCCATCTTCTCCATCTTCATTACTATTCTATTATGTATGCTAGCAAGAAGAGTGATGATAAGTGAGGAACTACTTCTTTCTCTTATGGAATCTTTCTTCTTCTTCTTCCCTACCCTCATTCCCCGCTAGCTCTCTCCACCTTCGAAGGTGTTTGAGGCCTTGGGACTGAGGCTTGGGAAAATGATTTTTTCAAATTTTATGTTATTCTCGTGATGCATGAAGCTTTCCATATTCATTGCATCACCTAGGTCACAAGGAACACAAAGATTGTATTGTACCAAGTCTCCCTTGATGGGTGAACCTATAATACAAATGCATATTGGAGGGGGGACCGACTCCACATAAATCCGGTCCTCAGCTGTTGTCATGTTCTCTACACTCTCTCTCTTGAAAAAGTATTGTTCATGCCAAGTTAACTAAATACTATGTTTATGTTGCTACCATCAATTAAGTTCACCCTCTATGCTCACAAAGTAATCTCACAAAAGTGCTCTCTCTAATTTCCGCTACTCTCAAAGTTCATAGGCCATATCTATTACATTGGTATCAGAGCATTTGGTTTCTCTTTTCTTGCTTAAGAAGAGAGGTCCTTAAGTAGCCTATTAATGGTTGATTTTGTTAATTATATTAGGGTAAGTGGGGCTGGGATCTATTATCGGTATTGTTGAGCCCCCTATGTGGGATATGGTGCACACTTCGAGAGCTTGTTTTGTTTCTTGACTTGAGCTCATATGCAAGTTAGATTCCCTTTCAAGCTCATTATTAATTTTTGCCAGCGATTCAATCTTTGAGTTTTTTTGCTAGCGATTCAATCTCTGAGTCACATTGATCACAAAATTTTGAGGCACTAGTAGCTTGGATGTCATTCAGATCTTCACTCTTCGTATCTTCAGAAAACATGTGCATTGCACTAACATATTCATTGGTGCAACATGCATTATTTCTTTACTCTCGTGTGTTACCCAAGTTGTTTCTCTATTGCCCCAAGTGTCTATGGTTGCTGCGAGTTGTACCCAATCAATGTTGTTCGACTCAACCATTCTAGGTAGGACATCCATATAAGGAGAGTCTCCCAATATCCATGTCCTTTTTACATGTGTGACAATAATTCAATGGACCTAAGTGAATTCCGGTGTCTGATCGATTGTTAATTATAAACCTATTCCCTAAAGGGTGCACTCGATCGCTTACAAGATCAATTCGGATGATGGAGTCTTGGAAATGTAAGTAGACATGATTTCTAAACCAGTCATGTACCATTTTAGCTTCCCTCATGAAAGGGCCCCCTAAGATCATCTCAAATGACATAGGATGCTTGAAGAAGTCCATGACAATGAAGGTATGCCTTACCTCGTGTCCAAGGACCTTGATCTTGAGATCTTTCAACATTGCAATAGGCGTAACAATAGATCCATTGGCCATTTTTTCCACTACGTTTGTGACTTCAAGATGAGGTATTACCATAGATTCCCAACAGCTTTTTGTTACAATGCTCACTCCTACACCACCATCAAGAATTCCCTTCATAGTTAATCCTTTAGTTGTGATTGGTAGGGTTGCATTAGATTCACTGCCTTCAAAGTATTTCCCCAACTTGATTCATCTAATTTGGGTTGTGGGTCCAAGCATTCCTCCTCAATTGGGATTTTGTTGGGCCTACTCATTTGTACAAATTGTGGTAGGCCAATTTTTTTAGTTCTCCATTGAGAAATGCTCCAAGAGCCAAACATAGCTCTGGATCCTCATAATACAATTTAGACATGATAGTGGTTCTGACTTTAGAGGCCATGAAATCCGTTAATTTTAGGGCACTTTTTGAGATTCTAGTCCATGACCAAAGACTGGTGAAGATGGGATCTCCATTTATTTGATGGGGTCCAATACTCCCTCGCTAAACATTATTTCAATCAAGAAAGGATTATGCTCAGTTTCTGATGTTTTGATCTCACTTTCCTCCTAGATGATACTAGGTATGGCCAACGGATTGGGATCTCCTTGAGGTTGCAGTTGTGCGGGGAACATTGTATCCGTAATCCTAATCCGTCTAGGTTCTAGCTCAAGCCCTCTTTGGGTCTCCTCTACCAAATTCCTTGAATGCTCAACTCGCTCAATCTCCTCTACAAGCACTACAAGAGGTTGTGTGCTCTTGTGACGCTGTTAGCGACGGAAATACATTGGGTTTTTATAACCCCCAGCGTCGCTAAAACCGTCGCTACGAGCGTCGCTATAGACGTCGCTATATGCGTCGCTACATAGCGACGCTCATAGCGACGCATATAGCGACGCCTATAGCGACGTTTACACAGAAGACTATAGCGACGCTTATAGCGACGCTACAGAGCCATAAATAGCGACGCTTATAGCGACGCCCGAGAGAATTTTTTTTTGGTGGCAGGGCATTGAATGCCCTGCCACCCATCAACCATATTGTACTTGATTCACTTTTTAAAAAAAGTGCAAAGGTAGATAATAGACCCAAAATAGTCACCCACAAGACGCATTGTTTGCAAAATTGACAATTGTACACATCAGAGGCAAAATGAATTGATTGGCAAATGTAATAATGACAATTGTACAACATCATAGGCATAAAGAATTGATTGACAAAAGGAACTGCGGTGACAAATGTAATAATATACATGGTTCAAAAAGACGTATAAAATCCGTCTCATGATACATAAGCTATGAGAAACCCTAAACTAATGCTATCTAGCTACGGCTAAACTGACGTCGTCTCGTCAGACGTCTCATCGCGTCCAAGCGGCGTATCTGTCGGATTCTGCAAAAAAACACAATAAGACAGCTTTCAGTAAGTATAAACATATAACGACATTTATAAAACAATACAAAAAATAAAAAAGAGTAAACCCTAATACTAACCATGCCGTCGCGAGAACTGAGAATGTCCATCAGGGCGTTTAAGCCCTTCCTGCCTGCGTACTCGCGCTCGTACGGTGTGGGATCACGTCCTGTCATCGACCACTGTCAAAACATACAAAGATTTCATTATGTTAGAACTAAAAAACTCATAAACCCTAAACTATCGAACATGCATAAAGAGCAATGTGAAAAGACTTACAAAATCGGCCTCAAATGATGCCCATCCACCGCTCCCCAAGTGGTGCGAGCTCCCTGCCTTTACTCGCGCTCTGGCTGCATCCTTTTGTTGCTTCCACTTGTCGGGATTCTCGCGCGCTGCTTTCTTCGCATTCTTCCAATCTTCTTTGGCCAGCCAATCTGGCCTGTTCCATCCATTCTTGATTGCTTTTTGCACTTCGGAACGCTTGTGTTTGCAGTATTCGCGCATTCGAATCTTCATCAGGTCTTCATTGAAGCGCTGATCCCGTGTTGGAACGGGAAACTCATCATGAAGTATGCTGATGACTCTGTTTTTTAAATCACTTGGTACTTCACTCCATTTGTTTAGTATGTAGTGTCTAAACAGCTGAGAGCAAAGACCACGCATGCGCGAGATCACCTTCTTGCCGTCATCATCCATGATGATGCCGCCGCTGATGTCGACGGAGTAAGGCAAGCCCTCTGGCCGGTGACGCGTGAACCTGGGTGTCCCGGTAGGGGTCTCTAGCGGCGTGTCGATGGGGGTACGGACGTCAGGTGTCTCCACCGGCGTCTGGGCCCCGAAGCGAGGAGTGTCGAGTGGGGTGGCTCCTGGCGGAGTAGGTAGAGGTGTGTAGCTTCTAGGAACAGTCAGCCGTGCAAAACCTGGCGTAGATGGCGATGCTGTGGCTGGTGTGGGGCGGGCAAAGAAGGGGAGGGTAAAGAGCCTCGTCGAACACGAGGCGGTGTGGAGGCATTGGTGGCGGAATCCCCACAATAACCGCCACCGCCACCACTAGAGCGCCGGTGTCTAGACGAGTGTGAAGCTCGTCTCGTCGACGCCGAAGCTTCGGAGCGCGCCGAATGCTCCGAAAGAGAGGGAGATGCGGATGGTGTAGGAACGCGCGATGATGCGCCAGAGCGATGACGCTCCACGTACCACTGTCTCTGCTGCGGTGACAAAGAAGAAAGAAACTCCTCATCATCCATACCTGCATTAAACACACGAATATTTAAACTTAATATTGAATAAATAGAGTAGACAATGACGCAAAGACCATTAAATACAATGACGTAATGACGCATATAAATACAATGACGCAATGAATCGAGTGATAGAAGAGGCAAGTCGAAAACTCAGAATTTTCAATCAAAAGATGTGAGCGCGAGTAGAAAAGAGCGTTATACACCATGGAAGGTACTTAGAGAGCCAGAGCTTTTACAACACGGAGCAAAATTGTTTAAATACAATATTTGTGGCTTTAAGAGATCTCTCTCTCATCCTCACATAACTCAGCATAACTTCCTATATCTATATAGAGCTCTCTGTTTAAACACATATCCTCTGTTTCATTTTGTAGCTCCTCTGCATGCACCCCATATAGAGTAGTAGCATCTTGATGCTCGTCTGGCACCACCGCAGCGGCTTCTGATTGAGCATCTTCTCTGATCTCCTCCATTGATGTCGTTGTGATTGGCACATGGTAGCCTTCATACGTCCTTGCACTACAAGGGGCTACCTCTATGACGTACCACCAGTTTGATGTAGACTTTGTAGGATGAAATATTACCTGCCAGAGCCACATAACTTACATGAGAGCTTTCAAGCACATAACTTGTAAAAGGGGGATGTTAACTATTTATATACTTACTTGTTCACAATGCTTGGGTAGTACGAAAGTGTCTCTTAGGTCAGTCCATTTCTTAGTAGAATCCACCTCAAGAAAACCAGACTCTCCTCTACGCACAGTAGCGTTGCGACCCTCCATGATTATCTTGAACCATTGCACGTCGAACAAGTCGACAAAAAATCCTCTGTAATCGATCCTCAAAATCTCTTGCAACGTGCCGAAGTAAGTGAGTTCCGCCACCACAGGATTTGCATCAGAGGAACGTCGTCGACTAGACTGTTCAAATTTTGCCATGATTCCACAATCTTGAGTAAAACGCTTTTTGTCGATTCGTTCCACCCTAAAATGTCGACCTTTAAACCATGCTGCTGTGTATGACTTATACTACAACGAACAAAGATTATGAGTGGCCGTTCAAATGTTTATAAATAAAGTCACTTGCTAGTCGTACATTGCAAACTTACCTTGGTCGCGCAACCCCGAGAGTACTCCCACTCTTCTTTAGTCACTTCGTCACCGCATTGTTGTGCGCTTTTCAATTGGTTGTGCAACCATCTTAAGCTCATGAAGGTTGGTAGGCTCTCCAGAACCGCTGGATAGTGCATCGGTGGTCGTCTTCCCCGTCTCCACTCGATTCGTGCCCTTTGTCGCTCTTGCTTTGCATCCTCATATTGTGAAATCCACTTTTGCATCACTGGATTGTGAAGCATGCAAAATCGGTTGATTTTAGCCTCTAGATCTTCCGTCATCTTCTTCTCAACACCGAGATTGCACATGACAATCCCAGATATGCGCTTATCATCTATGGTTCGCCATAGCGTGTCCCGGGATTTATCAAATCCGTCTAGCCACTCTCCAATGTACACTAGGGACTCTGATACCAACCAACCTTCTGCCATGCTACCCTCCGGACGTGCCTTTTGACGCACATATCCCTTAAGCGTTTTCATGAAACGCTCTAAGAAGAACATCCATCTGGAATGAACTGTGCCAACTATTTCCACCTCATCAACTATGTGAACAAGAAGATGCACCTGAATGGTTAGCATGGTAGTAGGAAAATGTTTCTCAAACATGCACACAAGCTCCGCAGCATTTAGTTTGGCGAATGGTATGGAGTCTACGTTGATCTCCTTTTGTGAGATCCATTGCACCAGCTTTGCAAGTTTGTAGATTGTGTTACGGATGTCGAGAGACAAACATCCCTCAATGGCAACTGGTAAAATAAACTGTATAGTATGTGCAGCAATGATATTAAAGTCCACATTTTATGCAATGATATTAAAGACCACTATGAACGTACCTGACACATTTTATGCCAATCGTGTGACTTCAAACCGGTAAGCTTTCCTTCTTTAGTAAAACACGTTCAGAGCGAGTGCATTACGCCAGTGGGGGTCCGCAAAGATCGAATGGCCTCTTTTACTTTGCGTTCTTGGGCTCTTGTGAAAATCCATGGTGCTTTAGGGAGTTTTATCGATCCATCAGACGCTGTTTGCGGCCAATATTGCTCCATACGATCCACATTTCTAAGTTGGTAGTATGTGCTCTTTCAGCAATCTACACAACATAAAAATATGATACAATCGTGTAAAAATCTATCAGATCATTGTACATTTAGAGTTCTAGTATTAAAGTAAACTAATTGTAATAGATCACCTGAAAATCGCTGTGACGCTAGTGTCACTCCATCCAAACTTTGCCTGCATGTTGAGAAGAACCAGGAGTGCTTTCAATCTAGACATACGTGCTCCATTATACAATGGCGTATCGGCTTCACTTTTCATATCATCATAGATAAGCCTTTCTGAATCCATGATCGTCTCGATCATTTCATCAATCTCGGGCTCAAACATTGCCTCGTTGGGAATGTGCTCTGCATGATCATCCCCCGAGCTGTCAGAGGCTACATCTTGTGGCCTCACATATGCTGCTTGACCAAAGCGCCTGCGAACACGTCTATTGGGTTGCAAGATTGCTGCTTGTTGGCCAGCGTCAGAGTCCGACGAGTTATAATTGGCAACAACTCGATCTATAATAGATGGATCGAACTCGCCAAATTCACGAACGTGCTGCAAAGAAACACGTCTTGTCCGTCGCACAGCATGCTTGCATTGATTACAAGGACATAAGACCCTTGTTGAGAGATAGGTGTTTCGGTTGGACGGTCCCACATCCTCGTCGCTACTCATAATGAGGATTAAAAACTTATAACCTGGACAACAAATTTAATATTCTATTGGCATTCTTCGTCTTATCTCTCTCTCTCTCTCTCTCTCTCTCTCTCTCTCTCTCTCTTTACCTCACATTCTCTAGTCATGTCCAATCCCCGCACACCTTGGTCTAGAGGTGCACGGAGATCAGAACCACCGGGTTATAATCTCGTCTTTATTGGTCAATACCTATATTTGTGGGTACAAGAAATCTACACACCCACGTCTACATGATACTGCATGTAGTGGACAAAACCCCTTTGCCTCTTCTCTAGCTGTAGCACTTCACTTCATCTTAACATCTTTTCACAGTAGATCTTTTCACTGTTCGTCTAACTCTAAACCCTAAACCGTAAGTAATTCTTGCGTGGACTCGATCTAACGTAAATAAGCGTAAATCTAAATAAACGTAAATCTAACTAAAAATAAAGCTAAATCTAATTTAACGTAAGTCTAATGACTAGAGGTTGTCTAGATGGTCATTGTGTCGGGGATGTAGTGACTCTTGCCGCCCTGAAGATCCACCTTCTTCCCTATCTTCTGAAGACATTTCACCAGTACTTTTGGATCGACGGAGCCCACCATGAGTGAAGGCAGCAATACCCTATATTCCATTGAGGGCTTTCTTCACCCGCTTCATGCAGGCATTGCAGTCTATGGAGACCTAAATCTAATCTAATATAACGTAAATCTAAATCTAGCTTAAATAAACGTAAATCTAGTTAAAAATAAACCTAAATCTAATTTAATGTAAGTCTACATATAACCTAATCTTTAACGTCTTTTAAGATAGTTTCCTACGACGTTATAACTCTCTTCTTCTTGTGTGTGTGCGTGTGTGTGGATGTGTGTGCCAATAAAAAGAGATAAATGGTATAACCTTTCTATCACCCATGCCAAGTATGATAGATTGATTATGCCATTTCCCTCTTGAATAATAGGTCTTGAGTTCAACTCCTCGTCGGCTAGATCTTTAGGTCTTTTAATTTTAATTAGTTTCCTACGACGTTAAATTAGTTTCTCTCTCTTTCTCTCTCAATGTGTGTGCGTTTTTTTGGATCGTATGCATGTTTTCTCTCTCTTTTCCTCTCTCAATGTGTGCGTTTTTTGTTTATGCATGTTCTCTCTCTCTTTTCCTCTCTCAATGCGTGCGTTTTTTGTTTATGCATGCTCTCTCTCTCTTTTTCTCTCTCAATGTGTGTGTGCATTCTTTGTTTATGTATGTGTGTGTGCGTTTTTGTTTTTGTTTGTACTCTCTTTCTCTCTCTCTCTCTCTCTCTCTCTCTCTCTCTCTCTCTCTCTCTCAAAAACACTATGTGTGTGTGTGTGTGAGAGAGAGAGGGAGAGAGAAAGAGGGGAAGGGAACATGAGAATGAGGAGAGGGAAGGAGCATACCTGGCTCTCCTTCCTCTCCTCGTGTGTGTGTGTGTGTGTGTGTGGAGAAGAAAAAGAGAGAGAGAGAGGGAGAGCGTTACCTGCTCCTTGCTTGAGGGCGCCGAAAAACTCAGATATGAGATCTGAGTTTTTGGGCGCGCTCGGTTATTTTTTTACCCCAGCCGACGTCGCTATGAGCGTCGCAAATTTCTTTGTAAATTTGCGACGCTCATAGCGATGCCGGGAATTTTTTTTTTGAGCGTCGCTGTGTGAGCGTCGCTAATATGAAGAGCCTCTTGTAGTGAAGGTTTGGGTAGGTCCCAATTTTCTTCATGGTTCCCTTGGGTTTTGGTCCTTGTGGATTCTCTTGGAGGTTCTTGCATGATTTGGTTCCCCTTGAAGACCCTCGGTGCATCATTGTGGTATGGGAGTGGTTTCCTTATGTCCTCCCCTAATCATTTCTTTTCTTGATTTCCACTCTTGGTGTTCCTCATCGGTTTTCTCCCTTATGGTGGGAGTTTAAGTCTCCATGGTTTCTATTGAATTGAAATCATCTTCAGGATCATTCATATACACGAGGTCATCTCCGGTCCCTATGTTGGTTTGAACTAGGGCTTAAATTTGTAGATTTTAGTGTTCTCTTCCTTTGTGTTTTTCTTTCTCGCTTGGCCAATTAATGCAGCGTCTCTCTCTTCAAGGATATAGTTTTGGTTTTGGAGCATCGACCGTGTGACTGCGTTCACTGGTACTACAAGTGCAGTTTGTGGTGCCCATCAGTAATCTCGATCAAGTTCAATGGTGTAATCTTTGGTGCATTTGGATTATTAGGGAATTGGTAAATCAAATGATCTATGCCACAAAGTTTACAAGTGAGTATTGGCATTGCTGATGTTCTCCCTTGACTTGTTTGCACTGGTGTAACATTCCTTTGCATTCGAATAGGACACTTAGGTACTCGATGTGGTCCACCATATTTGTCGCATTGAAGAGGCGATCTCCTGGCAATGACATCGATGTTTTGGCCTCTTGTTGCAAGAGTAGTAGCTTAATATACATGCTTGACTTGTCCCTAATAGTCCTCCATGTAGTACTGGGGACACTCCTCAAGAGTATTTACTGCGTAGGTGATACTCGAGTCTATGTTATCTTCGCAGCCCAAATAAGTACTAGATGGCTCACAACCTACTTGGTTCATATGGGTAACTCTTGGATACAGAGGCTGCGGTCCTAACACATGAGGGGATAATAACATGGTTTTGACAACATTTTGCGTTCTAGGGACCATATGCTGCGAGGGTTTCTCAATAGGCGGGGTATGTATTAATGCAGGAACTCAAGGTGAGTCTGTCCAGGCTAAGGGTAGTCTATTTTCCATGATGCTTTTAAGCACTAGGCAATCCTTATCTTGATGGCCATACCTACCACACGCATTGCAAGTCCCATTAAAATTTACTCCTAAAGGTAGGGAATTCACTGTTGCTATATGGTCCCAAGAAAACAGAGGACCATTGTTTCTCCCTTCTTGGATACATATGATTATTTTCGGGAGTACAATTACCCCTAAGGCTTTTTTGAATAGCCTTGGTGAGATCGATCAAAGTCATCTCAGATATCTTTGGATCTTTCATGATTGGCTTTAGGGTCACCAGCTCATTGTCCAATTGCTTGTGCGAGCTGGTAGCTTTTTGCTCAACAGACACTCTTTCTCTTTCAATCATTAGATTGTCTTCCAATTGGATTGCATTGGAGGTGACTGTCTCCCAAGCAGAGAAACCTCTAATGAATAGGCCATTATAGGTATCCTCATGTCGCACTCCTCTAATGAATCTATCAAGCTATTGGTTATTGTTGAAATGCTCATTTGGATTACAACAAGAATTGAAATGCTTCAAGCGACTAATAAAGTCTCTCACTAGTTGTTATGCAAGATGAATATGATGCACTTATAAAGAACAATACTTGGTCTTTATGTGACTCGCCTCCTAGCAAGAAGACCATTGGTATAAAGTGGGTTTTTAAGCTAAAATGAAAGGCGGATGATAGTATTGATCGCTACAAGGCAAGGCTTATTGCAAAAGGTTATGCTTAACAAAAAGGCATTGATTGGGAAGAAACTTTCACTCCCACGTGGTGTATGACTACTATTCGTTCCGTTGTGCATTGATAGCTTATTCTGGATGGGATATACATCAGTCAGACATTGAAACTGTTTTCTTGAATGGTGGCTGTATGAGGAAGTGTATGCCCTTACGGTTTTGTCAAGAAAATGTGTAGATATAATAAAGCATTGTATGGTTTAAAGCAATATTTTTGTGCTTGCTATGCAAAAATAAATTACCATTTGACTGCACGTGGTTTTTAAAATATTCAAGCTTAGAGAAATTTGTATGTAAAATGTGTGGATCATATATATCTTATTGTTGTTGTGTATGTGGATGATATACTGCTCATCACTTGTCTGAATGCGCTACATATTGCTGAGTTGAAGACCAATTTGAATGCCACATTCGAGACATTAGATTTGGAACTTTTGTAGCATTATTTGGGCATTCATCTTAACCAATGTGATGAGGTAATTGCATTTTATGAGGCAAAATACGTGCAAACTTTTTAAAGTAGATTTGGACTTGATGATTGCAAGCCAATTGCCATTCCTATGGAGAGAGGCTTGAAGTTAAGTTTACCTGATGTTGGAGATCCTACAGATATTGCCCTCTATCAGACAACTATTGGTTACCTCATTTATGTATCCATTACAAGGCAAGATATGAGCAGATTTATACATAGCCTAGGGTTTAAGCATTGGCAGGAAATTAAGAGGATCTTTCGCTACTTGAGTGGTACTATGCATCTTGGGTTTTTTTATCTCAAGGAGGGATTATTGCCATCAGATTTACATGCTTTTGTTGACTGCGATTGGATTGTTTTCTATGACACACGAGTTTGAACGAGTGGTTTTTGTTTCATGGTCGATAGTTCATGCATATCATGGTTGACCAAGAAGCAACCTATTGTGGCCACCTCTAGTTGTGAGGCCGAGTACAAGACAACTTTCATAACTACGATTGAGTGTGTGTGGCTTGGATGCTTTATGGTTGATTTGGGAATTGGATAGAAGTATGGCACTCTCATCTACAGTCACATTCAAAGCGCATTGGCGATTGTAAGGAACCTGGTTTTTTATGCTCGCTCAAAGCACATTGAGGTGCTTTATCACTATGTAAGGAGGAGACTCTTAGTTGGAGAGATCAACTTGGCTTATGCGCGGACCCAAGATGAGCTTGCGGATCTGTTACAAAGGCATTGCCTCGTGAGAAGTTTGAAGCTTTTTGCAAAGGCATTACCTTGTGAGACGTTTGAAGCTTTTTGCAAATGTACAATGATAACCCCATTTGTTCCTTGGACTCACATGATGTACGATTCTCTCTCTCTCTCTCTCTCTCTCTCTCTCTCTCTCTCTCTCTCTCTCTCTCTCTCTCTCATTGATTCAAAGCATGCTTATGGCAAAAAGAAAAAGAAAAAGAACACAACTTTGTAAAGCTTTCATTTAACAATGGTCATGATTAAGATTGACAAAATTTGGTAAAATCATTAAGTTCCCTTTGTCAGTTCTTTCAAGGTCGAAGTATTGAGCTGAACTAAATATCGGTCCTCTCAAAGGAGATTGCAAGTTGCTCATGTTATGGTCGGGTGGAGTATCAAGTCACTGTTGTGCCATTGGACATCATAATCATGAACATAATAAGGTAACTCATAGTGCTATTGGTTCCAATAATTCCCTTCACTTAGAAATACTCCACTTAGAAAATTTGTTGCATTGGTACTAGCTTAACAAATCAAATGATTGGAGAACTTTATTTAAGTCTAGAAAAGAACAGACATGAGAACAAAATGATATGCTTACATGTGTTGTTTTTAATGATTGTGTGACGTCCATTCCCCATGGCCTCACTCAACATGTGTAAACGTCCCCATGTAAGTGCCTCATGGTAGGTGAGCTTGACATAATACACATGGAATCAGCTTGGTGATGGAAACAAACGTTAGCATTTTCGTCTCCTTGGTGTAAAGATGACAAGCACAAGCCAATAAAGAACATCTTCCTGGCTGACCATGCCCCTAGAAACACACATGGCGTCCGAGTTACTCGGACACTGGCTTCTTCCTTTGATGGAATTTCCCCCCTGCATATTCTTACAGTAAGATTGGAATGGCAAGTACTCCCATTGCAGCTAGAGCATAAGCTGCGTCCTTATTGCGGCTCCTATATAAGCCGTGTTAGAATCCTCAAAGAGGGCATTAGAATCTTCAAATAGGGAATTCTAGCTAAGCTTAGCCCCTATGGTGATGCTTGTTCCTCACATGGGCTAAACCTTGGACGCACGCAACAGTGCTTTCTGTTGAACTCTCCTCAACGCCTTTTCTTTCATCCTTTTGGCGTGCCCCGGCCTCAGATGAAGTAAACCCTTCATAAACCATCCCATCATGAAAACATTGACCAATCCCCCTAGCATTACAGTCGCAACCATCCTCATATCCCATTTGGGGGTCGGTGGCAAGACAGCAAATCCGGCGCTGCAAAAAGCCCCGATCCCACAAATGGCTGACAAAAGGAGTAAAAATGCAGCCATTGAAAGAGACAATTTCAGCTTCCGCACCGCAGTGCCAATGTACAAATCCGGTCGTGGTAGCACTGCGGCCGCTCCTGCCACCATGGTGGCCATAGCAAATAGAAAAGAAAGGCTATTGAAGACCCAAAAGCTTGAAACACCTGGATGGCCCTCAATAGCCACATACATTTTTGCATTCTCTTTGCCATTACCATAACCCAATGGAGGTTGCAACCATCCAGCAAACGTGACACTTGCAATGAGCGCCGAACCCACTAGTATTGCGTTAGCTGCATCTACATACACTTGCCTGTCTCTATACAGCCTCTCCACGCTCTCTCTAACCTCAGGCCGCCTCAAGAGCATGATCTCAATCTCTCGAAGCCCCTTTTCGACAGCATGTTGGACGGGAGTGAAACCCTTTTCATCTTCTGTGTCTGCTTCGACTAAATCTTGTCTCTTGAACAGAAGCTTCACAATCTCCTCAAGCTCCTCGGAAAGAGCAATATGGAGGATGGTCTGGCCACCTGCATACATATGCTGAACATCAAAATCCTCTCTAGGAACTAGCCAAAGTAGGGTGTCGTATAACCATGAATTTCCTTTCACCCACTGCTTGAGCATACTCAGCTTAGCTTCTCTATCCACCCACCAAAGCGTGTTCAAATACCTTGACGACAAACTTGGCGAACTGCGTTGCAAGCATAGCTGCCATAACAAATATGCTTGTGGGCACTCATCCTCAATTCCTTGGCCCTGACTATTTGCGACTGATGTCCCATACTTGCCCCAGACGGCTCCAAAGAGCTCATTCAAGAAATTGGTTTTCGTTACCAATGTTAAGATTGCATCCGACATGGTGGGATCTGTCGTAGCCGCCACTGCGACATCAAGAGGGGTTTGTCCGGCCCTGTTTTTAGGGAGGCAACCATTAAGTTCCCCAGTTTCAGATGCATACTTTACAAGAGCTTTAACACCGCGCATGTTCTGTGTGCGTGCCGCAATGTGCAGAGGAGTATCACCATCCAGATTTGCAGAATTGGTGAAACCCCCTTTTTTTAGCACTGCGACAAGAACACCGTTCCATGCTTTACCTCTGTGCTTTGCAATGTAATGCAAGGGCATGAAACCTGCAGCATTAGCAACATGAAGCGATGAGCGGGAGGCAAGAGGGACTAGTTTTCGAACCTGCTTGAGGTCTGCAGCACGGGCAGCTTTGTGCAGAAATGTGTTGCCACCATCGTCAGTGACGGTCTGGTTTGAGGACAAGACGGGTACGCGCACATAGTGATCAGGGCGGGGCGTGAGCTCGTAGGATTCAAGAGTAGAGGAAGGGGTGAAGGTGAATGAATCAAGGCCGTCAGATCGCACAGCGATTCTGAGCTCGGGAGGAGCTGCCATTGGAGCTGGAATCGCGATGCTTAGAGAGGGCCATTATGCACTCGCTCTTCAAAGACCCCAGGAAGTATCACGGTAGCAGCGCGGAAAGACGTCGTTCCTTGACTGACTGCTGTGCTTACTTGTAAACTCACCCCCCTGGAGTCACCCCCCGAGTCCTGAGGAGCTAGACTACCCTCCGTTTAAGTGCGACGGGTCTTAACTATGGGATCAATGGTCCCAAGTGAAAGGCTAAATGATGATCAATTTGTACCCTATATAAGTTCGGTATTGCAAACAAAGAATCCATTCTTGATAAACGTGACACAAGAAATGAAGAAGTGGGCCAAGGTTGAGACGAGTGTATATTGAAGATATTATCATGCTATCAATAACTCTCCATCAGGTTTGATATCTGAATGTTAGGATGAATTCCAAGCATTCCTCGTTAAAAAAAAAAGCAAAGATTGAAGCACTTGGTTTATATGAAGCTGAGAGGAAGAAACATTTAGCAAAGGCCACAAGAGTGGAAGAGGAATAGCTTAAAGATAAGGGCAACACGTACATATTTATTGCCAATCCTCACAATAAAGAGGAGTTCTTCAAATTGTTTTATGGTTTGAAGTGGGATGATTCAAACATGCTAAAGATTACGACACACAAAGTGTATTGTCTTACAAACTCAAAAATTACTTCAAAGAGGTAATTACATCGCAACTAAATTGAGTATATTTTGTATTATTTTATGCTTTCTTAATGTTTATGCTCTTATGCATTGTAGGAATAAAATATTGTTGCATCTTATGAGTTTAACAAAGGCTAAAGATCCACAATGCCCTCAATTTCAAGATCAAGGCAATTTTGGATCTACATGAAAAAAGATACATATTGGGATCATTTGCATTCAATAGTGGCGCTCTTGATTCAAAAGATACATGTTGAAGGTCCACAGTTGCTAAAATCATTTGATGAATTTTACAAGCTAAACTTGAAGAATCATGTTATATATGTAAACATCATACATACGATTTGGTTGGTTAAATGTACATGGCCACATGTATATACATATGTTAAGTGCTTGTGACATGTTTGAAGTATTTTGTGCATCTAATAGATGGGGTAAAGTCTTTAAATTCTATGGAGAAGATGCTTGAGTTTGTGTTTTTTGCCAAGTAGGTGGTTTACATGTTTCATTCTAAAATTTGTTCTTCTTTGATGGTGGTTGGTTTATTATGAAATGTATGCATGACAAGTACTTTGTATTTGAATGAAATCTTACAATGGAGACCCATTAACGATTCTTTAGTCTATACCTTAAATTCCATGTGGAAGCCCGAGTTAGGGTGGTTGGTTTATTTTTTGAGGAATAGTTGCTAAAACAAAGGAGACTCTGTCAAATTTTATTTGGGTTCTTAATTTCCTCCTTTCATTACATTGCCTTAAATTCCATGTGGAAGCCCAATATAGGGTGGTTGGTTTGTTTTTCTAAAGATTGATATCCTAAACAAGGGAGACTATGCCAAAAGTTTGATAGGATGTTACTTTTTTTTGCTGCATTAGTTTATGTTAAGAAATGATGATTGTTTAGTGAGAATGTTGTAGATAGACCATTCAGTGTCTAGAAGAGGAGAGTTTAGACACGGCTCTAGAATTCACAAGAGAGTGGGCTGATGTATGCCATGGGAAGCACGTTTGTGTCCTATGTGGCTCGATTACCCGATTGATGTCATCCCAAAGCGAGAGAAGGATAAGAACAATGATGCTTGTAGGGTTTAAAGAAGAGACCCATAGTAGTAGGGAGATTGAAACACTTACCACAACCATACTTTGGAAAAGCAAGCAACCCAAGGGAGCGGAGGTGAAAACACCCATACTAATATGGATGTCACACAAGCCACTCGAGATACACAATCTAATGTGCTAGTTACTCCATCAAGCATGACAAGCACCTTAGTCATCAAGCACCACAAGCACCTCAAGCTTAGGTTGGGTTCCCACCTCAAGCTCAGCCTTAAATTGCCTAAGGTCAAAGGACTTTTAACACTAACTATTGGAGGTCTTTAATAAAGCTAACCCTAAGGTTTTTAAAGCTCCATTAGATGCACATTGCTCTTTGATAGACTACCTTCTTTTGGACCCCTATTGTGATGTAACCATCTCTCCTCTTGGTCCCTTGCTGAGGTAAGTCTAGAAGCACTTATTTCACATTGCTCTTTGATAGACCATCTCCTTTTGAACCCTTATTGAGATGCAACCATCTCTCCTTTTGGTCCTGTGTTGAGATAGGTCTAGAAGCACATGTCTATATTCTAACTCTTGTTCCCATTTATTATCTCACATTAAATGATCAGTTTAATATGAGAAAATCATTTGGGTTGGTTAGATATTAGATTTTATGACATAATATTTGTAGTAGGACTGTATAGTAGCTCTTTGACATCAAAGAAGCCCCATTTTTATTTGAACTACCACTTGGTTGTCTATCATTCTCTAGGGGAGGTGTATTTGGCCTATACCTTTCTGTCAAATTCTCAAGGACGGGCATTTTTTGCTCCTGCACCCATTTGACAATTCTCTAGGGAGGATGTTTTGATCTTTCGTCCTACAGATAGTTGAAAATTATTTGGGGAGGACACATTTGTACTTTTTGGTACTACAATGACACACATGGGGAGGCTTGTTGGAGTGTGTGACATATATGCACCACCACAAGTGAGAACCCTCCTTAGTTTTGAAGCCTACACATTTGACATCGCTGATTAGGTCCTTAGATGTCCTCTCCCAACTCTATAAAGGAAGCACATGCTACACACTTTGCATCATCTCATCTCTTGCTCACTACCATCATTAGCCTACTTTGTATCTATCATTGCATATTAATTTGCTGCTACTTCCATTAGTGTTGATCTCTCTCTCTAATCTCTTATAATCAAAATACTAATTACACCGTGAACAACTCACTCATGTTTCTTCTATAATACCATTACCTTTTAGTTTTCATGTAACAATTGTTTAAAAGCTATCACTTTACAAAATGGTTGCAGGGTTCCATTACCAAACTTATGTTGATGCTCTCCTTGTTGATGTCACCCAAATTGATAAAGGAAACACAAAAATCATGTAGCATTGCATCATTGTTACTTTATTAATAGATGACTGTGTATTTGTTTTTGGAAAAGAATCAAGAAGTTTTTTGCAAATCAAAAGACGCATCTTCATAGCAAAGATGGAGTGCCATGTTGAGAGGTAGCTCGATTGATATTTGTGGATTTCCCTATGAGCTTGCTTGTGGATGGCCTTGGTCCCATTCCTTGGGGTGAGTGACTTTTATTCACATAAACAAGGTTAGATGATTTTGCGCTTTACATATTGAGGCTACTATTTCTTTTAGAGGGCATACTATTCCCAAGTGGAACATATTCTCATAGGGTGTAGTCAAGGGTTGTATGGATCTTGCTTGTGATTATTTGGCTGATGAGGGTTTCTTGGTCACTATGTGATTTGCCAAGCACATAGGCAAGTTTATTGCAGATGAAACAAGAGTGGGCCTTGAACTCTATCGTACTTGGCTACTTATGTGTGAATTCAAATCATATCGGCATTCAATGACTAGAGAAGTAGTAAGATCATTATAGTTTTAGAGATGCTACAAACAAAGTTTGTGTCATATTCATTAATAAAGAAGAAGATATCACACATTTGTGATTTGCAAATAGGTGCTTGATCTTACTATGTGCCTTTGACATCATATTGGTCATAGTCACGCCTTGCCACAATAGGGAAAGTGGGGAAAAGATCAATGAGAGGTTGTTTCCTATGTATCGTAGCTACATGTAGGATGATTGCGTCTTCCATAGAAATTGATGGTGTCATTGTTAGAGGTGGTGCACATAGGCAATCTTTTGTATTGGTGAGTAGTGTTGTATGATGTTTTTTTGTTGTTTTATATTGTTTGTTTCATTGTTTTCACTTGCATGAGCAAATGATATTTTATCCCTTGGTTGGTAAAATGGCTAGGTGGTTGCTGGCTACGTTCATAGAGCACTGCAACTATGTCTTGGATGTGTTTGCAACTATGTCTAGGTGTGGTGGTTTGGGAAGGGCCAATGCAAAGGAGTCAAGAAATTGCATGTGTTTAGATCTAGATGATGTGCTCTATGGTGCTTGCCTCCCATAGTGTGTGGACTCATACCCATGGATTTAATATTTACGTAATTACGACAAATTTTGTGTGATCACAAGGTCTTATTGACACATTTACATGATTAGACTCAACATAATCACAAAGAATCCGCTTAAGGGCAACCTGCAAACCCACTAAATTCCCACCGGGCTTTTTAGTATTCCCGGTGGGCCCACCGGGTTTTTCCATTTTCCCTGCGGCCCGCCGGGAATACGAAAAAGCCCGGCGAGCTCGCAGAATTATATATATGCGGGCCCGATAGGGCCCATTGGGTGTTATTTCTTGCTTTCATCTTGAGAGAGAGAGAGAGAGAGAGAGAGAGAGAGAGAGAGAGAGAGAGAGAGAGAGAGAGAGAGAGTCGACCACCTTTGTAGGTACGTCGAGAGGAGAGAGGAGAGAGGGAGAGAGGGGGTCGTGTGGGAGCCTTCTCTGCATCTCAGTGCACGGCAGTAGCAGCAGAGTACTTGACCACATGATCCGAGTATGTGTTGTGTGTGTGTGTATGCGTTATGTGATAGCGTGCCTTTTGTCGTATTGCACGGCAGTAATAAGGTACCATTATTTCTTCTTAGATTCAGGCGGCACTCGATCGGTAACGCGGCTAATAGAGTGTTGTTTGTTAGAAGCATCTGTTTTTGCATAAATGTGGCGTTCCATTAGGAAATTTCGGAGGTCATTTGGAGGGCCTTCTAAGAAAATGTATTTTTTGCACTCTCTCTCTAGAAAAAATGGCAAATAAAAGAGCTGGGTCTTTCATAGTAAAACTTCAAAAAGTGTACTTTAAGTAGATTCCTTACTCTTCTGAACATTCGTTCGTAGTGATTGAGGGATAATCCTCTTTTCAGTTGCATTGAATGAACAACGTCAATATGGAGGGAATGAGGCTAACATGGAAGGACGAATCCGCAGCCGCTATTCACTTTCCATTAAACCTGCACATTTGGCTAATGGCGCACTCCTCAAATGGCACAAATGTTACCTAGAAACGAGCCAAATATCACCTTCACATTGATTTGGACAATGAGTACCAACCATTGATTAAGCGCAGTAAAACAAACACACATATACCTCCCGCTTCCATAGACACGCTCAGAGCTCAAGGAGCTAAACACATAGATATCTGGACGAGAGGCTCTCTCTACCCTAAGAATCCAATAACTAATGCATCTCCACCGTTTGTCAATCCTACAAGCTTATTGACCTTTGCTGGTGATGGAGAAAAGGGCCTTCTGGGTTATTGTAAATCACTTACAAGAGAAGCTGAAACTTACAAGAGCATTCTCCAAGCTCAACAATGTGAGATTGTTCGCCTTTCACATTTACATTCTACAGATCAGGTTACCATTTTGCAACATAAAACAGAGGTACAAGAACTGAAAGGAAAGGTGCGAAGTTGTCAAATGAAGGACACCATCTTGGGTGGTCGTATCCGAAAGAAGAAATTGCGCAATCTTGAAACATTGCAGGTTGCATCAGGAGGTCTCAAGAAAAGAATCCGAGCATTAAGGTGATGCTTCTTGGTTGGCTACATTGTCTTACTTAAGTAATCTTTTTGTTTTTTCTTGTTATGCAATTGTTTTCATGTGCCTAAATAGTGTTAGTGAAGCAAATTTTCTGTTATTTACTTATGCATTGTCTTCATGTAGAGATTCAATCTATCCTGACAAGGAAAACATTGACCCCAAAGCCAATATAGGAAAGAGATTGAAGCCACTTATAAGTAGAAGCCTGGCAGCAGATATAGTACATGACAAGAAGTTTAAGGTTCTACAAAGAAATGTAGTGGACCGCTTTATTTCAGAGAACTCAGTGCCTGCAAAAGAGATACAAGGCACACTTGATTCACTTGGTGTAAGCAAAAGAGGATATTCGGCTATCCAAAAGTCTGTCTCATCCATCTTTGTTAGGAAGGGTATAAAATCCAAACTTCTACCATCAGCCTCAAGTGTTTGGAAAGAGAGGCTTCAGCTTAACGAGGCACAGGGAGACTATCTTGGACAACCCTTTCATATTAAAGCAACTTACAGTGGCCATGGAGCGAACATGGCATATGATGAGTTCAACAATATTTTTATGGACCTGCGGATACTACAGAAGAGAATGGTGGAGTTTTACAACATCACATTTGAAGAGTCACGTGGGCTATTACATTTTGTGTTAAAACTGGATGAGTGTGAGCTTGTTAAAGAGAAAAAGCTAGAGCGTGTTACTATTACTTTAATGAATAGAGCCCTTTCAAAGTGTCCCAGTGATGAT
Organism: Adiantum capillus-veneris; assembly: GCF_014529385.1. Taxonomy (NCBI): domain Eukaryota; kingdom Viridiplantae; phylum Streptophyta; class Polypodiopsida; order Polypodiales; family Pteridaceae; genus Adiantum; species Adiantum capillus-veneris. The sequence continues at coordinate 30,661,553 of NC_140935.1, forward strand.
CCTTTATATTTTAGTGTTCAATCCGAATCTAACATATGGTGGCTTGGTGCGTTTGAGGTAAGCAATATTCTCAAGTAAGCTCAAATGTTCAGATCTACTTAAGTCTCATTTATTTTGTGTTGCAGGTAAAGAAAGAAGATCATGAGATTCTATATTGGGTGTTCCATCGAACTAATATTCTGGAGGTGATTGATCGACAGACTAACCAGGGAGAGGTACTACGTCTAGATGGAAGGGGAGACTTTCAAGTTCAGTGGCATCTTGCAGGTGACCTTAAAACATTAAAGTGCATGTATAATTGTGGAATGGGTGCAATGGCAAACTCACCGTGTTTGTTCTGCATGGAGCCTGCAAAGGTCATGGACCCAAAGTATGGAGAAAAGCTCCAACACGTCACATTGAGGATCATGCTTTTCGACCCGTTTTGAAAATACCACTTGTGAATGTCCACATTTGTACCATGCATGCCCTTTGTAGAATTGTGGAGAAATTGGTCTACTTATACATCGGGTTTGCTTGGAAGATTAAGAACTCCACAGAATGACAAGTAGCCCTGCAGTGCTTAGAAATGGTACTGTCGGATATGGGGCTTCATGGTGGCAATGTGAAAATCCAGCGGGATGAAAAGAGATCAACTACTGAGAAGGATGTCCCATGCAAACCATCCATCGGTTGGGTGAAGGCACGGAGGTTTTTATCTAAGCCCCAAGGTACAAGAGATCCAAAGCTAACAAAACATGGAAAAATATATAACACATCTTATGTTAGCAAGGTAGAGTATCAGAGCTGGAAAAAGCTACATATTGTAGTCAAAGACCACGAACCAACTACTCGTAACGCGAAGGCTGAGGTTTGGCGATCAATAGACATCCTATTTTTGATGTGCGACAAAGATGACTGGTCACAAGGTGATATGAACAAGTTCAAGGAAAATCTCAACCTTCTGAAAAAATCATTCAAGACAGCATGGACAGACACCCAGATTACTCACTACATGGTATTATAATGTATTTCTTTCTCTCTTATGTGCAAATATGTGACTGTAAAACATTCTAACTAATCTGTTTTCATATCCAGCACATCATCTTCAATCATTTGCCATATTTTATACAGAAGTATGGGAACTCGGCAATATGGAATACCCAAGGGATGGAAAAGTCTCATTACATAGCGAGAAATGCTTATTTCAGGCACACACGACATGGTGGCTCTCGAATCAAGGATAACAGTTTGAGAGAACTATTTGAATGGTTCTATCGTAGAATCATTCATCGAATGCAGGCAAAAGAAGTCTTGGCAAATTCAGCAACAGCACAAGCCATCAGACATTTACAACAACAAAAAGCTAAAAGATCAATGGCATACAACAACTCCGGAGCTCGTGAAAGTCAACGAAGGTGGAGAGAGACAATGGTGTATGTGAATCACAAGTGGAGAAAGATACTCTGAGTGGATGACATTGTACAAAATTTATGTAATACATGATCTCATACAATTGCTACTTGAAGTGTATCAAGATTTTGCAGGTTCAATTTTGTTTTTTGGCACGTCACCCTTGTAATGAATCATGAGATGTTTGCCATACTCTAGAAGTTCATCTGGGTTTTGTCTACCAAGAGCTAGTGCCATTGCTGTGTAGGTGTAGTAATACGCTGCCCGACCACCTGTATAGCCTGGGTAGTAACCAAAACAATCTCTAGCAAACACTTTGTCCACAAGAATGACTTTATCTGCACTTTTGGGCAGCACCGGTCCACCCAAGAAGCGTGATAGTGTCTTGAATGTGTAAGTTGCTATTGAACCCTCTTGTGACATGGAATTGTGAAAAACTACTATCGGCGACTCGCAAAGCTTTGAAAGGTACTGTGCTAGGGCCGCATCCCTTCCTCGATACTCTCTTGTCCGGCGCCAAAGGAAGTCATCCTTGTCAGCAATCCAAGACTGCACATACAATGTCAGAAATGACACAAAGAGAGAGAGAGAGAGAGAGAGAGAGAGAGAGAGAGAGAGAGAGAGAGAGAGAGAGAGAGAGAGAGAGAGAGAGTTACCATGAAGCTCTCATCCTGTAGAAAGAGGTTTTCTTGCCACAGGTCTACAGATGTAGTTGACCCCTGACCTGAATGGTTAAACCAATCCTCCACTTCTTTGTTACTTTTCGATGGTCTTAGGCTTTGTCTTATTGCTTGGAAGGTGGCTTCATCAGGTAGTGTCTCCTTGTATTTTTCAGCTTTCTCAAAGCATCTTCGAAGGCATTCCATTGGATTGCTGGATGTTTCCATTGCCTCATCATCACTACTATCCTCTGAAACAAATCCACTCCTCTCCTCTTGGACTCTGGAAATAATAGCCAGGGAGAAATCCTCCCTTAAATAAAACACACTTTGCACATCATGTAAGAAGATATAGGTCCTGTCTCCAATCCTGAAGTCAGGCACAACAGGCAATATCATCTGAGCATGCTTCTCAGTGAAGTTACTGACATCCAATGGAAGTTTGATTTCTGTGGTTTTCACAGAGAGCATTTTACTTCTTTGTACTTCAATTGCCTCAACCTCAAGGTCGACTGTGTCTTCAACCTCCTCGACTTCTTGCATATGAGTTGTCTCCTCGCATTCCTCATCTGGTGCTGCATCCTGCTCCTCTAACACCTCATCAGGATTCTGCATGAGGAATCCAAACAGGCTGTTCAGGTAAATCATAAAGCCAAAGGCTTCCTGAATGAGTTTGCATTCTTTTTGATGCAAAGGGCAGGCTGAATGTTGGCAAGAGGGTGGTAATTCCCTATACTTCTTCACTCCCTGTCCCTTTCCACCACAGTCATTTAAATGCACAAGAGTCATAGTAGGCAGAACAACCCTTCCTACCTGCACCATCACTTCAAACTTATCTCTGTAGGACTGCAAGAAATTACTGTGCTGAGCTAACAGGTCTTCAATGTCAAACTTTGGATTAAACATAGAATGAACTAGATCATACTTGTCCCCAGCACCACAAGATGCTGCAAAATCAAACAGCCTCTCATCAGTTGCAGCTGGGTCTTCCAGAGAAGACACATCCTCCTTGTCTTTACATTTAGTTGCACAGGGACTTCCTTCTAGCACATCTGTATCATCTGAGAAGTCTATATTCCTATTTCTTGTATTTCTCTTCAGAAGTACTGTAGAGGGCACCACAGCCTTGTAGGGTGAGGGATCCTCTTGCCCTGGTGACCTCTCTGATTGATCTTCACCAATTGACTTTTCTTCAGATATGTCCTGACAAAAGTCAACAGTTCTTTTGGCAGATACATTAAGCAACTGAGCCTGCAAGGGTTGAAATCCTGGCACAAGCTCTGGATCAGGTTTCAGCCTCTTCTGCCTACTATACCTTAATCCTATTCATCAGGAAACATGACAAGTCAAAACCATCAGGAAACATGACAACTCTGCCAAAACCAAACCATCATGATCTCTCTCTCTCTCTCTCTCTCTCCTGATAGATATAAATATAAATATAAATATAAATATATATATATATATATATATCTGTCTCTCACCAAAGCACAAACAAAAACACACCTAGTCTCTCTCTCTCTCTCTCTCTCTCTTTGTATTTTTCTATTTGACTAAAGGCGCGCAAGGAAGGAAAAGTGCGTTTTGCAACTCTCTCCGCGCGCCTTAAGTACAAATGAGAGAGTCATAACAATACTAACGGCGCGCGGAGAGAGCTGGAGCCAATATTTGGTTGGCTATGCGCGCCGTTAGTAACGTGTACAGAGAGGGAAGGAAAAGAGACAATGTATATATATCTCTGTGTGTGTCTGTGTGTGCGCTCCTTGTCGCACTGTCGAAGCAAGGGACTTGCCGATACACCGTGTGCGAGCCACAAACGGCTCCAAGCACACAACAAGCCTAAACTAGCAAGCTCAAGAAAACAAAGGGTGTGTCACTCACCGCTCTACGCTCGCCTTCGTGGTGGATTCCTCGCCGCGATGAAGAAGAAGCTGCAGTCGTGCCGCGCTCAACCGCTTCGCCGCCGTCGTGCCTTCGTAATGCTCGATCGCACACACACTCTCCCTCTCTCTCTCTCTCTCACACACACACACAAGGAGGTGAAGAAGAAGAAGATGGAGATGGAGCAAGAGCACTCTTCAATTGCACAAATGAGAGAATGAGTAAAAATTAGGTTTAGTTGGCTTTTATAGGAGCTCACCCCATTCACACTTGGGCGCCCATGCTTAACCAACTAATCCCTTGAATGTCCAAGTTAAAGTGCGCCTCTCATCGGCGATCACTCTACCTTTCCCTATTGGTCCGACAAGCCCGGTACCTGACTCTATCGAATACATAATACACGTCCGTCGTAGGTGATGGGGTGTCCGTGAGCCGTGAGGGTTAACATGCCCCCCTTCCTGATGTAGATTCCGTCCTCGGAAGCTATTGAGTTGAAGCTGGTTCGTCGAGGTGGAAGAGCATTTGAGATGAATGTCCTTAGCCTTCTTCAGTCACTGCAAAATCAAACAACATTGGCACAGTAATTGCATTCTCTTAAAAAGCATATGCAGTTTTAGGTAGACACATTGATTGGTCAAAGAATTTCAAACAATTTGATAGCAATGAACATTAAATTGCAATGTAATCAAATGCATAAACAGATGTAAAGGTAGAAAATTAAACAAGTCTGGGGTCGCTAATTTAACGGTCGAAAAGCACTAGAGATCGAATATTAATACCATGGGTAAGCTTCTTAATTTTTTGTGGTCAATTAAGTTGTTTAATCGCGAGAGCCAAGTATTGATGTTCGAGGGCTGACTAGAGGCTATATCTTGAAAACCTTGTAGTTAAGCTACCATAAAAGGAATTTCTCATGAAATCATCGCCTGACTGATTACTTTTTCTTTGACCCCCCAAGGTCTTTTCACAGTGATTCAATTATGATGTGTGTGCTTATTTTGTATGCCTTGGGTTTTTTGCTTCTCAAGGAAAAACGCCCACACTGGGAACCTCTAGGGCTCTAGTACCATAGGCGATACATGTGAGTGAAGTACCAAATCAAGCTGAGATTTCTCTTCCAGCTTAAAATTTTACATTGTGGCACTTTGATTTTTTGTTTGTTCATTTTCATCATTTTAATTTTGTAACTTTGGGGGGTCATATAACACTGTTACCCTCCCCAGGCTCATCACATTAGTAAACTCCCTTTATAATACTTACGCTAAAGGTCAGTAGGGTTAAGCCCACTAGAAAGCCCTAGTACATTTCATACAATGCTGCCTAAATCGGATTAAGAACCTAAGTAACCATTGATTATTAGGAAGGCATTCCCCATGGTATTAAGAGAAGATCTCTAATACCTAGCTTGGTCAAACTAGCTTAGTCGGACTGCTTGATTTTTACCCCTAAACAAGTGATTATGACAAAAGATTGCATTGAATTAAATGTTTGATACTAAGCAAATGCACTGAATATTATGCTACCAATCACAATCAAAGCAGACAAACATAGATGCAAAAAGATAAGGGCAATGCTAATGGACAAGAAACACCTGTTTGTGTTGATGGTCGCGCTTGATTTGAAGTGTGAACGAGAGAAAGGTTCCATGAAGGTCCAAATCCTATCAATAGCAACACGCTCCTGTACACACTAGGAAACAAAAGGAATACCTCCAGGAGGCACATCAGTGGGAAAAATTAAAACTCCTAAAAAACAAACTCAAAACACAATCTAGACCCCTAACCTACCTATCTGTCACCCCTTTTAGAATCAAGGAAAGAGGATATTATATAAACCGGGTGGCCACCCTAAGGCTAGGCCTCTATCCTCATCATCTAGATAAATAAAATCGTTGTCCGTGAGGCCATAGTCTTCCTCGGTCTCTATTAGTTCCTCTTCATCATCCTCTTGTGCAAGCATGCTAATCAAGAACCTCGTGATGCGTGGATACTCATCTTGTGCAAAAGAATAAGCATGTGCCATTGGAGACACATTCGCTACTGGGTAGGGATCACTAGTTAGCCATAGACGTATCAGCCATTCTAACTCCTCAAAATTTCTCTCACATGCAAGGCTCTCTATCAAATCCCATTCGCAAGAAAGTATAGGGTAGCATACGTAGAACACTTGTTGAAAAGACAAGGGGTACCTTTCATCAAAAATAGAAGTGCATGCCTCTGGTGAAGTAGCCATTTCTGACAAGACAGATAGATTTGGTTAGGCCTTTAAAACATAAGAGTTGTTTTTGTGTGTTGCTTGACTTGACACGGTAAATTTGGACTTATATGTAAGATCTGATAGGGTGCTCTCTCATTGCTAGGCGCTCTTGCTCTTTACTATTTTTGTTTTTTTGCGAGTATAAGGCTATATATATACATTCCCTAAGATCGGAGATTAAGAGGTCAGGGAAAAAGGTTGAGAGGGAAGCAAGTGAATGATGGCTGTCAGCAACACTCCCCCCTTCCTTGGGTAGATCATACCGTTTGAAATGAGCTTGTCACCCTTTGAAACCAATTATTCCAGTTGGTAATAGGTGAGGATTTTTTCCAGTAGTTTTCTATTACCCTAGGTGCCTCGTCAAGTTGTAAGGGTGGTAAGGTACTCTCCCAGGATTTTATTTGCAACGTTGTTGTAGGTGGTGAACTTACCCCGGAAGGTGCAAACTCTTTCGTGCTTGGATGGATATGTACAGTGGTAGGTGGAGGTTGTGTCGAAGCTTCTATTTGCGTATAGGAACTACATGAAGAGCAAGAAGCTTCGTTTGATTTCCCTGTTCCTGAGCTAGGTGGAACAAATCGTTCTTTCTTTGATACCCAAACTAGCTCGGGAGCGGGTGTGTAGCATTCTGTGATTTTTTTCTTTCCATGATCATTGATTCGTTTTGGAGCTACGGGATTGGGCTCACTTGGGTCAGGTGACAGGTAAGAGTACACTTTACGTTTGGGCACCCAGATTTGATCATTTCCTTCATAGTATCCTTGGGCTTCCAATAGTCGTTTAGGGATCCATCGCAACATTTTCTTACTTTTCTTGGAGCGAGTGGTACGTTTCTTACAAGGCTTCTGTTTTATGGTCACTAAAGAAGCTTTAGGGACCCACTTGTATGTTTTCTTCGTTACATTAGGATGAGTCTTGTCGGAAGCGATATGCATTGCTTGTAGCATATTTAAGGGTATAGGCATTTCATCCCCTCAGGTGTTACCCAGGTCGTCCCCCTATTTCCCCAAGTGTCTATGGTTGATGCTAGGTGGACCCAATCCACATTGTCTGATTCCGTCATACCCGGTAACACATCCATGTAAGGAGAATCTTGGCCAATGTCTGTATCCTTCTTACAAGTGTAACAATATTGTAGTGGGGCCGAGTGAACTGTGGTGTCAGAGCGATGATCAATAATGGTTTTACTCCCTAAGGGGTGTACCTTACCAGTCACCAAATCCACTCTAAGGACAGAGTCTTGGAATTGCAAATAGACATGATTTTTAGACCAATCATGAACCATTTGTGCTTCCCTCATGAATGGTCGTCCTAAAATCATTTCATATGACATAAGTTGTTTAGAGAAATCCATTACAATGAACGTATGTCGAACCTTGTGTCCTAGAACTTTGATCTTAAGATCCTTGAGCATCCCCATAGGTTTGGCTATGGTACCATTTGCCATCTTTACCACAATGTTAGTAACACTGAGGCGGGGTTTTCCCATGGATTCCCAACAATCTTTTGTAACGATGCTAACTCCCGCACCACCATCAAGAATTCCCTTTATAGTTAATCCCTTGGTAGTGATGGGTAGGGTCGCATTAGACTCGTCGCCTTCAAAATACTGCCCTAATTCGTTAATGGGTACCTCAATCACAGACTCGTGTCCATCTAAGTCAAGTGATTGCACATGATTTTCCTCATCAATCATAATCGAGTCAGGCCTATTTGGTTGCGCAAACTGCGGTAATCCCGTTCGTAGCTCTCCGTTAAGGAATGCTCGAAGTGCAAGGAATAACTCAGGATCTCCATACAGCTTTGCTATGATCTTGGTTCGGACTTCAGAAGACATGAAGTCCACTAGTTTGGCAACATTCATTGGCGTTTTGCAGGGTGTAGGTCCTTCACTAAGAATTGGTGAGGATGGAATCTCAGATTCCTCAATGGGATCAGGTATTCCTTCGTTAAACATCCTTTCCAACAAGAAGGGTGTATGCTCACTTTCTGATGTCCTGTCCTCACTCCCTTCTTGGATGATACTAGATATGGCTAACGGTCTATGGTTCATGTGGGGTGGATGAACTTGCGTGGGAAACACTGTGTCATGAATTTTGACCTGCATGGGTTCTGGTTCTAGTTTCCTTTGAGTCTCCTCCACTAAACCTCTTAGATGTTTCACCTGCTTAATCTCGTCTACAGGGTTTGGGTACGTCCCAATCTTCTTTTTACGATTTTTCCCTTTTTGCCCCTGCGATTTATCTTGGGGGTCGTGGATTGGATTTGGAAACACTTGTGGTGTTTTCAGAGGCTCTTTATGGTTTTCTCTTATTCGGTTTTCATTTGGTTCCATGTTACGGTTTTCTTTGTCGGTCTTTCCCTTTGTGGTATTGGTTCTAGTCTCCATTGTCTCGACTGAATCTGAATCATCCTCGAGGTCATTCATATACACGGGGTCATCTCCTGTTCCTATGTTTGTTTTGGAACTTGGCTTTGAATTTTCCGTATTCTGCGACTTCTTCCTTCGTGTCTTCTTTTTCTTTGCTTGGATAACTGACGCGGTATCTCTCTCTTCGAGGATATGGCTTGGCCCTTGAAGCATGGACCGTGTAATCGCATAAGCGGGTGCGACGGGTGGTATTGGCGATGTCACACTAGCAATTTCGACCAAATTCAGGGGTGTTATTTTAGGCGCATTTGGGTTATAGGGGCATTGGGCAATCAAGTGATCTATGCCACAACGATTACATGTGAGTATTGGCATTGCAGACGTGCTCCCGTGATTCACTTGCATCTGTGCAGCATTCTTTTGTAGCCTAATAGGGCACTCCGCTACTCGATGTGGTCCACCACACTCGTAGCATTGAAGAGGTGGCCTCCTAGCCTGGGTGTTGATATTTTGACCTCTGGATGCGAGAGCAGCAGCTTGATAAACCGGCTTGACTTGTCCCCAACAATCTTCCATGTAGTATATAGGACACTCTTCCAATGTATCAAGTCCGTAGGCAATACTAGTGTCTATTTCCTCCTCACAACCATCTGCATAAGCATTTGATGGCTCGCAACCCACTTGGTTCATAGGGGCGACTCTTGGATGCGGGGGCTGCGGTCCTAGCACAGGAGGTGGTAACGGTGTAGCTTGTACAACATTTTGAGATCTAGGGACCATGTGTTGCGGTAGTTGCTCAACAGGTGGAGTAGGCATCAATACAGGAGCTCGAGGCGCATCCGTCCAGGCTACAGGTGGTCTATTTGCCATCATACGTTTGATCATTAAACAATCCTTAGCTTGGTGACCATACCTACCACATGCGTTGCAAGTTCCATTAAATTTTACTCTAAACGTAGGGCACTCACTAGTGCTATGTGGACCTAAGCAAATGGAACACCATTGTTGCTCCCTTCTTGGATACATGTGACTATTTTGAGGGGGTCGATTATCCTTAAGAGACTCTTGGATTGCCTTGGTGAGGTCTGTCAAGAATGTCTCAAATACCTTTGGCTCATTGGCAATGGGCTTTGCAGTCATGGGTTCATACTCAATGGCTTGTGAGCTAGTGGATCTCGTGTCAGTAGACACCCTCATGCCTGCTATCATCAAGTTGTCCTCTAATTGGATTGCATTGGCAGTGACATCTTCCCAGGTTGTGATACCTCTAATCACTAGTCCATTATAGATTCCTTCATTCCTCAACCCTCGAATGAATCGATCAAGCAGTTGGTTATTGTTGAAGCGCTCATTTACAGGGCAGCGAGAGTTTAAGTGCTTTAGACGACTAATGAAGTCCCTTACTGACTCTCCTTCCTTACGTTCGGCCTTCTGTAGCTGAGATGCTACACCCCAAAGCACACCTTCTCGTATGTACTCCTTTAGAAACAACCTTCGAAGGGTAGGGTAGATTGTTTTCTCGTCCACCCTTAGGGTCCTATACCAATCTCCAGCCTTCCCACTTAATGTCAAGCTTAAGGCATTGCACTTATGTAGTTCGTTGCGTTCCCCTAAGGAATCACATACTTGTTCAAACACTTCAATGTGTTTCCTAGCATCTTCGTCCCCATTGAATTTTTGCGTGAGTTTGGCAATTTGTACTGCCTTACTTCTAGGCTCTCTATCAGATGCATGACGCATATTTTCCGCGATAGATCGACCTATGGTTTGAGCAAACGCTGCCAAGTCACCTATGTGAGGAGGTAGGGCCGGTGGAGGTACTCTTGGAATCATATGTGGGAGAGGAACGGGTACCGGTCTTGGCATATGTGTGGATGATGCAGGATATGGAACATAACCGGGCATAGGTCCACTCGGATAAGAGCTAGGGAGCGGCACTCGAGGAGCATAAGCAAGTGGTACAATTGGAGGTGTGGGGGCCATGTGTGCATAAGGGGCTAGAGGCACATATGGTCGAGGCCCCATATTAGGTACTACAACACTAGGTAGTGGCACTGCGCTAACCGTAGATGTCATCGGTACATTCTCTGTCAGGCTTATCCCTGGAGTGAGCACTGTGTTTTCCTTGATAGAGGGTTGAGCCAAGTTAGGGAAGCTAAAGTTTTCGCTCGGAGGCTCAGATTGCATAGAGACCCCAGGTGAAATGACGTAAGATGGGTCCATGGGACTCATTAGAGGAGTCTCCATTTGAGATAGAGTAGGCTGTTGAGCCTTGCTCGTATCCAGAAATCTCATGGGGCCAGTTGAGAGTATATTTACCCCTCGGTTTTGCCTTTCTGATTGAATAATGCCATGGATAACATTACAGATCATTTTCTGTTGATCTTCGATGCTCGTGGCACTAGAGGTGGATTGTACAATCTCTATCCATCCTACATGGTAGGCGTGGCCAGAGTGTAGATCCGTCAACACCTCAGTGTGGAGGTCGTATGTCCAATGATCATTAATGAACAATCCTTCTAGAGTCGACGTGTTAACGGTTTCTTGTGAGGTAGAAGCAATGTTGCTCCCCATGGTTTTACTTGTCACCAACGGTACTCTAGAGGGAACTTCTGAAGGAGGCAGCTCAACAGGGCCTTCTTGGTAAGAAGTTGGTAGGATATCCACATGGACACTCTTTGGGGGTTTGGGGTCCACGTGCGATGTGAAAGGAGAGTCCACTTCCCCACCCCCTTCGTGTGCTTCATTTGCATCAGGTTCCGAGCGAGTAGCTCTACCTAATGTTTCCATGAAACGGCTAAACATACTAGTACTAGGCTGTGGAGCTTCGGGAGGTGCATGGCCTTCTCTCTCAGTGTTTTGGGTAGGGTATGCTTCCATAATTTCTGAGTCGGAGGAGGAATCACTAGCGGCTATTTTAGGGTCTTGGTTGGTGCTACCTTGTGTCCCCGCTGAGGGTCTAGAGCTTATCGTGGATGGGTAATGGGTGTCCGTATGAACAAAGGCACCCTCAATATGCTCGTGTTCTAGCACCCGCCCAGAGCGTAAGTGCATGTGCTTTTGATACCCTAAGGTGTCAAAAAGCTGCTCTAGGAGGCCTTGTGACTAGTTTTTAGCGTGTTTTTTGTTTGTTTTTTTGCTAGATTTTTTAGAGCGTGTCGTGGAATGGGCTGTGTGATAGCTCAAAACGAGCGTATCGGTCAGAGGGTCGTGCCGTGCTTTACAGCCCTCCGTTTGGTCACTCTATGCCCTCGGAATCCCTAAAACTGTCAATTTCCAGTAGGGAACTAGGCCCAAACTAGAAAGTCTAAGGGTGCAAGTGGGAAGAGAAAGGAGGAGAGTGGAGGACTTGTCCCACATGCTCTCATTCTCTCTTGAGGGAGTAGGGTATATATAAGAGTGAGTCTAGTATATATCATAAGACTGAGGACTGAGGCCTGGGCTTGGGCTTGGGCTTGGGCTTGGGCTTGGGAAAATGATCCCGATCCCGATCTATCTTTTATACAAACCAACCCGTCCGTTTTAAGAGTCACGTTTTTTATTTTCGAAAAATATCGCCGCCCACTCGCTCGCGTTTTTGCTGGTAAGTGAACATTCCGTTTAAACCTCCAGGTACGCATCTATTAATTTGGTGTTATTCCATTTTTTGTATACTTTGCTTGTTTTTTTTTTTTCAAGACGTATAAGTACGCTTGAATGTTACAGAGCCATGCCAAGGGCATGCGGCACAAAGTATTTTGGGCCAAGTGTCCAATCTACCTTTTTGCCTTATGCTGTTACGAACCTACTTGTAGGGCTCGATTTGGCACATGTTGTCACATGGGATACAACATGGTCTAGGAACTCAAGGAGTTTGGTTTAGCCAGTGTGGAGCATGATAATGAGGGTCCCTCTCACTCGCGTCGCAGAGTGTTTGTAGTTCCTCCACACACAAGTACAGCTCGTACTTGAGGGATGTCACTTTTCCTGGCATCCTTACTTGAGACATATTCCACATGTGGAGAATATGAGTCTCTGGGACTGACACTGGCGCCCAATTCGAAATGATGTGTCGCGACGAAGTCCCTAGGTGCTGGTCGCATCCGTTCATTAGACCAATTGACGCACACACTATCAGGAACAATTTCAGTGGCCAAAAATTGTCGGGTACTAAGTACAGACTTGTTGTGATTACAAGTGCTGTGAAACCACCTTAACGGAGAGTCGTTTCTACATATAGCAAAGTATGCTCCGTTCATGAGAATGTCTCATGGTTGGTTCCTAGGTGTGACCGGGTTGTCACATTTTATTATGGTCCAACTTTTGCTGCAAAGTATGCTACGTTCATGAGAAGGTCTCATGGTTGGTTCCTAGGTGTGACCAGGTTGTCACATTCTATTATGGTCCAACTTTGTTGCAAGATTTTCATGTAAGTATCGTGGAAAGTCTCGTCATGGAATTGCGGCTTGGATATGTTTGTGTTAAATGCATGCACACTAGGTGTTACGGGCCCTAGTGTTTAACACAAATTTATTTGGAGCGGCATTGAAATCCATGGACTTTATTCTTTCTGCACCCTTTTGCATTGCTAGTGCAATCTCTCTTGCAGATTTCGTCTGAGTTTACACCCTGCCATACAAGGTGATGGCTGAGTATGGATGTTAGTGATTGGATGCTGGAACCTCCAATCTACCTTCAACCTAGTTGGTTGTCTCCATTCCATATCGAGTATATGGCTGGATACTCAATGATTGAGTCATAGTTTGTCGTCAGTCGTGGAAGACTGTCTGTAAGTGGTTGGGGAAAGTACCTCACTCTTATTGCTGTTATTCATCCCACGTTGGATAGGCAGTTGACAAGTATTCTATTTAGTACTAAAGGATATGCTAAGCGCATACGTTAGTAAACCGTGCTAAAGGATCTGCTAAGAGCATACGTTAGCACAATGCATTCTGAATAGGTGATTCTCTCCTTATTCTAGAATTTGCTTAGGTTAGGTTTTCAACTTTGAACACCTGTTGTGGTGGGGTTGGATACCGATAGTTTCATAAGTCAAGGACTTAGTAGGTGTGCTGACAGAGTATGTTGGCATGTAACCTTTGTTAGGGGTGGACATGTGGTTCTGTGTGTTCCAAAATGTTCAGAAGTCTGACATGAGGACACTCCCTATTCTATCTTTTAGTAGCTATGAGCTTTTCAAGATACTCACATGAGTTATCATGAGTTACCATTTAGATATGGATGGTTGCAAAAGGACAACAATGTTGAAAATCAAGATGCTGCTCTTGGTTTCATTGAATCTCCTCACTGCACCAGGTATCAGTCATATGGACAATTGGCCCGTGTAGAGGATGCCAATAAGGAAAACATTAGTGTTCTTACGAAGATACTACCACTTGTGTTTTCGAGGACGAAAACGCTTCTCCAAGGGGGGAGTAATGTCAGGCCAAGGGCAGGGCCAAGGGCCAGGACGGACATGCGGTCAAAGGGCGCTATATTTAGGGGCTAGGAGTCTATATATGGCACGGTTGGGTGGAGAGTTGCATGGTCCAGTCCCCCGCAGTCTTACAGAGAGAGAGAGAGAGAGAGAGAGAGAGAGAGAGAGAGAGAGAGAGAGAGAGAGAGAGAGAGAGAGAGAGAGAGAGAGAGAGAGAGAGAGAGAGAGAGAGAGAGAGAGAGAGAGAGCATTGCGGCGACATCGACGATGGTGAGGCGGTTGAGCACGACATCAACAGTGGCTCCTTCTTCTTCCCAGCATAGGATCCTTCACGGTGGAAGCATTGAGTGGTGAGTGACACACCTCTGCCCCTTTGAGCTTGCTAGGCTCTTCTAGTTGTGTGTTTGCAACCTTTTGAGGCTCGCACACACAGTGCACAGGCAAGTTCCCAGCTTTGACACGTACGGCAAAGCGTACATTTTTGGCGCCACTGCCGAGGAATGCCTTGCATTAAACTTGAGGAGCACTCAGTGCTACCTCCGGAAGCCTTTCTTCCATTTGTTTTCTGTTTTTTACAGTGTTTTGTTAGCTAATGTTAAGTGACTGCAAAGGGAAATTTAGCAGGTTTTTGTCAGCTTCTGTTAAGTGGCTGTAAGCTCTATTAGTGCTGCATTGTACTGTTTTTGTTAGTTTTGCAAGATCTGTAATGAGCAAGTGTTAGTAGATAATTTAGTGAGAGTAGATAGTGAGAAGTAAAGTTGACTATCTGTGAGTGTGCAGTGTACTGTGTGTTTGACAGTGTGTTAGCAGAGGTAGTTAATGTTAATTAGTTGCATTAGGTGAAAAGGAGTTAGATAGAGCTCGCAGGAGCTCCTGTGTGCGCGTGGGAGCTCGGCGTCCATGCGGCCACATTATCCTCAGAAAAAGTTTAAAAATAAATTCTATTTTGTTTTAAAAATAAAAATATAAAAACGCTCAGGATATTTGGGACTAAAAAGAAAACTCAAAACAAAAATTAAAAAAACCTTATCTTAAAAGGAAGAGATCGGGATCTTAGCCCAAGCTCATTTTACAAATGGAGTGATAAAGGAACTCACGACAAACTTCATGATAGCCCACCATAAGTCCACGTCTTATTATCCACAAACAAATGTCCAAGATGAGAGCACTAACAAGACCTTAATTTCTATCGTGACCAAAACAGTTGAAGCTCATTGCACATATTGGGATTCGAAGCTGACATCAACTCTATGGGCTTACTGTACTTCTTACAAAGTTGTTATTAATTGTACACCATTCAAAATGGTATATGACCAAGAAGCAGTTATGCCGTAGGAGTTTGTAATTCGTAGTCTGTGTGTAGATTCACAAGAAGGTTGGGATGGTAACCCTTTACTTGAGCGCTTATATATCCTTGAGAGGTTAGATGAAGAAAGACAATTGGTTATGCAAAATGCACTTGTGGAGAAAGATAGGAGGAAAGAATGGTTTGATCGTCATCTAAAGAACAAAGATATCAATGTTGGTGATAAAGTCCTTATGTATGGAGTGCGAAACAAGAAGAAAAAGTTGAAATATGCGAAAAAAGGACTATATAGAGTATGTGAAATCACCCAACAAGGTACCATTCATGTAGAGACTCTTGATGGAGTTGAAACCATTGGATTCCTCAATGGGAGCAAATTTAAAAGATGATATGATCCTTTAAGCCAAGAAGAGCTACATGCCATCCATCAAAAAAGGCAGCCAAGGCACAAACAAAATTGAAAAAGATACAAGATCAAGTTGAGGCTAAGGAGCAACAACAAGGCATAACACGCCAATGAGAGGCCAAACTTGGAGTTACACATGCATTCCACGTTGAAACATAGGATGGTTGGCTGGACTTTGACACACCTCTACGATACCCTATTGAACTAAATAGCGCCTGTGGAAAAGTGTTGTATAATGCGTTGTTAGACACGGGTGCTAAATATAATCTGCTATCATATGGGGTGTGGTGTCAGGTGGGAATGCCATCCCTATCTGAGATTACTATCCAAGTCAAGGGTGTCAACAAGAAAAAAATTATAATTTTTGGTATCTGGCACACTTCTGTCAGTTATGACAACGGGGTTGTAGATCAAGACTTTTTGGTCATGCCTATTGTAACTATGGAAGGTCCTATAAACCTAGCACGCACATGGATGATAGCGACCAATGCACTATTGATTGGGGGATTGGGAGTGTCACAACACAGAAACCAACTCTTAGCCCTGTCACTCAAGCCATAGTCCCTGAGCTATTACCTCCCGAGGATATAAAACCCAAAACAGTGTATGTCTAGGAGGTTGAACCATATGTCCCTATAGCCCAACTCTCCAGAGCTTCAACTTCTGTAGTTGAAACAAATCTTGAGATAGATAGATGCATCCTAATATAGCAAAATAAAACATACAAGTGGGTCCCTAAAGCTTCTCTAGCGACCATGGCTGATGCTAAAAAATAGGAGCCTTTTAAGAAACACCCCACTCACTCCTGGGAGCGTAAGAAAATGTTGTGTTAGATTCTTAAACGACTATTGGAAGCCCAAGGCTTCTATCAAGGAAATGATCAAATATGGGTGCCAAAACGTATATTGTGTTCTTACCTATCACCTGACTCACGTGAGTCAAATCCTGTGACGACAAGGCCGATGAAAGATCTTGGGAAAGGAAAAATCAAAGAACACTATACACCGGATCCAGAGCTAGTATGGGTTCCCAAGCGAAAAAGGCTTGTTTCTCTCAGCTCAACCATAGAAAAAACGAATGAAGCTTCTTGCTCTTCATGTAGTTCA
Organism: Adiantum capillus-veneris; assembly: GCF_014529385.1. NCBI lineage: Eukaryota > Viridiplantae > Streptophyta > Polypodiopsida > Polypodiales > Pteridaceae > Adiantum > Adiantum capillus-veneris. The sequence continues at coordinate 30,678,346 of NC_140935.1, forward strand.
TATACAAAAATAGAAGCTTCAACACAACCTCCACCGACCATTGTACATATCCATACAAACAAGAAAGAGTTTTCAACTCTTGTTGTAAGATCATCACCTATAGCAACGTTGCAAATAGAATCATGGGAGGGTACCCACCTTACCACCCTTGCAACTAGATGAAATGCCTAGGGTGGTCGGAAACTATTGGTCAAAATCTTCACCCAAGACAACTTGGGACAATTGGTTTCAAAAGGTGACAACATCATTCCAAAAGGTATGATCTACCCAAGGAAGGGGGGAGTGTTTGCTGACATTCATCATTCCCTCACTTCCCTCTCAACCTTCCTCCCTGACCTCTCAATCTCCCAATCTTAGGGAATGTATATATAAAGCCTTATACTCACAAAAACAAGATAAAAAGGAAAAGAGCAAGAGCCACCAAACAATGATTTGGAAACTTACAAGTTCTATACATAACACAAAATAATAAAAATACATTATACAGAAGGACACAACCTTTTGAAATGACCCTTATAATATTTGCACTCTAAGCATCATCTATCTATGTGTACAAATATGGCTAGATTCCTAGAGTCATCCACTCCTACCTTGGGTGAGAGATACCCTCTTTAATTTTCACAAGTGTTTCACATAGTCTTTCCGGTGTTTGCCTATGAATGGGATTTGGTAGGTACACTAGCATGTGAGAGGAATTTCGAGGAGTTAAAATGGCTGATATGTCTCTTGACCACGATTGAGCTATACTTAGTAGAGAGCGTCTCTCCCATTGCACAAGCCTACCCTTCTGACCAAGATGACTATAGACATCTAGTGACCTTCTTAGTAAACACTGGTGCCTCTAATGACGAAGACGATTTACATGATTACACAGATGGCACGTATGGTCTCACAGATGATGACTTTGTTTTTATTGACGATGATGAGCATAGGGGTTTAGTCTTAGGGTTCCCCCCAATCTCTACAATACCCTATTCCCTTGACTCTCTAGGGGAAGTGCAAATAATTAGGTTAGGGTTCCTTATATTGTTTGATTGTGTTCGATAAGGGTTGGTGCCTCTTCCCACTAATGTGCCTCTTAGAGGTATTCTTTGTGTTTCCTAATGTGTACATGAACGTGTTGTTGTTGTTAAGATTTGGACCTTCATGGAATATTTCTCTCATTCACTCTTCAAATCAAGCGCAATCATCAACACAAACAGGTGTTTCTTAACCATTAGCATTGCCCCTTGTCTTTGTTTTCTCATCCATGTTTGTCTGCTTTAAATGTGATTGGTAACACAATATTCCGCACATTTGCTTAGATTAAACGTTAGATTCTATATAATGTTTTGTCATAATTCCTTGTCTAGGTTTCAGAATCAAGCAATCTGATTAAATTAGTTTGACCAAGTTAGGAGTTAGTGATCTTCTCTTAATACCATGGGGAATGCCTTCCTAATAATCAATGGTTACTTTAGTTTCTTAATCCGATTTAGGAAGCATTGTGTGTAATGTACTAGGGATTTCTAGTGGGCTTAGTTCTTATTGACCTTTAGCCTAAGTATTATAAAGGGAGTTTACTAAACCTGGGGAGGGTAACAATGTTATATGACCCCCCAAAGTTACAACATTGAAATGCTAAAAACGAACAAACAAAAAAATCAAAAGTGCCACAATGTAAAATCTTAAGCTAGAAGAGAAATCTCAGCTTGATTTGGTACTTTATTCACATGTATCTCCTATGGTACTAAAGCCCTAGAGGTTCCCAGTGTTGACGCTTTTCTTTGAAAAGCAAAAAACCCCTAGGGCATATAAAATAAGCACACACATCAAAATTGAATCAATGTGAAAAGACTTTGGGGGATCAAAGAAAAGAAAATAAGTCAGGCGATGATTTCATGAGCAATTCCTTTTATCGTAACTTAACTACAAGGTCTTCTAGGTATACCCTCTAGTCAGCCATCGGACGTGAAATACTTGGCTCTCGCAATTAAACAGCTTAATTGACCACAGAAAATTGAGAAGCTTGCCCATGGTATTAATAGTTGATCTCTAGTGCCTTTTGACCATTAAATTAGTGACCCTATACTTGTTTAGTTTTTTATCTTTACAACTATTTATGCATTTGATTATATTATAGTTTAATGTTTATTACTGACAGATTGTTTAATATTATTTTACCAATCAATTTTTCTACCTACAACTCCATATGATTTTTAATTGTATATGAGAATGCAGTTACTGTGCCAATTTTGGTTCATTTTGTAGTGATTGAAGAAGGCTAAGGGCATTCAATCTTGGATGCTCTTCCATCTCGGGCTTCATCTCAATAGCTTCCGAGGACAGAATCTACATCAGCAAGGGGGGGATGTTAACTAACCCCTACGGACACCCTATCGCCATCGACGGACACATATTATTTATTCGATTGAGTCATGGACCGGGCTTGTTGGTCCAATAGACGTGTAGGTGATCGTCGATCAGAGGTGCCCATGTGTGAATGGGCCAACTCTTATAAAAGGTCCATTTGACCTAAAACTCCTCATTCTTGGAGGTGTAAGCTAAGAAGTGCTCTTTCTCCATCTTTGTCTCCTTCCCCTTCATGGGCTCATAGGTGTGTGTGTGTGTGTGTGTGTGTGTGTGTGTGTGTGTGTGTGTGTGTGTGTTGTTGGAATTAGGGTTGCAGAGAAACACACACAGCTTGGAGAAGACGAAGGAAGCTCAAGGCACACAACAGAGAGTGTGTTACTTAGTGTGCAATGGAAAGATAGTTAGCCCTAGAGTGATGGGCGTATATACAATGCACGGGGGAAAAAACCTCCTAAAGAGGGAAAAAATGCCCCGGCGGTCCTAGTGTGTTCACACACATCACTACCACATGTATATGGTAACAAATCCCCCCTGGAGTGATGCGGTGAACGAGAGCTGGCACATGAGTAAAGGGAAGTGCCATGCCCTGAGGACAGGATCAGTCCACAAAGGGGAGTAAGCCCAAAGCTTTGCGGAAAGCTTCAAGCTTCTCACGAGACAATGCCTTTGTGAAAAGATCTGCAAGGTTGTCCTGTGTTGGCACATAAGCCAAGCTGATCTCTCCTGCTGAGAGCCTCTCCCTGACATAGTGGTAATGAACCTCAATGTGCTTTGTGCGAGCATGAAAAACTGGGTTCCTCGCAACTGCCAATGCGCTCTGACTGTTAGTGTAGATAGTGTTGGCAGTGTCCTGTCCAACACCCAAGTCAGCCATAAGGCGTCTGAGCCATACACACTCAACCGTAGCTGTGAAGACTGCCCTGTACTCAGCCTCACAACTCGAAGTGTCCACAGTAGGTTGCTTCTTGCTCAACCATGATATACATGAACTGCCAAGCATGAAACAAAAACCACTTGTGGACACTCGCGTGTCAAAACAACCAGCCCAATCTGAGTCCGAAAAAGCATGTAAGTCTGGCGGCAATGATCCCCCCTTGGGACAAAACAAGCCAAGATGTAAAGTGCCACTAAGGTAGCGGAAAATCCTCTTGACAGCCTGCCAATGCTTAGACCCTGGGCTATGCATAAATCTGCTGACCTGCGAGACTGCAAACTGAATATCTGGCCTCGTGTTGCATACATAAATGAGGCAGCCAACAGCAATTTGGTAAAGAGTGACATCAGCAGGATCGCCAGCATCATGTAGACTCAACTTCAAACCTGTTTCCATGGGAGTGGCAATAGGTTTGCAATCCTCAAGTCCAAACTTACATAGCAATGTCTCTATGTAACTTTTCTGACACAAGGCAATACCACCATCACACTGCTTAAACTGTATACCCAAGTAATGATGCAACAGCCCCAAATCTTTCATCTTGAAAGTAGCATTCAAATCAGCCTTAAATTCAGCAATATGTCTCTCATTTGGTCCCGTGATCAGCAAATCATCGACATAAAGAACCACAATGAGAAATACATCATCCTCACGCTTTACATACAATGTGCTTTTTGTTGGACTGTTACGAAAGTATCGTTTAACCAAATGAGTGTCAGCTTTCTCATACCAAGCACGAGGAGATTGCTTCAACCCATACAAAGCCTTCTTACATTTGCACACTTTGTCCTCTTGTCCTTTTATGACAAAACCGCGAGGCTGCGTTACATAAACTTCCTCAAATATGTCACCATTCAAGAAAGCAGTAACAATGTCTGATTGATGTACATCCCAACCAAAATGAGCTGCCAATGCACATAGAAAACGCACAGTAGTCATACGACAAGTGGGAGCAAAAGTCTCTTCATAATCTATGCCTTTTTGTTGTGCATAACCCTTTGCAACAAGTCGAGCCTTATGGCGATCGATCTCACCATCCGGCTTGCGTTTCAACTTGTAAACCCACTTCGTACCAATGGCCTTTTTGCCAGGAGGCAAATCACATAAAGTCCTTGTGTCATTCTCTATAAGTGCATCATATTCTGATTTCATGGCAGCAATCCAATTTTCTGAATTCTGTGCTTCATCAAAAGACAGAGGCTCCTCAACATCATGTAAACTAGACACAGCCAAAGCATAACAATCTGATGCATAAGATGCATGGCGAGAGCCTGAACGAGTACGACTAGATAAAGGTGCATCCAATTTACTGTCACGCAATGTGTGCACCAGCCATTTTGGCATACCTCTAGCCTGCTCATTTTCAGCCCTTTCCTCATCAAGTACATCATGTACATCTGCATCAGTAATAGGTTGTTCTAAAACATTTTCAGAAACCCCCATAGGCTGTACATTTGCCTCATTGGAACTTACATTCGTATTTCCACCACTGAAAAGAGGCACTGTACATAAGGCACTGTACATTGGTGTTTTATCCCACGACTAGCCAGAAATGCATTAAATTCATGAGACATATACTCCCCCCCTCGATCGGAACGGAGGGTGCCCATGTTGGAATTAGGGTTGCAAAGAAACACACACAGCTTGGAGAAGACGAAGGGAGCTCAAGGCACACAATAGAGAGTGTGTTACTTAGTGTGCAATGGAAAGATAGATAGCCCTAGAGTGATGGGCGTATATACAATGCACGGGGGAAAAAACCTCCTAAAGAGGGAAAAAATGCCCCGACGGTCCTAGTGTGTTCACACACATCACTACCACATGTATATGGTAACAAATCCCCCCTGGAGTGATGCGGTGAACGAGAGCTGGCACATGAGTAAAGGGAAGTGCCATGCCCTGAGGACAGGATCAGTCCACAAAGGGGAGTAAGCCCAAAGCTTTGCGGAAAGCTTCAAGCTTCTCACGAGACAATGCCTTTGTGAAAAGATCTGCAAGGTTGTCCTGTGTTGGCACATAAGCCAAGCTGATATCTCCTGCTGAGAGCCTCTCCCTGACATAGTGGTAATGCACCTCAATGTGCTTTGTGCGAGCATGAAAAACTGGGTTCCTCGCAACTGCCAATGCGCTCTGACTGTCAGTGTAGATAGTGTTGGCAGTGTCCTGTCCAACACCCAAGTCAGCCATAAGGCGTCTGAGCCATACACACTCAACCGTAGTTGTGAAGACTGCCCTGTACTCAGCCTCACAACTCGAAGTGGCCACAGTAGGTTGCTTCTTGCTCAACCATGATATACATGAACTGCCAAGCATGAAACAAAAACCACTTGTGGACACTCGCGTGTCAAAACAACCAGCCCAATCTGAGTCCGAAAAAGCATGTAAGTCTGGCGGCAATGATCCCCCTTGGGATAAAACAAGCCAAGATGTAAAGTGCCACTAAGGTAGTGGAAAATCCTCTTGACAGCCTGCCAATGCTTACACCCTGGGCTATGCATAAATCTGCTGACCTGCGAGACTGCAAACTGAATATCTGGCCTCGTGTTGCATACATAAATGAGGCAGCCAACAGCAGTTTGGTAAAGAGTGACATCAGCAGGATCGCCAGCATCATGTAGACTCAACTTCAAACCTGTTTCCATGGGAGTGGCAATAGGTTTGCAATCCTCAAGTCCAAACTTACATAGCAATGTCTCTATGTAACTTTTCTGACACAAGGCAATACCACCATCACACTGCTTAAACTGTATACCCAAGTAATGATGCAACAGCCCCAAATCTTTCATCTTGAAAGTAGCATTCAAATCAGCCTTAAATTCAGCAATATGTCTCTCATTTGGTCCAGTAATCAGCAAATCATCAACATAAAGAACCACAATGAGAAATACATCATGCTCACGCTTTACATACAATGTGCTTTCTGTTGGACTGTTACGAAAGCCTCGTTTAACCAAATGAGTGTCAGCTTTCTCATACCAAGCATGAGGAGATTGCTTCAACCCATACAAAGCCTTCTTACATTTGCACACTTTGTCCTCTTGTCCTTTTATGACAAAACCGCGAGGCTGCGTTACATAAACTTCCTCAAATATGTCACCATTCAAGAAAGCTGTAACAATGTCTGATTGATGTACATCCCAACCAAAATGAGCTGCCAATGCACATAGAAAACGCACAGTAGTCACACGACAAGTGGGAGCAAAAGTCTCTTCATAATCTATGCCTTTTTGTTGTGCATAACCCTTTGCAACAAGTCGAGCCTTATGGCGATCGATCTCACCATCCGGCTTGCGTTTCAACTTGTAAACCCACTTCGTACCAATGGCCTTTTTGCCAGGAGGCAAATCACATAAAGTCCATGTGTCATTCTCTATAAGTGCATCATATTCTGATTTCATGGCAGCAATCCAATTTTCTGAATTCTGTGCTTCATCAAAAGACAGAGGCTCCTCAACATCATGTAAACTAGACACAGCCAAAGCATAACAATCTGATGCATAAGATGCATGGCGAGAGCCTGAACGAGTACGACTAGATAAAGGTGCATCCAATTTACTGTCACGCAAAGTGTGCACCAGCCATTTTGGCATACCTCTAGCCTGCTCATTTTCAGCCCTTTCCTCATCAAGTACATCATGTACATCTGCATCAGTAATAGGTTGTTCTAAAACATTTTCAGAAACCCCCATAGGCTGTACATTTGCCTCATTGGAACTTACATTCGTATTTCCACCACTGAAAAGAGGCAACAAAGTGTCACAAATGTCCTGTGAGCTTACATTACTGTCTCTAGTACATGACAACAAGGGTTGAACAGAATCTTCCACAAACACTACATCCCGTGAAACCAGAATACGTTTTGTTTGCGGATGATACAACCTGTAACCTTTGCTTTCAGCACTATAACCAACAAAAATACATTTGACAGCCTTATCATCCAATTTTCTGCGCTGCACTTGTGGCACCAAAGCATATGCCAAACAGCCAAAAACACGCATGTGCTCAATAGAAGGTTTTCTATCATGCCATGCTTCATATGGAGTAATAGACTGCAAAGCTTTTGTAGGACACCTGTTAAGTACATAAGTGGCACACATGATGGCCTCAAGCCAAAAAGAATGCGGCAAAGCTTGACTTTTGACCATACATCGTGCCATTTCCGTTAGTGACCTGTTTTTCCTCTCAGCAACACCATTTTGCTGAGGTGTATAAGGCACTGTACATTGGTGTTTTATCCCACGACTAGCCAGAAATGCATTAAATTCATGAGACATATACTCCCCCCCTCGATCGGAATGGAGGGTGCCCATAGTACATTTTGAGACATTTTCAGCCATAGCCAAAAATTGTTTGAAGCACATAAAAACTTCGGACTTCGCTTTAAGCGGAAATACCCACGCATGCCTGGAGTAATCATCAATGAAAGTCAAGAAGTACAGGTAATTGCCCAAGGACGGAGTTTGCATGGGCCCACAAACATCACTATGCACAAGCTGCAACCTGCATGTGGCCCTAACTGAACCATCCTTTGGAAACTTAGAACGCTGCATTTTACCCAGAATACAGCCTTCACAAACATGTTTGATAGGTGCTACAAGAGGCGGCAAAGAAGCAACCATATCAGATTTTTGCAAATGCAGCAAACTGGCAAAATTCAGATGACCAAAACGTGCATGCCAAAGTTTTGCATCTGAAATAGCCCTTGAATCTGCAACAGCATTTGCAAAATTTTGTCCACACTTGTCATACAAAGTTAGCTTATACAGCCCACGGCACAAAAGCCCAGATGCAACAATTTCATCACCAAAACTGAGATCATGAACTGTACATCTGTCATCCACAAATTTGACTACAAGTCCAAGTCTAGCAAGTGCGGATACAGACAAGAGATTCTTCTTGATCCCAGGTACATAAAGTGCATCAACAAGTGTGAAGGAACTGCCATTAGCAGCAGTGAGCACAATCTTTCCAACTCCCTGAACTGGATAAGAGGCGTTGTTGGCACAAGTGACTGAATTCCCATGAGGGACAGACTCGAGAGAGGTAAACAATTCACGATGTGAGGTAATGTGCTTTGTAGCACCACTGTCGAAATACCACACATGTGAATCTGCAGCAACTGACAAGCATGCATCATGGACAACAGGATTGTAAGTGCACTCTGCACTAAAAGCCCATTCTGCATCAACATCAGCATCACAATCTCCTTTCACAGAAGACTCAACAATGGCTGCATTTGTAGTGGACCCAGCATTTGCAGTGGAACCACCCTCTTTCTTCTTAGCCTCTTTGGCCTTCAACTTAGGACACGACTTGATCAAGTGATCATTGGCTTTACAATAATGGCAACGCATCTTCTTTTTGCCCTTATCACCAGAATTGTCAGACGAAGTGCTGCCAGCAGAAGCATTAGGAACAGAATTTTTGCCACTCGCAGCAGAACCATAAGAAGTGGCTGCATTACTGTTACCACCCTTTCTTTGAGAAGCAATAAAAGCCTGTTCAATTGCACGCTGCCTAGTCCTGTTTTTTCTAGAAAGTGACTCTTGCAACAGCAATGTGCATAATGCATCAAACTTGACAACTTCAGGATTTCCTTGGGTCATCAGTCTCCAAGTACTAGCAAAAGTCTGGTAGGAATCTGGTAAGGCATCAAGAACAGTCTGCACAAGGGAACTGTCAAAAATGACTTCACCTGCAGAAATGAGTTGCTCATTGATATCCTTGACACTAGCAAGGAAAGTGTCCATATCATCTTCCTCATGCATAATCTTCGACTCTAGCTCTTTACGCAGCAAAGCAATTTTAGCCTCATTGCGGCTTGCATAAAGACCTGCTAGAATATCCCAAGCCTGTTTTGCAGATTTTGCTGAACGGATGTGAGGAATAATGGTGCGCTTCACAGACAACGCAATCAATGCATGAGCCTGCGCATCCTTAACATCCCCACGAGCTAGTTCTGCCGTAGGCAAAACAACTCTAACAGCTGCAATCCTTGCAGCAAGACCTGTAACATCCTCAATATCGCCTACATCTTCAGAACCAGGACGTACATCAATGCCCTGCACAATGTTCCAGACACCTTTTGACACAAGAACATGTTGCATCATATAAGCCCACATAGGGTAGTTGTCCCCATCCAACCTGTCCTCAGCAGCAAACATCTTGAACACATCTGTGTTGTTGTTGTCAGCCATGGTAAATGCTGCACCTGATGTGAAAACTGCCCGAAAATAGGAGAAATGGAGCGGGAACAACTTGTGCTATATAGCACAAACCGTAGAAGACTATAAGGCACCTGTTATGTAGAAAACGGCACTGACAGAAAATCTACACAAAATGACGAAATAGCCTGTGCAGTACTGCCTGTAGTGGAAACGGAGGCCGAAATGAGCCCAAATCAAAATTCTGAGCAGACCAAGCTCTTTGAGCTAGCCCAAAATATTTTTCGACCTGCGAACGCTCGCCAAAGCTCACTGAAATCGGAGAAAGTGCGCAAGCGTGTGCTGGAGCAGCTGGCGACTAAGCCCGGGAGGACGTGACCTGCTCTGATACCAATTGTTGGAACTAGGGTTGCAGAGAAACACACACAGCTTGGAGAAGACGAAGGAAGCTCAAGGCACACAACAGAGAGTGTGTTACTTAGTGTGCAATGGAAAGATAGTTAGCCCTAGAGTGATGGGCGTATATACAATGCACGGGGGAAAAAACCTCCTAAAGAGGGAAAAAATGCCCCGGCGGTCCTAGTGTGTTCACACACATCACTACCACATGTATATGGTAACATGTGTGTGTGTGTGTGTGTGTGTGTGTGTGTGTGTGTGTGTGTGTGTGTGTGTGTGTATGCTTGAGAGAGAGAGAGAGAGCATTGTGACAGCATCGGCGGGAGCGAGGCGGTTGAGCGCAGCATTGACGAACGCTCCTGCTTCTTCGCAGCACAAGATTCTTCACAACGAAAGCATTGAGCAGTGAGTGACACACCTCTGTCCCTTTGAGATTGCTAGGCTCTTCTAGTTGTGTGTTTGCAGCCTTTCGAGGCTCGCACACAGTGTACATGCAAGTTCCTAGCTTCGACACGTACGACAAAGCGTACACTTGCAAAATGTCATATAATTTAATCCGTAATCCTATCTTCAAGGGGGGATAATTTTTGGTGAGCATTTTTTGGCAAGTACTTTTTTGGAATCCGACGAGTAGATTCCAAAAGATATTCATTTTCTCTCTCCTCAAACTCTCTCTCTCTCTCTCTCTCTCTCTCTCTCTCTCTCTCTCTCTCTCTCTCTCTCTCTCTTCTTGAGGATATGTATACGCATTGCAAGAACCTCTATGAGCAACCCAATGTTGATAAGATGGAGTGTTGTAGCTCCCTTCCGTTTATGCCTCTCTTCTTTACCATTGAGGATGTATGCCGCGCGCTTGAGAAACTTGCTACTCGCAAGGCAGGGGACCTTCAAGGTGTCAAGGCTGAAATGATTAAATGGACGAGCAAGAAAACAAGATATTGGATACGAGATATGTTTAACCTTGCACTTCAGCATGGCATGCCTCATGATTGGAGTGCAAATTGGATCAAACCTTTGCACAAAGGAGGAGATGTAAACAATGTGAACACCTATCGCACTATAATGGTTCGTTCTTTGATGACAAAGTTATTTGGATGTATCATGGAGATGAATATAAGTGAATGGACTGAAAAGAACTGGAAAACGTGCGCTTGGCCAAGCAGGTTTTCGAAAGCATCATAGCACTATTGATCACCTTGTCACTCTGCGAGTTCTTATGGAAGCGTCTCGCTTGAAAGGAAAAAAGTTGTATTATTGCTTTGTGTATTTCTAGAAAGCTTTTGACATGGTATCACGAGGAAATTTTTGGAGACATATACAAAGCCTTAAAGTGCCGAGAGAATTTATGCATGCAGTCTTTTGCATCTACCAAAAAGTGATATGTCGACTACGTATGGGAGATGGAATTTCAGAATCTTTTATGAGCACCATTGGTGTCAAACAAGGATGCCCACTTTCCCCAACCCTCTTTGGGCTACTCATTGATGAATTGGCAAGTATGATTCTTGATTTTATGCAACAAGAAGGCATAGAAGAGGTTAAGATTGGAAATGCGGTGATCATGCTTTTGCTTTATGCCGATGATGTAGTGCTCTTGGCACATACCTTAGAAGGTGCACACAAGCTTATGAGTGTCTTAGAACGCTTTTGCCTACATAGAGGGATGATTGTGAATGGATCCAAAACCAAGGTTATGCTTGTAAAGACCGTCAATGACAAGAATCCATGCATTGTATACAACAATGAGCAAGTTGAAGTGGTAGATAGCTTCAAGTACCTTGGCCTTGAGGTTCCATCCAATCATAAATGCCAGAAGAGGCCTTATTATGCATTTGAGAACATGTGCAATGCTGGAGAGATCAAGTGTTGGGCTCTCAAAAAGTACCTCTTTGACACATTGGTGACACCGGTGCTTCTTTATGGAGTGGAGGTGTGGGGTGGAGCATCGGGAAATCTACTTGGAAAGAGTTTGAGAATGTCGAAAAGCGTTTTCTCACCAACTTTCTCCAAGTCAAGACATAAACACCCTACATGCTCTTACTTCTTCAGTCCGGATCGCTTCCCATTGAGGTCTTGGGCATGCAAAGGGTTGTGGAGTACATTCTTAAGACACAACGTAGCCCTTTGTATCGACTTCCTAGAATTGCATTGAGGCAAGTCAAAAGGTCCAAAAGACGTACAAGAGCAAAATATTAAGTTTAGGGTGGATGCTTGACATCAAGAAATGGTTTGGAAGATGGGATGCATGTCTCTCTCTTGGTCATCAAGGATGCGTCAATCGACTCCCAAGTTAATGAGGCCTTCTTACAACACCAATGTATCACGGCTTGGGAGAAATCCAGAGGTTCTCGCTTCAGCCATTATACCACACATATTGCCCCAAACTACAAATCTCTCTTCTTCTCCACATCCCTACATCCTTGAGCCCATCCCGTTGAGTGCGATCGGCATCATTGCTTCCATTCATCTTAGCTCCCATTCTCTACGTTGCGAGATAGGACATTGGGGAACTGGCGAGGAGTCTCATCGACTTTGCACTTTATGCCCTCGTTAAGTGTGAGAGAGTGAGTACCACACACTACTTGAATGCTCAACTTTTGACCACATTAGGTCCTCTTTTCCCCATATATTCAGCCATGAGATCTCCCTACATACCTTCCTGTCCCAACCACGATGTGGACTCTCTATTGCGACACTCATTTCAGTCATTTTTGAGCATTGAGTCACTTATGACCTCCACTCACACCACACGTGATATGTTCATTTGGTCCCATAGGTCATATTTGACCTCTCAGGACGATAATAGAACTATCTATCTATCTATCTATCTCTCATAGATTTTTTTTTCCCTTAACGAACACAACTCGATTAAACATTGTCGTCACCATCGCTTTTGCTCCTTTTTTCTCTCTCTTGATCCTCCATCAACGGCCTTGTCCTCTCTCTCTCTCTCTCTCTCTCTCTCTCTCTCATAGATTTTTTCCCTGGTGAATACACCTCAATCAAACATCATCGTCACCATTGCTTTTGCTCCTTTTTTCTCTCGCATGATCTTCTCTCTCTCTCTCTCTCTCTCTCTCTCTCTCTCTCTCTCTCTCTCTCTCTCTCTCTCTCTCTCTCTCTCTCTCTCTCTCCCTCTCTCCCTCTCTCTTTCTCTCTCTCTCTCTTAGATTTATTTCCTTGGCGAATATACCTTGATCAAACATCATCACCACCATCCCTTTTGCTCTTTCTCTCTCTCTCTCTCTCTCTCTCTCTCTCTCTCTCTCTCTCTCTCTCTCTCATATTTTTTCAGTTGGCAAACACACCTCGATCAAACATCATCGTCACCATCACTTCCGCTCCTTTTTCTCTCTCTTTATCCTCCATTGGCCTCGTTCTCTCTCTCTCTCTCTCTCTCTCTCTCTCTCTCCCTCTCTCTCTCTCTCTCTCTCTCTCTCTCTCTCTCTCTCTCTCTCTCTCTCTCTCTCTCTAATTTTTTTCCTTGGCAAACACACTTCGATCAAACATCTTTGTCACCATCGCTTTTGCTCCTTTTTTCCCTCTCTCGATCCTTCGTCGTCCTCATCCTCTCTCTCTCTCTCTCTCTCTCTCTCTCTCTCTCTCTCACACACACACACACACACACACACACACACACAAGAGGACAAGCACACACCTAAATAATTAAACACCAAGATCAGCACTAACAAGTAGAGAGACAAAATGACTTTTAATCCAAGATAATCCAAAACCACCTTTCCCTTATGGAGACTTTCTCTCTCTCTCTCTCTCTCTCTCTCTCTCTCTCTCTCTCTCTCTCATAGAAATATAGAGGGAGATATAGAAGACGGACATCCATACTGATAGATAACATTACATTTACGTTTCTTGCAGTACATAAGGCAACACTTTATATTGTGCGGCCACATTCATTTTTTGGAAGCCGTAGGATTTGTAGGAGTGTTGGTCTCTATAGGCAAGAGATGATTCACCACGCGTGCTAGCTGTGCGTTATACTCCCCTCATCCTCCTCTGTGATGATTCCAACTCTTGCCCAGCAAGAGAATGCAAATTTCCCCTTCTTGTTCAAGGTCAACAACGAGTGCATGTCGAGTTTCGTGCAGCATCGATAAAGACAATACACCTCTAATGTTGCCTTGTGTACCTCCCTAAACCATTCACTCCCATATGTTGCCCCTCCATTAGGGATGGATTCCATGGCATCCCAAGAAGACTTGATGCTATTCTCAAGATCATCGAACATTATAGCAAGATAGAGAAGCTCTCTAGAATAGTTGTTGAATGCTTACACAAAATAGCTGAAGGCACTATCAATTTTATAGCATTTGGGAGACTATTAATTTATTATTTTCTTACTGATGTGACACCTCAATAGAGTCATACCCTATCGCACAATCTCTCTCTCTCTCTCTCTCTCTCTCTCTCTCTCTCTCTCTCTCTCTCTCTCACACACACACACACACACACACACACACACACACACACACACACACACACACACAAGGAGAAGTAAACACCTAAATTATTTTACATCAAGATTAATGCTAACAAAATGATTTATAAACCATGATAATCTAAAACATCTTTGCAAAAGGCCCAATACCTACCCAATCCATATCAACTTTGCTAGCTTCAATACATGGTTAAAACTTAAGAGCATTATAGACATCTACTTTGCTTAGCACAAGTTGATGTATGAACATGTTTTTATTTTGGCTCAATCCAAGCATTGCTTGCAAGCCAAATAAGTTTTTTTTTTGGCCTTCTTGTCAGTGAAATCAAGGCATATGCAGTAGGGCTCATCCTTGATGTGCACCTCATACAGCCCCATGTCCCGTCTAAGCATGAGACTCAACCTTGAAGACTTCACGTATTTTGTCTACAATGCATTTGTCTTCAATCACCTTAGCCTCTAAACAAAGAGCCAAACCAGTTTTCTTTGTTGCCTCCTCTGAAATGGAAGTACAAAATTTGACTCTTATGCCATTTCTTAGTATATCAAACCATGTAGTGTAAGAGGAATCACCTCCACCCCCAGGAGGATTCCACATTGCGGTTGTACACATTTGTTCTTTTCCAACTGTCTCCACTTGAAATCCTCCTTCAAGCAATATCTCAACTTTTTCATTAGTGAGATTTGTTCCTAGATCAATCGGCCAAATTGTTGCAGGAGGAGCTAGCCTTGGTTCTATATTATGATCCACCACATAGCCATGAGTAACATGTTTGGGAGAGAACCAAAACCACTACATGAGTAGCCCATTTGGATATTTTCTATACCCCTCAAAGAATGGTGCATGAGTCCCTTTACTACATGCCACTATATTTTGTCCACGTCTCTTTCCACCGCTGGGGGTGCCACTACATGTTACATTACTAGTGAGAGGGGTTCTTCTAATTGCCCACATAGATTTATCTTGTCTTTGGAATTCTCACTCGCATCTGCTACCCCTGAATCTTCCATGAAAATGATCTTCTTGGTCCTTCCGTGTGTTGTGTGGTCACGTGTATTTGCATTGTACTCTAGTCTATGTGTTGATTCATCCTCAACATCAATCACAATCGATGGCCCCCTCTTTTGCTAAATGAATTCTTTGTCTCCTTCAAGCGGGGTACAAGCCTTATACATGGGTGTTCCAAATGTAGCCTCATTTACTACTCGTCACTTTTGTTGGACTAGAGAAAACTCTTTCCTTCAGCCTCTCTAGTGAAGGACACTCTCAAGACCCTTTCCAATATGTTTACCTTGAGAGTAAGAAACTGTCTTCGTGCTTTGTAGTATTGCATTTTCCATATTTGAAGTACATCCGTCATACAATGAGATTTTTTTTCTAAATCCCTTTCCTACAAGCCAACTCTCATGCTTACTCTCAACCAAGTTGGTTCTTGGAGCGTTTTTCTCCATCGATACTTCTCTCTACAGCTGTCATGATGCTCCCCTAATGTGCAATACGCACCTCCCACCAACTCAACCAAGAGTCCATTGTAGGGATGTTTCTATCCATGAAATTTTCATTGCACCACCATTGTCGAAGGAGACAAGACTCTACTACAGTTGCCTCTCTAGAGGGGGCTAAACACCACTTTTTGCACAGGTCTTTGTGAGTTTGTTGAGATGAAGAAACAATGTACTTTGTTGTGTGCTCCACCATGCTTTGTTTCCAATGAAAAAGGCAAGATTTCTCTTGATGTTGAAGACATTATCTTTTCCACAATTGGCTTGACCTTTTTCGACCATGAATCCTTGGAAATCCGCTCTCTCACATCCATGACCCTCCATTACGTCATTTATGCACTACCAGAAAAGAATTTGTGCTTTCATATCTTCCTCTTTCATCTCACAAGTTGCAATAGTGAGGAGATCTTGCATGCTATAACGTAAAACATTCATATAAGTATATGTATTGTTGGTCAATTTCTTAAGATATCCCAAACTTGAGAAATATGTTCCTAAAAAAAAAACCCTTGGATCGTAAAAATGGCATGCCATGGTCACCAACCTACCACTCGATGAGTGTGATCAAACTGCACCCAAGCGTACCAAAGATCTCTAGGTCAACTTCGTCGCATTTCATTAACCAAATCCAATTCAGATGCAGGGCCAACCATAGACATCTTGAACACAAAGCACCGCTCCCCTTCCGCTCCTTGCCCGAGAAACCTACTTCTATGAAAAAAATCATATGTGGAATCCATTTTTAGCCACAACAAGTGGTCCACACAGAAGCTCTCCTTTGTTGGCCCATTTCTTGTTGTGCTGCCACTGACCTACGAAACCTGTATTACAGAATTAAGTTACTTTGAAATAATATGCACAAACAAGAGAAACAAGTAATCATCCTTACCAATTGTCCTCCACTAAGGGACCCATTGCTTCAACAACATTTAGGAATTCTTGCTCGCCAAGTACATGGCTAGAGCCCCCCTCTTGCATCAAAGTTGTTGTCACAATTTTCTTTGCCACACACCTTTGTATCTTTCATGCACCTACATGTCTATCTACATTGATAACTTGTGCAATCATTTCTTTGGTTTTATTGCGGTGAGCCCTTTGGACATATCATCCCTCATGTCATGTTGTGAGTTCCTTAATGTACCATCAATTTGCTCATGCTTTCATCCCTTGTCATGACATAATATACGAAGCAATCACATGTACAAAAACAAATGGGTGGTTGTCTACAATAGTGGCAAGTAAGCTCGCCTCAAAGTTCGTCAAAAAATCACCCATACAAGGTAATTTTAGCATACTACCATGAAATGCGTTGTGTTTGACTTCCCAAAATTAACCAATTTGGGACAACTTTCATTGAGACACTCTAGGGCACCTGCATAGTGACTTTTGCGACACACTTCAGAAATGTGATGTTTGAGGTTTGTGGTTTGGTCCAGCGGTGTGGATCATACTTATGTGGAAGAACCTTTCCTAAGGTTGGTGGAAACTCAAACACCATGTTACCATTGTAGACCTTTGGTATTTTTGACACTTGTTTGGTTTCCACCATCTTTAAGAGAGGCTTTGTCAATGTAGGCTTTGTCAATGTGTTGGGCTTCGTCATTGCATTAAAAAATGACAAAATACTATTTATTCTCCTTACCTCGGTAGAGTTTTTCAGAGGAATCCCAACCCCAAGAGAATATTTTCAAGCAAGAAATAATCCAAGCAAACAAAGATGAAAACATAAGGACATGCGGTATAATTGATCATCATTAAGGAAACTAACTTTCCTTGTCAATTTTCGGCCAAGGGATATCCAACATAGCACTTAGATTCACAACTTTAATCCTCAAAAAAGTTTCCTAAGCATATCCAGTCAGCCATATAGATTAGCACGTTGTTTACAAGGAAAAGTCAAGAGTTAAGATATAAATCTTATAAACTCTCAAACTTTGCAATTTGAAATATGGCAAATCCTATTTTAAATACTTTACTACTTATCAGTTCTCTTACAATGCAAAGGCCAAAAGTTAAAGACGTAATTTATAAGGGCTAGTAGTCACAGTAAGCCTCAATAGGTTCTACCTACAATAGGTACAAAGGCTTAGAGCATCATCGACAATAGCAACTAGTGAGAGGGAGAGTGAGGCAAGGAGATGAGAGAGCAAAAGAGACTTGACTGCCTAGCAATCGCTATAGTATGAAAACTATGCCCTTTTAAACATAGTAACACAACTATACCTTTTCAAGTATAGTACTGATGGAAAGCTCTCTGCTATTAGACATAATCGGGTGATGCAAGTGGGAACTAAGCCTTGCATGAACATAGCCTAAACTCTTAGAAAAATCTCTAAATTATTGCAAAAACCTTTATTTCACTCTTAAAGGTCTACCAAGTTTTTTTTTTTAAATTTTGAGCCTTTGTTGACAAAACAATGGTGGGTTAGAGAACCCTCAGAGCACAAGATCATAAGGTGGACAATTTCTAAGAGCACAAGGTTTTTAGGCGGTTAATTCTGAGAACCACGGTGACAGATAAGTGAGACTATTTTCAAAAAAGCCTATCATCTATATAAATTTTTAGGATTTCATTGCAAATTCTCAAGAAAGCATAGCGATAACTATACCTCTCTCTCTCTCTCTCTCTCTCTCTCTCTCTCTCTCTCTCTCTCTCTCTCTCTCTCTCTCGCCATTAAAGAGCTTCAACTTTTTGAAAATACTTAAAAGAGTTGAATACACTTTGGAATTATTTTCAAAAGAGCTAAATACACTCCGGGGTTAAACCCTCCTTGCTCATGCTATCTTTACCATAAACTCGACAAAATAGTTTCTAGATGCAACGTAACTCACAATTAGCTGTCTATAAAATGCCAAAAATTTGATTTCCTTTTAGGAAAATGAAAAACCTTCCTGTCATTAAATATAATAGCAAAATTGTTGAATAGTTCTACTTCTTCTATTTTTCAGCTTTTACCTCCCTCTTCTTACGTATGTATCTTTGCCAACCGTTTGTTCATTCGCTCAAGCCAAAGCTTTCCATATGCTTTGCTTGATTTCATCTCATATGTTATGTCAACCACCTCCATAGTAGGCTTATCCTTGACAATAGGAATAGCAAGGCCTTGAATCTGCATTGCATTGGCAAGCTCTTCCTCTAGCTAGATCCACCAAGCTTTGATTGCCTAGAGCGTCTTGGAAAAATGATCAACTTCGCTTTGTAAGTGTGGAGGCATTGTACATTAGCTTGCAAACTCTCTAGACAGTGGTTCTTCCTTCGATGATTGACTACAATGCCAATTGTGGGGCAAGCTTCTTGGATATACTAGATGCCTTGAGCTCTTGCAAAGTGAAGCCGCGGCATGCCCTGACCTTCTTATTGCATTTAGAGTTTGTGCAGTGGACAACAGGATGAAGCGGTCCACTAGTTGGGCATGAGAAAATCCACACAGTCTTTCTTTGATGATCCAGCCTTCTGTTATTCTTCCTTGCAGGTTGATTGAACCATGCCCTCACATAGGACCACCATCCTTCTTGAAGTGACCATTTGAGACAACGTTGTATACTTCGATCTGTTACAAAGCTCACCTATGCCAGCCTTGTTAGCGTGAATATATATATATATATATATATATATATATATATATACATATGTGTGTGTGTGTGTGTGTGTGTGTGTGTGTGAAACTCTCTCAAGCTATCTCGAGCCTGCACAATCATGGGATTGAATTGCATCCGATTATGTATCGTGTAGCGACACATATCAACGTGCGATCGTGGAGGCAGGCCCTACATGTGAAATTATAGCCAGGGCAAGGGACGCATCTTTAAGTTTGGTTCAGCTTGCAGGTATTACATCACATTTTATTATGCTCCCTGTAGTAATGCACACCGACGTGCGATCGTTGAGGCAGGTCCTACATGTGCAATTAAGGCTGGGGCTAGGGACGCATCTTTAAGTTTGGTTCAGCTTGCAGGTTTTACATCGCAGTTGATTATGCTCCCTGTAGAAATGCACGCCGACGTGTGGTTGTTGAGGCAGGCCCAACATGTGCAATTATAGGTGGAGTTGGGGGACGCATCTTTAAGTCTGGTTCAGCTTGGAGATATTACATCACATCCGATTATGCTCCTTATAGCACTACATGCTGCTATGTAGTTGTGGAGGTGCGTATATCAATTACTCCCCTCGTGGTGCTTATATCAATTACTTCCCTTGTACTATAAAATATCAATTTAAACACGTCGAGCTAAATTATCAGTAGCTTAAATATAGGCTGTGCATTGCAAGGGCCGTATTGTTAGAAATGGCTAACACATGCTACACTAATTATGCACCAAGCTAAGGATGTGCTATTATGCACAATATTTCATATTCAAAGGCCTTGGACTCATGTAGGAGCTCCAAATTGTATAAGCTTTACACCAAAGGGCTCAACTTTATTCCATAGTTGAAGGGCTTGACGCCCAAAACTATAAAAGAACCCTATGCTAAATGAGAAGTCATTCTTGGGTGAGCTCTCTTCTTTGTAGAGTGGATGGTCATGATGTTGGGATGCGAGGTTTTGTTGCATCTCTTGTGTGAACCCTCTCTTCCACCTACAAAAGCCTTATGTGTCAAGCCATGTGAAGAACCTCTTACAACCTTTGTGTAAAACACCATCACTTGTATTGGTACATGTGCAACCACCTCTTGTGCTCATGTGTCAAAAGGCTATCTATTTGTATAAGCCTATATAGAGGCACCTTCTGCTGAATATTTGTAACCTTTATCATTTGCAATATATCATATTGTATTGTGTAATAGTTTCTCTCTAAAGGTCTACACTAACCTCTACAAGCATGCTTATGCCCTGAATGGCACACTAACACATCAACCTTAACCCTTCAACTGGTACCAGAGCTATTCTTAGGTTAGTATCTCCTAATCTACTTAGATCCTAAGCATTTTTTTTATTGCTAGATTGCATTGGCACCTACTCTAATTAGCCATTGCAATTGCTAACTCAATGCCCCTTTGCATTGCATATTCATCATGGCGTTAATCACATCGTTAATTTTTCTTCCTTTGAAGTCCTTTGGTAATGGGACCAACCCACCAAGAAGGGGGGGGGGGGGGGGGGGGGGGGTGGGGGGGGGGGGGGGGGGGGGGGGGGGGGGGGGGGGGGGGAGAGGAATTGACAAGTTCAACAGCCTTGGTTTTTACATGTGGTAGGAAAAAACCAGGGGGTACTTAATGAAAAAGCAATTAAGGTCCGTCATTAAGCCACCAAATGACAATGACACAGTGGAAACGCGACATAGCTTAGCATAGTTTGCCGCTAAAGATGAGCAAGCTCTCGGCATTTTACTCACTTCACTTGACGACAACTTTGTACATTATTTAGATGATTGCACCACTGCACATGATGCATGGATAACCTTAGAGCAGCATTTTGGTTCTATTTCCAAGCATTCCAAAATTGCATTGAAAATGTTTATGGATTACTTATGGAGCCTGGAGAAGATGTGTCATCTCTAGTCAATAGGCTCAAAAGTATTTGCACACAGTTGACATATATAAAATGTCTTGTAGATAATGAGTACCAGATGCAGATTTTGGTCATATTGTAACAATGCTTAAAGAGAAAGACCCAATCCCTAAAATTGAAGATGTAATAAACTCTCTTCAAGAGCATGAAAAGAAACTCAAAGGCAGTCAACAACAGTCAAGTGGTGCTTATGTGGTCTCATCCAACCGCTACAACTGCAATCACAAAAGCAACGTAAAGTGCACACATTGTGGCAGAACAAATAACCATTCAAAGGATTGCTATGAGATCAACCCTTGTCGCATTTGTGGCAAAAACAACCATGCTACAAAGTATTGCAAACTCAATAATAAATCTTCACAGGTTACCAATCACAAAGAGCATTTCAAAGATCAAACAAAAGCAAAAATCAACCTTGCCACCTCCAGAAATTTTGACGAAGATAACGAAAACAATATTGGCTTGGTTTATGATGATGTACTGTCAGAATTCTCTCTTGTGTACCTTACCCTCTATTTGTGCCGGGGGAGGCTTGTGTGTGCCTACACCTTGATGTTTTGTCTGCCTACACCCTTTGTGTCTAGGGGAGGCAACTTCGTGTTCAAGGGTGTACCTCACCCTAGTGGGTTTTGAGGGGAGGCTTGTGTGAGTGATATACAACCAAAAGCTACATAGCAGAGGATTGTTGGGATGCGAGGTTTTGTTGCATCTCTTGTGTGAGCAATCTCTTCTACCTAGAAAAGCGTTATGTGTCAAGCCATGTGAAGAACCTCTTACAACCTTTGTGTAAAACACCACCACTTGTATTGGTGCATAGGTAGCCACCTCTTGTGCTCATGTGTCAAAAGGCTGTCTATTTGTATAAGCCTATATAGAGGCACCTTCTGCTGAATATTTGTAACCGTTATCATTTGCAACATAGCATATTGTATTGTGCAATAGTTTCTCTTTAAAGCTCTACACTAACCTCCCCAAGCATGCTTATGCCATGAATGGCACACTAACACATCCACCTTAACCCTTCACATGAGGCTCATGGGCTTTCCATTCTCATGTAGCTCTTGATTTCTCATAATCAAGTTCACTTTCTTTCTTATTAGTCTTCTTTGTTTTGATTATGTGGAGTGAGATTGTATTAGTGTGATGTTAGATCTCTAATCCCGTTTTGAGTTAATCTCTTCTATCCACGCCATTGGCCATGGTGTGTGAGGGCTATGCCTTCCCTCTCTTTCTCTCTCTCTACAAGGTGTGTGGTTAGTGTGTGTGCATACATGTCACATTGGGGATGGACCTCAATGGCCACACTAATGCGAAGTAGGTGTGTTAATTGCATGCTTGTGTAGTTGTGTGATTAGGAGTTGTGATTAGGGTGATTGATGTGAGAGGTTAATTTCAATCATATGATTGTGTGTAGGTGATTAGTAAGTAGGAATGTGTGGTTGATTAGAGGAAGCCCCTTCCATGGCTTCTCTCTATGATGGGTAGAAGGATCCCTTGAATCCTCTATTTTAATGCATCCTATGACGCTCGTGCCTCCAAGCGCTAGCCGGGTTGCTGATCCATGGATTGAAAATTTTGTGTGGGTTCACTGATGTCGGGGATTGAAATCTTAAGCTAGTGAAAAGAGGATGTTTAGAATAGAGTAATTTCACTACTAATTTCATCAGTTTTGAGTGTGTAACTCAATTTTAGTTTGATTTGATTGTGTGTGCAAGTAATTGAAAGCTAATTTTTTAGTTATGAATATCCCAAACCCCCAATCCCACCTCCATTTTCACTAATTTCTCACTGACTACTACTAGTTTTGCTCGATTTTCATGCTAATCTCATGCTAACAATCACTAATTTTTGACTAATTTTGCTAGCCTACCACTAAAATTTGATTTGTAATGTATGTTCAATCCCCTTATAAGAGGTGGAATCAACACTTTTATCAAGTTTCTTTGTACTAATCCATGCCTAATTTGGTGTTGATTTTTGACCATAATTGATCAATTTTTGGGCTAAATTAGAGATGCACACACTTGTGTGCACAATAATGCATCGTTGCATGGAGCAAAGGAATAGCTTGGAGTGTAATTTTGATGTAAGTGTACTCATTTTCTCATTTCAATTCTTAATTGATTAATGTGGTCCATTGTGTGCTAATCACTTTCTAAAATTAGGTGTGTAAATTAATTGACCTACACTTTGCACCTAATTTGATTGGCTTGGGATGAACTTAATGTTTAATTTTGACTAATGAACCTTGTATGTGCCAAGATAAGGCTTAAATTTCCATCAAGAATCCATGTGTGCATAAATATCATTGCGTGTGCACCTAATCTTGAGTGTGTGCATGCATAGAAATTGATGGAGTTGATGGTATATGAGTATGCAATCATGTAAATTATGTAAATGCTATGCTAATCTCATCATTGGGTAGGCCTAATTGCCAAAAATGGGCAAAAATTTGAGTGTGTGTGCCCAATTGAAGACCACTTGATTGAATGATTGATGGTCAATTGGGACACTCAAATGCCTTTTTATTGAGAATTGTGCATGAAATTTGTGTGAAGTCATTAGGGATAGGACCAATTGCATTGCTGATTGAGCTAAATTTGGAATTTTATGCTCAACTTTGGAGTGTGTGATTTCCTTGATTATAGCAAAAATTAAGATTGATTTTGGGAAATTGAGCATGCATGCATATGGTTATGCTTGATTGAGCTTGCAATTTGAGCATTGCAATGAGGAATTGATGGATGTTTTGCATATAATTGCGGTCTAAATTTGGGCATGTATACCTACTCAATGGCATGTTCTATCCAATAATCATGATGATTTCAAGACCTAAATTATTGGTTTGTGCATAATTGAATGGGTGAGATTTCAATTGATACGCAATTGAAAATGATTTTATGTAGTACCATGATCCTGTCTACCAAAATTGGATATGGTAATTATTTCAATGATTTGTGCATGCCATATAAATCAAAAGTGTGATGCAATGTGGTGACAAACCTTATTAGGTTTGGATGATTTTTGTATGAGATATGAGCAACTCGAGGTTGCAATCATTGAAAATTATGTTTGCATTGGCGAAGGGTTCAATCACCCTATCGATGTGTAAGCATTATTCAATTAATGGATTTGATAACAACTTTAGTGCTAATAATTACCAATTGGCATCAATAAGAAGGGAAAAGGGATTAATATGGTGTACTAATTCATGGTATTTTGGAAAATCTCATGTGCAACCACACTTGGTGAGGTTCCCAAGTGCTTGGAGGCAACTAGCCTCGCCAATTCTCATACCCCCTATAGGTTACAACTGCTTCCAGTGAAGTTTTGAGCTATGTGCAGAATATTACAGAGACATTGTCTTCCCTTGGTACCCCAACCCCCACACGCAAGAGCTTCCTTCTGATGGTGGCTGCACCAAGGAAGGCCCCATGTAATCCTTGCATCCTTGCCCGCCAGGATGCAAGGATTACATCCCTAGAGGCTCAGATTCAAGAGCTCATCAAAGAGAATGAAACACTCAAGCAATAGCTACACACGCTCGAGGATACGCAAAAAGTAAAGAGTCAAGCTTTGCTTGCAAAAACACATGAAGTCAAAACCTCCCTCACGGAGAGAGTCAAGGCGGTCGAGAAGGAAGTTCATGAGACAACACATCAGAAGATCGACACCAAGATACACGCAACCTTATAAGAACGCCGGATGCAAAGAATCTCTTGGCCTCAAGGTCAAAATCTAAGGGCTCCACACACCATGGTGCACCGATGAGGACACACTAGAAGACACAATTACCAATCTCAATGGCATTCTTCAACCTGTTCACATCGAGCCCAAAACCATGTCTCGGATAAACGACACACATAAGCGTTCCACCCAAGCACTATATCCTCACATTCAAGGACAAAGAGGTATGAACAATGCTATTGTGCCAATCCCGCCTCTTCAAGGGAAAAAAGCTTTGGATCGTCAAAGAATTGACCATGAATCAACTCAAGGCCAAAACAAGAGAGCTCAAGAAGGTACACGATGCTTGTAAAGAAGGTAAACGGGAAATCTATTGGGCGGTAAATCCGTCAGTCAAGAATTTCAAACTCCCAAACCAACTCCCTCCCCACCTAATCACCCCTAGGTCTTTCCCTCTCTCTCATATTCCCTGATGGACCCTCAATCCTTAACTAAAGTGTATCCCACTATCAACTTGAAGGAGCCATTGTATTTTTTTTGCTTTCGGTCCCATAGGTCATACTTGACCCCCCCCCCCCCCCCCCCCCCCCCCCCCCCCAAGTAGTCCACATGGCATGGCCTGGCCATGCCACATGGACTAGGAGAGAGAGAGAGAGAGAGAGAGAGAGGGGGGATGGAGAGAGAAGGGTGGAGGTGGATGGAGAAGAGAGAAAAAGGAGGAATGTATGGAGAGAGAGAGAGAGAGAGAGAGAGAGAGAGAGAGAGAGAGAGATAAATAGTTTTATCATCATCCTCAGAGGTCAAATATGACCTATGGGACCAAATGAACATGTCATGTGGTGTGAATGGAGGTCATAAGTGACTCTCGATGCTAAAAAATGGTTGAAATGAGCGTCGCAATAGAGAGTCCACATCGTGGTTGGGAGAGGAAGGTATGTAGGGAGAGCTCATGGCTGAATATATGGGGAAAAGAGGACCTAATGTGGTCGAAAGCTGGGCACTCAAGTAGTGTGTGGTACTCACTCTCTCGCACTTGATGAGGGTATAAGGTGCAAAGTCAATGAGACTCCTTGCCAATGCCCTAACTCACAGCGTAGAGAATGGGAGCTAAGATAAATGGAGGCAATGGTGTGGATCGCACTCAACGAGATGGGCTCAAGGATGTAGGGATGGGTTCGGTTACCTCGTTCGGAGAAGAAGAGAGATTTGTAGTCTGGGGCAATGTGCGTGGTGTAATGGCTGAAGCGAGAATCTCCAGATTTCTCCCAAGCCATGAGAGAGAGAGAGAGGGGCTGGGGGGGGTGGAGGTGCAAGAGAAAGAGAGAAAGGGGGGGATGGAGGGAGAGAGAGAGAGAGAGAGAGAGAGAGAGAGAGAGAGAGAGAGAGAGAGAGAGAGAGAGAGAGAGAGAGAGAGAGGGGGGGGGGGCGGGGGGGGGGGGAGGGAGGGAGAAATGGAGAGAGAAGAGAGAGAAAAAGGGGAATGTATGGGCAAAGGGGGAGAGAGAGAGAGAGAGGGGG
This sequence comes from Adiantum capillus-veneris, assembly GCF_014529385.1. Classification (NCBI taxonomy): domain Eukaryota; kingdom Viridiplantae; phylum Streptophyta; class Polypodiopsida; order Polypodiales; family Pteridaceae; genus Adiantum; species Adiantum capillus-veneris. The sequence goes on from NC_140935.1 coordinate 30,704,869, forward strand.
GGGGGGGGGGGGATGGAGGTGCAAGAGAAAGAGAGAAAAGGGGGGATGGAGGAGAGAGAGAAGAAGGGTTAGAGAGAGAGAGAGAGAGAGAGTTCTATTATCATCTTCAGAGGTCAAATATGACCTATGGGACCAAATGAACATTCACGTGGTGTGACTGGAGGTCATAAGTGACTCTCGATGCTCAAAAATGGCTGAAATGAGCATCGCAATAGAGAGTCCACATCCTGGTTGAGAGAGGAAGGTATGTAGGAGAGCTCATGGCTGAATTGTAGAGTGCGCAGGTGATGGAGAAGGTAGAAAAGAAGACTACACACACACACCAACACACATCGAGACACACACACACAATCGTTACCCTGCAGCAGCCATTCAACGAGCTGCTCTTCTCTTCTTCTTCTTTGAACTATTATCCAAAGTATATTTACAACATAGTATAGTCAGTGTCCAGCCGCCCATAGGACAATGGGCATATTCTTTAACATCATATTCTTTAACACTCCCCCTCAAGCTTAGAGTGAGCTTGCATATGATGGATTCCCAATGCTTCACGAAAGTAGAAAAACTTCTCCTTTCCAAGAGCTTTTGTGAATATATCCGCAACTTGATCATTTGTCTTCACATACACCAAATCAATCTCATTTGCCAAAACTTTTTCTCTAATGAAATGATAGTGTACCTCGATGTGTTTAGTGCGAGCATGGTAGACTGGATTCTTTGCCAACATGATGCTGCTAATATTGTCACAATATATAATGACACTGTCAAGATAGTCAAAACCAAATTCTACCATAAGTACTCTCAACCATGACTCTTCACATGCTGCCAAAGCTGCTCCACGATATTCAGCTTCTGTACTTGATAATGCTACAGTTGATTGCTTCTTGCTACTCCAACTTATCATACCATTGCCAATGGAAAATGCATAACCACTTGTAGATCTTCTATCCATAAAATCTCCTGCCCAATCTGCATCTGTGTAACCATAAAGACAAAGCTTCCCATTCTTTTCATAAAACATTCCATAACTGACAGTGGCTTTCACATATCTCATAATCCGTCTCACTGCATCAAGATGACTTTTACATGGATTTTGCATGAATTGACTCACAACACCCACTGCATAACTCAAATCTGGTCTTGTTATTGTCAAGTAAATAAGGCTTCCAACCATCTTGCGATACATAGTGACATCCTCAATGTAATGTCCATCATCAAACAACTTCACATTTTGATCAAGAGCTGTATCAACCGGTTTGCACCGCTGTCATTCCATACTTCTCAAGCATATCCAACGCATATTGTCTTTGTATCATCCAAATTCCTGATAAAGTATTGACAATTTCAATTCCCAAGAAATATCTCAACTCACCAAGGTCCTTCATGTTGAATTCTCTCAACAAACTCTTCTTGACATGCAAAATTTGCTCAGCATGACTTCCAGTGAGAATCAAGTCATCAACATAGATAACAATAACAACGATCTCTCCATCAACATGCTTCAAAAATAATGAGTGATCAGCAATAGATTGTTTAAATCCAATCTTCTTCAAGAATCTGGTTATCTTTTCACACCAAGCTCTAGATGCTTGCTTCAAACCATACAATGCTTTCTTCAACTTACACACATAATATGGAAACTCTGGATGTTGATAACCCTCTGGCTGTATCATATAAACTTCTTCTTCCAAGTCACCATTCAAGAATGCATTATCCACATCCATTTGCCGTAACTTCCAACCGAACATACTTGCCATTGCTATCACCAATCTGACTGTTGTCATTTTTGCAACTGGACTAAATGTCTCATCATAATCAAGACCTTTTGTTTGTGCATAACCTTTAGCAACAAGCCTCGCTTTGTATCTTTCCACACTACCATCTGACTTGCACTTGACCTTGTATACCCATTTTGAACCAATTGCTTTCTTTCCACTTGGCAAGCGAACCAAATCCCAAGTGTCATTCTTCACAAGAGCATCCATCTCATCATCCATAGCTGACTCCCATTCTGATTTTCCAATTGCCTCTTGAAAACATGTAGGCTCTTTATGTTGCACACGTGAAACCATGTATGCATAATGTGTACGCATGTAACCGTTGTATGTCAATCTCTCTGATCTTCTCAACTGTGGTGCACTCTTCTCTTCAACTCTTGCATATGGGGGTACATATTTCTCAATATGCTTACTGCCAGGTGTCCTCAAATGTGGTAAACCATGCTCTTCATCAAAGCTTTCATCTCCAGAACTCTCTTCAACCACTTTCTTCTTGCCTTTCTCGTCTTGCTTCTTATCTCGCAAACGACCGCTCCATGGGTTGACACTTCCTGTACTCTCCTCTGCCATATGTGGTCCTGAAATAGTTCTTGTTGATGGTCCTGGCTTATCAACAACATGACGCACATTCTCTTGCTCTTCATACTCATCTTCTATCATCACTGGCTTTGGTTTATACCATGGTTCATGCTCACAAAATCTGACATCTCTACTGACATAAACTTGTCTTGTGGTAGGATCATAGCACTTGTAACCTTTCTTTTCAACTGGATAGCCCAAGAATATACACTTCACTGCCTTTGGCTCCATCTTCTTTCTTGCTTCATTTGGCACATGAACATAGCAAACACATCCAAAAACTTTCATATAGGAAACTGTTGGCTTGATCCCATAAAGTCTCTCATAAGGTGAAATTTCATGAATGGCAGCTGTTGGTGTTCGATTCATAATGTGTACTGCTGTATGAACTGCTTCAGCCCAATATGTTAATGGCATATTCATCTCATTCATCATGGCTCTTGCAATCTCTGCTATGACTCTATTCTTTCTCTCAGCAACTCCATTTTGTTGTGGTGTGTATCTGCAAGTAATCTGTCTTCTTATGCCTTGTTTACGTAAGTAATCATCAAAACTGTGTGACATGTACTCTCCCCCTCCATCTGTACGTAGGCATTTAATTTGACAACCATTCTCTTTCTCAACCATAACTTTGAACTCCAAAAATACTTCAAATGCCTCTGACTTTGCCTTTAGAAAGTAAACCCATGTCATTCTGCTGTAATCATCCGTAAATGTGATAAAATATCGACAACCATTTGGCGTAGCATGATCACAAGGTCCCCAAATATCTGAATGAACAATTTCCAAAGGACTTCGGCTAATTCTCCCCCTCTTTGGAAATGGTAAACGAGATTGCTTTCCAAATTGACAAGCTTCACAAACATGATCAAAATTCAATCTGCCAAACTTTGGTAATCCACGTACAATTTGATTTGATTGCATATGCTTTAATCTTCTAAAATTGACATGACCAATCCTCTTATGCCATAACTCTGCCCAATCATCTTGAGTGGCTGATTCGTTTGCATACATACCACTGTGTAAACATGGATCTCCAGCTTCCAATGAGAACAAGCGGCCTTTCTTTCTTCCACGTGCCAATATCTTGCCTAGTCTGCCATTGTGAAACTCCTCTATGAAGCAGCCATAACGATTAAAACGGACTTGCAACCCTTGATCTGTCATCTGTCCAACTGATGCTAAATTCTTTGTGATCGAAGGCACATATAGAACATCTCCCAATGTGTTGTATGTCCCGTCTTTTTCTAGCAATGGAACTGAACCAACATGTGTAATCCGATGCATAGTATCATCACCTGTAGCGACAAACTCATCCTCTTCTAACTTCTCTTTTCTGTCAAACCATTCACCATGATATGTCATATGATTTGTGGCACCGCTATCTAAATACCAATCATCTGTATGATGTGGCTCCACCATGCTTCCAACAACATGCTCCATAGGAAATAAATGTCCACTCGACCTATTGTCATATATATTTTGATCATGAGGATTGTATCCAACAAAGTTTCCTCCATGTTTGCCATAACCTCGGCCTCTTCCACCACGATCACGATTTGGATTTAGCCTTGTGTAACATTCTCTTCCAAAGTGACCATAAATGCCACATCTGTTACAATATCCATCTCTTTGAGGATGTACAAATCGTCCACCTCCACGTCCACGAGTTCGGGCTCTCCCCCTGCCTCTTTGGCTATAATCGTTGTAACTTTGACTTTGTTGGTTTTGACATTGACCTCTTCCAACATTGTTTCCACGACCATAGTTTCCTCTTCCACCTCTATTGTTTCCATGACCTCTAGAGTAAAAAACCTGATCTCTGGAATTGTTATTTGATGTAGAAGGACCTGACTTGCCTAACTTTACCTCTTCTTGCAAACAAAGGTTTACTAACTCTTCAAAATCAGGCATGTGTCCTCAAACAGATATAGATGTATCCAATGACTTGTATTCCGGTCCCAAACCATTCAATGTCATTGAAACTAAGTCATCATCTGGAACTTCAACATTAATGCTTGCAAGATCTTCCTGTATTTGCTTTATCTCTGTCACATAATCTGATATGGATCTATTTCCTCGCCATACACAATGTAACCTTTGCTTCAAGTGAACTTTTCGTGGTTCTGTATTGGAGCTGTTCATTCTTGCTAGTATCTCCCATGCTTCCTTTGGAGATTGAGCCTTCTTCACATGTGGTATAAAGAAGTCACTAATGCATAGTGAAATCCAATGCATCACTTTCCTTGAATTCTCGATCCACTTCTTGTAAGCTTCTACTCCTGCTTGCCATGTTTTATGTGCTTCAACATTCTCTCTATTTGGTTCCAAACCAACCTCAGGACACTCTTGTTCACCTGTAACATAATCCCATAAACCTTTGCCCATGATAAAGTTCTCCATCCTGTAAGACCATATGCTGTAGTTCTCTCTGGTCAGCTTCTCTCCAACAATCTGTGTGACTTGAGTTGAACTTTCTACCATCTTCACTCTCTCGATTTCTTCCAAAGGATTTTGACAAAATTTTGACAGAGTTTCGTTTGTATTTGGACAATATCTCAAGTGACAATCTCAACCAAAGTGCTCATAAACACTGATAGAAAATCTCTCACTGCCAAGGGAAAATCCACTGACTCACTTTGCCACAGACTGACTCAGTACTATGCATAAATACTCTAAAGCAATGTCCACATGGACTTGTATGCAAATGCAATCCATACGCTGTCATGTACCACATATCCATACATCCACCTTCTTCCCATAGTCGTAAACGACATATGAGGTCTTTCGCGGGGTCAGTCGAGGGTTCGCTCCAGTACCTAATCCACCTTGCCAAGGTACCAAAGCTCCCAAGGCAAGGCTTCAAAAAACCTCACTCGACCCTCACAAAGGCTGCAGTTTTCCAAAATACATTGACCGCATATCCATACATAACCACAAAGTACTCAATCTGACAATATAACCGCCTCAACTTCTTCCCACAACCTTTCTTACATAGGCGGCTGTCCATAACGGACCCACAACAACCAAACATAATCTTCGATAACACAATATCATCATGCAAAAGCTCTATGTGGCTCTCCAAAACCTGTGTAAATGCTGAATTCTTCACTTGTAACCTGTAAATCTACTGCCGAGTGCAAAACTTGACATCTTCTATGCTTGTGTGAACTGGCTGTTTGCTGTAGAAAATTGCAGATTTTGGCAAATCTGAGCATGCCAATGCGTCCGGAACGCCCAAAAACATAAAGATAGACTCCTGGATCACTGTATTCCGAGTTCGGGTGAGGGAGTTATGACCAAAAAACCTCTCTTTTTTGCTGTTTTCTAGAGCTGCGGAAACCTGTGTATTGACTGTAGCTCCTCAAACTGAGCTCTGATATCACTTTGTAGAGTGCGCAGGTGATGGAGAAGGTAGAAAAGAAGACTACACACACACACCAACACACATCGAGACACACACACACAATCGTTACCCTGCAGCAGCCATTCAACGAGCTGCTCTTCTCTTCTTCTTCTTTGAACTATTATCCAAAGTATATTTACAACATAGTATAGTCAGTGTCCAACCGCCCATAGCACAATGGGCATATTCTTTAACATCATATTCTTTAACATGAATATATGAAAAAAAGAGGACCTAATGTGGTCAAAAAGGCTGAGCACTCAAGTAGTGTGTGGTACTCACTCTCTCGCACTTGATGAGGGCATAAGGTGCACACTAGTGCCCCAGCGTCCTGTCTCATAGCGATGTCGTGCTGTAACACGTATATAGTGGGAACGCATGCTACAAGATCTATCTTGTAACTTTTTAGATACGTAATTATATTTCCTATATGCATATCTAAGTATAATAATAAGCTTTCTATCTCATCCTATTATTTATCTCAAAGATAACATATTCTTACTTCACCGTCGTCAAAAAGTACTATGGAGAAAGAGTCAATAGCTCCGCCTCTTTAACTTGGGGTAATAGGCATTGATTCTTTATTTCTACTATCTCATTATTATCTCACACCCTAGCTAGATCCTATATCTAAGATAAATTCCAATATATATATACTCTATGTATTTTTCATATTTTTTTAATATTTCTTTTTAAATAGCTACTAGGAAGGAATCAAATCCTAGTGGGACACTAGGTGGCATGATTTTCAAAAATACACTTATTTTAATGCATTATTGCAAGCATGATTACAAAAATTTATCGAGGAGCAATGTCATGCTTTCATATGGCATGAGGTCTTCATTGGAATCAAATAAAAGTCTAGGCTAAGGGGACCACAAGAAGACTTTTGCTGCCAAAACTGTACCCTATTTTGATGGTTTTTTTACACAAGGCTCCAATCCGAATTGAAAAAAGTATATAAAATAAGAGTCATAGCTAATGAGTTGAATGTTCTGGCCATATTTTTACTTTTTTATTTGGAGCCACGGTTGAGGAGATATGATCAAAATACTGGACCCCAGTCTGTCCACTTCATATCTTTTCCAGTTTTTGTTCACACTGGCTCTTCTTTTCTTGTGTAAACCCTTGGGGGTTCCCTTCACCTATAAAAGGGGACCTCTTCTTCGTTGAAAACCATTCAAGCCATTGATTAGAGGAATTCATGAGAAAGTGAGTAGTGATGCCTAATTGTACTTCGCCATTAACATAAGCCTAAGCTACACTTTCTCCTAGAGGAAGACTAGCCATCCTTGTAAGCTATCTTTGGAAGATCAACTCTAATCAAAGAAGTTCTTGGACTTGGTGTATCAATCAAAGTTGAATTCTTCCTTCTTCTTCTCTCTCCATCAAAAATGGTGCCGACGGGTCTGTCAAGTAAGATGTGTTGTACATTGATATTTTGTTGATTTCTTGTTGTTTTCTTTTCATCTCTAATCCAGCATATATATATCTAATCTCATCTCCTTAACCGAACCTATCTCTCTCACTCTTGGAAATTCATTCTCTCTATAATTCTAGGTTCTCCTTGCTACAGGTACATCTCTCCCCGCAGTATCCTTATTGCCTACGTGCAAGAATAGGGCTTGGAAGGAAAACTTCTCATATCTTCACTTCTCTTATATCTACATTTTGCACATACTAGAGTTATCCTAGATAAATAATCCACATGATGAGAATTTCTATTGCTGCCACTCTATGCGGTCTATTAGAATTAATGTATGGATCAGCCCGTAAAATATACTTTCAACAACGTATAGTGTTTCTCTTTGGCCCAAAAAGGCTCAATGAAATACTTCTTTCACCGAATCCCATCATACTACCTCTTATAAACTATAACTTTTCTTTTGATGTAAGTGTAGTTATCTTGCTATGAACCAAGAGGATTTGTACACACAATTAATCCCAATCACTAGACAAAACATATATATTATGGTGAGCACAAAACTACAATTCCAAAGAACAAGTCGTAGCCTGTTTGGTCGAAAAAGATTGAACGCCATTAACTCATCTATTAATCCTTTCATATTACCCATGATATGATATGACCATAGCCTTGATGTTTTCATCTTTGTGTTGTTTTGATATTCTCTTTTGTGTTCTTTCTTTGGGTGTGTGAGTACAAGAGAGAAAGAATGAAGCTTCTTTGATTGCACTTCCTTCCAAACCCTATACTTCATGGCATCTATGGTTTAACCCCTTCATATAGTTTTTGGAGTTCTCTCACAAACTCTCACAGCCAAAAGCCCGATGCTTTCCTAGCAAGACTGCAAATTTCTCGACATATTTTTGGTGAACCCGTCGCGAAACTGCCAGGGTGAGAGTTTGTGGGTAACCATGGGTGATCATGTTGAGCAACAGGGTATGCACTTTGACCCAACAACAATGCAAATGTTTCACGCATTTGCAATGTTTATGCAGCAGCAACATGCCATTGAAAGAAGGGATATTTTAGCGACAACGAAGGCCATACAAGCAGTCGTCAATAGAATGGATCAGTTCAATGGCAAAGATGTAACCAAGTACTTACACGAGAATGTGAAGGAGATGGAGCTGCATCGCGTGTCAAAAGGTGAGATGATTCAAAGCTTTGAGCTAGTTGTTGCTCCAAAAATTAGAGAACATGTTAGGGGAAGTAAAGATGGGCATGGGAGAAATTGGGAAGAACTCAAAGTAGCTTTAAAGGAGGAATATTTCATGGAGGACTCTGAGAGAGTGACCAAAAGGACATTCTTAGAATGGGTAGTCAAGCCAAAGCAAGGACTATCAATAACAGAGCTACTTAGGAAATTTGAGCGGCGTTATGCACAACTCACCAGGACAGAAAGGGCCACACTAGATGCAGAGAAGACATATCTTTTCTTACAAACTGCAGGTAAAGAGTTTCAAGAAAATTTGGAGCTTCTTCTCGAAGATAAAGATGTTGAGCAAGGACTAAAGACCGACTGGAATGAGGTTGAAGGTGCTGTCTCACTGCTTGCCAAACGACAAAGAAGAAGGGACAAGATGGTAGTAAACACTACAAGTCCTTCCACCTCAACTTCTGACAAAATGGTAAAGCCTACTTTTATCGCTCCTAAGTTTGATGAGTCCATGCTAGATGAGCTTGTGAAGGGAATGTGTGACTTGAAGGTGAATCTTGCAAAGCTTGAAGAAAAAGGCCAACCATCAGGGCCACTTCCTAGGCAAAGGCAACAACCCAAATAAGGGTTTGTTAATAGATGTATTTGGTGTGATTGTAAAGACCATGTAAGAAGGGATTGTGATGATTTTAGTGATGCTTTATCAAAAGATGTCGTCTTTTTTAAGGATGGTAAAATACACTTAAGAGGGACATGTCTACCCTTGAGAACTAACTTTGGGAAGGGGGGAATGCAAACCTTAGTTGAAGATATGGCAACTAACCATGCCACCTCTTCAGTTGAGGCAGCTACTTATGGAGTAAAAATTGAGCATCTTAGTGATGAAGAGGTGAGTGACCATCATGGTCAAATTTGGCCAAATATCATGCAATTAACTAAAAAGGGAAAGCTTACAAAAGAGATTCTACATGAAGCAGGTGATTGCATACGCCTAGAAATAGGATGGAATGATCCAGTGGACTCATTGTCAGTGCATACTTACATTACAAAACGCCAACAAAATGAGGCTATTGTAGAAGAGAAGCACAGACGTGAGAATGTTGATGAAGGACCCTTAAAAAGAGCTTCTAGAAGTGGGGGAAGAAGCGACTCATTTCCTTCTCAAACAGCCTCGACACAAGGAGCATCTCCACCTGAAGTACTCATGGAGGAGTCTACAACAGGAAAGAAGAAAGAGCCAACAAAAGTTAAGACAAAAGGCCCAACTTATAAACTACAATCTGATATTGAGGTTCCTACAGATTTAAAGAAAGTCTTGGAGGAAAGAATTTTGAATAGCAAGATTGAGTTCACTCTGGGAGAAGTCCTTGGTATTGCAAAGCATGAATTCCACGAGGAGATCATTGATATCATCAAGATAAAGAGGCAAACTCTTGCTGAGGTTGCTCATCCACAGGTTTTGACGGTGGAGAAAACTTGAAGACACAAGGGATGCAGTTGCAAAATAAGGAGGATGGTGGAGCAGTGGTAGGATGCTACCAATCTAGTGGGAGAGTGAAGCAAGTGAATTTCTCAAATGATGATGAATAAGCTAAAGCTATTCCTAGGAGCTACTATTCACAAAGTCACTGGGCAAGGGCTCCTACAGAAACTTTGGTCAAGGTAGGTGATCTTGAAGAGCCATTTATTTCCTTGATTGACCATGGTTCAGAAATAAACATGATGTTAAAGAGTCTCTACAACAAGTGCAAATGGCCAATGGACACAGATCATGGTTTGATGGTAAAAGTGGCAAATAAAACATCCAGTGAATTGTATGCATCATGTCCAGGTGTGAAGGTGACAATAGGTGATGTAAAGATTAACCAAAACTTCTTTGTACAGGATACATCTTCATATCATCTCATCCTTGGACAACCCTACATTGTGGCAGTTTGAATGGAAACAAAGGTAATGGACGATGGTTCAGCATATGCTAGGATACGCAGCAAAGATGGTAAAGGTGTTGTCCAATTTCTCACAGTTTGTGTGAACCATGAAAGAAATCGTGACAATCTCAAAGAACATCCTCTACCAAAGGTGAGCAAAGAGTACCATTGTAAAGCAGGATTGCAGTGGTGCAGAAAGAAAAAAAGTTTCGCCTGATCCAAAAATAGGTGAACTTTCTTAAAGGGCTCCTTGGTAACAAGGAACGGATCGGTATGTTTTACAAAACTTAAAGATTTGAAGAGATGTGAGAGGCAATATGTACATAATGTACAAATGGGCATGAAAGAGAGTGGGTTGCTAGAGCCTAGTGAAAATGTTTTGGGTTTGTGTGAACAAGTCTCTTTTGTAGATACTATGGGTAGCTTGATGCTATAATGGGGTCTAGTTTTCATCTTGAAAATGAAGTTGTGGAAGTTTTCTCTATGGAAATGTATCAAGTAATAGAAGCCTTTAAAGAAAACCAAACAGTTGGCCCAGAAGTCCATGTTGAAACTAAATACAAGAGTGTAGCAAAGAAGGTGAAACCAGTAGCTTCACCCTTACCACCCAACAATAGGGAAAAGATTGAGCAAGCTTCTTTGAAACCAAGTTTAAGGAATCCTAAAAAGATTGGGCATATCTTCACAAAGGAGTCTTTTCAAGAGTTGCAGATTGGTTGCGAGGAGTTTTTAACACAGGAGGAGACAAAGTGCTTCAAAGGAATGCTTTCAAAGCATGGTAAGGCTTTTGCATTTGAGCCACATGAGATAGGATGTGTTGATCCTTCTATTGTAGCTCCTATGGTAATTTTCACAATACCTCACGTGCATTGGAATTTGCGGCCTATTCCGGTTCCAAAGGCTCATTTGCCAAAGTTAGTGGAGCTACTGAATAAGAAGATCAAAATGGGAATTTTGGAGCCTTCTTGTGCTCCATACTCAAACAGGTGGTTCACAGTTCTAAAGAAGAATGGTTCTCTACGCTTCATCTAAGATATGCAACCAGTGAACAAGGTGACAATTAGAAATGTAGGTACAGGTTCAATTGTGGATGAGTTTGCAGAGGCGTTGGCAAGGAGGGCAATCTACTCAATGGGGGATCTCTACTCAGGGTATGATCGATTTCAGCTTGCAATCAAAATCAGAGACTTGACAACCATGAGGACACCTTTGGGTTTGGTAAGGATGTGTACCTTGCCATAGGAAGCAACCAACTCGGTTGCACATATTGTGGTGTACCGGGCCCCGGTACACCACATTGGTGGAGACGGCGGGCAAGTAGGCAGTTAGGGAGTTTTCTTGATCTGCAATTCTTGTTTTATAGCAATGGTTCTCCGTCAGCTTGAACCCCATTAGGTTTGCTGCTTTTTGCTCTCCATGGTCAGCCATAGCGTACCAGCTTTCAGCCTTTAGCTCCACGCTAATTCAAGCCCTAGGATTGTGTAGGTGCTACAATCCTAGAAGCATTTCATTTCCTTGCGCTCCAGGCAAATCTACACTTGCCTTCCTATTTAGATGCTGCTCTTGCTCAGTTATGTTGTGTTCTGCATCCCAGATGCCTTCAAATGAGCATTCGTGCTTTGCCATCACCCTCATGCTTCAGTGTCATGTCCAGTCTTTCCAAGCAGCCAAACCTACGAGTCGCCGTCCCTTGTTTGCTCACGTTTTGCTTCATGTCCCACAGGCCAACCTAGCCAGTCTCTTTCTACACGCGACTCCGGCTCTTGAATCTCAGTACAGTGCTCTTGCTATTGCCACAGAAAATCCAGAAAGTACAATTTTTTGCAGCACAGGAAAGATCCACACTTGGCTGGGAAATCGATGCCGACAACATTAAGGTCCTTCACCATCAACCGGCCTACGCTCCCAGGCTGATTTCTTGATCAAAGGTTTATTGGGCTTTGACTTTCCAGACGACAAGCCCTTCAGACGGAGCTCATTTGTCATCACTTGTTGCCCTCTTTCTCTATATAATGTAACGCAAGTTGAAGCTCCAAATTGTTCAGAAGATGCCTCGGCTGCTGGGCGTGATGATGACGATCCCTATATGAAGCCGAGATCCTCAACGTGCAGCATGTTTGCAGCCGTACATGATGGTGATGCTCCCGTGCAGCCCATGCAACCTCCTCAGTGCAAATCAGTGGCGATGGTTTTAATGCAGCTCGACTTTCGTGACTGTTTTGTTCAACAATCCACACTTAACGACCCTGAACGACATACATCAAGTTAAGTTGGCACTTGGTTTGAGTTTTCTTGCTGGCAAACGGAGTTAGTGCAACTTGATTGCAGAGGTGCCTTTTGCTATAATTTTAGTTCTTAGACTTATAGTCTAGTTTAGTTTTGTCAAGCATGTAGTTCTTTTTCAATAAGCAGCACTATACCCACACCAAACTCTGAAGTGGATTGGAGATTGTATGTCATATTCCTTCCTCGTCTAGCCATTCGCAATGGGATAGCGACCTAGTGCGTTGCCTATGTCGAGAGATTGTCTTGTTGAGTCTAGTTGTGTCGAGTCTAGCCCCCAAGCTCAGTCCTTTAGCCTTGAAGCCGTTGTATGATCACTCCCCCCGGATGAGGCATTGGAGTTGATCCCTTTGTGTCGAGTCCATTCCCAGTCCAAACTTGTAAAAAGATGTCCATCTTTTTCTCCCTAAGGGGGGAGGTGTGGTGTGTGGGTCTTGTAGGTGTGTCTGACCCACCTAGTGTGACAGGACACTAGTAGGTTCTTGGCATATGTAACCAACACCAAACTCTGAAGTGGATTGGAGATTGTATGTCATATTCCTTCCTCGTCTAGCCATTCGCAATGGGATAGCGACCTAGTGCGTTGCCTATGTCGAGAGATTGTCTTGTTGAGTCCAGTTGTGTCGAGTTTAGCCCCCAAGCTGAGTCCTTTAGCCTTGAAGCCGTTGTATGATCACTCCCCCCGGATGAGGCATTGGAGTTGATCCCTTTGTGTCGAGTCCATTCCCAGTCCAAACTTGTAAAAAGATGTCCATCTTTTTCTCCCTAAGGGGGGAGGTGTGGTGTGTGGGTCTTGTAGGTGTGTCTGACCCACCTAGTGTGAGAGGACACTAGTAGGTTCTTGGCACATGTAACCAACTCTCTTCTCCGTATAAAAGAGGCTGCCGACTCGTAGAGAGGCAAGCTAGTTTGGAGCACATCTCTCTCTCTCTCTCTCTCTCTCTCTCTCTCTCTCTCTCTCTCTCTCTCTCTCTCTCTCTCTCTCTCTCTCCCCCCCCCCCCGGTACACCACAATATGATGAATGGGATGAATAAGGTCTTACGTGACTTTATTCCTCAAATCACAATGCCTTTCATTGATGATTTGCCTATCAAAGGATGTGAAGAAAGTGAGAAAAATGAATCTTTGGATTTCAGGGGATGTCGCAGGTTTGTGGAATCACATAAATGATTGTGATAAAATTTTGTCTAGGTTGGAAGAAGTGAATCTTACATTGTCAGGGAAAAAGTCTATGTTTGGTGTCAATGAAGTGCTCATTGTGGGGCACATGTGCGGTCCATATGGTAGGAAACCTTGTCCAACAAAGGTAGATGCCAGCCAAAGAATGAAAGAAACATGCACTAGCATCACTGAGGTTAGAAGGTTTTTGGGAGCATGTGTCTTTTATGTTGTTTGGATTCCACATTTTGTGCATGTAGCTGATCCTCTTTATCAATTGCTTAGAAAGAATCAAAAGTTTAAACGGACAAAAGCACATGTAAAAGCCATGAAAAAACTGAAGGAGTTGCTCCAGTCAGCACCAACTTTGAGAAAGGTAGACTATGAGTGTCAAAGGCCAGTAATTGTGACAGTAGACACCAATCCTACAGGGATTGGATGGGCAATAGGTCAAGATGACGAAGAAGGACACAGGTATGTGGTGACATTTTGAGCAAAAGTACTAAGTTCTCACCAACAAAACTATCCACAGATAAAGAGAGAGTTATGAGGTATGGTTACAGCCTTGAAAAATGGGAAAGAGTACCTAATTGGTGCATGTGTGGTTTGTAGAAACAGATTGTCTACCACTTCTTGGGATGATTACAAGCTGCTCAATGCCAGACATTGTTATCTTGCGGTGGATTGCCTACATTAAGTCCTTAAACCCTGAGTTTAAGCACATTGCAGGTAAGACAATACAGTGGCAGATATGCTATCAAGGGCAAGGTATGAAGATGAGTCACATATGATTGATGAGGGAGATAATGTGGGCACAAAGTTCTATTCCATCTCTCATGTCAAAGGTAACAATGTCTGTATGACTAATCCACTTGAATTGTTCTTGAAAGATCTTTATGAAGGTGATTGGCTTCTTATTGGAAGCTACTTGAGTACTCTAACAAAACAGAATGATTGGTCTGGACATGAATTCAAGAGAATACGCAGTAAAGCAGATGGTTACTTTTTGAGCATCCTAAATAAAAGGGTGCTACACCACAAAGGGTTATATGTAAAAAAGAGACTCAAGTAAAGCTCATGCAAGAGTTTCATGAGATATATGGGCTGGACACAGGGGTGTGTGGGCAACCTTCTCCAAGTTGAAAGAAAAATATTGATCGAAGGGTATGTATAAAGATGTATCTAAATTTGTAGAGTCGTGTGTAACTTGTCAAATGTATTCAAATGTTCGACATCGTGATGGATTGCACCCTACATACCACTAGTCGTGCACTATAAATGGGTTGTGGATCTAGTCACAATGCCTTTAGGACTCTGGCAGATGAGATACTTGGTTCTTACACGAGAGGACCTAACTAATCAGGTTGAAGTAAGAGCATTAAGAGCTAAAACCACAGAAGGTGTGTGCAAATTCCTTCTTGATGAGGTGATTTGCCGTTATGGTTGTGTGGGAAAGATCACTGTAGACAGAGGTGAACTGGATGCGGAAGAAGCAAGAGAGTTCTTTTCTAGATTAGGAATCAAGCTTTCTCTTAAGACAGCTTACAACCCTGAAGGCAATGGAAAGAGTGAAAGAGGGCATCCTCATATCATCAAAGCTTTGGCCAAGGCTTGCGAAGGAAGAGTTGGTGAGTGGCCAAAATTGTTACCATATGCTTTATGGGCTGATCATACAACACATAGCTCAGTAACTGGCTACATGCCTGCGGAGCAACGATGTAGGGATGGGTTTGGTTATCTTGTTCGGAGAAGAAGAGAGATTTGTAGTTTGGGGCAACATGTGTGGTGTAATGGCTGAAGAGAGAACCTCCAGATTTCTCCCAAGCCGTGATACATTGATGTTGTAAGAAGGCCTCATTAACTTGGGAGTCGATCGATGCATCCTTGACCAAGTGACAGGCATCCCATCATCCACCCCGAACTTAGTATTTTACTCTTGCGTGTCTTTTGGACCTTTTGACTTTTTTCATATACGATTCTAGGAAGTCAATACAAAGGGCTACGTTGTATCTTAAGCATGTACTCCAAAACCCTTTGCATGCCCAAGACCTCAATGGGAAGCAATCCGGACTCAAGAAGTAAGAGCATGTAGGGTGTTTGTGTCTTGACTTGAAGAAAGTTGGTGAGAAAATGCTTTTGGACATTCTCAGAATCTTTCCAAGTAGACTTTCCAATGCTACCACCCCACACCTCCACTCCATAAAGAAGCACCGGTGTCACCAACGTGTCAAAGAGGTACTTTTTTTAGACCCCAACACTTGATCTCTACAGCATTGCACATGTTCTCAAATGCATAATAAGCCCTCTTTCCGACTTCCAAGCGATGTATTGTGCAATCTTCCATATATGATTGGATGGAACCTCAAGGCCAGAGTACTTGAAGCTATCTACCACCTTAAGTTTCTCATGTAGTATACAATGGATGGAATTTTCCTCATTGAGGGTCTTTACAAGCATAACCTTCATTTTGGATCCATTCACGATTAGCCCGCTATTAAGGCAAAAGTACCTCAAATAACCTAAAAAGGTTTGAGCCATGAACTCAAAGGACTGTACAACCAAACACTCCCCATACCGCAGTCTGCATCACTTGGAGGTTCAAGCATACAACCAAATGCTCTCCAGGCATCGGTCTGCATCGTTTAGAGGTTTTCAAACATACAACAAAACGCTTCCCAGGCATCGGCCTGCGTCGTTTCAAGGTGCAAACAATACCAAAACAGTATTTCTCACTTCTTCACCCAGGGCAAAGAAGAAGGCAATAGGAGACAGAGCTTGAGCCACCCAGCAAGTAAAAGTTGGGAGCTCTAAGCCTTCTAAGATTTCCTAGAGAGAAAAACAATGTGCAAAGAAGAAGAAAGACAAGCTCATACCCAAAGAGCAATGGGCCTAGGAGGACAGGAGGACAAAGTATAATAATGACCCTCCTCAATGGGCCGACGGGCAGCTAGCTCCTCCACCACCACCAACAATAGAGAAGAAATGGAGATGGAGGCCAATAGCACTGGCTCTACGGGATATTAGAAAGTATCAGAAGAGCATTGATCCGATAATACCAAAAGCAGCCTTCTCTCAGGTGGTGAGCGAGATAATGGATGAGTGTAGTGATTCTACAACCCGAATACAGCATGCTGCTTTATTGGCCTACAAGATGCCACCGAGAACATTTTGGTGCAAGTGTTCCAGGATGGCATTTCCACTATGGTGCATGCAAAATGAGTAACCTTGAAAAACACAAATTTAGTCTTAGCAACAATCAATTTGCAAAACAAAGGGTGTCTACATAAGAATTAGATTATCCCATGTAACCTCTCTTTGTGAGATTTGTAATCTTTTCATATAATATCAATGACTTGGATTTCTAACAATCGTAACATTGATTGTGTACATTGTGTTCTTTTAATATTTGTATTTTCCAAGTTGTTAATTTTAAACTCCCAATCGTGATCACGCAGCCCTGGTGCCAGGGGAGGCACCGTTGGTCAATTTACATCAAAATCAGGCAAAACAAGAGGACATGACAGGGGTGGCAGGATGCCCACAATGCACAAAAGCGTCCCGCAGGGACAGTCAACACAAAAAAAGGCTTTTACTCCACGGCATGCAAGGAGGCATTTAAACTTGGCACCGCCAACGACCGACATAAAAAAAAGGCTTATGCACCACAACACACAGGGAGACATTTTGACCTGAATTGCACTGGCTATCCCCGCTAGGTGTTGTCATCTTCGTGGGAATCCCACCACCCACATACGGTCCTCCCATTGCCGACTTTCAACAAAAGTTGACTGGTAGTGTTCCCCCAATGGTCGAGAGTTTTTGTGGAGGCCGTTCCATGCACACGTTGCGATAATCAAATTGTTTTAACAATATGAACCCAAAAAAAATATAAAGTACAAAATGATGGAAAAAGATAGTAGACAAGGCAAAATCATTCTCTATTGCTTTGGGAATCACATCATGGCTTCTGTGAATTACATCTGTGGATATGGGGCAAATGGTTGACTTAATGCCAATGGTTTTCACAATATCCTTTGGGTTTGTCACCCCTTGACATAAGCTCAAGGCAGAGTAGGAGAGGAATGACCCATGGTGTTTGCATGGGGTCTTACCATACATCGAGCGGATATTTCCGAGCAACACCATAGTCGAGCGAGTTTGATAATATAGATATGAACTATGAAGGTTAATATATGAAAAGCAAAATGTTGTAATACGTTGGGCATCTAAATATGTCTCTAGCCCTACAAAGGTGTATAGCCTCACAAATGATGTATTTTGATGAGGATTCTATGTATCCTACATCCATGAGTCTATGTGCTAATAACATATATCATGTATTATTCATTGACGTAGCTAAGAGAGCATTTAATGGCATATATGAGAGAGTGAGAGAGAGAGAGAGAGAGAGAGAGAGAGAGTTGTTCCTTGTAGAGATATGTGAGAGGTTGTCCGATATGCGATTGTTCTCAAGAGTTTTTTGGCGTGTTTTAGTGGTAACAAAGGTCAAGTAAGAGTGAAGCTACTACGAAACAAAACAAGTACTTAAACATTCAACATTAAAAACCCTGCTATTTTTGTATTTCAACAATTATATCTCCCACCAAAAAAGATGACAAAAATGCTCCATCAAGAGATTGCATGGGTTTCACCCATATCACTATGATGAGTCACACTCATCATTGATGAACAAATTATGTCTCTATCGCTCATTTTGGATATTGTAGTCATAGCGCTTGTCCGAGGCCATTCTTCTTGCGGTCTCCTCTATATATACTGGCAAAATACTTCAATGAAACAAGAGAACTAGATTATTGACCCAACACCATACATAGCGAAACACGCAACATAAAAAACCATTTCCACACTACACAATATCCGAAATCTTGACAACAAGCAAAGTCCAACATAAAAAAATGCAATAAAATGTCAATGAGAGGGTGGGAGCCTCACAAGTCATCATACGGGTTCCCACCAGGTCTGTCACCCTCATCTTCCACATCTACAGATGTGGTGGCATCTTCAGCACTCTGCCCACGTGAAAGCAGTAATGGATGCACATACGTCAATATCAAGCCCTCATCACTATCAATGGAAGCACATGCACGCCCAATAACAAGGCAAGCTGCAAGGACGGGTGCTGTCCCACACCCGAACTCCAGACAGATACCACCACGTCTGCATAGCATCTCCACGAATCATGCTAACAATGCATGACTCATTTGAAGGCCTCCACGTAGTGGCTCTCCTGTAGTAGCAAGGGCTCTCGAGGCTGCAGGCAAATAATGTCTCATCGTCAAATCCGTAGGACTCATACCAAGAGAGCGAAATAGTGAAGTACTCTCTGCAAGATAACAAGGAGGTTGCAACCCTCGTCTGTGAATTAAGAAAATCATAGATGTGTCGCACTGCAAACCAACAAGAAACAAAAAAAGAGATAAACAAACTATCAAATTCATGAATAGCACGATTTCATAGTTTGTATAGATTACCTCAATATGCTCCCCATAGCTACGAACAAAACCATATGCGTCATGATGAAGTAGCACAATCCGCCTATGAATAAGCAAGTCGGATGCCCTACAAAAACGCTCTACCCACCAAATGCTATCCCCGACAGAGAAGATGAGATACAATTATTACCAGGCATGAGAAACTAGACAAGTTAAGTTAGAGACTCACCAACACATGATGTCATGATCAACACCCAACCCGAATCAGCCAGAGTAGAGAGAATGAGAGATGAACTCCACCACGAACATGATCCTCTGTGCAGACATCCCAAGATGGCGTCGTTGTGGATGCATGATGCAAACCACCGAATAGAAAATCCAAAAATATGAAATCAGCTGCCCAAGCCACTTTCTTGCCCACTCGGGTATATTGCACACCATCTTCTCGAGCTTTGAGCATGTGATCATGAACAGAATTCCAAACTGGGTTTCGTAGCCCTGCACGAAAGTCACTGGCAATAGCAATATAGTCTCCAACCACTGCCATACATCTGACATCTTTGGAAGAGCCAAAGACCCCAATAGGAAAGTTTCAGGCATGCACAAAAGAGAGAACCTTTCTCACTATAAGAGCGCCACCAACACCTGCATTGATTCCCAAGTGTGAAAATATACAATGTAAACTACACGACCTCAAGAAATCAAGAGTTCAAGAATATAACCATGTGAGATTAATGACTCTTCCCTAACATCCACATCTTTAGAAACATCTGCAGCTTGTTTTCTCTTGTCCTTAGTACCACCTACTAATTTTAAATCAAGAATTCAAAATTACGTGACCACTAAAGCATCAATACTTATTAAGGAAACTCATAAAGTACTCATACCTGTAGTTAGATGTTCTTTTATCATTAGAGGATCCATTGTCTTTGTGGTTGTATTTTTCTGCTTCTTCATTTCATCATGAAGCTCCCTCTCTCTAGCAAGGATATGCCCTTGGACCATATCCACCCACCATGGACAATGACCCAACTCCCACTCTGACAAATGTTGCATTGATTTGGGATACATACAACCATCACCCAGAGCTATGTTTGTCCATTGTATGGCCATCATAGGGATCGTGACAATATGTCCCATAGATTTCAAGTGACAAAAATACCTACAAACGAAGGCTCTCAATAAGTCAAAGTTTTTAATCACCAACTAGTGATATAATTAAAGTTATCGTTCTCACCGATAGAGAAGCCTCTGAGCTGCCATTGGAATCAACAACTCTGCATCCTTTGTCTTGGCTCCAAACTTAGTCTCAACAGGAAAGAGGTGAGCTCTAGCCTCAAGCTTTAATTCTTCAAAATACATGGAGAGTGTACATTCAGGAGGCACACTGACTCCATCGAGCATATCAACAAAATCTAAAAGAAGAGTGCTAGCCCTCCCAAAAATACGTTGTAGTAATCCCTCTCTACGAATCCGACTAGAAAAATACCAACATTGTACATCATTATCAACTTTTTTAGACAACAAGCTCATAAACTAACACAATGATAGCTAAACTCACAAGCGAAAGAACAGATCTCCACTCTTAAGCTCATGAGCAGCTCTTGTGATCTTATCAGATTCCAACAAAGAAACCCACAAGATCTTGCTCTCAACAAGAGCGTCTTGGAGAGCTATTAGGTTGACCTTCTCCAATGTGGCCCAACTATCGGTGCCCCATCTAAGAGCCCACACACGGGCCAACCAATCCTCTCCAAGTCGAGGATCCACAATGTTCAACATCTAAATTAAAAGAAACACAAAATACATAAAAATTGAAATCTTGTTAACCAATCATAAACATTTAAAAGCGTTCATGTTTAACTTACCTTCCCTACTCGATCACCATACTTGAGAGCAAGATCATTGACAATTTTCTCCTCTTATTTAACTAGATCGTCTGCAGGCAACCTTTGACGTACTTGATCCATACGCATATGAATTTCTTTAGAGATTTGAACTTGTCATAATATGCCTCTTTAAAAAATGAACCCTCTTATAAAACAAGTAAAATAATTTAAATGAAATATTAACAAGACATACATCATAAAGTAATTTTCCCAAATATCATCTTGTCAAAGGATACCAAGGCTGAGCTCCTTTTGAATATTTCTTCCTAATCAATGCAATTACTTTTTGATCTTTTTCCGGTAAACACTTCAGATATTTGTCGTGATCCGCACCACATATGTTTGAGCAATTAACCAGCTCATCTCGCAAATGGGAAGCCACAAGTGCGTGGGTGCTCATGCTGACAGTCAAACATAAAACATTTTTCTGCAAAAGTTCCCTTGCATGACAAGACTCAACAAGATTTCAAAATTGAAAAACGAAACTTACAAATTCATTCTCTGTAGCCCAGCCAACAGTGCAATCTCTGATACCTTGGTGGGATCAATAATAGTACATAGGACCCTGCAATGCTTCTCTCTTACCAAAGAGAACTTTTCTTTAATTGCCGCTCCCCAAGCTACGGTCCTGTGGTTGCCCTCCCACACGTAGAACATCCTTTTTGACAGGATATGAAGCTCACTTCGTGACACTATTTCTTTTTCAAAATCTTCATTTACCTCCGTCCAAATTGGATCCCAAGAATCTTTAATGGCATCTATAAATTTAGAGCATACAAACCATCTTAAGAAAAGCATATATAAGACTAACCAGCTAGCATAAATACATCAAGCGAAATCAAGCAAGAACAAACTAGAATTATGCTTACCAAACACAAAGGTATCTTCTTGCTTGCATGTCCAAAGAGACACAATAAATGCTCCCTTCTCTTGCATGTATCCTTCTTTTGCAAACGCAGCTTTGAGTCCACTAACATCATCCCTTAGTCCTCGCACTCTAGCATATGGAATTAGTCTACAGAGAGCGATGGGCGGACATTCAGCGGCAACTTAGAATTCTGGTTTTTTGTAATACATCTTCTCCTCTTTGCGTGTGGAGTCGATTTTCATCTCCGACATCCATCTCACCCACAACCTCAACATGCACTACAAAAGGAACAATTTCCATGCATGCCTCTTCCGCACCGTGTGCATTGTTAGTCTCATGGACCGACCCATTATCAAGCTGTTCACTTTGGGTAGCATCATTATCGTCCTCCAAATCTGTAGCAACAACTGTACTAACTTGATCGCTGCATTCAACAATAGACGGCATCTTTGTTTGTCTCCCTCTTTTGCATGAAGAACCTCTCCGGGATGAGCTTCAAGTACAAAGAAAAAATTATTAACATCTACTCAACAATATTATATAATGTCAATCCAAAGCTTGTATAATGAGGCAACCAAAAGCATGTCAATTAAAAGCTTGTATAATGAGGCAACCAAAACTGCAGACTGTTTTTCCACAGTTTTGGTTGCCGTATTTAATCAAAGCATGTAGAACTATGTGTGACAAAAGTATGGCATGGTATGTGTTAAGTACACTACCTATTGAATTGAAAAAGGCATCCAAAACTGTGGAAAAATAGTCCGCGTTAACGCGGACTGTTTTTCGACAGTTTTGGTTGCTTCATTATACATGCTTTTAAGCTGTATAACAAGCAATTTAACCAATATTTACAATCGGACATGTCAACACTTGCTCTTAGCTCTGTGCATCTCAGCCAAACACTTGCACTAGCCCATTCAAGCTCTGCCATTAAAGACCCATCATGCTCACATTCATCATCGATATCTTGCTTGGGATCATTCACTCACTGCATCAGCATAGACATCCCCATATCTAGAGGCAACATAGTCCTCGATACTGCTCCTTCTCTCGACCCAAAAGCCTCATCATCTCATCCATTGAGGAACCTCGGCCTCCGCCTGTCCTTCAAAAGGATGTTAAGCAGAGAATCTAGTGGTATACAAAGGATCATTTACCGAATTAAATGATGCTTAATTTATATGTAGAGCATCTGTCGTATTTTCAACAGTTTGGTCACTGATGTAGTCCTGCTTTGCTTTCAAGACCCAAGGTTGCCTCTCGACAGTCGATTTGCTTCCGATTTGTTGCTTGCAAGTCAGATAAGGGGTGCCAAATTATGAGCTCTGCATTACTCATGTAAGTTATCTACCCAGACACAAGGTAGAAAACGAAGCAGAAAGCCTTCTGTTAACGCAGCACAAAAAAAAATGCAGCACATCTGAAAACGCAGCCTTAGTGCAAAAATGCAGCAAATCTGAAAACGCAGCATTCCTTCAGAACAATGCATCATTCAGCATTCTTCTCATCTTAACGCAGCTAAAAAAAAAAACGCAGCATACCTTCAAAAAAACGCAGCATTATCCTAACACAGCATACCTTCAAAAAAACGCAACAAAAATATATCTAAAACTGTGCAAAAACAGTCCGCGGACTGTTTTTGCATAGTTTTGTATGCCTCGTTTAACGCTAATTGAAGCACGACATACTTTTTTGGAACTCTGCAGAGAGGGCGGACTCGTGTACCTTTGTGAGGAATCTCCACAAGTTGAAGGTTTGCAAGGCATGGCAGATTCTTTGTCTGTGTTTTTAGGTTTCTTCTGTAATTGAGTAGCTTGAACTTCAGTTTAATTGTCAAGTTTTTAGGCAAAGCTTTTGTTAAGAGCCATTTCAAAAGTATTTTTAAAAATACTTGGTTTATTAAATTTGAAAAATCTTTATGAGGTCATCATGAGTTAGAATATAACAGATATTCAGAGATTTTTTAATTGTGTACATGAGTGACGATGATGATTTGGCCGTCGAGCCCACACGGACAACGAAGTTTATTATACATATTTGTTTAATGTGACTGACAACAAAATATATTTTTGATTCTGAAACATACCTGAAAACGTCACATTTCATCATTTACCAGAAACGTCACATTTGCAATCATCATTTCTTGTGATTCCGAAACGTCACATTTAACTAAACATCCTTTTCTCATTATTTGTTGGTAAAAAATTATAAATCAAAATCTTTGAAGTATTTATAAACCATTTATTTAATCGTGCACTGGTATTCCTATGGTACTGGTATTCCTATGTTATTTCTCTAGTAACTTCAGGTCTGCATTGGTATTTCTCGTCTATGATTCTTGCATTTTCTCGTCTGCTCTCACCTAACTATCCATGGCAAGACACCTAACTATCTATGGGCCCAAATTGGGAACTAAGTTAATTGTGCAGTCAGACAAGAGAGTGGTTGAAGTTGGTGTAGATGTTGTTAAGTTGCATTTTGAACTCCAAGGGATAGGGTTCTCTTTGAAGCCATTGACACTATCAGGTGCTCAAGTAAATCTGGAGCCTGCTGATGATGGTAAAGGGAACTTGACGTTTCATTTAGATCATGACCAGCATCAGTTCTATAAGGTAGATGTCTCTTCAAGCTGTGCTATGACAAAAATGGAGGGGAGCAGGATTTCACCCATTGATGTTGACTTGGACGGTGAACAGGTTTCTCCAATTCACACAAGTGTCATATCTATTATTCAAAAAATGACCCTACAAAGAAATCTTTATGTTGCACTCCAACAGGTCAAGGAGGTCATTAGTGTGCATGAGCTTCCTGTTTATTACGATGTCTATGTTGCATATGAATTTCCTCCTTCAAAGAAAGGTTCAGGGATGATTGGAATGGAGCAAAAGCACGATAGTCATGTGTGGACAGAGTATGTGACATGTAGCAGTGATTTTTTTAATGGGGTTGTAAGATTTAGTAGATGTTGTGGACATCTCAGGTGTCTCAACAATGAATGTCCGTATTATTTGCGCTCCAATATGCAGAACGAGGTCCAATGGCGTGGACGTCTCATTTGTTGTGGTACAAAAGGTTTGCTAGAAAAGGAGAATGGCAGATTGACATGCTTTCACTATGGTCAAATGCCAGAATGTCTACTTGCCCTGCTGTTATTTACTATTGCTTGCCCAGAGATAAAGACAAAACTACTAGATGTGCCATTCATCTAGGAGAACATAGAAATCCATGTGTAGAAGGAAGGAGTAGAGCAGTTGAATTACAAATAGATTGCATATTGGGAGAGAGTGCCAAGAAGGACCCCTTCACAACCGCCAAGCAGTTGGAGCGGATCACTACTCAAGATGTTATATTGGATAGGCTGGTTGGTGAGAGCGTTGATGATCTCAATGCTCTAGGGGATGGTGAATTTGTTGAGTTCTTAGACTCAATAACTCCATTATCTAACAAAAGAAGAATTGAAAGATGTCTAGAAAAGGCAAAGCAGTCAAGAAACATCAGTTCTAAAGGCTTGGAAGCAGTATTAGATCTCAAGACTAGATGTCGGTATCCATTTATTCAAAGTGTTTTGTACTTAGGTCAACTAAGAGACAGGCAACAACCTCACGTATTCAAAATGTCCATTAAGGGACTAGGGAGTGGAGTTGATTTGGTTAATAGGATGTGACCCGGTGGAAATTTGGAGCAGATGTGGGTACATTTTGATCACGTTCACCGAGTGCAGGGCTGGCCTACAATGTCTGCACACGTTTATGACCCATTTGTTCGAGAGCTATTGACCATTGCATCGTGTGAATTCACAGTTGAAAATAAATATGCACAGACAGAGTTTTGGAAAATGCTAAACAATGTGGGTCTTGAAGCAGACTTTGAGAAACCTATTTTTAGAGGGTTCATGGCTGACGAGGCTAATGCCAATTGGTTAGCTGTACGCACAGTTTATTTTGGCGGACCTAAGAAGGCTGATTCCAAGAGGGAAAGATCTTGTGTTTTTCATTGGGAGCAGAGCATGGTACGACACACCTTCAAGTGCATTTGTGCATCATCTCAGGAAGAGCATAAGATCTTGTGTCGCAAGTGGTCGAATGCCCCTAGTGATAATGCAGCCGAGGTATGTAAGGGAGAGTTGAGAAGATTTTGGAAAGCACGACATGCAGTACAAGGGGAGGTTCCATCGTTGGAGACATGGTTGTCATGGTGGGATATTAGGGTTCCTCACTGGGGTGGAAGATTTGTTTCTCAAGATGACTCTAGTGCATTTGTGCCCTCCACAAACCTATCTGAATCGAAGCATGCAAGCATGCGTGCATCAGTCGGGTACAAAGACCACATTTCTTTATGAAATGGCTTGTGCAGACATGGCAATGGCAGTGCTGCAAATTGTAAGGTACAATGCATATTTGAAGGGCATCCATAGTGCCCATGGGCCTAGAATCAAAGACATAGCTGACCATTTTATAAGTGACTCATCATCTAAGGGAGCTGCAAAGAGATTAGTGGATCTTACCCACTCATCAATGCGTGAGATTGGAATTTCTAGCCCAGAAATGATTAGAAGTGTGCAAGAGAAGAGTGTACAAAGAAAGAGGTCTATTTTAGTGGATGCAGATGTTTTACTCGACGAGGATAGCCACAGGCCCGAGTATGTTACAGTCACGACACCCGTGGCTGGTAAGCAAAAACTAGATGGTGAAGCAAATGATGGTGGGATGTGCGATGAGACAAATGCTGCAAAGACAGTGTGGGCAATACGACGAACAGAGCCAAGGAGAAAGATGACTTGTCTCGGTGTGGTTGGAGACCAAGGGGACAGATGTGGACGGTTCATCAATGACAATAATTTGGATGTCAAAAAGGGTGTTGTTGCTCCTTGCTTTTGGGGCCGAAGGAAATATCCCTCAAATGGATTGCATCCAGGAGGGATTGTGGAAGGATTCATATGGTTTTGTAACAACACAAACACTCACACATGGAAAGTCCATGACATGGTGGGAGGGCCTCCTGGACCAGCTCCTGGCGTTTGGGTGGTGGCGCAAGGCACTAATGTGCAACCAAGTGAGGCAAAGTTCCTCCAAGAAAATGGCTTTGTTCTCGGAGGGGGGAGTGGTGCAACAGATGTTTGTCGTTCAGTTCCTGGAGAGCATAGACTACCAAGCGGGTTCCATCCAAAATTCAGAGATGGGAAGGTTGTCAAGTGGCGTTCAAAGTTAACAAAGGAATTTATTAGCCGGATAGATTGTGGCAGATCAATGAATGCAGATCTACTTAAAGAGGTGATTGTAGTGTGCAATGAGACACATATCTTCTATATCAGCACAGAAGGGTCTCTTGCAAAAGGTGTGAACAACTCTGTGACAATGTCAGACTTCCCTAGATGCACATGTGAGGATTTTCAGAAAAGGGAAAGCAAGCATCTGACATACATGCCATGTAAGCATCTATACTATGTGTTCCTGCAAGTACTTGGCCTGGACTCTGAGGCTCACCAATTCATACATCAGGCTACGTTGTCAAAGGTGGAGTTATTTCAGGCATTGGGAAGTGTGAGGATGACTATGAAACCATGAGTGTTGAACAGATGAAATGTATAGTGTCATCCTAGAGTTTTTGAGATTAGAAAGTATTTTTGAATAGCTACATAGTACCTTCGTAATATATCCGATGCTTATTTTGTTGCGATGCTAATCAATATTATTTTGTCTTGTTGGTGTTCTGTCCAATGTATATCAACATGTCGGCCATTAATATATTGTATAGATTGCTTCATGGTTGTTTATTGGTAGGGAGTTTATTGGATTAAACTATGAATGTTTCCACAATTTTTCCCTTTGCGTCTTTTGGAGCTTGAAGAACAAAGTCATGTCTTTTATGAAAACTAGAAGTCTTAAATTAGTCCTTCAGATAGCGGTAGAAATATATATCTATATATGTGTGTGTGTGTGTGTGTGTGTGTGTGTGTGTGTGTGTGTGTGTGTGTGTGTGTGTGTATATATATATATATATATATATATATATATATATACACACACACACACACATATATATATAGAGAGAGAGATAGAGAGAGAGGGACCGAGAGAGAGAGAGAGAGAGAGAGATGTCTATTGGTCCCACTCTCTCTCTCTCTCTCTAAAAAGATAGGTTTAGTGTAACTCCACCTTCAAAATTTTATCGGCACCTGATCAAGCATAATTAATAGCCATGATACTTACAATCTAAGACCTTTTTAGTGGATTTAATGCAAATACCTCTGAATTCTATCTACAAATCTCTACTCTTTTCCACTTAAAGGTTTTTTACTTTTTTAAAAGCTGGAAACAAAAACACCACCTTGGGTCATGGAAGTGAAAAGTTAGGTTTGCAGTGGAATAGTTGTAACAACATGGAGTTGCAGCTGGTGACAGCAAGCGTGGACCCATTATTAGGAGAGCACACCAAGAAGCCGAAGGGCGGGAGGCTGCAAAGACAACCACATGCCCCTCAAAATCCCTATGTTCTTATTATATAGAATAGATGATTTTGGGGTGGGGGGGCTACCTTGTTGTGTTCTCCATCCCGTCAATATCCTCGTCCACCTTGCCATATTATTCTGCGTCACACAATTAGAGTTTTTGTGTTTTGCTATAGTAATATGTAGTAGCTTTCGATAGAATTGACACTCATAGTCGCTTGACTATGGTGTTGCTCGGATATATTTGCTCGGGTTTGGGGTATCCTCTTTGCGTGTAAAGGTACAAGGCGGCCTTGCAATCCACCAATGTATATTTGTTAACATTAAGGGTGACGGACTCTTTGATGAGGATGATACTTAATCCTTTCCACTTGAGTATCTCTGCAGTACCATGCTTGGAGAACTCTATGTGAGCAACTCAAAGAATTGATGGTCCTAGGTGGCTCAAGTCGTGCCACAAGGAGCTATCCCTACCTATGGACACATTGCAAGATCCTCCAATTTGCATTGCAAACTTATCAACATGGTATGCGGTCTACAAAACATTTTGAAGGACTTTAACACTTGTAAGAAAACATAGACAATCATTTAGATTTAGAAATGTTTACCTCAATTTCATCATCCGTTTCTTCAAGAGATTTCCTTGTAAGGTTGATGCTAGAGCGATCATCTCCACCCATAGGAATCAATAGTTTGTGTGGATGGAAAGCACTTTCCAAAATGCTTTTATAAAAGGAGACACATGATATAATCTCCACTTGGGTATTTGCCACCGATTACACCAATTTTTGTTTGTTTTTATTGGGGAGGAAGGAGAGGCTTCCCAAGAGACATTGGTCTTCGAAGTCAATTTGAATTTGGCCAACTCTGTTTTTCCACTTGGATCCTTCATGCTCACATAAATAGCAAGCACTAAGAGAAATTGTCTTCTTTGAGTCCTAGTGTTTTAGCAATGCTGTCAAGAAACAAAACTTGGCAACCATCCACCCCCACTGCATGCAAAGTGAGAATTTGGAGGTTAGGGACTTCCTTCAACACCTCATCTCCCTCTTATCATATGATCTTTCTCCTCAATGGAGCTAGGCTCTTGCAAGAGTACCAGTGCCATAGATGCTTCAGTCTCCTGATCAACCTCTTTGAAACCTTAATTTGACTCCTCCACAATGGTCACAAGGGGTTTCTTGTTGGCCTTTTCCTTTGATTTTCCCTTCTACATACCCTCAAGCACAAGTAAAACCAGAACCATGTCCCCATGCCCAAGTCTCTGAGGTCTTCCTCATCCTCTATACTGTAGTCTCATTTGGTGAGTCATGAGCCCTTTGACAAACATGAAAGTGAAAGTTATCATCGGTTGCATAGAGATTTTTTAGGAATCCACTGGCAAAAACATTGTGTCAGATCCCTTGAACTCTATGGCATATTCTTCCATGTGGTGCTCCATGTAATCAAGAAAGCCTTTGAATGCCTCACATGCAAGTTCACAGTGGCCTAAATGTCGATCATCCCCTCAAACACACTTCTTAACTTATGTGCTTGATCTGCAAGACTGACCTTTTCTAGTTATGCAGACCATAGGAGTTTGAACATCTCGATTTGTTATTGCGGATTCGCTCTTTGGAGAAGAGCCACTACTTGTCGCATTGTTTGTATCTTCGGTCACCTCTCCGAAGGCCTTACAATTGTCAACTAGATATAGAGCTTCTCTAGTGACTTGCTCAAATGTTGTGCATGCTTTCAAATGCAGGTCCTTTTTTAAACTCTCATTTCTCAAGACCTCTATGAAGAGAACTAACAGTCTCTCATCTTGCAGTAACTCTCTCATAGGACACCTCTCTATGTACTATTTGAAGTGAAGCAAATCTTCCTTCCGATTTCTCATTTGCTTTTTGTTTGAAAGCGTAGATCTGTGGCACTGTGTTGTGCTTGTTCCCCTTTTCGAGAACTCCTCTCTAAATTCTTGCAAGAGTTTTTTTATGTTCAAAAAATCATCTATGTGCAGTGGTTGGAACCAAGTCAAGGCTATTCCTTCCTATGTCAATCCAAATCCCGCGTACTATGAATGAAATTCACAATTTGTTTAGCTCTCAAAACTTGTTTGAAGAGTGAGATATGAGCATATGGATTCCATGACCCACTATACTTTGTCTTGACACATTGGGACACTTGATATGGTCTCATTTGTCGTAGTTCAATCACCAGTCTAACCAGTTTTTGGTCTTTGGCAAGGATGTCTCTTGCTCTTTCCTCTCGTCATGGAGAAAATCCTGTAGGACTCCTCTCTTATGTGTGCTCCGGCATCATTTTTGGCTGGAAGTAAGTAGAGATTGGATTACCTTGTATGTGTACCTATCTAGGTCAATTGGATCAGCAAGTTTGTATTTTTGTCCATACTTTTCTAACATAAATACTTGCACTCCATGGGCATCTACATCACAAGACACTGCCATGGGTTCGTTCACAAAGAAGATGGCAAGAGAGCTTAGAGCTAGATTTTTGTGAATGTAAGAAATGAAGTTTAAAAAACTAGAAAGTAACTTATATGCCCAAAGTCACTTCTTTAAAGACACTTAAAACTGACCTCAAATTAACTTAAAATTATAGTTTTTTTAAAAATAACACGACAAGGCATCAAAAGACACCAAGTCTGAAGGCATTGGCATTCCAAATCAATGAAGTTGAACATTTTGATCAAAATCTTGATAAAATCAAAGCTCCCGAACAACTTGAAAATGAACAAATATGCTCAAAGAAGAGCTTCAAAACATCATATTCATTGATGGGAGCAAAATTCATATCAATTATAAGCTTTTACAAAAATACATGCCAAAAATGCAATGTCCTCACAAAGAAAGCTCTTCTCTTTTGTGGATAGAACAACCTTGTCATTGATTGCAAACAAGTCTTGCTTGGGCAATGTATATCTCAGATTACGTGCAAAGATCGTTGAGGTGCCAAGCATTATTCGTAGAAATGTCGTGCATCCCATGATCATGGAGGCATATTTGTAGGTCAATAGATTCTCTAGCAGCAACATCAGAGTCTAGTGCCTCTCACTCTTCTATTGTTAGCTTCCACCTTCTACAAGAAAGAGACCATTACACCAATTTATCACCAGCTACAAAGCATTCAATTTTATCTCCTTGGTGGTTGATTACCTTGGTCTCCCATCCGACTGCAAGGAAGTTGCTCATCGCACTATCCCCTTGCAAATCCACATTGTTGGTGTCCTATGGAGACTCTGCAATCAAACGATATACACAAAAACATGAAGAAAAATAAACGATGTTATTATTGCTTTGTGGAAACCATAGGTACGCTTCATTGCTGCACGCATATTCAACTCAATTCTCCTTTTGATTGTTGCTATCAATACACTATCTAGCTTAGGCCATTCCAGACTCTGCAAGCTTGGTGAGTAAATGGGAGAAATATTACATAAAAATTTTGTCTAAGCATGACGTAAGTATGGTTATTAAAAAAATGTCCCATGAGGCAAGCTCAGAGGATGGACAACTAGCATAGAGAATTTGCTAAGTTCGGCATGGATGGCCTCAAAGGTCCCTGTGAAGGATTCTATTGGCTCCCACCCTACAAAATTGAACAATAAAACATTTGCAAGAATGAACAAGCAACAATTACGGTCATTGAAAAAAAAGATAAGGTGAAAATACAAAATAGACAATTTAAAACTTTATAGAGGAGTGAAATTACAGTTTGCAAGTAAAGGGGCACAAAACTTGTGTGCATGTGTGCAAGGAAGGGGCAATGAGAAGAGGAGAGTAGCCAAGGTTTGGGGGAAACACACAGGTCCAGGCATAGCATATGTGTCTCTTTATTACTTCTTGCTTATATTGCCTACGCACGCAGTGATGGGGAGGGGTTGGGGCTCGGGATCAGAATACCCACTCTGATGCCGGTTGAAGGGTGTGAAACTCGTGTGTATGTGTGAAAGAGGGAGAAGGAGAAGAGGAGAGTAGCCAAGGTTTGGGGGAACACACAGCTGGAAGCATAGCATATGTTTCTCTTTATTACTTTTTGTATATGAGAGAAATAGAGTTAGAAATTGTAGGTTAGTGTCACACAAGTCAATCACAGCGGCAACAATCTCCCACTTGAAGGCCAATATGGCCATAAGTGGTGACTATATCTAGTATGTACAACCATGAAGCACGAAATTTGAACGAGGTCAATGGGGAGGTAGATTTGCATTTCACTTCTCATGTAGACCCTGTACTTCCCAAGGGTGCCCATGTTGACATCCTACGTATTCCGTTCATTAAAGACCCTACCTAGCCATCACCCCCTAAGGTTCTACTACCCGATGGTAGGAGTCTTGCCAAAGTGCAAGAGATCTAATGATATATGCAAGCAACAAGGGAGAGGGAAATTGAGAACCTACAAATGCTAGAACAAAGCCAAGCCATGAAAGCAAAGACCCCTATGACAACAACCATGCCAGCCGAGCAACCAAGTGCTCTCAAGATAGCAATCACTCCTTGCAATGTGCAAACCGCTCCGTAGCTCGGCTCTTCATAAGAGCATCTACTGGGTTGTCATCAGTGTGGACCTTGACAAGATCCAAGTGCTTGTCTGTCAATGCATCCCAAATGAGATGATACCTCACCTCAATGTGTTTTGGCTTTGGAATGAACATGAGATTCCTTGCCAAAGCAATGGCACTCTGACTATCACAATGCAAAAATGGAACATGCTGAATGTCTAGATCTCCCACTAAACGTGCCAACCATATAGCTTCCTTGCTAGCATCTGATGTCGCAACATAACATCCTCTGTAGTGGAAGAATAAATACAATCTTGGACAGATGTTGGGGTTCATCAACACAAGAATCCTACTCACACACATACTTGTACATAGAGAAATAACACTCAATTCATAATCAGAATACTGCATAAGAAAGAACAACTTCAGACTGAGTAGAAGCAGAACAAAGTGAGTTCAGACATCAGGAAACTTCATTGTTGAGAACTTGTACATCCCTTCTTTCTCGTACACACGACTACTTCTATCTCTAGCAAGTTATAACTGCTCTAATTGAAACCTTCTTGACATGAACATCCGACCTAACCAAAATCCGACTTACAATATCCGACCAAACAGAAGTCCGACTCAGCATAATCCGATTTAAATCTGATTCAGCATAAATTCGACTGAGCATCAATTTAGCTAAGTAATTACCCTTTCAACAATAGATGATCTCCAAGAAATGGCTCCTTTGGCAAACATGAAAATATATCCAAACGTAGATCTTCTACTACTATCTCTGCAGCCCACATAATATGCATCTATGTAACCAACAATAGATGCATCAGTATTGTCAAAGCGTAAACACCTTCTTTCTATATCTTTTAAGTATCTAAGGATGTGTTTCAGTGCTATCCAAAATTGCTTGCCAGGACTAGTCATATACCAAGTAGCCACTCCCATTACAAATGCAATGTCTGGCCGCATAGCTACCATAGCCTTACATAAGACTGCCTACAACCAAAGAGTATGGCACACTTTCCATTTCTACTCTCTCAGCATCTAAATTGGGAGAATAATATTTGCTAAGTTTCAAATATGATGATAGTGGTGTACTCACTGCCTTCCCCCCTACATATTGAAACGTTGCAAGACTTTGTGGAAAAATAGGATTCCTAAGATAACTCAAGAATGCCTCTTTTTCGGTCTCTCTTGATATGCATACCAAGAAAATGATTTGCTTTGCCCAAATATTTCATAGAAAAATTTTTGCTTAACATTTGCTTCAATTTGGCAATCTCCTTAGTGGACTTTCATGCAATGAGTTTGTCATCTACACATAAAATGAGAATGACCAAAGAACTATCATTTAGTTTCTTTGTATACAAGCAGTGATCCTCTTGACTCCTCCTAAAACCATGGGACCACATAAAAGAGCCAATTTTTTTATACCATTGCCTTGAACCCTGCTTCAAGCCATAAAGTGCTTTGTCAACGCATAGCCATCTGCAAAGAACTTGACACCAAAATGACTACCAAGAATTCCTAAAGGACGTTGTGCATGTGCATGTCTAAAAGCTTGGAGAAACTGGGTGTATTTGGCCTCAAAAGCCCCCCCTGTAAACCTATGTGTCATTGTAGACTAGAAAGCTGATGCCGATTTCCACCACCGGATGGAAATATGCTAGTCGAGTAGTGCCAAAGCGGTCAAAACCAAAACTATGCCACAAAGTGCACTCCCTGTGTGTGATGCCAATGCCGGGTGTCACTCCTCTACCTCACCCATGCATGTCATGAGCGTTGTCGTCCACAAGAAATTGCTCATCCTCAAAAACGCCAATGTCAAGAAAAATGCTCAAGAAAATCGCCGATGTCGAAGTCAGATGTCGAAAATCTGCCATGTAAATGTGAGATGTCGAGAAGAATGCCGAGAATCGAGAAAACCCTAGTCACTACCAATGTCTACAATATCACTGTGTGTGTGTGTGTGTGTGTGTGTGTGTGTGTGTGTGTGTGTGTGTGTGTGTGTGTGTGTGTGTGTGTGTAGCTATTAAATCTTACATAATAAGACATAATTGAACTTTTACATTCAAAAGCAGTTGGCAATGGAACAAAGAAATAGATAAGTATAAAAACAATTCAGTATTAGAATCATTTTACAATGTTTGTAGGAAAGAGATCCTCTTTCAGCATGCAGATAGTAAAAGAACTTCCCAAATCATAAGTGAGTGTTCCATCCAGTGTAGGACAGCTTGCCAAAGTCAAAAAAACCTTCCAAAATAAGATAGAGTCCTTACCTGCATCCATCCAAATAAGACCACAATTTAGTTAGCTTTGGATGTGTTTTACACGTATCAATGGACTATACCAGTTGTTATCCATGTCCATCTTACAAACTTTTAAAAAAAACTTTACAAGCTAAGTCCAAAGTTAGGAAATATATATATATATATTTTTAATTTCCTAAAAGAATCCCAAAGTTTTTAGTCAAAGAGTATCATTTTGATTAGAAGTCCATCACCCCTTCTAATCCAAGTAGCAGAATCCCCCTATCTATATATTTTTTCATCAGTTTTATCAGTTTATGAAAGCTCCACCAAATGTAGTTTATAAAGAATTTTTATTTATAGTTTGTGTATAAACTATCAAGCTAATTTTTTTAGGTTAGAAACTCATCATAGTGAATGGACTTCAAATCATCCTTTAACTTATACATCATTTACCATATACTTCTCTTAAGCATTCCAAGTAGGGTAAAGGGGCCAATATAAGGCCATGTAAGAAAAAAATAGTATTTTTCATATCCGGTCAGATTTGAAATTTGAAGAGTGCATTCAATTCCTCATGAAAAGACGCATTAGATGATATCAAGATTGATATTTTTTTTATTTTGCCTCAGCACTCTATTTGAAAAAGCGTAATTCTGAGGGCTTTTTAGAAAACAGAGACACTCAAGCCCCAATAGTAGTACAATTTTTAGCAAATCAGATGTGGACACCTAAGCAAGATTCCAAGCATATTCCTTTTTTTTGTCTCTCTTTTGGGGGTAGAGCCATCTTCCTTTTGGGGGGTGGTTCCTTATTGGCCCCTTTACCCTAAGAAGTGTTGCTAGAAAAACCAGGCCTTACTCTGAACCATGAACAAAAGATATACCATGTTTAAAGCACCAAAACAGTATATCGGCCAAAATTTAGGGAACTTTACAAAAGATGTAACCGAATGCATTTCTGGTAGCATTCCTTTCCAAAGTGATGTCAAAGTAGTATATCCCCTTTCTTGTTTCCAAAAAAAAAAACAGTCTCAAAATGCTGACAGCAATTACCCATAATATCAAAAAAAGCACCAACTACTAGTGGGCAAGCTAAAACGTAACGTATAGCAAGGTTCTCTCAGAAACAGCCTTATTGTACAACCTGGCATAATACAAAACACACAATCTGTGTACAAAGGGTGGAATACCAAACCCCCCTTTTTTTATACCATCCAACTCCAACTACGGTTCAACCAGTCAAAAAAAAAAAAGCCCATGTAATCAAGGCAACACCTATTAGCCTGCAAATAGATTAGTATGTATACCAAAACAACCTGTTCGCACCAATTATTAGAAAAAGGCCCTAGCCAAACAAGCAATGCAGCCATCGATAAGGTAGGGAACCAAAAAGTTTTCAAGAGTAATCAGTAGACAGTAAGTACGATGTTTCGAAAAAGAGGACCACTAATAACAACAGAAATCTCATGTTTTATGCAACTAAAAAACATTTAACAGTAATAGTGCCCACGACATTTACCATAGCCACCATGTCATGGCATGATAAGCCAATGCTTTTCATCAAAGAGTAACATAACCCACTATTTAGAGCAAGAGTCTCATGGTTTTTCTCAAATGCACCATTACGGCCATTTAGTATAAGCCAGGTACCGTCATCGTGATAGTAATCAATTCGACAGGACCAGCAATAAGCTGTTGTGCGGAGGGTATAGCACCACACACCCCCTCTATTTCTAATAAAAAATACAGTCCCGGCACAGAGTAATAGTTAGTTAATCAGGGCACAAAACCCCATCATCCTACAACAGAGATTAGTAAGCAAGACAAGGAAAAACCCCAAATTGTACTGGTTATCAGGGCAAAAAAAGGCATCTTTAAACCACCCATATGTAATTACCACGAGCCATAGGGTAATTTCAATGCAATATTTGATAATCAAACAACTCTGAAAAAGCCCCATGCCGGTTTTTATAAAAATTGCAAGAGGTGATCACCAATAATATCAATACAACATCGTCCTCTCAAAGTGTTAACCCATGCGGAAAGAGACCTAAGTATGCAATAAGTGAAGCAAGAAATAGCAGTGACCGACCTGAGTAACTTGAGTAGAGAGCTCCATACTTTGCAACAGAAATGCAGTAGCAAGTTTCAAGCAATCACGCAGAGCACAACCAAAACTAAGTGAGGGGCAGAGATGTACCCTCACCTTTAAATAGATCAGGGAGGGAGGTTGCCATAACTACAAATTGCACAGATATCCAGGCGTTTAGGGGGATCTCCAGTAGAGCAAATGAAGCCGCCTGCGCGGTGCCATGAGGAGGTAGCCAAAGTATTCACGGCAGGGTTTCACCCGATGAAAAAATTACCTCAAGTGTTGCGATGGGCTAGGCTTGGTAGTGTTACCTGTAGGAGGTGGTAAACAAGACCTAGGAGGTAAGTGAGCTCGGGCACTCCCTCAAGTGCGGTGGAGTATGTAGTCCTTTCTAGCCATAGCCTTACCAAGCTACTTTTTTTACACAGGGTTTTTTTTAAAAAAATTCTCATAGAGGAGGTAAAAAATATTTTGAAGCTCTCTTTTCATAAGAGAAAAAATATCAAGAACCACTAAGGCAACCCAGTGTGTATGTGTGTGTAAAAAAAGACCAATCCCAACAGGTCCCGATCCAAGGGTTAGGTTTAAGTGAGGTCCCCCCCCCCCCCCCCTTTTTTTTTAACAACGAGTACTAAAGTAGCACTCTGTGTGTGTGTGTGTGTGTGTGTGTGTGTGTGTGTGTGTGTGTGTGTGTGTGTGTGTGTGTGTGTGTGTGTGTGTGTGTGTGTGTGAGTGTGTGTTTTACACACAACTATTTGCACACTTCTACTGATTCCAAGCAATTACCCTCTTGCCCTCAATTGACAAGCGCAAAAGGACTCGGCACTACCCAGCTGCTGCTGCTGCAGATGCCCGATTTACCAATTGTGTGTGTGTGTGTGTGCACGTGGGCGCGCTATTTTTACTTAAATAATGAGACATAATTGAACTTTAACATTCAAAAGACTACTAGATTTAGAGAAAAGGCAATGATAAGTACAAAAACAACTGAGTCTTAGAATTATCTTTGTACATGGCTTATGAGAATGAAGCCTCATTCTAGTATTAATTGATAGTAGAAGTACTTCCTAAGTAGTAGGAGCAAGCATGATTAGACATTTGCTTTAAGCCAAAAAAAATCCAAGAAAGGATAAATTCCTCACCTGCATCCATCCAAACAAGACAACAAATACCTTAGCTTTGGATGTGTTTTACAGGTGTCAATGGACTATCAGTTGTTATCAATGTCCAACTTACAATTTTTTTAACTTAAACCCACTATCCAAAGTGTATTCCAATTTTTTTGTAAAGAAGGTTTTATTATCCCAAATATTTTTTTTATAAATACTATATTTATAAGTATAGTTTCTAAATATCCCTATTTTTTATTAGACCTTAAATAGATAATAGCATACATATTATTTTGATCAGAAGGCCACCACCCCTTCTAATCCAAGTGTCTTAGTTCCTATAACATCTCATCACTCTTTTCAATATCAGATTTACGTTGCTAGATTTATCAAGGTCCAATTCCTCTAGCTTTTTAAGTACCATGAAGCCATAAAGTAACCAAATCAAAAGCTTTAGATATCTCTTAACAATTAAAAAATCCATTTGACAGTAAAAGTTATCTAACTTGGCCATGTTTATCAAACAAAACCAAAATATACAAGTCCACTTGGGCTTACAGAATCATCCTACTTCAGCTTGTATGTCCCGAGTCATTTTGTATCTTTATACCAATCCTTCCACCAGGTATATTGCACTTTTGAATGTCTTGGTTTTTAAATGAGTTAAATGTTGCCATGAACTTCAAAATGTGGTTTTGTACAATTAATCTTTAGAGAAAGCAGTCTCTATGATACACAAGTAAATGAAATAAACTTTTCAAAGTACTTGAAATCCACAATGGCTTAGTGTAACTATACCCAAATGTTGAGAGTAGAACCCTACCAACTTTGTACTCTACTAAATCAACATTTCATCTAGAAGATCAACCATGCTATTACAATATTAACTTGTGTATGGGTCTAGATACAACCATACCGAAAAAAAGCCAGCAGAGAGATGGAACAACATATTAGAGAGTTTGAGACTTCAGAGCCAATTTGGGAATCACCAATGTTTTGAAGATTTGGCCATATGGACAAATCTCAAACTATGTTTTAAGACCAAAGCCTTCCACAAGGTAGTACTTGGAAAAATCTTCCAAGCCATGCTCTCAAAATTTTTACTAAGATTTGACCATGTGGTCAAATCTTAAGCGCTTATGAAAAGTGGGAATTGGAAAATTCCCAAATTTACTAAGATGGTGTTATGGAGCTAATATTTAGCTCAACCAATCTAAGAATTCATGACGACTAAACAAGTGAACGACGCATCATTTGTGCAAAAAATCTTTTTACAACTCGTTCAGCATAAACTACAAAATATACATACTTGTGTACAGACGTGACAACGTATCAAGCAAGAAAAAACATTTTAGATGTCATGCTAAATTCCATGTAATACAGCAAGCAAGAGTTTTGTACTAGAATCATCCTGTCATGTGCAACGTTCCCCAAATGGCACCAGGGAAGCAAACCCTATTAGAGTATGAGGTAATAAGCAGAGGTTATTACTCATCAGATAAAAAGTCCAAAGAGCAGATATAAAACAAGAGGCCAGTGTTTTTTAACCCCAAAAGGCAAGCGGTCCTACTAGTTACCAAGTTCCATAGTTATGTACAGTACTATTAGAATCCAAAGTCATATGGAAACAATCCCTTTTATAGTATGTGCAAACCATGGCAGAACCTACCAAACATAAGTAGTGAAACACTCCCCCTCCATGTGCGATTCCTACATTATGGCAAGAAGGGTGCCAAGTATAACTTGGATTATGTAGTGGGTTTATTATGCAGAGCTCAATACCAAGCTACAGTGCAATATAGACCATAGTGCACAGTAATTTCAAAAAGCAGGGTTGGAACATAACACCCCTACACCCAGTTTTTCATCCTACCCAGCGCCTTGCTTGGCAAGGAACCACCCCTTGTGGTGTTGTATCAATCAGTATTACCTAACAAGCAATCCCTCCAAGTGTCATCATACACACACAGAGCCAAAGATAGCCATCAAAAGACTGTGCTATTTACCTTCTACCCTCATTAACACTGTCCAAATTATTGTCAACAGCCTTATTAAGGTGATGTTATAAACATTCACAGGCTATTCTAACTAGTATATGGGCCTTATTAAGCCTATTTTACCAAACCGCCAGGCAGTTTCCACAAATCATCCTTCAGTGTGTCTTTATCGAAATACAAAAAAAGCAGAGGTGCAATTATTTTGGGGTAGCGTCCCATACTTTGTGCACCTTTGAGAGGCTAAAAAGTTATCAAAGTAATGCTTGAAGGGGCCATTCCAAAAAAAGGGGGAAGGGGGGAAGGGGGGGGGGGGCATTTTTTTGTATTGAGGGTTTGTGGGGGTAAAGAAATCCTAAACCAAACCTGGTAAAGAGTCGAC
Source organism: Adiantum capillus-veneris (assembly GCF_014529385.1). Taxonomy (NCBI): domain Eukaryota; kingdom Viridiplantae; phylum Streptophyta; class Polypodiopsida; order Polypodiales; family Pteridaceae; genus Adiantum; species Adiantum capillus-veneris. The sequence goes on from NC_140935.1 coordinate 30,745,610, forward strand.
ATTTGTACTAGGTTAAATACTAGCTGTATAAGTACTTAGGGACGTGTGTGTGTGTGTGTGTGTGTGTGTGTGTGTGTGTGCATGCATGTGTGTGTGTGTGTGTTACAAAAGACCGCAGCTCTTCAAAAGGGTAACAAATGGAGTAAAGAATACCATTTCTTGGTTAAGGAGACGAAAAGGCTAGAAATTGATCATGATACATAGGCATGCCATTATTAAACCATATAGAGATTATTCTTACAGAAGCATTTAGGGTAAGGGGTTCCTCTATACCTGTGTGTGTGTGTGTGTGTGTGTGTGTGTGTGTGTGTGTGTGTGTGTGTGTGTGTGTGCGCGCGCGCACCCACCCTATCCTAGGCACCATACACAATGGGTTGATAGTAGGCCCATTGTGAATGGGCCTACTACCTAATTAGGGAAATGCGGTTAGTGTGGTTGAAATGTAAGCCAGGCTAGTCACTTTGAGAAAGAGATTTGTGATTTTGTTAGTTATGCCACTTATCTTGAACTGATTAAGGCAAAACTTGTGGAATCTTGATATCTTCCCATGCTAAGAAGCAGCTAGAAGAGGAGTATACTATCAAGTATAGGAGGCTGATGTAAGTACTAAGAGCAACTTTATGTGGTCGATTACTGTTCTTTTTTATGGATTCAATGGGTGGGATATCTAATAGGTCTCTCTTCCAAGTAAACTGTTGGTCATAGCCTCCCAAACAGTTGATGTAGTAAACCCTTGTCCATAGGTTGGTATTTTAGGCAGTTAGGGTGTATATGATTAATTTCTTTTGAGAATGTTTTAGTATTGTTGAGGCTTATTATGTCATCCATATATCTATAAGTATGTTTAAATAGTAAAAGTTTATGATAGTTGCTTTTGTCACCCATGGTTTTGAGAAACCATTTGTATTCAAAGAAGGCCAAGTATAAATTACACAAGAGGTGAGCAGGAAAACCCCATGGGAATGCCTAGGCTTAAGCACTGTCCTTCAAAGAGAATAGTACAGTTATCAAGGACCCAAGATATATCTTTAAATAGTTTTTCCTCATCAAAGTGTAAGGATGAGAAGATTGTGTTTTCTTAATCCATCTAGGGTTTTTAGAGAGAGGAATGTAGAAGAAACCATTCTTCCTAGCATGTTTAAAGGCAAGCTTAATCATTTGTAATAGAACATATTTTAATCCTAATTCTCCTTCCACGGGTATATTCTCATAGCATTGAGTAATATCAGCTGTGAAGAGATGGAAAATCTATTTAGGGAGGTTAATAGTAACTTTTGTGGAGTTTTTTACTAGCCAAAAAAGGGTTACATTGTATTTGGAGAAAGTTAGAGCAGATTTTTTGTTTAAAATCACAGAAAAATTCAAATTCTGAAATTATAAGGTCAAGGCAACGGGTGAATGTTAGTAAAAATACCATTCAAGGCATCACATATCCATCTGAATTTATGCTCATTTAGTTTATATGTGGGAAAAAGTACTGGAAGTTTGGTATCTTGAAGAAAATAACCCAGTGTATCTAGATGTTTTGAAATCATATTAGTGACCTCACACAGAGAAGTGTTAAGTGGTGTGAATTCCTTCCCAGACACCCAAGAGTGAGCTCCTTTCCAAGCCAAGTTTTTGCATAAAAGAGTGGGATAGTTGGAGCTTTTATCCAGCCCTACTATAAACCAGTCCTGTGAAAGCTTTTGAAAATTCAACTGCCAGTTGTGATGTGATCCATGAGCTTTCTGTAGACAACCATTTATATGGTAAGAGCGAGATTTTTTGAAAAAAATATTGTTCAACCAATTTTCTTAAGTCTAGTAGGACTGTCTTCTCTTGTCAAAGAGTACTGACAAGGTCAGTTAAACAGATAAGTAAAGCTGATAAAGCGAGATATGGATTCTTAGGAAAAATGGGTATGTGATTAAGTCCTTTAGACAGGACTTTCTGGACTGTGGTATTTTCAATTATATCAAGATCACAAGTGCAGACATGCATACCATAGGTATCACAATCTTTACAAAATGGGATAAATTTATCACAAGCACAATCAGGAACGGAGTTGTGTCGTAAAAAATCATAATTGTAGACCAAATTCTTAATAGGTTGTTGATAATTCCAACCAATAAGTACATTATCAAGTATTTTATGGTTTCCAAACAGTAAGTCAAAACACTCACAAAAAAGTGTCTTCCAGAAGTCCATTCTAAAAAAGACAATGTTCGCATATATAATCTTTGCAAGAAGTCTTCTTGGTAAGATACATCCTTCCACATGGGCCAACAGCAACCTGCACAGCATAAGTGATCATAAGTCAAGAAGGTTCCGGATAGGGGTGTTTCTTCCTCTTGCCCTAGTAAAGCTGCGAGATTTTCCTCTATTAAAATTAGAGGAAGAGCTAGGTGTCAGAAATGAAGTGAATGAATTGGGGGTGGCTAGAGAGTTAGGTCTTTTCAATGAGGGGGAGTCATCATCCTCAATACATGGCTTGAGTATACATGTGATAATCTTAACACCTTTGTAGTTTGCATAAGTGGTCAAATATGTCCCAGGTTCATCAGATTTTAATTTTTTAAGGATATCTAGCATAGGAACATGAAAAATATTGAAAGAAATATGAGCAATCACTAATTGTTTAGCTTGGACACCTAACCAAGAACAAATAAGGGATAGATGAAAGTCCATCAGCTTCTCAGGCAAGAGCTGGTTCAGATAGTTGAGGATAAACCAAATAGCATGGTCAAACCACATAATGTTGGATTCGCACAATGCTTTAGGGTCAAGAAATTTACATGCACATTTAATATATGGTCAAAAAACATTCCAAATAGATTTTTTGTAGAAGTCAAGATTACTTTTAGCAAACTCCATGTTTCCTTTTGTCCGAATGTATAAAGATGTATTGGAAGAGCATTTAGAATGTTCATTAAGATTAAGGTTAAAGGGGGCTTTAATGAGTTCTCCTTTGTCTAAGAAATGTCCTCCTGTCAAAATCTTGAGTCTACAATCCTCAACTGTGGAGGCAGGAAGATTAGCCAACTAAACCCAGGTTTCACTAAGAATTGGTGCCAGAAAGGCTTTCTTAGGTAAAACCCAAAGCTGATGGTCCACACCAAAAGATTCAATTTCATTTTTTCTAACTGATAGGAAAGGAAAAACCTTGGACATTTTGGGTACCATTTCCAAGAGATTAGAGTCACTAAGGGAGCAAAGATTGTTTTGAAACTCCTTGATAGCTTCAAGTGCCGCACTATCTCTGCAAAAGATACCACCGGTTTGAGGGACAGTTGGAGCAGCAGAGGTACTAAAATATGGATTGAGGCCACATAAATTTTTCAGAAAGTTATGATTCAGCCCCAGAAGAAGAAAATAGGGCTAGCTCTTTCAGATACTGTACAGAAGGTATAGGTAATTGGGCTATGTAATGGAAAATCATATTAACCCAATCTTTGGAGTCCTTGTCCAAAGTAGCTAGAATCTTGACCCAATCATTGAAAGAAAGCATGTGTAAGATAGATAAGTTTTTATCTAAGGCAAGAGCTAAATCATATATTAGTTGAGAAGCATCCAAACTGCCAATATATCTGAGGATAAGAGAAGTTGCCAGATTGAGGGGCTCAAAAGATAGTCCTAGGCCTTGCGAGAGAGCAAGGGTCTATAATAAACAAAATTATTAGTAATCCAAGGATTACTTATGGTAATATGTAGCACAGCATTTGGCCCCATCCAGAAAAGGTCTAGTTCTAATAGCCAAGGCTTGTTTTGGAGAATGATCCTTTAGGTAAAACCTATTTTTTTCTAAAATCCTTGTGTGCTTCTCTAGGTCATAGTTTACTCTCATGCGAGCTGTCAAAAGAAAATATATAATTAGTCTTGTAGGTTAGGCCTGCAATCCTTAAACCAGCAAAGTCAGAGACTATAATAGCCATGAGTAGGTATCCAGAATATTAGCCTATGAAGGACCACCTAACACCAGCCAAACCAAAAAAAGGAATTATAGGCAACGGTTCCAACTTAGAACTAAGCTGGTTTTTTCAAAAAGAAGGGAAAGAACTTATGTATAGGATGTGTGTGTAGCTATTTTTACTTATATAATAAGACATAAATGAACTTTAACATTCAAAAGATAGAAGGATTTAGAGAAAAGGCAAAGATTAGTACAAAAACAACTCAGTCTTCGAATTATATTTGTACATGGCTTATGAGAATGAGGCCTCATTCTAGTATACAATGATAATGACTCATTAAAGAAGTACTTCCCAAGTAGTAGGAGCAAGTGTAATCATGAACAGACATTTGCTTCAAGCCAAAAAAATCCAATAAAGGATAGAGTCCTCACCTGCATCCATTCAAGCAAGACAATAGATACGTTAGTCTTGAATGCATTTTACAGGTGTTAGCGGACTATATCAATTGTTATCCATGTCCATCTTACTTTTTTTACTTAAAAAAACATCCAAAGTGTACATGTATTTTAATTCTGTAAAAATTTCTTTTTAAAGCTTGTACAAAAGGTCATTATCCCTTTGAATTATGGTAGTTATTATATGTATGGTTTCTATATAACCCAATTTTTAATAGAACTTAAATAGATATTACATATGTATCATTTCAATCAGAAGGCCACCACCCCTTCTGATCCAAGTGACTTAAAATCACCATCATTGCAAAGTTATTTTGTGCCTACTCCTCAACCATACACCATCAAAATTTTACATAGCAAGTTTGTCATTCTGCCATAATAACTAATATCTAAGTCTTCTATATGATTTTCTCATGTTAAGCAGATCATTTAATATGGGAAAGTGCCAGGGGAGAAAAAGCTAGAATATTCGTTAAGCTGGCAGACTGGCCACATTAGGGATCCAAAGGAGGGAAAATAGAGATCCAAAGGGGGGGACATCTGTAAAAGAGCAATGTGCAACAATGGGCTCCAAAGACCTTAGGGTTCAGCCCATTAAGACTTCCAAAATGCTAAGGTTCCAAAATTCAAAGGAAGTCCAAATGGTCAAGCTTAGTGAAATTGGATGCTTTGGGAGTGTACACAAAAGTCTTCAAGACTCCTAAATAGGAGGGGGCAAGCCTTGTAAGTAGGAGATGAGAGAGAAACACACACACACACACACACACACACACTCACACACTCCCTTTACACAAAGGTAATAGGGGACACATGTCAGCTCCCTAGCCCAGTTGCCCACAAGGTGCACTCAAATCCTATTGGATGGCCATAGAGGTGGACCAATGAGAATAAGGCTAGATTAAATCTAGTTTAATTCATTTAAAAACACTTGATAAAAGAACCAATAAGAATTAATGTCTCTAGAAGACTATTGGATAGTCTCCCGAGGGGTCCAATGAGCATTCAGCAGCCCAATGGCTTGCCTGCTTCCTATTGGCCAGAAGACAAAGGGGTCCAATGAGAGGTTAGTTGCATTATTTAATTGCCTAAAGCTCTCACAAAAGGGGAAAGGAGGACACATGTCACAAGGCTATCACTTATGCTTCTTAATTATGATTGGCTAAGCTTGGAGAGGTCCAATGGGAAGCCAGCAAAAGGAATTAGCAAGAGGGGTCGACCAAGATGATAGAGGCGGCTGATTTGTGAAGGCATTCACACACAAACTCACACAATCTCATGTGTGAAGCAAGAAGACTCTCTCTCTCCTTTTCAAGCTTTAATGGAAATCTCATCATCATCTACTCCAAGCTTGTGAGAAGGAGGCCTACATCAACAACTCTTGCCTTTGTGATGCAAATCCAACCAAGAGCCAAGCTTCAATGCATGTTTATCTCCTCTACCATGCTAATTACTAAGCTATGCTAAGCTTTTATGAGTGATTATGTGAGGAGATATACTTCTTTCTCGTAAGACTACTCCTTCTTCCTCTCAATCTACTCTCATACCCCGCTAGCTCTCACCATCTTCGAAGGTGTGTGAGATCTTGGGTCTAAGACCATGAGGGAATTGATGTTGTGTTCTATAAATGTGTGCATGGTTCTTGAAGATTCCATCTTCATTGCACCTTCAAGCTATTGAAGGAACACAAAGTATTGTATTGTAAAATGTCTCCCTTGATGGGGGAAACCTATAATACAAAGCCTTTTTGGAGAGGGGGCCATCTCCATGTAAATCCGATTCTCAACTGTTGTCAATAGCTTAGTTTCTCTCTCTTTTGAAGTATTGTTCATGCCTATCTAACTAGGTGTTATGCTTTTTGTTGCTCTCTCCATCCAAGCACTCTTGCTATGATCATTAGGAATCTATTCTAATAAAATGCTCACTATGTCTATGCTATTTTCCGCTACACACAAGTTACTAGGCCATTAAATATTACATTGGTATCAGAGCACAAGGTTTCTCTTTTCTTGCTCAAGAAGGGAGGTCCTCAAGCTAGCCATAAATGGTTGGTATTATTAATTGCAATTGAGTAAGTAGAATAGGGATTTTTCAGCCTTGCAGTGCACCTGCCTTCGTGCAGATAACATGGCATCACCGTCGAGAGCCATGGTCTTAATAGTGGAGTCCTACGGGGCTTGCCTACGGCTTAACCACTCTTGAGCTATTAGAAGCTTGACAGGAGCCGATACTATTTTGGTGTTGAAAGACCCTCTCTTCTATTCCTTGCAATTAATGATATTCAAGCCATGGGTACAATAGCTTGAGTGATTTTCTAAAGGGGTAAAGAGGAGCAGCAACTAGGGCTTGAAGTGCCAAAGTACACCTAAAACAGTTTACACCTAAAAGTTGTTAGAATGGCTGACAATAGTAAAGAGAGTGAAATTAATGTTGATAGCTTTGATTTTGCTAATGAGCAGGCTACTAATGATGCCCCTATGCTTGTTAAATACCTTGTTTCTAGGCTTCAACAAGCCATGGGCAATCCATCCCTCCAAAGTGAAGTGCAACGACAGCTTCGTGCTCATGGGATTCTCCAAGCTCGCCACCATGAAGAGAGTATACCTAGAAGCCTCCTTGTGAGACTTCCAAAAGAGGCCTCTCTCCAATTCGGGAAGAAGAAGAGGATCCATATGAAGGGCTCAAAAATTTACTTCTTGATGATGCATCTCCTTCCCAAAGGAGAATTCAATAGCCCCCACCAAAGCAACGAGAAATAAGTGAGTCTCCTGCCACCTCGGTGGAGATAGCTCCACGAAGATGGCGGACAAAACGCTCTCCATCACCTCCTAAAAGGAGAAGATCATCGCACACTTCTTCACACCATAATTCAAAGAGGGATGACAGAAAACAAGAGAAGAAAAAGGTGAGAAAGACGTCACCCTCTTCTCCATCTTCTTCATCCTCTTCCTCTTACGAAGAAAGTGATAGTGCAGACAAGGAGGAACAAGGCTAGAAAAAGGTGAGAAAGAGGTCACCCTCTTCTCCACCTTCCTCAAATTCTTCATCTTCTGAAGAAAGTGATGGTGCAACTTTTGAACCATCAAAAAGAAGAGGCCATAGGAAATCCTATGCCGCATGGAAGAGGTCGTCCAAGCTCAAGAAGTTCAAAGAGAAAGGAAAGAGCATCTCTTTCCTTACCTACGATGTCACCTTTGGTGCTATGGACAAAGTCTTGGCTTTCATCCAACAATTCAATTCGGCGTTTGGAGATGAGGGCTTCACGGAGTCCTCTAAGCTACGTTACCCAACGTAACCCATGCTAGACTCCCTGATCAAAATCCATGCATTTCATATAAGCTTCAGATTACGGGGGCATTTGTTTGGGTAAGCCTTAGCTTACATTCATAGTGAGAACACTCCCTAAAAGCCAAGCAGGCACCATTTAAGTGCATATTTACATTATTCGGATATGGAACCTATAAAACCTCACATATGCCATTTGTTCCCTAAGCACATGCTACACACTTATGGCCACATGCCACTTGTGGTAGCTTACACTACCTTTGCCATTTCCACTTGTGGTGCATATACATTAAAATATTGATTGCACTTTTTCACGTTGAGCCTATATATGGCCAATATCCGAAGCTTGTAATTCCTCTCTTCAATTTCAATCAATCAAGCAAGCCATTTTCATTTTACATTGTGTATTGAGCTCATTCTCTAGTCTACTTCTAATTATCCATTTGCTATGATGTAACCATGAATGCCGCATTGGTATATCCACCATAGCTTTAAAGCATTATCACCCACATCAATCATTTGTAGTTGATAGTCACCCAACAACCAGCGTTGTTTTGTATGTTGCTACAAGAAATGGAGTCAATAACACTCCTAGGTCATCAAGTACTTATTGATACCATGGGGAATAGTAATACAACCTACACACAAACACTTATGACTAATCTATGCACAGCCATGTTCTTAGTTGCATAAAGAGCAAGACTAGAATGTACACAAAGACAGTCAATGCCAGTCACGGCCTATGATCTACCACCTATATATTGGCTTAATGGGAAAAGTGATACAAAGAAGCTATAGATGAAAGTAGATCCACTCTAGAGAGCTCAATAGAGAAGAAGGAGAAGGGAACCTGTTGAGGATAGAAAAAGGGAAGATCTAGCAGTAGGATATGTTACATATCATTAGCTTTAGGCAGAGATGTGTAGTAGTGAGGTTTACAAAGCAATGGAGAGCTTTGGTAGGAGGTAAGCTTGAGGAGAATTTAGCAAGCTTGAGGAGGGAAAGAAGGTTCAAACCTTTGATGCTGCAGAGCTTTTTGAGAGAAAAGTGACATTGAAGAAAGAGATGCAATTTGCAAGATGTAGTGAGGAGAAGTGAGAGATGGTACAGTAGAGAGAGAGGGAGAGAATGATCAGCATGTTTTTGATGCGACTCCCTTTTTAGAGAGGGGGAGAAATTGACAACTAGTAGAGAGAGAAAAGACTGGTTTTTACCCCAACATTTTAGAGTAAAGTTCCAACTTTCTTTTACACGAGATTCACCTTTTTTTTTTTTAGAGAGCATGTATGCCTGCAAGTTTGACCACTCACTTTTAAGCCCTATCATACCCATCATTGCATTCCACATGACATCCACCTATTTGCCCATTTCATAACTCATTTCTAATCCAAATGACAAATGAAGAGGCCCTTGTTCACATGTAGTATGTTCTTTAATTCAGCCAAAAAACCCTTGGTGGCTGATTTGGCATGGCTTAAGTTCACTCAAAACTCTCGAGATAGTCCTTGGCTAGGTCATTTTAGTTATCTTTAAAAAAGTGTCTTTCTACCCCTTGTCAAGTCTTTCTATAGTCGACTCTTGTTGTTCCTCAAGTTTCATGGTACTTAGGTTGGACACCCTAAAAGTTTCAATCTGGGAACCCCCATCTAAAAAATTTCCTAATTTATATTGTTCTTTAAGTCACATGCTTTTTACATAGCTAAATTTCACTCAATTTGGAGTTCTTTATCAAAGATTACAACAATTTTGGTGAACATCACGTAAAGTAGTTGTAAGACCAATCAAGAGGATAAATAACAATCATACCAAAAGTCCATAGTGATGTTCCAAAATCCCAAATGATTTGAACATGTTTTACCACCTCAACTGTGAGTTTTTGTGTTTGATTTACATTTTAAATTTTGGAATCTGAAATCTTGTTTCTAGCCTATTTTTTATCCAAATTACCTCAAAATTGAAACCACCTTTAAGCTAGCAATGCTTAAGCTATGAGTTAGGTATGATACAGATCTTACTGTCATATGCGTTTGCCCATGGATGGAAATCCATGCACATCCAACAATTAATATTTTGACTTCACAAATCTCATCTGCCCCGAGTACTTTCCCCAAGTTCCAAAAAATTGGATTTGGTTTGCCCTTCCATATTGAAGTTCTAAAGACTACTCTACTATTTGCATTTTCTTAGATTTGTTTTGCCTTTGTTTTAGATTCAAAAAGGCTCCAAATACAAAATAGTGTTGGGAATGGGTTACGAACACTCTAGATCTAATATAATTTGACCCACGAAAATTGATTTTCTAATTGATGTTGTGAATGGATATGAGATGCAACATGGATCATAACCATGCACTAGCTCTTGTATCGACCTCTTGTCAAACTGCGGAAATTGATAAATCGTGATTTATGTACACTCTCAAATGCAAACAAGACTTTTGATATTTCCTCTCTAATGCCTAATTAAGTCCTTTTCAAGCTTTTCATGCAAAAATCTCACGAATTGACTCTCTATTATGGAGTTTGTCTCAAAGTTTAGAGTTATGATTTTTTGTTTGAAGTTATGGTCAACTGAAATTTTTTATGGCATTTTGGAGCGAGGAGGAGATGGATATTGATGTAATTAACGTACTCTTGTATGCACATAATTGAGAAAAGAACAAAAACAATCTCAAAAAGTTTAGTGGAAATGGAGTCACAAACGAGAATTTAGAAGCACATGAGTGAAAATCAAATGGACACAAATTCCCTAACCAAAAACCACTAACAGCATACTCAAAAACTCCCGAGTAAGATAACTAGTAAGCATCACCTCCTAGCTTTCCTCAAGCATCAAAACCGATAGTCTAACTATGTCATTTGTAAAGGCACTCTACCTAATCTAAAGAATCCTTAAGCTAATAATAGAGCACACGGCCAACTAAGAGTCGATCTCCAACAACAATGCTGCAACATTATGATCTACGCACTAATATTACAATGTTAAAAAAAGGGAGTCCAACCAAGTAGGGCACAAAGACTATGTCAGCTTATCAAGCAAAACAAAATGGTCTATCCACAATGATAAATGAGCTAACAAACAAAAACAATACATAAAGATCATGCAAACAATCTTGACTACACCTCTATTAACAAGATTGGGCATTTTGATGAACAAACAAACTCAAAATCAACAAAACAGAAAGAGCATTATACTACCTTTAGACCTACTATGACCTAATAAAATATCAATCCAAGAATGCATAAAATTGCAACTCATTGTCTTCAAGGTGCTATACCTTTCTAACTCTTTTTAATCAAAAACTAGTTAAATTTACTTCAATCAAACTACTTAACAAGCAGACTTAAATCATCAGCAGTCCATTCACATTCAACAGTAATCATGCATTGCTATAGTTAAGCCGAAGAATATTGCCAATGTTACTTTGATCTGCGAACGGACACAATGGACATGAGAGATCTTGATTTGAATTCTTGCTACACAGTCGGCTTTAACAGCAACTCCTCAAAATGAGTTGAAAATGAAAAAGTATCCAACATCAACTACTCCAAACAAATGCACAAAACTTGGAAAACTACACAAGATCTCCAACTAGCATCGAGGGAAGAACAAGGACCGTACTTTTAAGTGACCCAATCCTACTACGTTCGGTTAAACTAACTGTCAATTTAGCATAAACAAGTACATCAAAATCAAATACCGCAAAAAGATGCGCAAAATCCAAGTTGGCGATTTTACTTTCGGCACCAAGACTGGGCTCAAATAGATTGCAATTGATCAAAGTTGTTCTCTATTGCTTTTCCACATTAAATGAAATCTATCATGTTGGGCTGTCTAGTTTAGGCAGTACTTGATCAAGCAAAACTCACTTACAAAGCCAATTAGCAAGTAGAGCTAAGTTTGTTTATATTTGCAATTAACTCAAAAGACAGTCGAAGACGTGGGAACGTAGTAGTATGTCGAAGCAAACACTCTCTCTCTCTCTCTCTCTCTCTCTCTCTCTCTCTCTAGGAAAGGCATTGCCACGTGGGGAAGTCCAAGAGGCAGTTCACATGGGCATTTGGTTGCGCACAAGTTGCACACATTTTTAGTTCCCATGAGGAAACTTTATTAAAATGTTGCGCACTTGTTGCGAACTTGTTGCAACCCCGCTCCAGGCCTCGGGGGAGGAGCACCATGGCAACCGAAGAAAACAACAAGCGAGGACTTTGGTTCTGAATGCAGGCATTCGTTTTACTAGTTTAGCGCCAAAATTTCACTTTTTTATTAATAGTACTGCCTTTAATTGGGGGCAACAGTAGGTGCAAAAAAATAAGGTGTGCGCCATGTGAACTCAACCACATGTGGTTGCAGGTTGGCAACTAGTCTCCACGAGAACTGACTCCAATCTCCTTTACAAGTTTACGAGTCTACGACCCACATGTGAAACAGGGACAAGATATTAAATGAGCGCGTGAAACGCTGAAAAAAAGTAGCTGGCCGCCCTGGACAGACAAAAGTTATACATGGTTTTAAAAAAAGGCGTCTGTCTCTTTGCCGCCAGTCGCGTTGTCGACTACCGATGCTTGCACACCCTCTCACACTGTTGCACTCGCACGCACGCGCGCACGCTCACATCCCCCCCTTCCCGGGCAATCGACCTCCATCAGCCACTCCGCCAAACTGTGGCTGACGGAGCTCGAGCCCTGCCTCACACGCTGGTGCGCATCGCACTTGCACCGCACCCTTGTCAGCGCCTCGCAACAGTGCTTGCGCACCCGCGTACCATACACAGACCATCTGCTGCTACGCAGATCTCTAGCAGCAGATCTCTCCAAGCAAAATGTGGGTCAGGAGACCCACAATTGTAGAATACCCGGCACGCCTCATCACGCTCCGTCTCCACTCTTCACCACCTCCGTTTCGCTGCCGGCGCTGCGTTCTTCCCTACCCCTTTCTTGCTTTTACTTGATTTTGCCGCCCGGAACGATGGACTCCCCATTCTCTTGTCGCCTCCTAAAAACCTTGGCAAGTTCATCAACGAATTCACACGCGCCACACCCTCCAATGCGGACCACTCATCTTCATCTGCTACTGACAGGCATTCGGCCAGACTGCGCCTTGATGACGATCGACCCATGGCTACATTGCCTTCAATTTTTCCAACCTCATCTTCTCCTACATCTGACATGACAGTGATCTCAGACGGTGCCTCTTCCTGCACAGTTGGTAGCAGGGTCTCAAAAATCTCTGATCTCTCTTGTGGAGAGGGGCTTCTGGAAAAGGGTGAATTGACATGCTGTGTCTCTGCAATAGCCTCACAATGGTGGTTGTTATCCTCCGGTTTAGCATCCACCAAATTCACATTCGTATGCACAGCATCAACTGACAAACCCCCATTTTTATCATCTGCACCTGCATCCATTTGCTCGCTAATGGAGCTTTTGCCAATGGACACACCTTCCTCGATGGCTATGTCACCATGAGGTTGTGAGACAAGACTCTGTTCTACAACTGAATGCCTATCATTGACTCCTTTACCGCTACTAGATGTCCGGAGTGTATTTGAGCGGTTGAATTCAGGAGGGGCCATTGCCTCTTCTACATCCATTTTGGGGACCTCTCCTAGCTCCACTGCAGAGCATGCAGATACCGTTGCTTGAGCTTGCCATCTCTGCTGCTTGTTGAAATAGAAGCAAACGACTGCACAATCATCCACTTTGGATGTAGGATACTTAAGCCTCCATGCACGCACTGCAGTCTCCACTAGCGATCTCGCCGCAGTTGTCCGCGTGGGTGCCTCCCAGATGGTCTCCACTACCTCCTTGTTGCTCAACACATCCCAGACCTACACAAATGGTCCTTGGCTCAGTCAGTATTTTATCAAACTCCCATGTTACATGTCTATCCCATACAGATCAATCACAAAGAAGAAGACTTACTCCATCACTAGCTAGTACAATAAATTGATCCCTCTCCGTTAGCCTTGTGTAGGTCACCTCTGGGACCGCAATCAAACCAAAATCCTTCAGGCAAAAATCCCCAAAGGCCCTTGCCATTGCAAGCCCTGGTGAATCATCATGTGGTAACCATACCCTAGCTACTTCAGGCTCATCTTCCAGTGCAAAAACTCGTCCCTTGCACCGCTTTATCCTTTCAGCCTCCACTGCACACACACCCATTTATGTTCACCATTCAAGAGCTTTGCTTTGTGGAAGCCACAATTTTACCAGCATGACACATGACTGCCATAGAAAACTTATGTGAAGATAAAATATGATTGCAGTGCACATACATAAGTGGCTCATATGTCCTTTAATGTCGGGCTTATGCTATACTTCATATAAGCTTGACATAAATGTGTGAACATGATCTTTCCATACATGTATGTACTAAACAGACATGGCATTGTGTGCAACTGACAGGCACAGATACATGCATACACCATTTGTGGTACATCTATATTTCTAAATTCTCAGCCAATGGTATGCTTCATCTAATCGTTGCATACACATCTTGCAGAATCTTTACACAAGCCATACCCAAGTATGCAACTTCTGGTGTGTTTGTCAAATACTCTAGCTGATCTCTTCATCATTGCAAAGCTAGAAAGAAGGCCTTCATGTAAAGGGCATCGCATTGCACAAGATACACTTACAAGGCAAATTAGGCTTGAGATCCACAGTCAGCTGAATGGCCTCCACCTGAGTATTATCATCTTCAATTAGCGTTGCCAGAACAGCTCGTGAATCTCCCACATTTGCAATCACTATATCTTGCCCCTGACAAGCAAAGCCGCGTTTTTCATCAACTAAACACCCAAAATGCGATTGTGCATGCAAGATCACAAACTTCAAACTTAAACAGAATAGTGTGTCACGACATGCACAAAACCTACGTGCATATCAACGTCCAGAACCAGTGCATCAAGGAGACACAAGCATTCACATGCACAAAAACCATTGGTTAAGCATCTGCTCAATTCATGCGTCGGACCTGTAGCACCATGGTTACTGATGTTGTCCCACTGCAAAAACAATCGATGGTTGGGTGAGACTTGAGCTCCTTGTCCATGGCATGGTATGCTTTAAGAAAGCAGTCCTTCCAACTGGAGAAGACTTTTTTTGGCCCATCGGCTACTGTCCCATGGGCATTAACATCTAGTGCAACTCCTGTATAATTTAATGCCTTCACCTCATCAATGCCATTTGCCGATGGGATCATTCTCATCTCTTGCCGTGCTTGCGTTTTGTAGATTGCAGCAAGCTTGGAAGGTAATGAGTCTCTAACTTTCCTTGCAACAAGGTGACCATAAGGGCCATGCCCATCAAAAACTCCACAGAAGGTAGTGTCTGCTCGAGATGCAAAGCTCTATCTCAAAAAACAATCATGTAGGAGTTAGGAGAACAGAGAGACATATGAAAAACCATACAAAAAACAGCATGCATAGCTGAGCTGGTTATGAACTCAGCTCCTTCAATCATCCCACAACGAGATGGTACCTTTAATGCAAAACTTGCAGAAACAACAAGAGGTACCCACCTCCCAAACAATCATGGCATCCTGATTTGTGCCCTTTCTGCCTTGTTGAGTGAAAATGCAAGCGTTGCTGCTGGACCCATTCAGACACATCCGACCTGGCATGCGGAATAGGAGCTCATTATTCTTGGCCTCAGCTGCCAAGACCTCCATAATGCGCTGCTTTCTCTGCTTCCGCTTAGCGCGAGCAGAGCCGCCACAACCAACTTCATCATCTGAGCTATCATCGACCGATAGGCATGCGCCCATCTCGAGAAGAGGAAGCTGGAGACTTTGTACAAGAAAGCTAGCAAAACAAAAATCGGCTTTCTAAGGTAAACTCCGATCAACTTAGGTAGATTTGGAGAAGCCTATCGAAACCTGATAAGAAAAAAGTAAAACTGGCAATGGTAGGGAAGCCTTTGTGGAGTTGAAAGTCTTTAGAGGTATGATGGTTCCATGTAATCTGTATGAAGTGGACTACCACAGAAAAGGCATCACATGGTAGATGCAACTATAGACTGCTGGGAAAATCAAGTGAAGCAACTTAGACCCTTCTCCATCAGCTGCAACCATGGTAAAAAGCTGAGGACAAGCTGCTTGAAAAGTTGTCCTGTCGCCGGCTTGCGGTGAAGAGCTGGACGGAGTCTTGGTTGGACGCAACAAGCCTAGGGTGCACAATCGGTGAGCTATGGGAGCAAGGGAACAAGCACAGCTTTGCAAGTAGAGCTGATGAAGTCGGCACGACATGCGCAGAAGCTCGAGCCGATTGTGAGCAACTCAGCAAAGGCCTTTGCTAACAGAGTGAGTACAACCATCTTTCATCATGACCTTGGCATTCATGTGTGTTGTGTAAATGCCCAGCCAACCCGTGACCCATGAATTCAAGAAGATGAGCTGTATGAGATGGAAGGCGTGTCTTTCTGTTGAGTGAGCTAACGAAGCCTTTCAGCGACCTGTCATGGCTTCGGAACCTCGACATGACGAGCTGCCGCTTTAATTTATAGGGTTCACAGGGAGCGTCACTGTTCAAGTGTCATTTAGAGGGAACGGGGGGAAGGGGGAAGCTTGTCGTCTAGTTTAGAGCCAGACGCGTGTGTAGGACAAGACAGAAAGAGGAGCGGAGAGAGAAGAGAATCAAGAGATGCGCTGTGTGTGTAATTAGAGTTTGCATGAAAGAGCCCTATCTTTCTGCTGGCAAAGGGCTCGCTACGTGTGTCCTTCGACTCCAACCCAGCACCCGGTAACGAGGCAGCATTTCCCAGCTCTCATGCGTCAAGAGGCCGACAGAGAGAGAGAGAGAGAGAGAGAAAGAGAGAGGGGAACCGACTCTCGGGTGCAGGGGACCGAAGGCTCGAAGGTCTTCCTTCTCTCGGTTATGATACGAAAGAGAGACATTTTGCTCTCTCTCTCTCTCTCTCTCTCTCTCTCTCTCTGTCATCCGAGTCGTAACGCCCCTTTGCATTGAGCCTGGCAGTATATGCCGTCCGGGCCCGTCCCTTCCCGTCATTCTGTCTCTAAGCTCCGTTCTCTCTCTTCTCTCTACTTGTCCTTGTTGATTCTCTCTATAAAGCTCCATATGAGTGATCTGAGTTAACTTTTTGCGTTTTGAATCTTGTTCTCTTGCATTGCATTCGTCCGATCAAAATTTGTCGATGTATCCGACGGTGGAAGAATGGTTACTCGGCCCGAATTGTGCTCGAGTTCGAATTGCCTACTCTAAGACCATACAAAATTCCTTTTTATGGATTTCCCACAGAAAAATTTGAAAAATAGAGCTAATTTTTACTATTTTTACACTATATTGCCCAAATTTTAGGCGAGATTTTTGCATTTTCCCTTCCTCTCAACCGTAGGGATTTCATTCAAGTCTTCACCTTGAAGTGGTAATGACTTATCGTATTAAGACTCCATGGGAGTGTTAATGACATCAAATTCACAATGATTGGTTAGAACCGGGCTTTGTTGTAAGCCTGTCGGGTATTGCTCCTCTCTCGCAGGGCTAGCAGAGATGCGCAGCGAGCTCGACTATTTCCTCTTCACAACCCCCATATTTGGAGGTGGATATATAAACAGTGTCCACTCCTCCAAGCCCTCCATTTTGTCACTAACAATTTTAGTTGAGGTTTACTCATTTGGATTTCGTTCAGGTAACTTCGATCCCTCTATTTTCTAAAATCCATGAATAGTTACCTCCCCTGGTGGGTTTCTATCCGCTTGTAAACAAGTTTGGGTAGGGAGCATCCTCGTGGAGGGTTTAGGTGGTGCAGGTGCATGGGGCTCATTTCTATAGTTGGAATGGAGCGTCCCTTATCACTACACTGGTGTACTTATCTGTTACGTTTAGTTACCTCCCCTGGGTGTATATCCGTTTGGAAACAGGTTTGGGTAGGGAGCATCCTCGTGGAGGGTTTAGGTGGTGCAAGTGCTTGGGGCTCATTGCTATAGCTTGAATGGAGCGCTCCTTATCACTACACCAGCGTACTTGTTACGTTTAGTTACCTCCCCTAGTTGTCTATCCGTCTAGAAACAGGTTTGGATAGGGAATATGGTTTAGATGGTGCAAGTGTCTAGGGTTCATTTATATTGTTGGGATGCAGTGCTCCTTATCACTACACCGGCGTACTGGTCCGCTACGGTTAACTACCTCCGTTGGGAGTCTATCCACTTGGAAACCGGTTGGATAGGGAGCATTCTCGTGGAGGGTTTAGGTGGTGCACGTGTTGGGACTCGTTTCTACAGTTGGAATGAAAGCGCTCCTCATTATTACATGGGTGTACTTGTCTGCTATGTTTAACTACCTCCCTTAGGTGTCAATAGGTCGGATAGGGAGCATCCTCGTGGAGGATTTAGGTGGTGCAAGCGCATGGGGCCCATTTCTATTGTTGAAATGGAGTGCTCCTTATCATTACATTGATTTGATGCCATTTTTGTTTTATTTTATATGTATATTATTTTACTTTATTATCCAAATGTTCAATTAAATCCATTTCAAAAAAAAACTAACATTTTTGTGATTGTATGAACATAGGTGGCTTGTGAACTTATCATGGACGCTAATGCTTGCTCCCAAAACATCAATGCAGCTACTTTTAGTCGCCCATCGACTGGTGGTGAAGGATCAAACGATGGAACTTCCAATAAAGGGAAGCGCATGGCTTGTGGTGAGGTGCCAGCATGTGAGTGGTTTTTTAGATTGGCGTTGCAAATTAAATAGCAAAGAAAAATCAAGAGGTGCACCTTGTATGAGGAAACACTTCCTTGGATCAGGGAATGGAACAACTAATAGGAAAAATGGAGGTAGATGTAATGGCATAGGTCTTGAGAGTGCTACGAAACGCTTCAAAGAGTTATTAGGAGGCGTAGCCAATGCAAAGCGACCTAAAATACTGACTTCAAGGACAATTTGCTTCAGAGCACCAATACAGTGTTGCCTCAACACAAGGCAGACAAAATAGTGGTGCACATGTAATGGAATTGGTATTTTTGATAAAAATGTTATTCATTACGAGGTGTTGTATGTGTAATTGTGGAATTGTGCGATGGGAGATTGTTATTTTGGTTCTACAGGGAAAAGGGGGTGGGCGGTCCTGTGTGAAGGAGTACGAGCGGAAGTGTGACGCGAGAGAGAGTGCGAGAAGAAGAGCACGATGATATGGTGAACTCGCTCTACTGTAATGTGTAGAGCATAGTGAGTTCTTATTAGGTTTTTACAAAAGAATATGTGTACATACCTGGCGGCCCGCCCACTTACCTAGGCGACCACATTGGGCTTTATACCCCAACAACCTCCCACTTAAAGTCCAATGTGGTACTTTAAGTGTGAGAGAAGCTACTATACAAGCTAATATACAAGAGATGTAGAGAAGTGATGTACTACCCTACACCTAACTGCTTGCGAAAGTGCGCAAAGCTCTCTGAGGAAAGTCCTTTTGTAAGTAGATCAGCAGGATTTTCTGTGGTGTGAACTTTGACAAGCTGAATTTGCTTATCCTCGAGCATTTCCCTGATGAAATGATACTTCACATCCACATGCTTTGTCTTTGAGTGATAAACTGGATTGCGAGCCAGTTGTATAGCACTCTGACTATCACAATATAACACGGGCATCTCTTCTTTGATTCCCAAATCTGTTACTAGTCGATTAAGCCAAATTGATTCTTTGCATGCCTCTGATGCTGCAACATATTCAGCCTCTGTAGTAGACTGAGTAACACAATCTTGTAATCTAGAACGCCATGATACTGCTCCACAAGCTAATGTAAATACATACCCTGACGTAGACCTTCGGTTGTCTAAGTCACCTGCATAATCTGAGTCTGTAAAACCCTTTACACTTAGCTCCTGACTCCCATAGCATATACGCATACTCTTTGTAGCTTTCAGGTATCTCAATATTCCTTTCACTGCCTCCCAATGTTTCTTGCCTGGGTTTGACATGTATCGACTTACTACTCCCACTGCAAATGCAATGTCTGGGCGAGTAGCAATCATTGCATACATCAAACTACCCACAGCAGAAGCATATGGAATCTTATCCATTTCAGCCTGTTCTTCCTCAGACACATGACAATCTTGTTTGCTAAGTTTCACATATGGTGGCAATGGAACACTCAATGCCTTTCCCTTCTCCATATTGAAACGTTGCAAAACCTTGTCAATATACTCTGTTTGAGATAACCAAATCAACTTCTTTGATCTGTCTCTCTCAATGCGCATACCAAGTATATGACTTGCCTCGCCCATGTCTTTCATGTCAAACGATTTTGCCATCTTTGACTTCAAAGCTGAAATTTCTTGCAAGTGCTTGCCAGCAATCAACATGTCATCCACATACAAAATAAGGATCAGCCAACTACCATCCTTAGCCTTCTTTGTATATAGATAGTGATCCAACTCACTACGTTTGTAGCCTTGAGAAAGCATAAACTTGTGGAATTTATGGTACCATGCCCTCGGTGATTGTTTTAAGCCATAAAGACTCTTTAACAACTGGCATACCAAATCTTCCTTGCCTTTTGTTAAGTATGGAGCCTGATTTACCCTTGTAATTTTCTGTGGTAAAAGCGCACATTTGTAAGGCCCCCATTATGAGGAGAAGCCATCGTGCGTGAAGGAAAATCACTCATCGGAAACCAAAATTTTCACGGACAAGAATGAGGGGCAACTTTAAAGGCCTCGGGGGCGGAGGCCCCCGAGACTTTTTTTTCGCCGGAATATTATGGCCGGACGGCGGCCGGAAAGTGGTCGAAAAACAACCGGTCGGTTGGCCGGTGGCCGGTAGTCAATGGCCGATGGCCGGTGGTCGGAAGTCAATGGCCGGTGGCCGGTGGCCGGAAGTCAATGGCCGGTGGCCGGTGGCCGGTGGCCGAATTCAATGGCCGGTGGCCGAATTCAAAAGTGGACTTGTCTTCTCAAGGGCGGCCACACATTGGCGGATTGGAGGGTCCGATTTGGACTTATTCGCTCAAGGGCGGCTACACATGGCTGTCTCTCATAAGAGAGGGCAGCCCTTTTGGCCTATAAAAGGAGGCCATTTCTACACACATTTCATAGTGTAAAGTTGATGCAACAAGGTGAGTGTGAGGTGGTGAGAGTGAAGCAAGGAGGGAGCTCCATTAAGGGTATAATCCCTTTGTAAACTACTTCTTGTTTTGAAGTACGAAAGCCATTGAGTGGCTGCTTTCCCGTGGACGTAGCCCACATTGGGTGAACCACGTATATCGTGTGTACTCTCTCTCTCTCTCTCTCTCTCTCTCTCTCTCTACTCTATAATCTCGTGTATATAAATCTGTCTCTCTCCATTAAGTAATCTACTCAATTATCTATTTAGCTACGTCTTATTTCCTAACACCTTTCTCAACAAACCCTTCTGGCTGCTGCATGTAAATTTCCACATCTAAATCACCATGCAAGAACGCTGTCTTCACATCCATTTGGTGCAACACCAAATCTAATATGGCAACCAATGCAAGAAAGCATCTCAATGTAGTCATCTTGACCACCGGAGAGAAGACTTCATCAAAGTCAATGCCTTGTTCTTGCTTAAAGCCCTTGGCAACAAGCCTTGCTTTGTACTTTGGCTGACTATCATGAGCGGTGACCTTATACCTGTAAACCCATTTACAAGGTAGAGCCTTTTTGCCGTGTGGTAATTTAACTAGCTTCCATGTTTGGTTTTTATGCAGAGCTGTCATCTCTGACTGCATGGCCAATTGCCAATTCCCGGAGTCCTTCATTTGCAATGCTTCCTTGTAACATGAAGGCTCATTGCAATCAGTCAACATGACATAGTTGATAGATGGAACAAACCCATCAGGAGGTCGCGTGATACGTCCAGATCTACGCACAATAGGTGGCTCAGGCTCAGCCACAACCTGTGGTTCCACTCTATCCTGTCCTTGCTCCTCTTGAGCCCTGACATTTTGTCTTGCACGTCCAGCTCCATCTTCTTGGAAGACAACTCTTCTAATCTCCTCAACCCTCTCTAGTTTAGAGTGATATTTGGCTTCATTAAAGTGAACATCATTGCTGCGGATAACCTTTCTGGATTCAGGATCCCAAAGTCTGTACCCCATCTCACCAGAATTACCATAGCCTAGAAAGATGCACTTTCTACTCTTTGGCTCAAGTTTGTTCCTAAATTCCTTTGGAACGTGAGTATATGCCTCACAGCCAAAGACTCTGAGATGCTTGTATGAGGGCATTTTGCCTGACCATACCATCTCTAGCACTGAATCCTTCTGCAAAACCTTGCTAGGAGATCTATTTATAAGATGAACAGCTGTTGATACAGCTTCAACGCAAAACCCGTTTGGCAGTTGTGCATTAGACAACATACTTCTGACCTTCTCTTGTATGGTCCTATTCATCCTCTCAGCAACACCATTTTGAGGAGGATTGTAAGGAGCAGTAAGTTCACGTTTTACACCTTTTGACTCACAAAAGTCCTGAAAGGCCTTTGAAACATACTCTCCACCTTTGTCAGTGCGTAAGAATTTAAGCTTCTTGTCACTGTGATTCTCCACAAGTGTCACAAACGTTTTGAAAACACTAAACGCTTCATCCTTGTGCTTGAGAAAGTAAACCCATACCTTCCTCGAGTAATCATCTATAAATGTCATAAAGTAAGAAGCTCCCCCTAGAGATAGGTTAGGCATAGGTCCACACAAATCACTATGAACGAGTGCCAACTGTGTATCTCTTCTACTGCTTCTATGCTTATGTGGCTACTGTGTTTGCTTACCATACAGACAATGTTCACAGAATTCAAAATCATTAAATGAAAAGCCAAGAAAATAACCAGAACGAGACAAGATTTCCATTCCCTTCTTGGACATATGTCCTAACCGGCTATGCCACAAAGAAACGTTCGGCTGCTCGGTTACATTGATTACATTTTTAGAGACATTTGATACATAAATCATGTAAAGTCCTCCAGACTTTACTCCATGTGCTACTGTCATCGAACCCTTGGATATCTTCCACATGTTTTGTCCAAAAGTGGTGAGGTGCAGAATTACTCAAAGCTGTGCGAAAAGTGTCCCAACTTTCCGGCAATGTGATCAATAGGAACATAGTTGTAACAGGTTCATCAAACTTGACACCTTGAGCTGACAACTGACTGTAGATGGTGTTGAATTCATTCAGATGATTGGACATAGGTGTCCCTTCTTTCATCTTCAAGTCAACAAGCTTCTTAAGCCAGTATACCTGTGAAGTTGCACTCTGCTTCTCATAAAGATCACTCAGCTTTGTCCATGCTTCATAAGCCGACATCTCGTCTGCTACATTGAAGTAAATGCTTTTTGCCAAAGTCAACATAATGGTAGAAAGTGCCAATTCATCCATTTCTCTCCATTCATCTTCGTCCATATCTTGTGGTTTTATCCCCTTGAGCTTTATAGGTTTTATCTGCTTCTTTTGTACCAACACGTGCCAAATCTGCTTCTTCCACAATGGGAAATTGGTTCCATCCAGCTTCTTGATATTGTAAAGAGCAGTGTCCTGTGATCCAGCCATAGCTATGCTTCACAGTAGTTTACTTTCCTGGGAAAAATTCGGCAGAGTTTCCCCTGTAAACTGACCTCTGAACCAATATCAACCTGTCAAATGAACCAAGAAAGATTCAGATTCTGCAGAAATTTCGGGAGAGTCTCCTTTGTAAAATGGCTCTGGTGTACTCAAGAACAGACCAAAAAACAGCTCAAAAAACACTTTCTCTCTGACACTGTAAGCTGCGGGTAAACCTGTCCTGCACCTGTACTGTCTCTCACTGTATTGTCATTGTCCTGTAAGCATAGACTGCGACAATGCCTCAACGGCAGTAAAGCAAAGATGCAATCCCAATTGTCTAACTCACAGTCAATACATCCTAGCTGCCTATCTAAGGGTGCTCGAGGGATCGCTCCAAGACCTATATCACCGAAAGGATCTCAACATTCGAGAATCCCCCAGCTCAATAAAACCTCACTCGACCCTCAACAAAGGCTGTAGTAAATCTGACAATACATAGACTTCTCACAAAATCATACATCCACAAATTTCCCACTATATGTTGTAACCGATGGGGCGATTGTTTGCTGCGTGACTCACAGCCAGCAAACCCTCAACAGACATACATCATCTCTGACAATACATCCCATGTGGAAGTACCTGCAATGTCAGGATGAAATCTGGAATATCAAGCAGCAAACACAAGCTACCTGATGAACTAGTGGATGTTGCCTACAATCTGTGTGTAGATGCGCCCGTGTCGTATGTGACACGCCTCCAAGAACTGTGAGCCGTCCTTTGATGTGTAGACAGCCACAAATCAACACCCTGGGAGTGCCGATATCCTCAGCACCTGTAGTCGTAGGCCGAAACCCCAAATTTGCAGAGTCGGATCTGCACCCGCTGAGACCACGTAGTCGAAAATGGCCTGCGCAGAACTTTGTCGAAGGCGAACGGTGGCCGAGATGACCTCAGAGCTCTGATACCAGTTGAAGGAGTACGAGCGGAAGTGTGACACGAGAGAGAGTGCGAGAAGAAGAGCACGATGATATGGTGAACTCGCTCTACTGTAATGTGTAGAGCATAGTGAGTTCTTATTAGGTTTTTACAAAAGAATATGTGTACATACCTGGCGGCCCGCCCACTTACCTGGGCGACCACATTGGGCTTTATACCCCAACACTGTGAGTAATTATTTGTGCGGGGGGTAGGAGTATACCCGTTAAAATAGCTACCATTGCAACTGTTGCGATTGTCCGATCGGTTGCGTTGTTGAAAATTGGGGCTATTATTTTGTTGTGGATGCATGCGGCGTGCCTCTTGCACGATGGAATTTATCTCTTTCTCAGCATCGGGAGCAAAAGAGATAGATTCGTACAGTGTAGATAGTTTGAGAAAGTTTAGCTTTGATCAAATAATCCATAACACTTTATAAAAAATACCGACTCCATTAGAACACCCTCCATGCCAGTCACTACACACACAGAAAGTGCTAGTACTCAAGATGGGTTGCATGAGTACCAATTTGGAATGCATAGAATGAGGCAAGTTAGTCTCGAGCAGAGCTTTCAATCAACCGCTCTTGAAGAGGCACAGTCTGCTCTTGCACAAGCTATCCATTTTACAGGCGGTTCTATGTTGGTGGTAACATGAGAGCCATGGAAGCATGCATGGAAGAACATCGATGAGTATGGTGCTGGTTTTTCCCCTCCATCATATCATCAGATGCACACAAAGTTCTTCAACACCCAAAAGGAAGTTGATAGATTGATCTTGAAATCAATTGATCAAACAAGATGCACTATACTCAGTGATGGATGGCCAAATGTCCAACGAAGGCCGCTAATTAATGTGTTGTTGTTCAGTCCTTGAGGGGAGTGCTTTATTAACAGAGTGGACAGCTCGGGTGAGATTAAGTCAAGGAGCTATATAGCTGATATAATAACAGAGACAATTCATCAAATAGGTGTCCCCAATGTAGTACAGGGGATCATGGACAATGCAAAAAAATTAGAGCATCTGGTCATCTCTTGGAGAAGCGTTTTTTTAGCTTGCACACGTTTGGTTGCAAAGCGTATAGCTTGAATCTTGTGTTGCAGGATTGGTACAAAAAAGATGACACTTATTGGTTCAAAAGCATTATAGATAAAGCAAGGAAGGTGGTGAAGTTCATTTTGAGGAGACAACGTGTGTTGGACATGTATCGGCAACGTCTATCCACAATGTTGAAGTTGCCTTGTGAAACAAGATTTCGTACTAACTTCTACACTGAGGAAAGCCTGTTGCAAAACAAAAATTTTGTTTTGGAGACATTTGTTTGTGCTGAATTATATGAGTGGGAAGTTGAGCAACCAGAAAGAGTAAAAACAAAGGTGTGGTCCTTGAAAGTGCTTAGTGATGATAGACACTTGCGGTCTGATGTTGGTGACACATACTTGGTGATGAGATCTATGATGATATCCTTGCGGCAGTTTGATCTTAAGCTACCAATATATAGAAAAGGTGTGCGTGTACTAGTATAATGTTCAGGAGATTTTGAACTCTCCTTCAAAGCCTGCTAATTGTTTTGATTAAGCCTTGCCCTTTAATGAATCTAAAAGGGATATCTTAAATAATTATGTACATGCTTGATGGGTCAGTGCACATAGTCCATTGCATAGTGTTACTTTTCTGATTGTTCTAGAGTACTAGAACATGAATTGTTATGAATTAGATGAAGAGGTGATTGAAGATTTCTATGACGTGGTTAGTATTTTCTATAGCAATCCAGATGATCAAGCCCAAGCAGTCGTCGACTTGACAAAGTACAGGTTAAAGGATGACCTTTTTAGTTTAGATTTTGTTCAGAACCTTGCATCAGAATAGCGAGCATGGAGATGGTGGCTCATGAATGGTGATTTGATGCCTACATACGTAGATTGCCTATTAGTGTTCTTGCACAGTGTGTTGTCAATTCAAATTTCGAGCGAAATTGGAGTACCTACAGCTATGTACACTCAGCTATTCGTAATCGGGTTCTAAGCAATTGTGTTGAAAAATTGGTATACATATATTGCAATAATAGGCTCCTCAACAATATTCAATTAGAAAGTTATGAAGAATACGAACCATGGTGGACTCTAAATTAAAAATGAAGATGACCAAGAGCAAGGGGAAGAGGTGACAGTAGAAGAACTAGAATCTTGTGAGCTTGGGAAGTATATTTCAACATAGGAGTCTGAGTATTGCCATTTATGACTTTAAGAAGTTTGGTTGCTTGAATCAATGGGAGGCTTTCTACACTTTGCATTTATAAAGTTAAGTGACAAGTTGTTTTTACCACCATTGCCTATCAACATTGTCAAATGTTGCTTTAATGTGGACAACCACTAGGACACTAATATTAGGACCAGCATGGTGGATATACACCAAGTAGGACTATCAAAACATTCACAAATCACTTTATCTACTTGTTTCATTGCAAGGGAGTTTGCAAAACACATTATACACATGACATTATTTTGCAACCAAAAGTTTTCTAAATGAGAGTATCATAATTTATGAGTCTCAAAAATCATTGTAAGTTTTATAAGGTTTAGCTTTCATTGCAAGGATATCTTATACAATGATTCAAAAAGTCACTACAATTCACTCCAAGTTATGATGTTTATGAAGATAAATTTAGGTTGTCCAAAATAGAGTCTCTCTATTGAAATGGTTGCCACTAAGCATTGACATTCTTTCTATTGGGGTAAAGGTGTTGAGCCTTTGCCCGGGGCCCGACGTATGGTGTCCAACCACCCGCCCACCGTGTGTACATCCCCATATTCATTATATACATAAGAATAAGGAGCTCCTCATACTATGTCTTCTCTTCCAAAGGTTGCTCCACCCACACACCGTCTTGTGCTTCTCCCCTTCCCCGCACACACCGCACCGTGCACACGTGCACTCACAAGTGGTATTAGAGCTACGACGAAAAACAATGCATGCGCACCTGCTCGGGAGCGATAGAGCTTGGCCATGGCGGCTTGAGCTCGATGGTAGCAGATCTGAATCGGCGGCATCGAATCGGAGCCCATCGAGCACCGAGAGGTGATCGAGCGAATCTTGGCAACCCGACGGGTGTAACGACTCCATCAAAAAGGGGATCTTGGAGCTTTGGTAGGTCTACAGAAAGACAGTCGAAGCGTGTGTGCTTGGCTTGGAGAATGCAAGGAAATTGCAATTGAAAACAGAGTTCTTGAAAAAGCTTGGAAATTGGGAGCTTGAGTAGGTGCAGTCGAGCATAGAGTCAAAGCTTCGGAGTCGAAGAGTGTGTGTCGTTACACACACACGGTCAATTTGGGTTGACGAGGGGCCCCATGAGCAGCAGGAGAATAAGGAGCAGCATTGCTGCAACAATCGGGCAAAGGAACACACACACACACACACACACACACACACACACTATAACGCTCTTTGTTTCGAGCAGGGCGGGCAAGGTTGAGAACAACCGATTTTTGGCAATCAAAGCAAGAGGAGCATGTGGAGAAGAGGCAGATCGCCATTTGCCCCCCCCCCCTATCTTGTGTGTGTGTAACACACACACTCCCCCTCCCCCAACTCGTCTGACTGTCGACAGTGTGTAGGCAAGCTCGCTTGTCAGCTTTGAATTTTTTGTTTTGAAACAAAAAATTGTGTGTGCGCGCATGGGGATGTCCCCGCCAAAGGCCCTCGACCTCCCTAACCCCGACTCTCCGACTAAAGCTCAACAGTTGAGAATGAGATTGAGAGCGAGCAAACGTGAGAGAGAGATAGCGAGTGAGTGAGAGATATAGAGAGAGCCCTCTTGTTTGGCGTGCATTTATGTGCACACACACACACACACAGGAGTTTGTTGCACATGGCGAGCTTTGGCGAGTAAGCCCGGGCATCACCCAACATTGGCTTCTCCTCTGTTTTGGTTTTCGGCGGCTTGACATCGGCTTCGACATCAATTTTAGCGATTTTCGCGGCGTTTTTCTCTATGGTTTCGCATTGATAGCTCGGCACATCGATTTTGACACCAATCAGGTGGCTATTTGACTAGCACGATTCCGCCCGATGGCGGAAGCTGACAACGAGCGTTCTCTCGGCACAGCATCATCGCTTCCGCCCGATGGCGGAAGACGGCTCTGACGGCCATCCCCGGCTTTTCGACTTCGATGTTTTTCCAGTTTTCAACTTCGACAGCCATCCCCGCCTTTCCAACTTTGATGTTGCTCCGGTTTTTGGCTCTAACGGCCCATTCCAGAGAAGTTTTTTCCCTTGAGCGCACTTGGCTCTTGGTAGGTGTTTTACTGATCGATGAGGTAGTGTGGATGTGTTTACTGAGACACTGTGTGTCTGGTCTTTATGCGATTTGGTGAGACTTTTTTTTGAGTTTTTTATGAGTTTCCAGGGGAAACTCTGTCGGATTTTTCTCAGATTCTTGCCATGGTTTATGGGTATTTGCAGTTTGCTCTTTGATGGTTTAATGGCCGTGCTAGACTCCCACTCAGTGGATCGAGTGTTTACTCTCACTTTGACAGGTTTTGTCAGCTTGGACACAGTGTGGTGTTCTTGTACTCTCATAGGAGTGAGGATTATGTATGCTTGTGTGGCTACAGACTTTGACAGTCTCACAGGTTTCACAGTATTTTGCAAATTTTTGCAGGCAATTTCTCTTTTGGGATGCGTTTTGAGCTAGTTTTCTCTCTACTTGCATATATGGTTATGCACTTTACGCTCGGTTGAGCAGTTTGTCCCAGTTTATGCTTGCAAAGTTTGCAGATTGTGGAGTTGGTTTTATGCATAAGTGAGCTTCAGTTTTGATGCGTTTGATCATGCTTTTGATGGTTGTGTAGTGGTCAAGTTACCTCCAACTTTGTTGCCAGTTTGGCATGGTTTATGGTTGAGATTGTACTTGAGGTTTCACTCAGTTTCTAGGGGAAACTCTGCCAGTTTTTTCCCATATTTCTCACCATACTTTTGTTCTTAGCCATTCACATATGGTTGCAGATATGTGTGACGATTTAGAGTCGAACAATAATGACTCTTGAGAGACGGCGGTCTCATTCTTGCCGATACATATGATGTTGGCATTGTGGTCACACAGGGCACATTAGACGTCGTTGTTTCAAGCGTATGAGATAGCAACGGAGATCTATGTATGGTGCACATGAGATTTTGACACATGCTAGAGCAGTGGCTTCATATGGCAGTGACGGTGATGTCACATTTGTCTTTAACGTTCCTCTTGATTACACGTCTTTCAGCTATGACAGTTCTCCACATTGGTTGCTAGATGAGGATGCAGTTTTCCATGACATACTGCATCGTGACTGGTTTAGCACCTTCTCTAGTGGAATACTTGGCTGTGTGCACTTGGCCGATGGTTCGGCATTGGACATAGAGGGTACAAGAGACGTTTGTTTGTCTTTGCCTGGTGGTGCATCATACACGCTATGACATGTGCGCTATGTTCCTCAGCTGAGACAGAGCTTGATCTCAGTGAGACAATTAGCATTTGGTTGTCAGATACTACTTAGAGAGTAGTCTTTTCAGATGCATTGCGGTTCAATAGTCATTGCCAGAGGAGACCGCAACGGCTTGGTATATCCTATGCATGTGTCTGAGGTTTCGATATAGCGTAGTCTCGCTTTTGTTGCTGGCATGCTTTGAGCGAGAGATGAGACGTGTCTCTTTCGCATGTGAGCTCCACCATGCTCATGAGATAGAGAATTTTGTTGTGCAGGACGTGCCAATAGACTCAGTAAAGAAAAGGTAGAGCGGTAGAGCGGTAGTGCTCTAGTGAGACACAACAGGTGTTGTCAGAGTTTGTGCAAGTAGAGGTAGAGCAGGTCTGCTCCCTAGAGACACGGACAGAGATGATGGATATGGAGTTTTTTGATATTCTCATGTTAGAGGCCGATGCGTTGGTACCAGGACACACAATTTTGCCTATGGGTGACAGGGATGTAGGTTTCCCAATGTCAGTGTTGACACTTCCATACGTGATGGGTAGTCTTGATGATGTGGTGATTGAAGATAGCACACGGGGCGCGAGTTCAACCATGTTTGCATAGATTTTGTAAGCGTTTGAGTATCTCATGTTTGACTTGTTAGTGTCGAGACCCGATCTAGCAGCTGCAGTGGGAGCATTTGCAGTAGGGGTTGTAAGTCGTGCGATGGCTGACACTAGCATGATGCATAGTGGAGTTTTGTAGACCATACAGAGTAGTCTGTGGGATTTACATGCAGGCTCTAGCGTGGGTATGCACACTCGCCTACCGTAGAGCTGATACAATTGCATGTAGATCGATAGAGTGAGCCAGTGGGCATAGGTTGAGAGAGTCTCTCACCTAGTTTCTTGTACACACTAGTACTTTAGCTAGTAGGTCTCATTTGTCGGTGCATTGCCTTTAGTAGTAGGAGATTGTTGGGATAAAGGCACTCCGCCTTTTGCCCGGGGCCGGACATCCGGTGTCCGGTCACCCGTCCACACGTGTACATGCCCTTATTCATTATACATATATGAATAAGGAGCACCTCACTCACTACTTCTAAAGGTTGCTCCACCCACACACCGTCTCGTGCTTCTCCCCTTCCCCGCACGCACTGCACCGTGCATGCACACACGCATTCGTGCACACGCGCACTCACAGTTTCTCCATTTTGAACATAGAATACACAAGCTCATCAATCAAAGCCTTGCATATATGGCACTCCTTTTTATTCACCATGTTGTTCATGAGACATGGAAAACGGTACATATGGCGGCAAGCTATTATGTAGTGACTACTCCAACTGTGGAAAATGTGCCCGCAAATTGGGCAAGGACCCATAATGTCTTTTGTGTAAGTTGGAGGTGGTTGCAATGTCTTGGGATGCTCAATCATGTTCACGATTGATTGTTGTTGACACCACTCCTCCATTTCACGGAGCTCACACCTAAGGAGCTTGATGTCTCTCTGTAACTCTTTGGAGTTACTTGTGTCACCTACCCTCGTCATCTATGTGGAGGTACAAATATGTGTTTGTAACTCCTCCACAATGTCATGTGTTTGCATAGCGATGCCATCCAATGCATGTATTAGCTCCTCTTCTGATATTGTAACCATCTCACTGTGCATATCCTCTATGCTCTTATTGGGGGCCCTACTGCTGAAGTCCACTAGCTCATTTTGAACATATTGCGCCTATAGCATCTTTGTAAACCATAGGGGACAATCCGTGTGGGCATGTGCATGCAAGTTGTATGACCTCAGCATGCATGCAAATTTTTGGCACAACACATTTGTCCAACTTCAATCTCCCCTTGCGGATGGAGAATTCAGACACGCTCAACCATGCTTCCTTGACCATATTTGTGGTGACATCTTTGTTGATGTCTTTCCATTGCTCCCCATTGGTTGATGCCCACTCACTCGTCCGAACGGCAACTCTCGCTTGGTCATTTGGGCTAGTTACATTTGTAAGTACGTGCAAGCGATCGTATGTCTCTTTTGGATTTCTCGCGTTCATCCATGCCTAGCAGAAACACATTTACTTAAGTTATCACAACACACCACATATTGTATTGAGTCACTTTGCACCATGGGCCATCATTATAAAAAAACTTTACTTGTGAATCTGGTGTCCAGAAATTGATTTAATGTATTGATCACTTTGCACCATGGTCTATCACTATATAGAAAATTCCATTTGCAAATTCAAAGTCTAGAAATTGATTTAAATTTTCACAACACACCACATATTGTATTGAATCACTTTGCACATGGTCCATAAGTAATGAGAGAGTGTACAAATGAGAGAGGTACAATTTAACTCCATGGTCTTTATTGTACAAAGAACTCCATTTACAAGCCCAATGTTCACATATCCGATTGGATAATTACCATGAGTAAAACATACAAGACCATTGTCTACAAAAGTGAACAAAAAAAACTAGAATCTAAGCATCATCTCACTAAACGGATGCAAACACACTTTCGAGTTGAGCTCTAACATATCCAAATGGTCACTCATATTTTGCAAAGTCTTTCTTTGCCTAGGTGGTAACTAACAATAACTCCAGCCTAGTAGTAGAGCTGATGCCAATAGCAACAAAGTAGGGCATCATTCAATGGAACTAACAACAACTCTAGTCAAGTAGTAGAACTAATGTTGATAGAAACACTAAATTAAGCCTAAAAAATAGGGCATCATTCAATGAGACTAACAAAAAAGCCAACCCAACAATAGAGTTGATGTTGATAGCAACATTGAACTAGGCTAAAAAGCAGGGCACCATTCAATGAGACTAACAACAAGTCCAACCCAATAGTAGATCTGATGCCAAAAGCAACACTGAACTAGCCTAAAAACCAAGGGCATCATTCAAAGAAACTAACAAAAACTCAAGCCCAATAATAGAGTTGATGTCAAAAGCAACGCCGAACTAGCATAAAAGCATGTATATCCCACAAAAGACATAGAAAGCATCCTAATAGCTTGCACAACGACAGTCCCAATCCAATAATAAAACTGATGCTGACAACAAGACTAATAGAACTACCTATAAATCGAACATAACCAATTGTGGGACGCATGTCTAACCTCACCATCCTATCTTATTGTAGTATTAGTGAGAACCACAATTAAATTGTCAATCCATGGGATGAAGCTGACTCGACTAGTGCATAGAGGCTACAAGAGGTTGTCAATCTCTTGGAAAACAACTAACAACTCGCATCTAACTCAAGCTACACTCAAGTGACTAAAAACACCAAAAGACAATTGCTCATCAGTAAACAAATCACATCCGTTACAGCATCAAATGACATCCAAACATAATGAAACTTATAGGACATGCTTATAAGACCTAAGCACACATGCTTATGGTCTCAAACGCCACTTTAGGTCAAGTTTCAAAATCGCGATTATTAACAGCTGTGGATTTTTGACCTAGTCATTTTCGACCCAGAATGCATCTAAATGCTTAACAATGATGCCCCAATACCCCGCCTATGCTTGGTTTTTGATTTGAAAGTGTAAATTTCTAGTTATGAAAAAGTTAGGCCGCCGGTAGGCAACGCGAAAAGATACAAAATACTGTGATGTGTTTACGTCAGTGCGTAGAGCTTTTACCTGCGGTTGCAATGCAACAAACACGACTGCAATGTGACAACCGGGGAGGGAGTAGGAAGCATGAGAAAGAGAGGAGTGACGCTGTTAGCTCATGCTGTGTATTTCATTATCCAAAACTTGATAATAACTTACAAAAATTGGCTTTTATAGCTTAGCCAAGGTTTTTGGTGGTCAAAACTAATAATCTGGGAGTTCTACGAAAGATAGGTAATGACAGGTTGATACAATCTGGAAGCTTGTAGTCCCGGCTCATTAATTACAGAGTTTATTCGAGAAAATAGAAGTTACAATATTCCCGATTTATCAAAATAATAAGTGTTTTACAATGAGAACTCCGAAAAATGATACCGTGTTAGCTGCTAACATTCCCCCCTCCTCGCCTGTGTCGTCCCTTGACACAGCTTTATGGGTTGAAGTAGTCTTCAGGCTGGCGGTTGGCGAGGCGGTCTTTAAGTGCATTCAATGGCTTTTGGTATCTGATTTTTCTTTTTTTATTTGGCACTTGCAAAAATTGCATAGTTACTCTGTTTTTCAGCTCCACTACTGAGTAGCCTACAAACCTTGATGTGAGGTTGCTGACCACTGGCGCAAATATCTTCGCTCGCCAAGTGAAGAATCCCGTGTAGAACGCTTCCTGAAACGCCAGCATATTGTGTGAAGGTAGAAACATGCATTTGGCAGAGAAGCCATAGAGGACTTCTTCAGAAGGTTGGCCACTAAGATCGTAGCACAAACCTTTATTACCCTCAAGGAATGACATCCAAGGGGTGCCTGCTTGCTCTAGTTCATTGAACACTTCGATGCATGTGAGCAGCATTCGGCAGATCTTATATAGCATAACACACAAATCTGGTAGACTTTTAAAGAATGACATGGCGCCCTTTAGGGTTTTCACCATGTATTCTTCAGTTGCTTGTCCCTTTTCTGGAGCAGGCAATATGGGGTAGTTTAGCCAAGTTGACCACTTCTTGAGTAGTGCCTCATGTGCTATCCAGGTCCTTACTCTTGGTACATGATAGAAAGTCGAATCTTTTTGCAGGGCCGCAGGTGCTCTCGTGAACAAAATCAAGTATCTTGGGTTTTTGTTCAGTCAACTTAACCTCCACTTCGGGTGGTCTCTATTTGCGCCCTCGACTTGCATGTCTACGTAAAGCCTTTCTTTTACCTGTAGCAACTCAACTTTTATCAAAGGGTAGGGCAGGGATTGTTGGTGCCATTGCGCATTGATTTGATTGGGAGTGAGTTGTGTAACGTTGACGGAGTGAAGAACTCTCAACTCCCAATCCATCGCTGCCTTCCACTGCTCATCTACCTCTTGTGTAATATTTTCTTTCAGTGCATCTTCTTCAGCCTTTGAGAGCTGGACCATGGGCACTGTGTCTTCTTCTGTAATGGTTACCTAAAAATCCTCCACACCACTCAGTTCTACTGTGGACTGTGTCTCCATTTTAGCAAATGACACTGAGGGTATTTCTATTTGAGGCTGCTCCGAAGTGCTTGCCTCTTCTTGCGTTTCTGGCTTTCCATCTCTCAGCAGTTGGTTAACTCTTTTAAGCTCGACTATTTCTTTTAGCAACTCTTCTTCTCGTTGCACCCGCATCAAAGCCAGGTTTCTGTGTTGAGACTTCTCTAGCTTTAGCTCAAGCTTGAGGTCTTTGTTCTTTTTCTTTAATGCTTTGTACACTTCATCTGTCCCTTTGATCGAGGCTACTACGGGATTTTCTTGTATTTGCCGCAAAAAAGTTGCCTGATCATTTATTCCCTGTTGTGAGTATTGCAGGGAGGCGTTTGCTACATCTAATTGCACTTGAATCTTCTGAACTAACAGGGTTGTAGTTAGAAGTTCGTTGGTAACCTCTATCAGTTGTTTATCTTTGGCTTTGCAAGCATCTGACAATTTCGTAAGTAGGTCACCTAACTCCTCCATCTCCTTATGCTGTTTATCTCTTGCTAGCTGATGTTGTTCAGCTTCAGCTTTCATTTCTTGCACTTGCCTCTGAAGAACAGTGATGACATTTAATCTATCTTCTAACTCTCCTTGCAGAGTGTCAATCACCATGTCCCTAGTTCTTTAGCCTTTGTGCTGCGGCTAAGTGCTGCTGAATCGGAGTCTTTCCGTCATATCCTGCATTTGCCTTGCATATTCATTGACTTGCAAGATTACCTCATAATTTGATTGCCAGTCTTCATTTCTTGCTAGCTGCCTAGATGTCTCGGTAGTCTCTTGTGTCTCTCTTGGTTGCGCCGTGGTGGTTGGTTGTTCTTGCCCTTGAGGCTATGGCTTGCCTTCTTCTGCTTTGTCATCCTGAGGCTTTGTGGATGCCTTGGTCATTTATGCAGTGTGGAGGTGAAAGGTGTTTCCCTTGTTCCATGTTCGTGTGTTTGCTCAAACTTTGTGGTCTCCTCTAGTGCAGGACTCGTTGCCCTTTCCGACTCTGGTTCTTGTTCTTTGTGTTGCTCTTGTGTAGTGGCTGCCTGTTGTGCAGATTCGTCTGCCTTTTGCTGTTCAAGCTCTTGTGTAGCTTCGGCTGCTTTCTCTTGTTCAAGGTCTGCTTCTTTAGTTGGCTCATTTGTGGTGTCTTTAACTGCCGGTGATGGTGGTGGGCTCGGCATGGGTTGATCTTGGTGTTTAGAGACAAGAGAAGAGATGCGGGGAGACACATCACCTTGGGCATGTCGTGCTTCTCCTTGTGCAGTGGTCTCCTCTGCTCTCTTTTGTTCTTCTTCCTCTTTTGCCTTCCTTGCCACTTCTTCGGCCTCCTTTAACTTTAAAGCTTCTGCTTCTTGGTACATACCTTCCAGTGCTTCAGCGGGTTCTTCAGCCTCTTTCTTGG
Organism: Adiantum capillus-veneris; assembly: GCF_014529385.1. Lineage (NCBI taxonomy): Eukaryota > Viridiplantae > Streptophyta > Polypodiopsida > Polypodiales > Pteridaceae > Adiantum > Adiantum capillus-veneris. The sequence continues at coordinate 30,781,673 of NC_140935.1, forward strand.
TGTGATGCTTGGTCCTTGGTCCCTTAAGTCCACTAGGCACCCATTTTTCCGGGTCCTTTTCTTGTGCTTGTTGGCTCCATTGGTATGCATGTTTTTCTCTTTCAAACCGGGCTTGCTTTTGCATGGGCTCTTCTTGGTGTGTTGCCACGGATTTTCTCTTCATTTCCTCTCTTTGTGCTCTCTTTTCTTCATTAACTGAGCTTTCACTGCTGTGCCTTTTCGACAAGCTTTCAGCGGACTCTTCATCAGATTTGTAGGATCTCTTGGTTGATCTTGTAGCTCGAGGAGATGGTTGAGCTGACAATATCCAAGTGTTTTGGTCTAAGGTAGCTAGTAGATTGTCGGCCATGCCGATGGCATGGTATGCAATCCTTGTCAATACCTCGGGTGCACCCAGGTAAGTAATCTTTCCTTCTTTCTTTGTGCCTTTCAAAGTGGTCAAGACATATTGTGTGTGGTCCACTGGTTGTTGACTTGAGGACTTGCGTGAAAGTGGTGGCAACCGGATGATTTGGCGTAGTATACCTTGGTGGCCTTTTAGCTAGAAAGTGGAAATGCTGGTGGTATAACCTGGCTGGCTCTTCCACCTGCTTGTGAATTAGGTCTGCAAAGGTTGCTGTGGTGATTTCTTTGGTGAAAGTACCTGCCATTTTCCTGTCCCTTGCCCTCATCGTCATTCCTTCTGTGGGAAGTCTGAGTGCTTCTGCCACTATTTCCTTGGTTATCACCACTTCAACTTTATTCCCCTGAGGGTCAGAAATCTGGGCAGTTCCATCTTCTTTAATCGTGGATAAAAGCTCATAAGCTTTTTGGAAATCCACACCGCACGACTCCTATTCATAGAAATCTCAAAGTCCTAGCATGCGGTTGGCTTCTTTGGTCTCAGGCTTCGCGGCGACATCATACACTTCTTTCGGTAGGAGTTGCAACTCTACCTGATGTCCCTCGTCACTCTTGAATCTGCGGGTGAACATTGTGGTGTGATGCTCTTCTAGCTGTTCTTTTGAAAGATAGGCTGCCTTGGTGGCTTTGGCTGAATCTGGATCCAATTGGTATGCGGGTAGCTCCTGCAACTTTTCTTTCTGGTTGAGCTTCTTCTTGGCCCTCTCTGCTGCTTGCATGGCTCCTGTGCAGTGAATGGAGTGTCAAAGTTAGCAGTTTTGATGGATTTTTCTTTGAAATATCCTTTAGTCTGAAATGCTGACAATTTTGGTCCAAATGCTTCAAATCAATTTTTGAACAAGCATAGATGCATAAAAACATGCAAGGAGCAAAATTGTAAAGTTCAAACAATTATTTGCAACCAAAGTAAATAATCACGATTATTTACAACTGAGTATTTTTTTCAACATTTTGCAAACTTGGCATCACAGGCTTGAAGTATATACCAAATACATGCTCTGAGTGAAATATGGGCTCATTTGGATGCATAGGGCGAAAATGGTACCAGATTTTGGCTTTAGGTCTCTGAAACAGTAGATAGAGTGGAAATTTGAGATTTTGAGCTCCAAATTGGTTCAAACTTGGCTAGTGGGCTTAACACATCATGTACTTTGGATGTATGATGGCAAAATATCAAAATTTTCCCATTTTGGCTAGAAAGTAATCGCGATTATTAACTTTTCTACCAAAATCAACATTTTTTGGTACAAATTGGGTCTAGGCATTGTATAGACTCTGTGTATGAGATATGAGCTAATTTGAATCAAGAAATGTGGTCCATAACCCAAAAATTGGCTTGCAAAGACTTCTTTGCGTTTTCTGGCAATTTTCCAAGTTATAGGTGCTCATTTTGGCTCATACTTGACTTTTGGCATGTAATAGGTGTATACACATGATAGGTGAGGTGATGATACAATTTCCAAGCAAAAATAGTGCAAAAGTAAATAATCACGATTATTTATAGCAGTCACAATTTTTTTACGAAACTAACAAATTTTGACCGAAACACATTCTATACACCTAAAACAAGTCCTACATTGAATTTGGTCAAGTTTGGTCTTGCTGGCATCACTTTGTGCTTTATCCACTCTGAAATATCTGATTTTTGTGACTATATTGCTTGTTGAGTTGGTCAGTCAATTTTGAGGCTTTGGACTTGTCCGCAACATAGTCATGAAGTAACTCATCCAATTCTGGCTTATTTGGAGTCAGTTTGACCCCGTATGTCGAATTTGACGCTTTGTAGCCTTCGAGCCATTTTTTTCTTTTCGAGGGCTTTGCTTGATTGATTTCACTAAACCAATTATATACATTGTATATGAACCTCGTAGGCAAGTTGTCTTTGGAGTCAGATCGAAATTCTGGCATCTGTCAAAAACCTAGCTTTTCTACTGGGGACCCCCTTGACCCCTGCCGAATGGTCAACTGATGATATAGAAAGGTTCTATTATGTTAGGGCATGCTACAATTCAAATCCCATCTGATTTGGTCAAGCTGACAGACCGCTATGGTCAGTTTTTGTTCGTAGGTCTTCTTGCACTGCTCGATTTCTAGGGTTTTTCTAGGAGTTTAGACTAGCTAGTGGCCATACAAAATGGATCATTCACGAGTAAAGAACTTACCCCTCATGTCTCGTGTGAGACGGCACTGAAAACGGGAAACTGTAGACTCCGGAAAAGATGCGCGGAAGAGGTCAAAAAGCTCTCTCTGCAAAGGCCACAAGTGGAAATGAGGCGGTTTTAGCCTACCTTAGATATCTATACCCGCACTTCCCAAAAAAAATTTCCCCAGATTCCCTCGTTAGTTCTACTAGACCGTGAAATCTATGTTAGACTCAAAAATTTCCTTGATCGGATTCTTGTAGCTCATTCTGCAAGAATTTTGCAAAAGTAGGTATGGCCGCTTAATTTAGGCTCTTCTGATTTCATTGAAATTTTTTGTGCTTGTCCGCCTTGTCTTTCTGATCACCATCGTGTCTTCCATTTTTCCATCTGAGCTTCCTTGCTATTCATTGTTGGGGTATAAAGCCGAATGTGGTCGCCCAGGTAAGTGGGCGGGCCGCCAGGTATGTACACATATTCTTTTGTAAAAACCTAATCAGAACTCACTATGCTCTACACATTACAGTAGAGAGAGTTCACCATATCGTCGTGCTCTTCTTCTCGCACTCTCTCTCGCGTCACACTTCCGCTCCTACTCCTTCAACTGATATCAGAGCTCAGATCGAGGCTCGGGGCAGCATTTGCAGGTAGCCAGAGTAACCTGCTCATATTGGAGTGAGATTCGGTGAGTCCGAAGCACTCGGTGTGCTCAGAATTTCATTCTGAGGTCATCTCGGCCACCGTTTGGCTTCGACAAAGTTCTGCGCAGGCCATTTTTTACTACGTGGTCTGGGGTGCAAATCCGACTCTGCAAATTTGGGGTTTCGGCCTACGACTGCAGGTGCTGAGGATATCAGCACTCCCAGAGTGTTGATTTGTGGCTGTCTACACATCGAAGGACGACTCACAGTTCTTGGAGGCGTGTCACATACGACACGGGCGCATCTACCCACAGACTGTAGGCGACATCCACTAGTTCATCAGGTAGCTTGTGTTTGCTGCTTGATATGCCAGATTTCATCCTGACATTGCAGGTACTTCCACATGGGATGTATTGTCAGAGATGATGTATGTCTGTTGAGGGTTTGCTGGCTGTGAGTCACGCAGCAAACAACCGCCGCAGCGGTTACAACATATAGTGGGAAATTTGTGGATGTATGATTTTGTGGGAAGTCTATGTATTGTCAGATTTACTGCAGCCTTTGTTGAGGGTCGAGTGAGGTTTTATTGAGTTGGGGGATTCTCGAATGTTGAGATCCTTTCGGTGATATAGGTCTTGGAGCGATCCCTGGAGCACCCTTAGATAGGCAGCTAGGATGTATTGACTGTGAGTTAGACAATTGGGATTGCATCTTTGCTTTACTGCCGTTGAGGCATTGTCGCAGTCTATGCTTACAGGACAGTGACAATACAGTGAGAGACAGTACAGGTGCAGGACAGGTTTACCCGCAGCTTACAGTGTCAGAGAGAAAGTGTTTTTTGAGCTGTTTTTTGGTCTGTTCTTGAGTACACTAGAGCCATTTTACAAAGGAGACTCTCCCGAAATTTCTGCAGAATCTGAATCTTTCTTGGTTCATTTGACAGGTTGATATTGGTTCAGAGGTCAGTTTACAGGGTAAACTCTGTCGAATTTTTCGCAGGAAAGTAAACTACTATGAAGCGTAGCTATGGCTGGATCACAGGACACTGCTCTTTACAATATCAAGAAGCTGGATGGAACCAATTTCCCATTGTGGAAGAAGTAGACTTGGCACGTGTTGGTACAAAAGAAGCAGATAAAACCTATAAAGGTCAAGGGGATAAAACCACAAGATATGGACGAAGATGAATGGAGAGAAATGGATGAATTGGCACTTTCTACCATTATGTTGACTTTGGCAGAAAGCGTTTACTTCAATGTAGCAGACGAGATGTCGGCTTATGAAGCATGGACAAAGCTGAGTGATCTTTATGAGAAGCAGAGTGCAGCTTCACAGGTATACTGGCTTAAGAAGCTTGTTGACTTGAAGATGAAAGAAGGGACACCTATGTCCAATCATCTGAATGAATTCAACACCATCTACAGTCAGTTGTCAGCTCAAGGTGTCAAGTTTGATGAACCTGTTAGAGCTATGTTCCTGTTGATCACATTGCCGGAAAGTTGGGACACTTTTCGCACAGCTTTGAGTAATTCTGCACCTCCAGATGGTTTGAACATAGCAGGTGTAGAAGGAAGTCTGCTTACTGAAGAAACTAATAGAAAGACAATGGACATAGGCAAAGGAACAACCTTAGTTGTCAGGGGAAGGACCAAAGAAAAGTACAAAGGTTGAAAGAGGAATCAGTCTCGTAGCAAGTCCCGCAGTGCTAAAGGCAAGAGTGACATAGAATGCTACCATTGTGGCAAGAAGGGTCACATGAAAAGAGACTGCAGAGAATGGAAAGTAGAAAAAGGCAAAGAGAAAGCTGAAGACCATGGTGAGAAGAACAAGTCCTCAGTGAAGATTCAAGAAATAAATGTGACAAACACTGTTGCAGAGGATGACAGTCTAGTGTCAGGAGACATCTACTTCTTGAAGAATACAATGGACTTAGCTCTTCTTACAGTATCTGATGGAAATGCACTGAGTGACTGGATTATAGACTCAGGGGCATCACTTCATGTGTCTCCAAACAAGGAGTGGTTTACCTCTTATGTGACCACTAAAGATCATGTTCGGCTAGGCAATGGGAAAACATGTGAGATCTTAGGTGTTGGAGATGTTCAATTGAAGTTTCAGAATGGCTCTTCTTTCACGCTGAAAATTGTGAGACATGTTTCCGCAATTACAAAGAGCTTGATCAGCACAGGTTTACTTGATGATGCTAGCTACGTCACCACTTTTGGACAAAACATGTGGAAGATATCCAAAGGTTCGATGACAGTAGCACATGGAGTAAAGTCTGGAGGACTTTACATGATTTATGTATCAAATGTCTCTAAAAATGTAATCAATGTAACCGAGTAGCCGAACGTTTCTTTGTGGCATAGCCGGTTAGGACATATGTCCAAGAAGGGAATGGAAATCTTGTCTCGTCCTGGTTATTTGCCTGGCTTTTCATTTAATGATTTTGAATTCTGTGAACGTTGTCTGTATGGTAAGCAAACACAGCAGCCACATAAGCATAGAAGCACTAGAAGAGATAAGCAGTTGGCACTTGTTCATAGTGATTTGTGTGGACCTATGCCTAACCTATCTCTAGGGGGAGCTTCTTACTTTATGACATTTATACATGATTACTCGAGGAAAGTATGGGTTTAATTTCTCAAGCACAAGGATGAAGCGTTTAGTGTTTTCAAAACGTTTGTGACACTTGTGGAGAATCAGAGTGGCAAGAAGCTTAAATGCTTACGCACTAACAATGGTGGAGAGTATGTTTCAAAGGCCTTTTAGGACTTTTGTGAGTCAAAAGGTGTAAAACGTGAACTTACTGCTCCTTACAATCCTCCTCAAAATGGTGTTGCGGAAAGGATGAATAGGACCATACAAGAGAAGGTCAGAAGTATGTTGTCTAATGCACAACTGCCAAACGGGTTTTGCGTTGAAGCTGTATCAACAGCTGTTCATCTTATAAATAGATCTCCTAGCAAGGTTTTGCAAAAGGATTCAGTGCTAGAGATGGTATGGTCAGGCAAAATGCCCTCATACAAGCATCTCAGAGTCTTTGGCTGTGAGGCATATACTCACGTTCCAAAGGAATTTAGGAACAAACTTGAGCCAAAGAGTAGAAAGTGCATCTTTCTAGGCTATGGTAATTCTGGTGAGATGGGGTACAGTCTTTGGGATCCTGAATCCAGAAAGGTTATCCGTAGCAATGATGTTCACTTTAATGAAGCCAAATATCACTCTAAACTAGAGAGGGTTGAGGATATCGGAAGAGTTGTCTTCCAAGAAGATGGAGCTGGACGTGCAAGACAAAATGTCAGGGCTCAAGAGGAGCAAGGACAGAATAGAGTGGAACCACAGGTTGTGGCTGAGCCTGAGCCACCTATTGTGCATAGATCTGGACGTATCACGCGACCTCCTGATGGGTTTGTTCCATCTATGAACTATGTCATGTTGACTGATTTCAATGAGCCTTCATGTTACAAGGAAGCAGTGCAAATGAAGGACTCCGGGAATTGGCAATTGGCCATGCAGTCAGAGATGACAGCTCTGCATAAAAACTAGACATGGAAGCTAGTTAAATTACCACAGGTCAAAAAGGCTCTACCTTGTAAATGGGTTTACAAGTATAAGATCACCGCTCATGATAGTTAGCCAAAGTACAAAGCAAGGCTTGTTGCCAAGGGCTTTAAGCAAGAACAAGGCATTGACTTGGATGAAGTCTTCTCTCCGGTGGTCAAGATGACTACATTGAGATGCTTTCTTGCATTGGTTGCCATATTAGATTTGGTGTTGCACCAAATGGATGTCAAGACAACGTTCTTGCATGGTGATTTAGATGTAGAAATTTATATGCAGCAGCCAGAAGGGTTTGTTGAGAAAGGCAAGGAAGATTTGGTATGCCAATTATTAAAGAGTCTTTATGGCTTAAAACAATCACCGAGGGTATGGTACCATAAATTCCACAAGTTTATGCTTTCTCAAGGCTACAAACGTAGTGAGTTCGATCACTGTCTATATACAAAGAAGGCTACGGATGGTATTTGGCTGATCCTTATTTTGTATGTGGATGACATGTTGATTGCTGGCAAGCAGTTGGAAGAAATTTCAGCTTTGAAGTCAAAGATGGGAAAATCGTTTGACATGAAAGACATGATGAGGCAAGTCATATACTTGGTATGCGCATTGAGAGAGACAGATCAAAGAAGTTGATTTGGTTATCTCAAACAAAGTATATTGACAAGGTTTTGCAACGTTTCAATATGGAGAAGGGAAAGGCATTGAGTGTTCCATTGCCACCATATGTGAAACTTAGCAAACAAGATTGTCCCGTGTCTGAGGAAGAACAGGCTGAAATGGATAAGATTCCATATGCTTCTGCAGTGGGTAGTTTGATGTATGCAATGATTGCTACTCGCCCAGACATTGCATTTGCAGTGGGAGTAGTAAGTCGATACATGTCAAACCCATGCAAGAAACATTGGGAGGCAGTGAAAGGAATATTGAGATACCTGAAAGCTACAAAGAGTATGCGTATATGCTATGGGAGTCAGGAGCTAAGTGTAAAGGGTTTTACAAACTCAGATTATGCAGGTGACTTAGACAATCGAAGGTCTACGTCAGGGTATGGCTTTAGATTGGCTGGTGGAGCAGTATCATGGCATTCTAGATTACAAGATTGTGTTACTCAGTCTACTACAGAGGCTGAATATGTTGCAGCATCAGAGGCATGCAAAGGAATCAATTTGGCTTAATCGACTAGTAACAGATATGGGAATCAAAGAAGAGATGCCTGTGTTATATTGTGATAGTCAAAGTGCTATACAATTGGCTCGCAATCCAGTTTATCACTCAAAGACAAAGCATGGGGATGTGAAGTATCATTTCATCAGGGAAATGCTCGAGGATAAGCAACTTCAGCCTGTCAAAGTTCACACCACAGAAAATCCTGCTGATCTACTTACAAAAGGACTTCCCTCAAAGAGCTTTGCGCATTTTCGCAAGCAGTTAGGTGTAGGGTAGTACATCACTTCTCTACATCTCTTGTATATTAGCTTGTATAGTAGCTTGTCTCACACTTAAAGTACCACATTGTACTTTAAGTGGGAGGTTGTTGGGGTATAAAGCCCAATGTGGTCGCCCAGGTAAGTGGACGGGCCGCCAGGTATGTACACATATTCTTTTGTAAAAACCTAATAAGAACTCACTATGCTCTACACATTATAGTAGAGCGAGTTCACCATATCGTCGTGCTCTTCATCTCGCACTCTCTCTCGCGTCACAGTTCCGCTCATACTCTTTCATTTATTATTAATTTTGACCTGTTTATTAAAAAAATGAAAGAAAATAACAGAATGCTCTAAAAAAGTAAAGTGAAAATGCAATAGTTAATAAAATCCACTGAAAAACACAAGTTTATTGTTTTTTGTTGGATTTTTTAATTTTTAAGTCTCATTATCAATAAAAATGATGAAAAATAACCAAAAAGGACTATTTTTTGATAGTTTATACACTATTTACACTCATCGGGAAGATATTATCAATGAATTTTCCCTTGATGATGAATTGTAAGGGCATTATTAGGTAATTTTGCAAAAATCACACGTTAACATCGAACTTTTTCCTCTCTCTTCAAACACTGCCCTTAATTACTTAGTGCCCTTCCTTTTCCTCCCTCTTCAAACACTGCCGTTAATTACTTAGTGCCCTTCCACCCCTCCTAGATGGTGTACTCCTGGACGACTGTGTGCATGGGTTGAACAATCGTGTCTATGCATAGCCGTGGTTGGCTCTATCATGCTTTGAAGATCAATGCAATTCAAAACACTATGCTGTGCAAGAGGCGGGTCTTGAGTAATTAACTCAAGGGTTTCTGATGTCGAGGCTTTCTGATGCTGTCTTCCAAAGAGAAAATCTTGCAGTTTATGTGCTCTCTGTTTGATTGTACCATCAAGATGCTTCAGCATGCTGATTGCTTGGGCTGTTGGTAGCACTTTTGTTTGTTGTCGAGCTTTTTCTCGCCATTGGTAGCTTGGTTTGCTTGGTGCTGTATGGTGTGGTGGAGTCTTTTGAGACTTAACTCGCCATTGCTTGACTGATCTTACGGTTTGTGGAGAAGATAAGTGCTCCTTTTTCTTCCAAATCCATTTGAAGTTAAGTTCCTTGCACGGAGATGCTCGTCTCTTTGTTTTTACCCTTGGAACCTTCTTTTGTTTTGTCGGTGAAGTTTTGGGCACCCAGATTTGAATCGGTTTGTCCTTAAGCTGTGATTTTGGTATCCAAATTTACCTGACTCGTTGGATGCTACTTGTAGCATTTTCTTGTCGAGGGGATGGAGAAGATTGATTACTTCGTGGTTTGGTGTGCTGATTGCTTCCTTTCCATTCCTCCTTGCTTGGTGCAATTGGAACAATGAGTTGTCTGCCTTAAGGTGATAGCTTGAGCTGATTTGTATCCCAATCTGGTACTGCTTGTTAAGTATGGAGCCTGATTTACCCTTGTAATTTTCTGTGGTAAAAGCACACATTTGTAAGGCCCCCATTATGAGGAGAAGCCATCGTGCGTGAAGGAAAATCACTCACCGGAAACCAAAATTTTAATGGACAAGAATCAGGGGCAACTTTAGAGGCCTCGGGGGCCTCCGCCCCCGAGACTTTTTTTTTTGGCCGGAATATTTCTTTTCGCTGGAATATTATGGCCGGACGGCGGCCGAAAAGTGGTCGGAAAACAACCGGTCGGTTGGTCGGTGGCCGATGGCCGGTAGTCAATGGCCGATGGCCGGTGGTCGGAAGTCAATGGCCAGTGGCCGGTGGTCGAAAGTCAATGGCCGGTGGCCGGTGGCCGAATTCAATGGCTGGTGGCCAAATTCAAAAGCGGACTTGTCTTCGCAAGGGCGGCCACACATGGGCGGATTGGAGGGTCTGATTTGGACTTATTCGCACAAGGGCGGCTACACATGGCTGTCTCTCATAAGAGAGGGCAGCCCTTTTGGCCTATAAAAGGAGGCCATTTCTACACACATTTCATAGTGTGAAGTTGATGCAACAAGGTGAGTGTGAGGTGGTGAGAGTGAAGCAAGCCGGGAGCTCTATCAAGGGTTTAATCCCTTTGTAAACTACTTCTTCTTTTGAAGTGCTAAAGCCATTGAGTGGCTGCTTTCCCGTGGACGTAGCCCACATTGGGTGAACAACGTATATCGTGTGTGTACTCTCTCTCTCTCTCTAATCTATAATCTCTTGTGTGTGAAATCTATCTCTCTCCATTAACTAATCTAGTCAAAATCTATTTAGCTACGTCTTATTTTCTAACAACTGGTATCAGAGCAAGGTTTGCTCGTAGCTAAATTATCTCAAGGAAAGGATTCCTTGAATTGAGTGGGAGTTATGGCGGAGGAAGAGAAGCTCAAGATTGAGAAGTTCAATGGCAAAAACTACCAACATTGGAAGATGCAGATTGAAGTCTATCTCTACCAGAAGAACCTCTATTTTCCACTAGGCGGTCTTGTGAAGAAGCCCGCAACAATGGCAGATGAAGCATGGATTGTCCTTGATCGAAAGGCACTGGGAACAATCCGGTTAAGCTTGGCGTCAACGGTGGCCTTCAATGTTTCGGAGATGAAGACCACGGAGGACTTGATGAAGTCACTTGACGACTTCTACGAGAAACCATCGGCATCCAATAAGGTATTTTTTATGAAGCGCTTGTTCAATCTAAACATGGCAGAGAATGGTTCAGTTGCAGAACACCTAAATGACTTTAACACGAACATAAGTCAACTTCGATCAGTGAAAATCAATTTCGATGACGAAGTGCGAGCTCTCCTTATACTATCATCTCTACCGGATAGTTGGGACAGCCTTGTGATGGCTGTAAGTAATTCTATCTCTGGCACAAATACTCTTAAGTTTGATGATGTTGTGGGTGTTCTCCTAAGCGAGGAAATGCGAAGGAGAAGCACAGGAGAATCATCAAGTGCTGCACTATCAGTGGAAACAAGAGGAAGGCCTAAGGAGAGGTTCAAAAACCAAAAGGGTCGTGATCGCTCAAGGCGAAGCAAGTCACACACAAAGTCAGTTCTTGAATGTTGGAACTGCGGCAAGAAGGGCCACGACAAGAAGGATTGCTGGTCCAAGAAGAAGAAGAAGGAGACAGAGTCTCAAGACAACAAGCCAACATCGGAGGCCAATGTGGCAGGTAAAGTAGAGCAAGATGCTCTAATTCTCTCATTAGACAATGTGTCTAATTCCTGGATAGTAGATTCCGGGGCTTCATTCCATGCGACGCCACACAAGCAACATTTCCAAGACTACACCAAAGGTAATTTTGGGTATGTATACTTGGGAGATGATGAAGCTTGTGAGATTGTCGGCAAAGGTACAGTTTCTGTCAAAACTGCTAACGGAAATGAATGGAAGCTTAAAGATGTTAGGCATGTTCCTTCTCTTCGCAAAAATTTGATCTCTACAGGACAATTGGACGATGAAGGTCACAACATTGCATTCGGAAACAAATGGTGGAAGATCTCAAAGGGATCTTTGGTGGTTTCCAAGGGAGAAAAAGTCGGTACACTTTACTTGTGTACTGTTAGCACGCAACCTTCAGCTTGTGCAGCAACTACAGAAGTTGACAGTGCGGTGTGGCACTACCGACTTGGGCATATGAGTGCCAAAGGAATGCAAATCCTTCAAACAAAGAAGCTTCTACCAGGTTTGAAAGAAGTGGACTTAGAGTTCTTTGAAGATTGAGTTTATGGTAAACAAAAGAGGGTAAAATTTCAAAAATCAAGAAATGAAAGAAAAAATAAAAAACTTGAGTTGGTTCATTCTGATGTTTGGGGTCCTGCAAGTACACCATCACTTGGTGGCTCATTGTACTATGTAACATTCATAGACGATGCGACTAGAAAAACATGGGTTTATGTCATGAAGAATAAATCCGATGTATTTTCCATATTTCAAAGGTGGAAAGTCTTTGTGGAGAATGAAACAGGTACCAAGGTTAAATGCCTCAGATCCGACAATGGAGGCGAATATTGCAGCCAAGCTTTTGAAAGCTTTTGTGCTAGCAATGACATTCGGAGGCAAAGGAAAACCCCAAGGACACCTCAACAGAATGGGATTTCAGAAAGGATGAACAGGACAATCATGGAACGAGCACGAAGCATGCGGCTACATGCAGGCCTACCGCTTGAGCTTTGAGCGGAAGCTGTAAGTACGTCTGTGTACTTAACCAATCGGTCACCCTCAACGGCATTGGATGGGGGAGTTCCAGAAGAGGCATGGACAGGTAAACCGGTGAATTATGCATTTCTCAAAGTGTTTGGGTGTGAGGCTTTCATGCACATAGATAGAAGCCTAAGATCAAAGCTAGATGCAAAGTCCAAAAATTGTTTCTTCATTGGCTATGGAAAAGGAGACTTTGGGTATCGCCTATGGAATCCTGAAGATGGTAAAATCTTAAGGAGTAGGGATGTAATTTTTAACGAAAAAAATATGTACAAAGATTACTTGGAAAGAAAACAAACAAAAGAAACAGGTGATGAGTACATGGAGCTTGAGGACGGTGAAGACTCAAGGATTGCAAACGGTGACATGTGCAACAACGTCAACCAAATGAGGAGCCTCAACCTATTCTCCGAAGATCTACAAGAGCAAATAGACCTCCAGAAAGGTTTGTTCCTTCCTTCAACCATCTCTTGATCTCAGATTCTGGAGAGCCGGAATCATACGAAGAAGCTATGCAACATGAATCCAAAGAAGAATGGACGAAGAGCATGCAAGTGGAGATGGACTTACTACATCGCAACCAAACATGGGAGTTGGTTGAGTTGCCTAAAAGTAAGCGGGCACTTCAAAACAAATGGGTGTACAAGCTAAAGGAAGAAGAAGGTGGGAAGAAAAGGTATAAGTCTAGGCTTGTGGTAAAAGGTTTTTCTCAAAAGAAAGGTATTGACTTCAATGAAATATTTTCTCCTGTTGTAAAAATGAACTCAATTAGGCTTGTCTTAAGCCTTGTGGCTGCTCATGATCTAAATCTCGAGCAAATGGATGTAAATACGGCATTCCCTCACGGTGACTTAGAGGAGGAAATCTACATGCTTCAACCAAAGGGGTATGAAGTAAAAGGTAAGGAGAAAATGGTTTGCAGATTAAAGAAGAGCTTGTATGGTTTAAAGCAAGCATCAAGACAATGGTACTTGAAGTTTGATCTATGGATGTTGGATCATGGATTCACAAGATGCAACTCGGATCACTGCGTCTACACAAAGAATTTGGGAGGTGGGAAATTCATCATCCTAATGTTGTATGTTGATGACATGTTGATTGCAAGTGCTAACATGCAGGACATCAAAGACCTAAAAGAGGAGCTGTCCAAATCTTTTTCAATGAAAGATTTATGTGTTGCAAAGAGGATACTTGGTATGAAAATATCAAGGGACAGGACGAAGAAGACAATAAAGCTATCTCAAGAAGATTACATCAAGAAGGTACTAGAAAGGTTTGCAATGCAAAATGCAAAACCAGTTTCTACACCTTTGGATGGTCATTTTAAACTAACGAAGGATATGTGTCCAAAGACACAAGAGGAGATAGCCTATATGTCTAAAGTTCCATATGCTGCAACGGTAGGTTCTCTAATGTATGCTATGGTCTGGACAAGGCCAGACATTGCACATGCAGTGGGAGTTGTGAGTAGGTTCATGGACAACCAAGGTAAAGAGCATTGGCAAGCTGTGAAGTGGATACTTAGGTATCTAAAAGGGACAACAACAAATGCTTTGTATTTTGGAGGAACTGATATTTTTCTAGAAGGGTATGCTGATGCAGATATGGCAGGTGACAAAGATACTCGAAGAAGCACTACTGGCTATGTGTTCATAGTTGGAGGCATAGCAGTAAGCTGGGCTTCAAAGCTGCAGAAAGTGGTTTCACTTTCTACCACGGAAGCAGAGTATGTAGCAATGACGGAGGCAAGCAAAGAAATTCTGTGGCTTCACAGATTCTTAGAAGAGCTTGGATTCAAACAAGACAATTGTGTCTTGTACAGTGATAGCCAAAGCGCTATCCATCTTGCGAAGAACTCAGCCTTTCATTCAAAGACAAAGCACATTGAGGTGAGATATCACTTCATACGCACTCTTCTGGAAGAGGGACAGCTAAAGCTAGGAAACATGCATACAAGTGAAAATCCTGCAGACATGTTTACAAAGGTGGTCAACAAGGAGAAGTTGAGCTTTTGCTCATCTTCAATTGGCATTCAAGGATAAGAAGCCAGAATGGAAAGCAGTCATAGGTTTGGTTTGGGGATCAGTTTCCAAGTGGGAGATTGTTAAGTATGGAGCCTGATTTACCCTTGTAATTTTCTGTGGTAAAAGCGCACATTTGTAAGGCCCCCATTATGAGGAGAAGCCATCGTGCGTGAAGGAAAATCACTCACCGAAAACCAAAATTTTAACGGACAAGAATCAGGGGCAACTTTAGAGGCCTCGAGACTTTTTTCTTCGCTGGAATATTCCTTTTCACTGGAATATTATGGCTGCCGGCGGCCGGAAAGTGGTCGGAAAACAACCGGTTGGTTGGCCGGTGGCAGGTAGTCAATGGCCGATGGCCGGTGGTCGGAAGTCAATGGCTGGTGGCTGGTGGCCGAATTCAATGGCTGGTGACCGAATTCAAAAGCGGACTTGTCTTCTCAAGGGCGGCCACACATGGGCGGATTGGAGGGTCCGATTTGGACTTATTCGCACAAGGGCGGCTACACATGGCTGTCTCTCATAAGAGAGGGCAGCCCTTTTGGCCTATAAAAGGAGGCCATTTCTACACACATTTCATAGTGTGAAGTTGATGCAACAAGGTGAGTGTGAGGTGGTGAGAGTGAAGCAAGCCGGGAGCTCTATCAAGGGTTTAATCCCTTTGTAAACTACTTCTTCTTTTGAAGTGCTAAAGCCATTGAGTGGCTGCTTTCCCGTGGACGTAGCCCACATTGGGTGAACCACGTATATCGTGTGTACTCTCTCTCTCTCTCTCTACTCTATAATCTCTTGTGCGTGAAATCTATCTCTCTCCATTAAGTAATCTACTCAAAATCTATTTAGCTACGTCTTATTTTCTAACACTGCTTTGTATGTTCGCATCCAAGGTATTCCAAGAATCATCGTCTCATTCATGTGTTTATCTGGTAAGCATACAAACTAATGAGGACATGAACATGCATCTACTATCACGTTCAAGTTGACTACTCCCAATGTTGGGATTGGGTTCTTGTTGCATTCTTTGATTGTCACTATTCCTGTTGTCAATGCTTGATTTGCTGCCTTCTTGTATGTGGAATAATTGACTGCATTTACACTATCTCCTATGTCGACCAAAGCATTGGTGCTATGATTGTTGAGTTGTACTTTGATGCACAGGTCCATTTTGTCTAACCAATCATCATTTGTTGAAACTGCATCTTCAGGTAATTCCCATTGTCGGTCATCTATTTCTAGAGGTGTTGATGGGAATCGATATCTGTTGATTCTTGAGAGCAGCTTTCCGTTTTAGTACCCAAAGCCGAGCTTCCTCTTGGGCTTCATCAATAACCTGCTGTTGTTTAATCCTTCTTTGCGTGGCTGCATGCATTCTTTCTAGCATTTCATTGGTTAGTGGTAAAGTGTATTTCTTTAAACGGCAGCCACTAATCCAATTAGCCATTGGTTCACCATCTAGGGTGAACAATTTTACAGCTCCACTTGGAGATAAATCTTCAATGATAAATGGTCCATTTCCCTTTTTCTTAAACTTGTGAAAGTGTTGCTTAAGGGAATAGATTAAAACTAAGTCCCCTTTCTTGAAGATTTTGTGATTAAGTGGGAATCAAAAAACTGTTTTTGCTTCCGCTTTTGTGCATAGATGTGAGCTATAGTAGTTAGCCTTTGCTCATCTAGCTTTTCCAAATCTTCAAGTCTTTCTGACAATTCATGTCCAGTCCACTCAAGATTCGTTGCTACCCTTAATGTCGTCAATAGAAATTCTATTGTTAGTATGGCATCAAGACCATAAACAAGGTTAAAGGGTGTAGCATTTAAAGTTTGTTTTGAATGAGACTCGATAAGCCCATAGAGCGGCATGGAGATTCATTTCCCAGTTTGTCCTTCTTGAACTTACTACTTTAGTCAGCATTGAGTTAAGAATTTTGTTTGTATGCTCAGCTTGTCCGTTTGCTTGTGGGTGATAGGGACCTGATTTGTTATGGATTACCATAAACTCATTAAACAAATACCCGATTAACTCATTGAGGAAATGAGTTCCCCGATCACTGACAATTTCTATTGGCAGTCCATATCTCGTGAATACATACTCATATAAGAATGTAAGAGTGGTTCTGGCATCATTTTTTTTGAGTTGCTTTAGCCTCGGTCCACTTGGTCAAATAATCTGTAGTAGCTACAATGATATATTGAGCTTGGGTTCTATAAGCAGGTGGCTATATTGGCCCTACAAAATCTATACCCCATTTTGCGAAAGCTCTAGCCCCCATCATTGGTCTTAAGGACATGCTATCTACACGTGTTGGCATTTTTGCTCATTGACAAACATCACACCTTAGAACATATTCTTTGGCATCTGCAAAAAGTGTTGGCCACCATATGCCTGCCATCAAGATTGCTCTTGGGGTGGTCTCACTAGAAAAGTGACCTCCAGCTACTCCAGCATGTGCTTGTTCTATAATCAAAATATACTCGTCTTCATTTGCACAAAGATGCAAATGTTGATCTTTACCTCTCCAATACAATTGGTTCCCATTAAGAGCATAGTCTCTTGCTTCAGTTTTAATTGCTCTTTGATGGAGTTTACTCATATCCTCAGGAAATGTTCGGCTTGATAAGTAAGTAAACAGATAGTCACTCCACTTAGGAACAAGTGACATTTGAAACAATGTTACATGAGATATGGGTGTTTGTTTTTGACATTGAGGACAATCCTTTACAAAAGATCGAACATCACTCCTCATAGTTGGCCAAAATACTCCAAGTCTCAAAATTCCTTGCATAGTTTAATCTTCCGCAAAGTGAAGTCCTACTATGGTAACATGTGCTTGACTTAGGTACTGTTTTTTTCCTTCAGGATTAATGCATAAGAGCAGTATTCGATCTTGATTTCTTTTGTATAGCCTACCAGCTAGTAATTGATACATAGCCGATTGCTCAATTAATCCGATCGTAATAGGAAGTGGTATTTGTGAATCCACTTGAGCTATTGTCATCAATGACACCATGTTTTCCGACCATCGAGGTATTCGTTGATGTATAGTGCCCTTTTTAACAACCACAGTGCAATCAAATTCCAGAAGAATGATGAACCATCTCACTATTCTTCTTGTGCTGCATGGCTTGTTGACCAAATACAACAAAGCTCGGTGGTCTACAAAAAACACAAACTTGTTGGCTAATAGGTAATGTCTATACTTTTTAATGGCACAGATCATTCCTAATCCTTCCCTTTCTGTGGTGGTGTAATTATTTTCCGCCATGTTCAACTGTCAGCTAGCATAAGAAATAGGAAAGTCAATTTTCTCGTCTCCTAATTGATAGAAAAATTGGAAGCATCTACATGTATGTGGAGTATCTTATTCCAATCTGGTGCTTTCAATATGGGAGCTGAGGTGAGAGCTTGCTTAAGCTTCATGAAGGATTCTTCACATGCCTCCGTCCACTCAAAGTGTGTAATCAATCTATACATGGGTTTTACAATTATAGCATACATGTAGATGAACCGTCGGTAATATCCACAATGTCCCATGAAGGCTTGTGCCCCCTTGACTGTTATTGGTCTAGGCAAATCAGCAATGAGATGATTTTTTTCAATATCAGTAGCTATGTCATTTTTAGACACAATATGTCCAAGAATTTTTCCTTGTCTACCCATGAATGTGCACTTTTTAAGAAAATGCATTTTTTGAATACCTTTTTGAGATGTTCAAAATGTTCAGCCCGGATTGATGAATGTACACATAGATCATCCATATACACATCAAAGAATTTCCTAAGATATTCTTTAAAAGCATGGCTCATCAACCTTTGAAATGTGACTGGAGCATTAGTTAACCCAAATGGCATGACCCGATAGGCAAAAATATCCCATCCTGCTGCAAAAGCAGTTTTATGATGATCTTTTGGGTCAACCAGAAGTTGATTTTATCCCAAAAAGCCATCTAAGAAGCTGTAAGCTTCTTTTCCTGCAACTCGTTCCAAAACATGTTCAGTGATTGGAAGAGGAAATTTGTCTCTAATGGTAGCTGCATTCACCTTTTTGAGATTAACACACGCTTGTAATTTCCCATTCTTCTTGGGTACTACCACAATTGGAGACACTCAATCTGTGTGTTCAATTTTGTAAATGAATTTGGCTTCCTTTAATTTTCCAATCTCTTCTTTTATCTTCCTGGCAAATGTTTCATTATACGTGTATGGCCTTTGTCTACTTGGTTTCACATAATCTCTCATGGGTATACTATGTTGACAGATTTCTGGATCAACACCCTTGAGATCCTTGTAAGACCAAGCGAAGATATCTCGGTATTCCTTTAACAAGCTTAGCAAGAGCTCTTCTTCTTCTTTTGTTAGGTCATTCACAATGTAAACAGGTCTAGGCTCTTCTCCTCGTTCAGCCAGGTCTATCTTTTTAGCGTTTTCAGGCCCTTCGTAAGACTCACCCTGTTTCAGTAGTTCCCTAATAGGTTTTTCGACTATGATTTTTCGATCTTGGAGGGTATACTTTTTGTAATGGGATGGAACACTCGTTACATCCTTTTCCATCCTCTTCCGTGGTTTCCATTTCGGTCATATATATCTCCTTTAAAGATTTTTTCAACTCTTGATATTTCTTTTTCCTCTCAACTCATGTCATGATTGGCTTCTTATCCTGTTGGTTTGCTTGAATATCCTTCCTTGTTTTTCTTGATGTTTTAGACATTTCTATTTTTGTTTGAAGGATATCTGCCAGTGATTTTATCCTTGACACAATCATTTGCATCTATTTGCATCAGGAATTGTGTTCTATTGGAAACTGATGGCATAGGTCGTGTTTTCACGTTTCTGGTATCTCTTTTTCGTCTATACCATTTTTGTCTTCTTGATTTTTGGTTGGGAAAGTAAAAAAACTTTTCCTCCCCTCCGTTCAAGAGTAGGTTAGCTCTCACATGTTCTTTTTCTGACCCCGAGTCTGAAAAGACTTATTGAGCTTTCATCAAGTCTTTGGGTTCCTCATCTTCGTCTTCAATGTTGAGGGTTGAAATCATTTGAATGAAACTACGTCATAGCCATCCTCATTGCAAAATTGAGTAGGTAAGGACGTATTCACACATACATCCATGGTCGCTAAAATTTGAGTCCACTTGAATGGCTCAAACAAATGCTTTGGAAAGGGTTCAGGTACATAGGCTTCGTCTCTGCAGTCTCTTTCTAGAATACATTCTTCTCGTTTTAAGCTTCCATTTTCTGAAGCTCCACACATCCAAATAGGAGTGTCTTTGTTTAACCAAGATGGAAGCTTAGTTTCAGCCGAAGAGACTGAATCAAACTCTTGTATGGGTGTTTTCAAGACATCTCTATAAGTGTGATCGTTTAGATTTACTCTTGTTATAGATCCCACTTGCTTCAAGTACAGATAAATGTTTCCCCAATCTTGGATAAGCTGTACTTGTCACATGAAAGGTCTTCCCAATATGATTTCATAATTGAGTGTTTTTCCAAAGTCTACTATGGAAAAAGTTTGTTGATATTCAATTCCCTAGGAATTGACTATCACCTTTTCAAGCAGCCGTAATGGTCTCTCAATGTGTTCGTCAGCAAATTGCAATTTCATTCGAGTTTGTCTAATGGTTGGTTGTCCCCAGGATTCCCATACTACTTTCATGGCTATGGCTATGCCTGCTCCACTATCCAGTATTGCCATGGTTTCAATGTCATTATATTTCACTGGGAGGGTGGTGTTTCCTTCTTCCCCTTCATAATATTCTCCGACTTTGTTTATTGGAACACATCAAATCTCTTTGATCTCCATTTTGTTTTTTATTTTTCCAATTTTTTTGAGAGTAGCCTCGTTATCCCCACCTTCTCTAGGGTTTTTTTGTAGATCATTCCATAAATATGGTATGAGTTTTAACAGTTCTCCCAAGATAAGAGTGCATTGGATGGGTGTAGACATGATTGAATGAATGTTGTCTACTTCTAGGGTCTGTTTAGCTCTTTTTACTTGAGTGGTCTTACACACTATAGATTCAAGGTCAATGGTTTCGACATTCCTGAAGCTTCAGATCCGCAATCCCCATACAAGGATTGTACATCCATATTCATATCAGAAGGTAGGTTATCCAACCAAAAATCCTCTATAGGAGCTGTCTTTAGAGTTAGGCTTCCATCATTGATCTCTCTACCTTTTTCCCATAAGTGTCCTGGCCAATCTTTCTCTACGGATGGAATTTCGTCTAAGGTATCTTCGCTATCCAACACTATAAGTTCTGGTTCTTTTGTTTCAAGGTGGGGTTTTGCCACCACATCGGGTTTTTGTTTAGTGTCTCTTACCACAAGCTCCTCAAGTTTTGCGATACTTTCAAGCTTGGGTTTTTGTTTTTCCAGCATTTCTTGCGTGATTCTTACCAAATTTTGATAAGCTTCCAGCTAAGCTACTTCCATATCTGGAGAAGAATAGTTTTTTCATTTGTTTCTATGTTTTGGCCTTCTTGGTAGGCTTCCAAGGCTACGTTAATAGGCTCAAAAATTTTATCAACCAGAGTGGATCCTTTAGATTTCACGGTTGTTTCCTTGATTTCACTTCCAGTTTCTTTCAACTTTTCCTAGAATAGCTTTTTTGTTTTCTCCTCGATTTCAACCCGTTGTTTTTGTTTTCTCATCTCATATCTTTTGCTTCTGCTTCTTTTGATCCTTTGAGAGGAAACTTTCATATTTTTTGAATCATCAGAGGTGTTGTGTTTCGTTTTCTTGGCCTGGGCTCTAGTGATTACCTTGACTGGAACAATCGGTTCACTCTCTAATGAGCTACTAGGTATAACTTGGACTACGTTTACTAATGTTTTACCCTTTTTTAAAGGATTTTTAGGACAATCTTCCGAAAAGTGTCCTCCCTTTTTGAAACATTGTATGCAATAGGCTTCAACTGTTTTTGAGGTTTTTGTCAGGCTCTGGACATTCATTTTTCCAATGATCATCTACACTAGAGTTGTGACAGTTTCCCATTCTTGGCTTAATCATGGTCTTACCATGGGAAGTCTGACACCTTGATTAGCTACATAATACATTGGTGCCAGCTCTGGTGGAGCATAATTCACGGTTTCTTCCATTGGTGGTGGATGTGAATTATACCAATCTCCTTCTACCATTACTGTAGATGGACTAGGCTATGCATAGGGTGTAACAGGCACTAATGCTTGTTCATCTATGACTCCTTTGAAGTGCATGTAATTTGCAAGAACTGCATTATGTTCTGGGTACGGAGGTTGTTGACCTAACAGAGGTTGAGGTCTTTCCATACCCATTGGTGGTCTTTGAGCTTGGGCCATATTAGGCTGATATCTGTACATGGGTTGTCCTTGTGGCCTCATAGGCACGTACTGAACATTCCCATCATACTTTGGTATGAAGTAGCACTTGTGGGTCTCATGGTTGGTCCATTTAACCTCAATTTCACACCGTTTTTGTGGCCTAATTGGTTGTCCCTGTTGAGGTATCCGTTGTCCTGGTCCCCTCATAGGTGCTTTTTGCATGTTATTCATCATGTCGTGCATTTTTTTTAGCATATCTTCTATGGCTGAAAGTGGTGCTGCAGTAGCCGTTCCCACTTGTGCTGGTTTAGTGGATGCTATTTTCTCACTTTGGCTATCCATAGGAACATCTTCTTTGTTAAAAATATCACAATTGTTTCCTAAGTCAATAGCATCTGACACACACTCTTCTAGGGTTGTATGCTTTCTACTATAGAGTATAGCATGAAGTTCTTTGTTTAGCAGTCCCTCTAGAAACAAAGATACAAGTCATTCTTCTGCAGACATCTCTAGCCTTGGGCATCTGGCAATGTATTGTTTCATTCGAGTTGCACAATCCCTAACAGACTCACCATGTTTCTGTTTAAAGCTATAGATTTGAGCTACCGTATTATGTATGATCCCAGCTTTGGAACAAGCAGCTACAAATCCTTGAGCTAATGTATTCAAGTCCATGATCGACAGTCAGTGGGTGCGGGGCCTTGGGTTACTGAGGTAGATGATGTAAGACAAGATCACTTTTGACAGTGGGAAGTCCGCATAGAGAATCCAGATAGAGAGCACTACGGAGGCCATCCTACGGTTCCTCTTTTCTCCCAGAGATAGACTTTGCAAACCCAGTACTTGTTGCAAAGCTCCAAGCAGTGGAGGTGGGTACTCACTCACATTTTACCTCGTGAGTATATGCAAATTTACGAATTTGGGAGATGGGAGAGCAAGCCCATTGCACGCTAATTGACAAAGAGATGGAGCTCGCTAGGATTTAGTTCCAGCACGATAGAGCTCATACAGAGGCTAAAGAGTCTTCAAATACAGTTGAGGCCCATGTCGAGAAGACTACAACACCTGGCAGTCAGCACACCATAGCACAAAGAGTAGTACAAGTCCCCCACACTAGGGTGCAATTGGCATCGTACATAGAGAACGTAGCTTTAGTCTCTGATTTAGATTGATTTACTTGTACATATTTTAGTGTTTGTTGCATTTTCTCTATGATTTTACTTTCTAGGTTATAGTTTACGGAGTATATTTGAACCACACCTTCTTGTACGATGTATCTTTATGATTGCAGTCATCGTGTTCTAATTTATGTAGTTGCTAGGTTATAGTTTATGGAGTATACTTGTACCACACCTTTTTGTATGATGTATTTTTATGATTGTAGTCATCATGTTCTAATTTATGTAGTCCACTTTTATCACACCTTTGTACGATGTGTCTTTATGAGTGTATTTTCCATGTTCTGATGTATACAGTCCATTTGTACCACATCTTTTTGTGATGCGTCTTTATGATTGCATTTGACATGTTCTACTTTATGCAATCCATTTGTACCACACCTTTGGATGATGTGTCTTTATGATTTTAGTTGCCACATTCTAAGTTTTGTAGTCCACTTGTACCACACCTTTGTACGATGTGTCTTTATGAATGTAGTCGCCATGTTCTACTCTATGCAATCCATTTGTACCACACCTTTGTGCAATGTATCTTTATGATTATAGTCGTCATGTTCTAGTCTATGCAATTCACTTGTACCATACAGAAGGTGGCCATGAAACAGAAGTTGCATGTGGTAGAAGGCCAACTACCAAATTCATTGATGATCTAGATCATGTCAGTCTAATCCATGAAGAGTTAGAGCGAGGCTCTGAGACTGAAAGAGAACCTAGAAATGAGATAAATGTTCCTCTAGAACAAGGAACAACTAATGAACCAAGGGATTCTCAACACTCGACACACTCCAAGTGTAGACGCATAGAAAGAGCAAAGAGACGGAACTAATATCATGGATCTCAGCAAAGCAAGAAACATACTGACAAAAGTGAGGTCATCAACAAGCAAAGTCATCAATCAGCAAGACATAAACTAGCAAAGAAGATGGAAGACAATACAATGATTAAGACTGGAGATAACAATGACTGGGAAATTAATACAGACCATTAGAGTAAAAAGAAAATATAAAGATAGAAACCAAATCACAAAACTAGAACCAGTAACCACGAACGCTCTACTGACCTAAAAATCTCTTTTCTAGTCTTCAAATGAGGAAAGAAAGATGACCCACATGTGCACATCCAAGCCTTTGAATATTTTACTAAAGACAAGGACATAGTTACAAACAAGTGGGGAGGATATTTTCTTGAGACACTGAAAGAGACACCTAGAAAATAATACTACCATTATCCAACTTGTCAACTCAGAACCTACAAAAAGTTGATTAAGGCTTTTTGATTGGATTATTCATATAATAGGGGTGATGAGGACATATTATGTGAAATGGATAAAATCAAGCAAGGCAAATTGTTGGTCAGAAGCTATGTGGAGAAGATTAAGGAATTGACCAGACAGCTGCAAGAGCCTCCATTAGAGAAAAGGATGCAAGCATGGTTCCTTAATGGGTTCAAAAGCAAGAAGCTAAGGGAAGAGGAGGTTCCAACACTGACAAAGAAATTCAATGATCTAGATCAAAGAGCATTGAAATTAAAGCAGCAAGCCAAAAAGAAGAAGGGACACAAGAAAAGACAATCCAATACACTGAGTCATCGACGGAAGGATCAAAGTCTAGCACGCTGCACAACTTCAAGCTTATTTGAGAGTGAGTCAGATGCAAAAGACAAGGACAAGAAGAAGATATTTTGGACCAAAAATCTAGAAGAGATGTCGAAACAAAGTGTTAAAATGGCTAAGACAAGGTCATCAATAAAAGAGATAGAGAGCTAGTGTTCAAAGATGCAGATCAAGAGACCACATATCTGATGAATGCTCCTAGTGGGACCAAGTGACTCCAAGGAAAATGAGACCAACACAAGTACTGGTGGTGGAAGAGGTAGATACCAAGGGGGTACTGGCCAAGGCAGAGGCATGGTTGACTTTCAAAAAAGGATCCTAAATTGTTATACTTGTGGGAAATATGGTCACTCTGCATCTCAGGGCATGAATGCTGCCAAACCAGAGGGATCTAAACAGAAGGCACTAGAACCAGTGCCAGTGAGAGTCATGACTAGAAAA
The DNA here is from genome assembly GCF_014529385.1 of Adiantum capillus-veneris. Classification (NCBI taxonomy): domain Eukaryota; kingdom Viridiplantae; phylum Streptophyta; class Polypodiopsida; order Polypodiales; family Pteridaceae; genus Adiantum; species Adiantum capillus-veneris. The sequence goes on from NC_140935.1 coordinate 30,806,610, forward strand.
AAAGGTATCATAATTGAAGAAATTTTAGATGAACTTGAGAAGAAACGAATTGCTGAAATCAAGAAGTGGGAGCAAGCAGAGAGCTATATGAAAGGCAAAAGGCAAAGGCAAGTTAGTTGATGAATGGAAAGAACAAAGAGCTCTGGCAACTAAGATTACAAAGAATTTGGCAAGGAAGATTCCATAATAGACAGAGTGTTCAAATGCTCTGACAATTCAAAAACTAAAACCTCAGCCTTCAAGGGCTCAAGAAGAGCACTTACGACAAACAGGGGAGAAACTAGTATCTAGATTCCGATGAATCCATAATAGTTGTAGTACAAAGTCTGGTTGAGGAAGTATGACAAGTTGGATCAGACTTGATTGAAGGTCGAGCCATGAAAGTGGTGAGACCAATCCATGATATCTATAGTACAAAGTTTGGTTGAGGAAGCACAACAAGCTAGATCATACTTGAATGAAGCTCTTTAAATACCTTCGCTTTGCCATGCATCACCAATGGGAATGTCTTCATCTTGCTATCCTTGTTTGATATACGCAATGATAGCATATACATATCAAAATTTTTAATCCACTCATCAGGACTCTCTTCACCTGTAAAAATGAATCCATAGCTTTGAGACGCCATGCCGGCCAACACCCAAAACTGCTTCTTTTCACCTAACTAGGAGCAATCAATGCTCCTCTATGGGGGCACCAAAAGATGGAGAAGGGGAATGGGGAACTTACCCTGAACACACCTGAAGCACATACAACTTCCTCACTATTTCTCAGGGCATTTACAACACCCCTATCCTCTCAAAAACACCGTCAAAATATAGAATTCACACTCACAGGTCACCGTTTGCACATTCTCGTATGCTAGCAAGAACGCCATTCAACTCACACACACCATCGATGCTTGTTTCAACACACCCAATGCACACCACTACTCAAATTTTCACTCCCTTTGCACCACAAAACGACTACGGGCACACACTTCCAGTGGCATTGGCACACACAAAGAGCAAGAGAAAAGAGAGGGGAAGGGGGAAACAACGCTAGGAACGGGGGGGGCAATGGCTTTCAATTGCTTAATCAAAGAGTACATTGGATTTTATATCCCACAAATGGTGAGCTTGCAAAAAAACGGCCCCAAGGGCTCACTCTTGGCTTCTCTAGTACTTCACTATTCAAAAAACACGAGGAAATCCCTTAAAATAATTCTAAAAAGGGGTTTATAGGTGAGCCCCACCCTTTTTAGCAACTTTGATTTGATTGGACCCCTTGGGAGGCCCCCTTTGATCATTTTCCACAAGGCATGGACTTCTCAGATCAAATCTCCCTCACCCTTCTTCATATTCCACTTCTTGAGCTCAAGGGGGGGGGCACTAGTGCTCCCTACACATTGGCCTTTAATAATTTTGTCTCGGGACCAACAATCCATGTGAACTGCCCCCTTCCGGGTGCTACTATCACATCATCACTCAATGCGAGCCGCCCATCGGGTGCCCACCACCATATGGCTACTTGTTGCCACCGTCGGCCCACCAAAATAACGGGTGTTGTCCTTGCACGGCTGCGCGCAATGCGCACGCATCACCCAATGGTGATTGCCATAGCCACGAGAGAGGGGAGCTCTCTCTCCCTCACTCTGATACCAAAGGGTGGTCACGGGGCCAGAAGGCCTTATACCGCAAAATTTGGCCCCTGACAGTGCATGTGGGTTCACTCCAAGCGCCATGTGGCAGCTCATGGTGAACCCCCTTCCTTTGAGCTCCCCAATCCTCATAAAGTGACCAAATTTTTTTTCTTTTTCCACCAGTATCTAGGCCTTGTAACCTTGTGCCCTTGGATCTGATCTTCAAGTCATGAAGTGCCACCGAGATCTGCCAACCTAGACTCCACTCTCACCGCACTTTGTCTTTGCCTACCACGTCATCTGAGGCTGTAAAATTTGGAGAAAGACATCGGTCCACTGTCCACCGCTAATTGCATACTTTTTCAACTTGGCATATCTTGCCGCTTGGAACCCCAATTGACGAGGCGTCAGTTCTTGCTAACTTTTCATGATAGGGACTGCCTTCTAGAACCTGGTTGAACCCAAAGCAACATTAGATGGTACAACTTTCAAAGCGGTGGGGTGGGCACATACCTGGCCCCCATCAAATCTTCATCTCACCATAACTTGCCTTGTAGAGCTCCGATTGAAGATTTGAAAAGATCGGCACGCTCCATAACTTGAGCTCTATATCCCTATCCACTTGTACCAGCTTTGACCACATGTCCATACCTACCCTATCCTTTGGGGATTTGCAAGACCTTTCAACTTTGGATAGCCCCATCTTTCACACCGTGGCTTCGTTTGATGATCCGTTTGGACGGGCTTCTAGAGCACCTCGAGCACTACATTCTTAGGCACTATCTCTGCACTTTGGAATCTTTGACTTGGCATCCCAAGTGGCCCTTTCTAGAGCCTTCTTGGACTAAAAACCGCATATACCATACATTTTTGTTGGCCTTTTTGCTTGCCCATGTCCTCCACACTTGCTTAAGCCCTTGGTCCTGCACCTGTATGCACCCACGGTAGTGCTTGGCACTACTTCTAGCTCCGACCAACTTTGCATGTACCAACATCTAAAGCCTCCTAATCTTGTGAAGGGCGGTTCATGTAAAAAAAACCACAAGGAAACTATTGAGCCCTCATCCACTATCTAAAGAAGTAAGAAGTGACCAATCAATAAACACATGAGAGCTCATGCTTCTAGGTCTTGTTTTTGTTGTTTGATTTGTGTCAGGGGAAGCAAGTAAATAGGATTACTAGGCCAAGTTGGTGGCTTCTCATTTTGAGCATCTCCAAGGGCATGTTCGTTGGTGAAGGCATGAGGCGTGAAGGCCTGCTGTGCCAATAGTCTCTCCACCCAGTCTCATGAGATGACTACCTTGCAAGCAACCGCTCAATGCCATTGATAACTTGTAACTTAGGAAGTTATAAAAAAAATCCAAGGGCAAAAATTTAAAGGGGCTTCTATCCAAAGTATTTTGTAAAATAGGGATGGGGGATGGACAAACTTGGGAGAGTTCTTGAGAATGAGGGTGGGGGGCCATGGAAATGATGGTTAAGTAGTGTAATCCATGCCAAGAATGGGAGGGTTTGGGCTAAAAGATACATTCCCCGAGCATCCCCCTTTGGAAACTCACACATGGTCCTATCTATTTGCAATGAAACCTAGGGTAGAGGAGCTAGTTTAAGAGATAAGTTTCAATTTAATGAGGAATCAAAACCCAATTTAAGTACTATTCGAAATGAGTCATGTAGTTAGCCTAGTTTATGTGTAGGGTGATCCTTTGTAGGGTTCGAGTTTTACATTTCTTTCTCTCTCTCTCTCTGTCTCTCATTCACTCTCTCCACATTTCTCTCTCTCTCCCTCTCTCTCTCTCTCTCTCTCTCTCTCTCTCACACACACACACACACACACACACACACACACACACACACACACACACACACACACACTCGTGCCTGTTTTTCTCTCTCACACACATGCATGTACGGTAGTGCACGTGCTTCTCTCCCAACATGCAGGCGCATGTGTGTGTGTGTGTGTGTGTGTGTGTGTGTGTGTGTGTGTGTGTGTGAGAGAGAGAGAGAGAGAGAGAGAGAGAGAGAGAGAGAGAGAGAGAGAGAGAGAGAGAGAGAGAGAGAGAGAGAGAGAGAGAAACTGGCACAAGTGTGTGTGTGTTTGTGTGTGTGTGTGTGTGTGTGTGTGTGTGTGAGAGAGAGAGAGAGAGAGAGAGAGAGAGAGAGAGAGAGAGAGAGAGAGAGAGAGAGAAGTTGGCATGATTGTGTATGTGTGTGTGTATCTTTGTGTTCAATTAGTTTATCTAAGTTGCAATCCTCTACCAGCAATCTCTCACACTTGGAAGCTCCACACATCCAAAGATATGCTTTGGTTTGTAATCATGTAGGTATTTCCTTCTCATTGACCATTGTTGAGTCAACTTCCTCTTTAGGATTTTGACTAACATCTCTATAATTGTGGTCCTTTACGATAATCCTTGTGGTAATCTCCTTGTGTTGCAAGTAGATATGGTCATAGCCCCAATCTTGTACCATTTTAAGTTAATGTAGGAACAATGTCTTTCCAAAATGACATCAAAGTTGTTGATCTTACCAAAATCCACTATGGTGAAGGTATGCTCATACTCTATCCCACACAAGGATACTATAATTTGTTCCAATATACCCACTAGTCTATCTACATATCCGTCTACAAGTTGTAGTTTCATTCTGATTTTTCTGAGAGGTGGTCTTCCCCATTTCTCTCATATCTCTTTTGTGGAAATGTCCACTCTAGCCCCGCTATCTAGTATCACAATTTTCTTTACCCCTTTGTGTTCCAATGGCAAGGTAATATTTTATTCTTACCCTTCATATTAATCACCCACCTTGTTTATAGATACTAGTTTAGCCTTAGGTTTTTAGGTGGTGAGCTCCCAGGTAGAAGCCATGTATGGTCATCATCCCCTCTTTTTGGAGGTAACTCCATAGGGATGTCATAGATAAAAACATATTGGAATATATTTACAAAATTAGACAGCTCTAATGCTTGATTCCTACCACTTTGTTTTGGTAAAACATTAGCACCATTTAGAGAATCTTTGAAAAAAAACATATAAGCAAAAATCGAGATTTTCATCGACTTATCAAAAGTAGGAAAATTTACAAGAGGCATAGTATGACATGACTCATTAGCATCTATGTGCATGTTCTTGTCAAAGAGGGAGAAGCACATCATTGCACCACAATGTGTGAGTGAGTGAGAGAGAGAAGACCTCTAAGTGTGTGTCCCAAGTGCAATTCATCACCATGTCTAATGCTTGAGATTCTTGCATCAGTGGTGGTTGGGCCCCCCTCTCTATAGAATTGGCTATGGCGAGCTCAATTTGCTCAATGTCACAAACTCAATCTCAAACTCAAAGTCAATGAAGAGAGTTAGAGTGCAAAATCAAAAAATTTAACACGTAATTATGTTTTTAATTGAAATAATGCAACTCGGCAAGTTACGTGGACATGTAACTCGTAGGGTCACATGTCCACATAACTGGGCATGCCACGTAACTCACTGAGTTATGTGGTCTCCTTGATTAGGATGCCACAATGACATTCAACATCCATCCACGGTGGTGGCCACGTAATTTGAGGAGTTACATGACTTTCTTGTGTAGAGAGCAACATGGACTTGCCACATGACTCCCCGATTTATGTACGTAGTCCACGCTGGCATGGATGTGAAACACCTCTTCTACCACTGTGGAGTGGGTGCCTAATTGGGCAAGTTATGTGGACACTCCATTTATTAACTGAATGAGTTTTGAGGCTAGGCCATGCGGCACAAGTTGGTGCTTTGGGAGTGAGTGTAGCTCAACGAATTAGCCACATTGCAGATGTCACACTTGGGTGGGGACTTTGGGAAATGGGTATGCTTGATCATGCATGTTCCCTCATCACCCTCAACAAATTCTAACATATTATCCTCGTCCTTCATCCTCATCCATAACATTTTGATTAGAGCCCTTATTTTGATTTTCTTGTAAGTCAAAGGGATCTAGGTCACCTCTTCTTTCTAACAACTTGATTCTTTTTCCTATAATGATAATTCTTATTTCTGTCCACTACCTAACTCATGCAAAGTGTAAGTTTCATTCCCAAGGGAATACTTAACAACATAAGGACCAAACCATATTTTTGAAATAAGGACCTTATGATTAACGACGTAAGGTCCTTCTGCTAATGAGAATAGGTCCTTATGCTTAACAACATACTAGACCAAACATCTCTTTGAAAGATTTCTTATTGTTGAATGTTTGTTGTCAAGACTATTGTCATACACCAACACCCAATCACCTTACCAAATAGCTTTAGATCAACCTATGCCTATTATAGAATATGTCCTTAATCTTTAGCCTTGCATCTTTTAATCATGCTACTTCAATCTTAATATCTTGATGCCTTCTTTCTAATTGTTGTACTAAGCAAGAAAGATAGTATCCACTATCACAATCACATGTCTTTGAGATTCATAATTTACTTTTCTTAAATTTAAAGACATAAGTATCAACTTCTTTAATTTCCTCATGGCAAGTGTATGCATTTCTTCCCATTGGAATATTGATTCTTTCTCAAGAGTTGATTCAAAGGTTGTGCTACATGTGCATAGTGTGGAGTCTAGATAACATAAAACACACATAAACACCCAAGAACCTTTGAATCTCAGTCGTGTTTATACATGTCTCTTTCATCTCTGAATTGTACCAGTCTTCGTTGGACAAGTTATTCTACTATATGGTGTGCACACATATCCCACAATAAGAACTTCATTCACTCCAAACACTAAATTTTTGCCAATACAAGGTAAGGTTCACTTCTTCCAACCTTGACAAGATCTTATCACAATTATTGATATGATTTCCCACATACTTGAGGCACCCCCTTGATTCCACAACCACATCTATGTCACTTAGATCATATCCTTTGATGGAACATAATCAAGAACATGCATCATCGTTTGAGGTATGAATTCATGTAAGACTTTGTTCATACCATTCATCATATGCACAACTAAATTAGTTGCTTCTTGAGGTAAGGTGCACATTCTTACAAAACCCAAAGGTGTCCTCATGGTAGTCAACTTCTTGCTTTCCATAGCTAGTTTGAACTAATCATACCCTCAGCACAAATCTCCCATAGAGTATATCGCCCTTCTTGCAAATGCCTTTACAATCTTATCTACAATTGGCCGTGTATCCACTTTGTTGATTGTTACATTATCAAAGTGCTGCATAAACTGGTAAAGAATAAATAGCCATTTCTCTTTAGAACTCGAAACCACCTATTTCAATATGGAGCACAAGAAGGCTCTAGAATATCCCTCTTGATCTTTCATTAACTAACTCAATGAGTTTTGGAAAATGAGCCATTGGAATTGGAATAGGCCACAAGTTCCAAGGTACATGAGGTGTTGGGATTGAAGGTGAAGTGCCTTTATTTGGGGCCAGATGTGCAGTGTCCCGACAGCCAGTGGCCTTCCCTCCTTATTAGTTGTACCTACATACACTAATAAGGAGCTCCTAATTCTTGAGGCCTACTCCACCCACACATGGTGCATACTCTATTCCTCTTCCATCTCTTGTGCCACACCATGCACATGAATTTTTCCTTTGGTATCAGAGTGATGAAGATCAATGTAGGTGCACCCCCCCTCTTTGATGAGCTCTTGACAACGGATATGGTGTTGGGGTATAAAGCCCAATGTGGTCGCCCAGGTAAGTGGGCGGGCCGCCAGGTATGTACACATATTCTTTTGTAAAAACCTAATAAGAACTCACTATGCTCTACACATTACAGTAGAGCGAGTTCACCATATCGTCGTGCTCTTCTTCTCGCACTCTCTCTCGCGTCGCACTTCCGATCGTACTCCTTCAACTGGTATCAGAGCTCAGATCGAGGCTTGGGGCAGCACTGGAGGAGGCAGGAGTCACCAGCTCAGATTGGAGTGAAATTCGACAGGTGAAGACACGGTCCCAAATCTCGTGGGAATGCTCGAAGGGCTCGGTGTTGTTAGAATTTCATTCTGAGGTCATCTCGGCCACCGTTCGGCTTCGACAAAGGTCTACGCAGGCCATTTTCGACTACGTGGTCTCGGCGGGTGCAGATCCGACTCTGCAAATTTGGGGTTTTCGGCCTACGACTGCAGGTGCTGAGGATATTGACACTCCCAGAGTGTTGATTTGTGGCTGTCTACACATCGAAGGACGGCTCACAGTTCTTGGAGGCGTGTCACATACGACACGGGCGCATCTACACACAGACTGTAGGTGACATCCACTAGTTCATCAGGTAGCTTGTGTTTGCTTCTTGATATGCCAGATTTCATCCTGACATTGCAGGTACTTCCACATGGGATGTATTGTCAGAGATGATGTATGTCTGTTGAGGGTTTGTTGGCTGTGAGTCATGCAACAAACAACAGTGGTAGCGGTTATAGCATACAGTGGGAAATTTGTGGATGTATAGCTTTGTGGGAAGTCTATGTACTGTCAGATTTACTGCAGCCTTTGTTGAGGGTCGAGTGAGGTTTTATTGAGCTGGGGGATTCTCGAATGTTGAGATCCTTTCGGTGATATAGGTCTTGGAGCGATCCCTCGAGCACCCTTAGATAGGCAGCTAGGATGTATTGACTGTGAGTTAGACAGTTGGGATTGCATCTTTGCTTTACTGCCGTTGAGGCATTGTCGCAGTCTATGCTTACAGGACAGTGACAATACAGTGAGAGACAGTACAGGTGCAGGATAGGTTTACCCACAACTTACAGTGTCAGAGAGAAAGTGTTTTATGAGCTATTTTTGGTCTGTTTTTGAGTACACCAGAGCCATTTTACAAAGGAGACTCTGCCGAAATTTATGCAGAATCTGAAGCTTTCTTGGTTCATTTGACAGGTTGATATTGGTTCAGAGGTCAGTTTACAGGGGAAACTCTGCCGAATTGTTCCCAGGAAAGTAAACTACTGTGAAGCGTAGCTATGGCTGGATCACAGGACACTGCTCTTTACAATATCAAGAAGCTGGATGGAACCAATTTCCCATTGTCGAAGAAGAAGATTTGGCACGTGTTGGTACAAAAGAAGCAGATAAAACCTATAAAGCTCAAGGGGATAAAACCAAAAGATATGGACGAAGATGAATGGAGCGAAATGGATGAATTGGCACTTTCTACGATTATGCTGACTTTGGCAGAAAGCGTTTACTTCAATGTAGCAGATGAGATGTCGGCTTATCAAGCATGGTTAAAGCTGAGTGATCTTTATGAGAAGCAGAGTGCAGCTTCACAGATATACTGGCTTAAGAAGCTTGTTAACTTGAAGATGAAAGAAGGGACACCTATGTCCAATCATGTGAATGAATTCAACACAATCTATAGTCAGTTGTCAGCTCAAGGTGTCAAGTTTGATGAACCTGTTAGAGCTACGTTCCTATTGATCACATTGCCGGAAAGTTGGGACACTTTTCGCACAGCTTTGAGTAATTCTGCACCTCTAGATGGTTTGAACATAGCTTACTGAAGAAACCAATAGAAAGACAATGGACAAAGGCAAAGGAACAGCCTTAGTTGTCAGGGGAAGGCGCAAAGAAAAGTACAAAGGTGGAAAGAGGAATTAGTCTCATAGCAAGTCCCGCAGTGCTAAAGGCAAGAGTGACATAGAATGCTACCATTGTGGCAAGAAGGGTCACATGAAAAGAGACTGCAGAGAATGGAAAGCAGAAAAAGGCAAAGAGAAATCTGAAGACCATAGTGAGAAGAACAAGTCCTCAGTGAAGATTCAAGAAATAAATGTGACAAACACTGTTGCAGAGGATGACAGTCTAGTGTCAGGAGACATCTACTTCTTGAAGAATACAATGGACTCAGCTCTTCTTACAGCATCGGATGGAAATTCACTGAGTGACTGGATTATAGACTCAGGGGCATCACTTCATGTGTCTCCAAACAAGGAGTGGTTTACTTCTTATGTGACCACTAAAGATCATGTTTGGCTAGGCAACGGGCAGACATGTGAGATCTTAGGTGTTGGAGATGTTCAATTGAAGTTTCAGAATGAATCTTCTTTGACGCTGAAGAATGTGAGACATGTTCCCGCAATTACAAAGAGCTTGATTAGCACAGGTTTACTTGATGATGCTGGCTACGTCACCACTTTTGGACAGAACATGTGGAAGATATCCAAGGGTTATATGACAGTAGCACATGGAGTAAAGTCTGGAGGACTTTACATGATTTCTGTATCAAATGTCTCTAAAAATGTAATCAATGTCACCGAGCAGCCGAACGTTTCTTTGTGGCATAGCCGGTTAGGACATATGTCCAAGAAGGGAATGGAAATCTTGTCTCGTTCTGGTTATTTGCCTGGATTTTCATTTAATGATTTTGAATTCTGTGAACATTGTCTGTATGGTAAGAAAGCACAGCAGCCACATAAGCATAGAAGCAATAGAAGAGATACACAGTTGGCACTTGTTCATAGTGATTTGTGTGGACCTATGCCTAACCTATCTCTAGGGGGAGCTTCTTACTTTATGACATTTATAGATGATTACTCGAGGAAAGTATGGGTTTACTTTCTCAAGCACAAGGATGAAGCGTTTAGTGTTTTCAAAACGTTTGTGACACTTGTGGAGAATCAGAGTGGCAAGAAGCTTAAATGCTTACGCACTGACAATGGTGGAGAGTATGTTTCAAAGGCCTTTCAGGACTTTTGTGAGTCAAAAGGTATAAAACGTGAACTTACTGCTCCTTACAATCCTCCTCAAAATGGTGTTGATGAGAGGATGAATAGGACCATACAAGAGAAGGTCAGAAGTATGTTGTCTAATGCACAGCTTCCAAATGGGTTTTGGGCTGAAGCTGTATCAACAGCTGTTCATCTTGTAAATAGATCTCCTAGCAAGGTTTTGCAGAAGGATTCAGTGCCAGAGATGGTATGGTCAGGCAAAATGCCCTCATACAAGCATCTCAGAGTCTTTGGCTGTGAGGCATATACTCACGTTCCAAAGGAATTTAGGAACAAACTTGAGCCAAAGAGTAGAAAGTGCATCTTTCTAGGCTATGGTAATTCCTGTGAGATGGGGTACAGACTTTGGGATCCCGATCCAGAAAGGTTGTCTGCAGCAATGATGTTCACTTTAATGGATCCAAATATCATTCTAAACCAGAGAGGGTTGAGGAGATTAGAAGAGTTGTCTTCCAAGAAGATGGACCTGCACGTGCAAGACAAAATGTCGGGGCTCAAGAGGAGCAAGGATAGGATAGAGTGGAACCACAGGTTGTGGCTGAGCCTGATCCACCTATTGTGCATAGAGATGGACGTGTCACGCGACCTCCTGATAGGTTTGTTCCATCTATGAACTATGTCATGTTGGCTGATTTCAATGAGCCTTCATGTTACAAGGAAGCAGTGCAAATGAAGGACTCCGGGAATTGGCAATTGGCCATGCAGTCAGAGATGACAGCTCTGCATAAAAACCAGACATGGAAGCTAGTTAAATTACCACGGGGCAAAAAGGCTCTACCTTGTAAATGGGTTTACAGGTATAAGATCACCGCTCATGATAGTCAGCCAAAGTACAAAGCAAGGCTTGTTGCCAAGGGCTTTAAGCAAGAACAAGGCATTGACTTTGATGAAGTCTTCTCTCCGGTGGTCAAGATGACTACATTGAGATGCTTTCTTGCATTGGTTGCCATATTAGATTTGGTGTTGCACCAAATGGATGTCAAGACAACGTTCTTGCATGGTGATTTAGATGTGGAAATTTACATGCAGCAGCCAGAAGGGTTTGTTGAGAAAGGCAAGGAAGATTGGGTATGCCAGTTGTTAAAGAGTCTTTATGGCTTAAAACAATCACCGAGGGCATGGTACCATAAATTCCACAAGTTTATGCTTTCTCAAGGCTACAAACGTAGTGAGTTCGATCACTGTCTATATACAAAGAAGGCTAAGGATGGCAGTTGGCTGATCCTTATTTTGTATGTGGATGACATGTTGATTGCTGGCAAGCACTTGGAAGAAATTTCAGCTTTGAAGTCAAAGATGGCAAAATCGTTTGACATGAAAGACATGGGTGAGGCAAGTCATATACTTGGTATGCGCATTGAGAGAGACAGATCAAAGAAGTTGATTTGGTTATCTCAAACAGAGTATATTGACAAGGTTTTGCAACGTTTCAATATGGAGAAGGGAAAGGCATTGAGTGTTCCATTGCCACCATATGTGAAACTTAGCAAACAAGATTGCTCTGTGTCTGAGGAAGAACAGGCTGAAATGGATAAGATTCCATATGCGTCTACAGTGGGTAGTTTGATGTATGCAATGATTGCTACTCGCCCAGACATTGCATTTGCAGTGGGAGTAGTAAGTCGATACATGTCAAACCCAGGCAAGAAACATTGGGAGGTAGTGAAAGGAATATTGAGATACCTGAAAGCTACAAAGAGTATGCGTATATGCTATGGGAGTCAGGAGCTAAGTGTAAAGGGTTTTACAGACTCAGATTATGCAGGTGACTTAGACAAACAAAGGTCTACGTCAGGGTATGTCTTTACATTGGCTGGTGGAGTAGTATCATGGCGTTCTAGATTACAAGATTGTGTTACTCACTCTACTACAGAGGCTGAATATGTTGCAGCATCAGAGGCATGCAAAGAATCAATTTGGCTTAATCGACTAGTAACAGATTTGGGAATCAAAGAAGAGATACCTGTGTTATATTGTGATAGTCAAAGTGCTATACAATTGGCTCGCAATCCATTTTATCGCTCAAAGACAAAGCATGTGGATGTGAAGTATCATTTCATCAGGGAAATGCTCGAGGATAAGCAACTTCAGCTTGTCAAAGTTCACACCACAGAAAATCCTGCCGATCTACTTACAAAAGGACTTTCCTCAGAGAGCTTTGCGCATTTTTGCAAGTAGTTAGGTGTAGGGTAGTACATCACTTCTCTACATCTCTTGTATATTAGCTTGTATAGTAGCTTCTCTGACACTTAAAGTACCACATTGGACTTTAAGTGGGAGGTTGTTGGGGAATAAAGCCCAATGTGGTCGCCTAGGTAAGTGGGCGGGCCGCCAGGTATGTACACATATTCTTTTGTAAAAACCTAATAAGAACTCACTATGCTCTACACATTACAGTAGAGCGAGTTCACCATATCGTCCTGCTCTTCTTCTCGCACTCTCTCTCGCGTCGCACTTCCGCTCGTACTCCTTCATATGGGAGCCTGAGAATTGAGCTCTATCCGGATCTGGTGAGGAGAAGGCTACTCTAAAGCTGGCAGAACTCGGAGCTTTGGTGTGTGCAACCCCTTGCATCCTTCAATGGAATCTTTGAGAGAATGAGTCTCTGCATAGAACTGACATAGGGACTCAACAAGTGGGTAGTAGATCTTTCTTGGATCAATCTCTAGCTCTCGCGAGCACACTCTCTATGGCCTTTTGGCTTTTAATGTTCTTCTCAGCTTTGCATTGGCAAGGCATTGACCATCAGTGGCTATGGCATCGGTGCGCTTTTGTGTACAATGGCATAATGCCGCATCAAGTGTTTTTTCTTGGCTTTGAAATTCTAGAGAGTAGTTAAAGCACGATTTTTTGTAGTTTTGCTATGTATGCATATGTGGAAACAACACAAGTTAGGTAAGCTTGTAGGTGGTAGATTCACTAGTTTATAAGTATTATGAACTGGTACAATCATCCATAGAGCCGCTTGTTCAAGAGTGAGCTACTTTACCAGGATTTTGGTAATTTATGTATGCCACATGTGGTTCAACTACTGAGACATTGAGTGTTTGTTCATGGTTTATGCAGTTTTGGTGAGATTTTTGAGTTTCTACTTGGTTTTTAGGAAAAGATCTGCCAAATGTTTTCCTGATTCCTTCCATGCTTTGTGGGTGTCTAGAGTTTACTCTTTGATGGTTTAGTGATCAAGATTTAGTCCCATTTTTATAGGGATCAAGTTCAAATTCTCACTTTGATAGTTTTGTCAGTTTGGACATGGATTTGGTGCTTGTACCCACTCTTGTAGGAGTGAGAGTTGCATATTCTTGTGTGGCTATAGTACAAGTAGTCATAGGATTTCCACGCTCTATAGGATTTTGCTAATCTTTGCTGACATTTTTCTTGTGGGATACATTTTGAGCGTGTTTTCTCACTACTTGCGTACATGGTTATATACTTTATGCTCCGTTGAGCTGTTTGTCCCCCCATGAAAATCATCTATATCTTCAAGATCAAAGATAAGAGATCAATAGACCTACCAACCTACCTGTTTAGGGATTGTTATAACAACAACTTTGTTATGATGACTCCTGAGGAGGTAGAACAAACCAAATACCAAGGGTATTCCATAAGGGTTTGGATATTGGGACAAGGACCAGAAACAATTCCAAGAGATGAACACCATGAGAGATCATATGAGAGTAATGTTAAGAAACCAGAAACCACCTCATCACATAGAAAACCGGGTGACACTAAGGCCGGTCCAGGGCTACATGAGTCACTATTTCCAACATACTGGTTTGAAGGACTTGGAAGAGAACCAACTGCTAGGAGAACAAGAGTTGAACCAAACAGATGCGTCAGACCAGCTGATTTTCAAAAATGGGTCAAAAAATACAGTGGATCAGGGGATCCATACGACCACTTAGTAAGCTTTAAGCAAGTGCTAAGAGTAGAACGTATATTCGATTTCCATACTCAATTTGAGGGGTTTGGAATGACATTAGAAGGAAAAGCATTGACATGATTCCAAAACATTCCACCAAGGTCAATCATGGACTTGAACACATTAGCTCAAGGATTTGTAGCTGTTTGTTCCAAAACGGGGATCAAACATAATACGGTAGCTCAAATCTACAGCTTTAAACAGAAACATGGTGAGTCTGTTAGGGATTGTGCAAATCGAATGAAACAATACATTGCCAGATGTCCAAGGCTAGAGATGTCTGCAGAAGAATGACTTGTATCTTTGTTTCTAGAGGGACTGCTAAACAAAGAACTTCATGCTATACTCTATAGTAGAAAGCATACAACCCTAGAAGAGCGTGTGTCAGACAAATGCTATTGACTTAGGAGACAATTGTGATATTTTTACCGAAAAAGATGTCCCTAAGGATAACCAAAGCGACAAAACACCATCCACTAAACCAGCACAAGTGGGAACGGCTGCTGTAGCACCACTTTCAGCCATAGAAGATATGCTCAAAAGGATGAACGACATGATGAAAAACATGCAAAAAGCACCTATGAGGGGATAGGATAAGGGATATCTCAATAGGGACAACCAATTAGGCCACAAAAATGGTGTGCACTTGAGGGTAAATGGACCAACCATGAGACCCACGAGTGCTACTTCCGACGAAAGTATGATGGGAATGTTCAGTATGTTCCTATGAGGCCACAAGGACAACCCATGTACAGATATCAGCCTAATATGGCCCAAGCCCAAAGACCACTAATGGGTATGGAAAAACCTCAACCTATCTTGGGTCAAAAACCTATGTACCCAGGGCATAATGTAGTACCTGTAAAGTAAATGCACTCCGAAGGAGTCATAGATGAACAAGCATTAGTGCATGTTACACCCTATGCGGAGCCTAGTCCATCTACAGTGATGGTAGAAGGAGATTGGTATAATTCACATCCACCACCAATGGAAGAAGCCGTGACTTATGCTCCACCAAAGCTTGCACCAATGTATTATGTAGCTGATCAAGGTGTCATACCTCCCATGGTCAGACCCATGATTAAGCCAAGAACGGGAAACTGTCACAACTGTGGTGCAGATGATCATTGGAAAAATGAATGTCCAGAGCCTGAAAAAAACCTGAAGCTAGTTGAAGCCTATTGCATACAATGTTGTAAAAAGGGAGGACACTTTCCGCAAGATTTTCCTAAAAATCCTTTAAACAAGGGTAAAACAGTAGTAAACGTAGTCCAAGTGATACCTAGTAGCTCATCAGAGAGTGAACCGATTGTTCCAATCAAGGTAATCACTAGAGCCTAGGCTAAGAAAAAGAAACGCCACTCCTCTGAGGATTCGAAAAATACAGAAGTTTCCTCTCAAAGGATCAAAAGAAGCAGAAGCAAAAGATATGAGATGAGAAAACAAAAACAACGGGTTGAAATCGAGGAGAAAGCAAAAAAGCTATTCCAGGAAAAGGTCAAAGAAACTGGAAGTGAAATCAAGGAAAAACCGTGAAATGTGGAGGATCCATTTTGGTTGATAAATTTTTTGAGCCTATTAATGCATCCTTGGAAGCCTACCAAGTAGGACTTAAGGCAGGCCAAAACAAGGAAAAAAAATGGAAAAACTATCCTTGTCCAGACATGGAAGCAGCTAAGCTGGAAGCTTATCAAAATCTGGTAAGAATCACGCAAGAAATGCTAGAAAAACAAAAACCCAAGCTTGGAAGTATCGGACCTGAAGAGCTTGTGGTAAGAGACACTAAAGAAAAACCCGATGTGATGGCAGAACCCCACCTTGACACAAAGAATCAGAACTTATAGTGCCGAACAACGAAGATTCCTTAGACGCAATTCCATTTGTAGAGGAAGACTGGCCAGGACACTTATGGGAAAAAGTTAGAGATCAATGATGGGAGCTTAACTCTAAAGTCAGCTCCTATAGAGGAGGTTTGGTTGGATAACCTACCTTCTAATATGAATATGGATGTACAATCCTTGTATGGGGATTGCAGATCTGAAGCTTCAGGATGTCGAAACCATTGACCTTGAAAACATTACCCTCTTACTTGAGAGATAACGAAGATGAATCCATAGTGTGTAAGAACACTCAAGTAAAAAGAGCTGAACAGACCCTAGAAGTAGATAACATTCATTCAATCATGTCTACACCCATCCAATGCACTCTTACCTTGGGAGAACTGTTAAAATTCATACCATATTTATGGAATGATCTACAGAAAACCCTAGAGAAGGTGTGGATAACGGGGCTAATCTCAAAAAATTGGGAAATTTGAAAAACGAAATGGACAACAAAGAGATTCAATCTGTTTCAATGAACAAAGTCGGAGAATATTATAAAGGGGGAGAAGGAAACACTACCCTTCCAGTGAAATATAATGACATTGAAACCATGGCAATACTGGATAGTGAAGCAGGCATAGCCATAGCCACGAAAGCAGTATGGGAATCTTGGGGACAACCATCCACTAGACAAAATTGAATGAAATTGCAATTGGCTGACGGACACATTGAGAGACCATTAGGGCTGCTTGAAAAAGTGATAGTCAATTCCTGTGGAATTGAATATCAACACGCTTTTGCCATAGTAGACTTTGGAAAAAAACTCAATTATGAAATCATATTGGGAAGACCTTTCATGTGACAGGTACAACTTATCTGAGATTGAAAAAACAATTATCTGTACTTGAAGCAAGTGGGATTTATAACAAGGGTAAATCTAAAATATCACACTTATAGAGATGTCGTTGAAAACACCCATACAAGAGTTTGATTCAGTCTCTTCAACTAAAACTTAGCTTCCATCCTGGTTAAACATGGAACTTCTATTTGGATTTGTCGAGCTTCAGAAAATGGAAGCTTAAAACGAGAAGAATGTATCTTAGAAAGGGATTGCACAAACGAAGCCTATGTACCTGAATCCTTTCCAGAGCATTTGTTTGAGCCATTTGAGTGGACTCAAATTTTAGCAACAATGGATGTATGTGTGAATACGTCTATGCTTACTCAATTTTGCAATGAGGATGGCTACAACACAATTCCCATCCAAATGATTTCAATCCTCAACATTGAAGAGGAAGATGAGGAACCCAAGGACTTGATGAAAGCTCAATAAATCTTTTCAGACCTCTACTACGATGCAAGAGATGAGTTAGATGAACACTCAGCTACCTTAGAAGATTTGGGGTTAGAAAAAGAACATGTGAGGGCTAAGCTACTCTTGAAAGGAGGGGAGGAAAAGTTTTTTGACTTCCTAACCAGAAATCAACAAGACAAAAATGGTATAGACAAAAAAGAGACACCAGAAACGTGAAAACACGACCTATACCAATAGTCTCCAGTAGAACACAATTCTTGATGCAGATAGATGCAAATGATTGTGTTAAGGACAAAATCACTGGCAGATATCCTTCAAACAAAAATCCAAAAGTGTCTAAAACATCAAGAAAAACAAGGAAGGATACTTAAACAAACCAACAGGATAAGAAGCCAATCATGACACGAGTTGAGCAGAAAAAGAAATATCAAGAGTTGAAAAAAGCTCTAAAGGAGATATATACGACCGAAATGGAAACCACGGCAGAGGATGGTAAGGATGTAATGAGTGTTCCATCCCACTACAAAAAGTATACTCTCCAAGATCGAAAAACAATAGTCGAAGAACCTGTTAGGGAACTACGAAAAGAGGGCGAGTCCTACAAAGGGCCTCAAAACGCTAAACAAATAGACATGGATAAACCAGGAGAAGAGCCTAGACCTTCTTACATTGCAAACAACCTAACAAAGAAAGAAGAAGAGCTCTTGCTAAGCTTTCTAAAAGAATACCGACATATCTTCGCTTCTCCTAGACCTTCTTACATTGCAAACAACCTAACAAAGAAAGAAGAAGAGCTCTTGCTAAGCTTTCTAAAAGAATACTGACATATCTTTGCTTGGTCTTACAAGGATCTCAAGGGGGTTGATCCAGAAATCTGTCAACATAACATACCCATGAGAGATGATGTGAAACCAAGTAGACAAAGGCCATACATGTATAATGAAACATTTAAAAGAAGAGATTGAAAAACTAAAGGAAGCCGAATTCATTTACAAAATTGAACACACATATTGGGTGTCTCCAATTGTGGTAGTACCCCAAGAAGAATGGAAAATTACGAGTGTATGTTAATCTCAAAAAAGTGAATGCAGCTACTATTAGAGACAACTTTCCTCTTCCAAAGAAAAAGAGTTGCAGGAAAAGAAGCTTACAGCTTCTTAGATGGTTTTTCGGGATACAATCAACTTTTGGTTGACCCAAAAGATCAGCATAAAACTTCTTTTGCAACAGAATGGGATATTTTTGCCTATCGGATTATGCCGATTGGGTTAACTAATGCTCCAGCCACATTTCAAAGGTTGATGAACCATGCTTTTAAAGAATATCTTAGGAAATTCTTAGAAGTATATATGGATGATCTATGCGTACATTCATCAATCCCGGCTGATCGTTTTGAACATCTCAAAAAGGTATTCAAAAAATGTAGACTTTATAGGATTTGCTTAAATCGTGAAAAGTGCACATTCATGGGTAGACAAGGAAAAATTCTTGGACATATAGTGTCTAAAAATGGCATAGCTACTAATATTGAAAAAATTCATGTCATTGTTGATTTGCCTAGACCAACACCAGTCAAGGGGGCACAAGCCTTCATGGGGCGTTGTGGATATTACCGACGGTTCATCTACATGTACGCTATAATTGCAAAACCCATGTATAGCTTGATTACACACTTTGAGTGAACCGAGGCATGTGAAGAATCCTTCATGAAGCTTAAGCAAGCTCTCACCTCAGCTCCAATATTGAAAGCACTAGATTGGACTAAGATATTTCACATACATGTAGATGCTTCCAATTTCGCTATTGATTGTATACTAGCTCAACCAGGAGACAGAAAAATTGACTTTCCTATTTCTTATGCTAGTCGACAGTTGAACATGGCGGAAAATAATTACACCACCACGAAAAGGGAGGGATTAGGAATGATCTGTGCCGTTAAAAATTATAGACATTACCTATTAGCCAACAAGTTTGTGTTCTTTGTAGACCACCGAGCTTTGTTGTATTTGGTCAACAAGCCATGCAGCACATGAAGAATAGTGAGATGGTTCATCATTCTTCTGGAATTTGATTTCACTGTGGTTGTAAAAAAGGGCACTACACATCAACGAGTAGATCATTTGTCAAGGATTGTACTAGGAGAATCACCTAAAGGGGTAGACGATGACCTACTAGATGCCTATTTGTTCTAAGTAAAAATGATACCTCGATGGGTCAGAAAACATGGTGTCATTGATGACAATAGCTGAAGTGGATTCACAAATACCACTTCCTATTACGATCGGATTAATTGAGAAATTGGCTATGTATCAATTACTAGTTGGTAGTCTATAAAAAGAAATCGAGATGGAATATTGCTCTTATGTAAAAAAAACAGTACCTAAGTCAAGCACATGTTACCATAGTAGGACTTCACTTTGCGGAAGACCAAACTATGCAACAAATCTTGAGACTTGGAGTATTTTGGCCGACTATGAGGAGTGATGTTTGATCTTTTGTAAAGGATTGTCCTCAATGTCCAAAACAAACACCCATACCTCATGTAACATTGTTTCAAATGTCACCTGTTCCTAAGTGGAGTAACTATCTGTTTACTTACTTATCAAACCAAAATATCCCGAGGATATGAGTAAGCGCCGTTAAAGAGCCATTGAAACTAAAGCAAGAGACTATGCTCTTATTGGGAACCAATTTTTTTGGAGAGGTAAAGATCAACATTTGCATCTTTGTGCAAATGAAGACGAGTATATTCTGATTATAGAACAAGCACATGCTGGATTAGCTGGAGGTCACTTTTCTAGTGAGACCACCGCAAGAGCACTCTTGATGGAAGGCATATGGTGGCCAACACTTTTTGCAGATGCCAAAGAATATTTTCGAAGGTGTGATGCTTGTCAACAAGCTAATTTGCCAACACATGTAGATAGCATACCCTTAAGACCAATGATGGGGGCTAGAGCTTTCACAAAATGGGGTATAGATTTTGTAGGGCCAATACAACCACCTGCTTATACAACCCAAGCTCAATATATCATTGTAGCTACGGACTATTTGACCAAGTGGGCCGAGGCTAAAGCAACTCAAAATAATGATGCCAGAACCACTGCTGCATTCTTATATGAGTATGTTTTCACGAGATATGGACTTCCAATAGAAATTGTCAGTGATCGGGAAACTCATTTCCTCAATCAGGTAATTGAGTATTTGCTTAATGAGTTTATGGTCATCCATAACAAATCAGCTCCCTATCACCCACAAGCAAACGGACAAGCTGAGCATACGAACAAAATTCTTTGCTCGGTGCTGACTAAAGTGGTTAGTTCAGGAAGGACAGAATGCAAAATGAATCTCCATGCTGCTCTATGGGATTATCAAGTTTCATTCAAAATAGCTTTAAATGCTACACCCTTTAACCTTGTTTATGGTCTTGATGCCATACTGCCAATAGAATTTCTAGTACCGACATTAAGGTAGCACGGAATCTTGACTGGACTGGACATGAATTGTCAAAAAGAATTGAAGATTTAGAAAAGCTAGATGAGCAAAGGCTTACTGTTGTAGCTCACATCTATGCACAAAAGCAGAAACAAAAACAGTTCTTTGATTCCCACTTAATCACAAAAATCTTAAAAAAAGGGGACTTAGTTTTAGTCTATTCCCTTAAGCAACACATTCCCAAGTTTAAGAAAAAGGGAAACGGACCGTTTATCATTGAAGATGTATCTCCAACTGGAGCAGTAAAATTGTTCACCCTAGATGGTGAACCAATGGCTAATTGGATTAGTGGATGCGGTTTAAAGAAATATAATTTTCGCTAACCAATGAATTTCTAGAAAGAATGCATGCAACCATGCAAAGGAGGATTAAGCAGGTTATTGATGAAGCCCAAGAGGAAGCTCGAATTTGGATACTCAAATGAAAAGCTACTCTCACGAATCAACAGATACCGATTCCCATCAACACTCTGGGAATAGATGACCGACAATGGGAATTACCTAAAGATGCAATTTCAACAGATGATGATTGGTTAGATGGAATGGAAATGTGCATCAAAGTACAACTCAATAATCATAGCACCAATGCTTTGGTCAACACAAGAGCTAGAGTAAATGCAGTCATTTATTCCACGTACAAGAAGGCAACATGTCAAGCACTGACAGCAAGAATAGCGACAATCAAAGGATGCAACAAGAACCCAATCCCAACATAGGGAGTAGTCAACTTGAGTGTGATAGTACATGGATGTTCATGTCCTCATCAGTTTGTATGCTTACCAAATGATCACATGAATGAGATGATGATTCTTGGAATTCCCTGGATGCGGACATACAAAGCGGTACCAAATTGGGATACAAATAAGCTCAAGCTATCGATAACCTAAAGGCGGGCAACTCATTGTTCCAATTGCACCAAGCAAGGAGGAATGGAAAGGAAGCAATCAGCACACCAAACCACGAAGTAATCAATCTTCTCCATCCCCTCGACAAGCAAATGCTACAAGTAGCATCCAAGGAGTCAGGCAAATTTGGATACCAAAAGCACAGCTTAAGGACAAACCGATTCAAATCTGGGTGCCCAAAACTTCACCGACAAAACAAAAGAAGGTTCCAAGGGTAAAAACACAGAGACGAGAATCTCCGAGCAAGGAACTTAACTTCAAATGGATTTGGAAGAAAAAGGAGCACTTATCTTCTCCAGAAACTGTAAAACCAATCAAGCAATGGTGAGTTAACTCTCAAACGACTCCACCACACCATACAGCATCAAGCAACCAAGCTACCAATGGCGAGAAAAAGCTCGACAATCATCAAAAGTGCTACCAATAGCTAAGCAATCAGTGTGCTGAAGCATCCTGATGGTACAATCAAACAGAGAGCACACAAGCTACAAGATTAACTCTTTGGGAGACAACATCAGAAAGCGTCGACATCAGAAACCCTTGAGTTAATTACTCAAGACCTAGCTCTTGCACAACATAGTGGTTTGAATTGTATTGATCTTCAAAGCATGGTAGAGCCAACCACGGCTATGCATAGACATGATTGTTCAACCCATGCATACCATCGTCCCGGAGTATGCCATCTAGGAGGGGTGGAAGGGCAATAAGTAATTAAGGGCAATGTTTGAAGAGGGAGAAAAAGTTCGATGTTAACGTGTGATTTTTTGCAAAATTACCTAATAATGCCCTTATAATTCATCATCAAGGAAAAATTCACTGATTATATCTTCCCGATGAGTGTAAATAGTGTATATACTATCAAAAAATAATTAAAAAATAGTCCTTTTTTGTTATTTTTCATCATTTTTATTGATAATGAGACTTAAAAATAGAGAAATCCAACAAAAAACAATAAAGCTATGTTTTTCAATGGATTTTCTTAATTATTGGATTTTCACTTTACTTTTTTTAGAGCATTTTGTTATTTTCTTTGATCTTTTCAATAAACATGTCAAAAATTGATAATAATAGCAAAGAAGCTCAAATGGAAAAAACGGAAGACACGATGGTGATCAAAGAGACAAGACGGACAAGCACAAAATTTTTCAATGAAATTAGAAGATGGAAACGGGAAGCCTAAATTAGGCGGCCATACCTACTTTTGCAAAATTCTTGCAGAATGAGCTACAGGAATCCGATCAAAGAAATTTTTGATTCTAACATAGATTTCACGGCCTAGTAGGACTAACGAGGGAATCTAGAGAAAATTGGTTCGGGAAGTCCAGGTATAGATATCCAAGGTAGGCTAAAACCACCTCATTTCCACTTGTGGCCTTCGCAGAGAGAGCTTTTCGACCTCTTTCGTGCGTCTTTTCCGGAGTCTACAGTTGTCCGTTTTTAGTTCCGTCTCACACGAGACATGAGGGGTAACTTCTTTACTCATCAATGATCCATTTTGTATAGCCGGTAACCAGTCTAAACCCCTAGAAAAAACGAGCAGTGCATGAAGACTTACGACCAAAAACTGACCATAGTTACCTATCAGCTCGACCAAATCGGATGAGATTTGAACTATAGCAGGCCCTAACAAAATAGAACCTTTCTATATCATCAGTTGACCATTCGGCAGGGGTCAAGGGGGTCCTCGGTAGAAAATTTAGGTTTTTGGCAGATGCCAGAATTTGGATCTGACTCCACAGACAGCTTGCCTAAGAGGTTCATATACAATGTATATAATTGGTTTAGTAAAATCAATCAAGCAAAGCCCTCGAAAAGCAAAAAAGGGCTCGAAGGCTACAAAGCATCAAATTCACCATACGGGGTCAAACTGACTCCAAATGAGCCAGAATTGGATGAGTTGCTTCACGACTATGTTGCGGACAAGTCCAAAGCCTCAAAATAGACTGACCAACTCAACAAGAAGTATAGTCACAAAAATCAGGGATTTCAAAGTCGAGAAAGCACAAAGTGATGCCGGCAAGACCAAACTTGACCAAATTCAATTTAGGACTTGTTTTATGTGTATAGAATGTGTTTAGGTCAAAAGTTTTAAGTTTTGCAAAAAAATTGTGACTGCAGTAAATAGTTGCAATTATTTACTTTTGCACTATTTTTGCTTGGAAATTGTATCAGCACTTCACCTATCATGTGTACACACCTATTACATGCCAAAAATCAAGTCTTAGCCAAAATGAGCACATATAGCTCGGAAAATTGCCAGAAAGCGCAAAGAAGTCTTCCCAAGCCAATTTTTGGGTTATGGACCACAATTCTTGATTCAAATCACCGCATATCTCATACACAGAGTCTATACAATGCCTAGAATCAATTTGTACCAATAAATGTTGATTTTGGTAGAAATGTTATTAATCGCGATTATTTACTTTCTAGCCAAAATGAGGGAATTTTGATATTTTGCCATCATACATCCAAAATACATGATATGTTAAGCCCACTAGCCAAGTTTGAACCAATTTGGAGCTCAAAATCTCAAATTTCCATTATATCTACTGTTTCAGAGACCTAAAGGCAAAATCTGGTACCATTTTACCCTATGCATCCAAATGAGCCCATATTTCACTCAGAGTATGTATTTGGTATATTCTTCAAGCTTGTGATGCCAAGTGTGCAAAATGTTGAAAAAAATACTCAGTTGTAAATAATCGTGATTATATACTTTGGTTGCAGATTTTTGTTTGAGCTTGACTTTTTTGTTCTTTGCATGTTTTTATGCATCTATGCTAGTTCAAAAATTGATTTGAAGCAAATCGGACTAAAATTATCAGCATTTCAGACTAAAGGACACTTCAGAGAAAAATCCGACAAATCTGCTAACTTTGACACTCTATTCACTGAACTAGATCCATGCAAGCAGCAGAGAGGGCCAAGAAGAAGCTCAACCAGAAAGAAAAGTTGCGGGAGCTACCCGCATACCAACGGGATCCAGATCAACAGGATCCAGATTCAGTCAAAGCCGCCAAGGCAGCCTATCTTTCAAAAGAACAGCTCAAAGAGCATCACACCACAGTGTTCACCAGAAAATTCAAGAGTGAGGAGGGACATCAGGTAGAGGTTCAACTCCTACCGAAAGAAGTGTATGATGTCGGCGCGAAGCCTGAGACCAAAGAAGCCAACTGCAGGCTAGGACTCAGAGATTTCTATGAACATGAGTCGTGTAGTGTGGATTTCCAAAAAGCTTACGAGCTTTTATCCGCGATCAAAGAAGATGGAACTGCCCAGATTTCTGACCCTCGGGGGAATAAAGTTGAAGTGGTGATAACCAAGGAAATAGAGGCAGAAGCACTCAGACTGCCCACAAAAGGAATGACAATGAGGGCAAGGGACTAGAAAACGGCGAGTACTTTCACCAAAGAAACCACCACAGCCACCTTTGCAGACCTAATTCACAAACAGATTGAAGAGCCAGCCAGGTTATACCACCAGCATTTCCACTTTCTGGCTAAGAGGCCACTAAGGTATACCACGCCCAATCAGGCGGTTGCCACCACCTTCACGCAATTCCTCAAGTCAACAACTAGGCAACCAGTGGACCATACACAATATGTCTTGACCACTTTGAAAGGCACAAAGAAAGAAGGAAAGATTACTTACATGGGTGCACCAGAGGTGTTGACAAGGATTGCATACCATGCCATTGGCATGGCCAACAACCTACCACTTGCCCCAGACCAAAACACTTGGATAGTGTCAGCTCAACCATCTCCTCGAGCTACAAGATCAGCCAAGAGATCCTACAAATCTGATGAAGAATCGGCTGAAAGCTCGCCGGAAAGGCACAGCAGTGAAAGCTCAGATAATGAAGAAAAGATAGCACAAAGCAAGGAAATAAAGAGAAAATCCATGGCAGCACACCAAGAAGAGATTGTGCAAAAGCAAGCCTGGGTTGAAAGAGAGAAACACGCATACCAATGCAATCGACAAGCACAAGGAAAGGACTCAAAAAAGTGGGTGCCTATTGAGCTAAAAGGGCCTACAACAAAGCATCATACCAAGAAGAAATTTGAAAAACCCGCTAAAGTACTGGAACGGATGTACCAAGAAGCAGAAGCTTTAAAGCTAAAGGAAGCCAAAGAAGCAACAAAGAAGGCAAAAGAGGTGGAAGAACATCAAGAGTATGCAGAGGAGACCACTGCACAAGGAGAAGCACAACACGCCAAGGTGATGTGTCTCTCCGCATCTCTTCTCCTGTCTCTGAACACCAAGATCAACCAAGGTCGAGCCCACCACCATCACCGGCACTTAAAGACACAACGAATGAGCCAATGAAAGAAGCAGAATCTGAACGTGAAAAGGAAGATGAATCTGCACAAGAACCAAAACACAAAGAGGCAGATAAATCTTCACAAGAAGTTGAATCTACACAACGAGCAGCTGTATCTACTCAAGAGTAGCCAATAGAGAAAAATTTGACAAAAAAGGCAGCAAGTCCTGCAACAAAAGAGGACACCACATAGTTTGAGCAGCCAAAGGAGCAAAAGGCGGAGGAACCACCCTCTACCGCAGCACAGCAAGAAAAGGCAGAGGAACCACCCTCTACCTCTACAAAAATAGAACAGCCATAGCTACAAGGGCAACAACAACAACCAGCAGCCATGACGCAGCCAGAGGTAAAAGAATCTGCAGAAACATCAAGGAAAATAACACAAAGTGAAGATTGGCAATCGAATGATGAAATCATCCTGCAAGTGAACGAATATGCTAAGCAAATGGAGGAGATGACAGAAAGACTTCGCTCAGCAGCACTTGGTCGTAGCACCAGGGCCAAAGAGTTAGAGATGGTGATAGACACACTCCAAGGGGAGTTAGACAATAGACTTAATGTCATCACCGATCTTCAAAGGCAAGTGCAGGAGTTGAGAGTAGAAGTTGAACAACATCAGCTCGCTAGAGATAAGCAACAAAAAGAAATGGAGGAGCTGGGTGAGCTACTTACCAAATTGTCAGATGCATGCAAAGACAAGGATGATCAGCTGACGGAAGTTACAAATGAACTTCTCACTACCACCCTATCAGCTCAAAAAATCCAGGTACAGCTAGATGTAGCCAATGCTTCTCTACATTACTCAGAAGAAAGAATCAATGATTAGGCGATATTCTTGCGGCAAATACGAGAAAATCTAGTCGTCACCTCGATCAAAGGTACAGACGAGGTCTACAAGGAACTAGAGAAAAAAAATAAAGACCTCGAGTTGGAGCTGAAGTTAGAGTACTCTCAACGCAGAGCCTAGCCTTGATGCAGGTCCAAAGAGAAGATGAACTACTGAAGGAGATATCTCAACTCAAAAGAGTCAACCAGCTACTGAGAGAGGGAAGTCCGGAAATGCAAGAAGAGGCAAGCACTTCGAAGCAGCCTCAGATAGAAATACCTCAGTATCATTTACTGAAATGGAGACACAGTCCACAATAGAGTTGAGTGGCTAGGAAGATTTTCAGGTACCCATTACAGAAGAAGACACAGTCCACAATAGAGTTGAGTGGCTAGGAAGATTTTCAGGTACCCATTACAGAAGAAGACACAGTGCCCATGGTCCAGCTCTCAAAAGCTGAAGAAGATGCACTAAAAGAAAAAGTTACACAAGAGGTAGATGAGCAGTGAAAGGCAACAATGGATTGGGAGCGGAGAGTACTTCATTCTGCCAATGCCACACAACTCACTCCCAATCAAATAAATGCACAATGGCACCAACAATCACTGCACTACCCTTTGATAAAAGTTGAGTTACTTCAAGTAAAAGAAAGACTTTACACAGACATGCAAGTCGAGGGCGTAGATAAAGACCACCCAAAGTGGAGGTTGAGTTGGCTGAACAAGAACCCAAGGTACTTGATTCTGTTCACGAGAGCACCTGCGGCCCTGCAAAAAGATCTGACTTTCTGTCCTGTACCAAGAGTAAGGACCTGGGTAGCACATGAGGCACTACTCAAGAAGCGGCCAACTTGGATAAACTACCCCAGATTGCCTGCTCCAAAAAAGGAACCAGCGATTGAAGAATACATGGTGAAAATCCTAAAGGGCGCCATGTCATTCTTTAAAATTGTACCGGATTTTTCATGTGCTATGCTATATAAGATCTGCCGAATGCGACTCACATGCATTGAAGTGTTCAATGAGCCAGAGCAAGAAGGCACCCCTTGGGGATGTCATTCCTCGAGGGTAACAAAGATTTGTGCTATGATCTCAGTGGCCAACCTTCCAAAGAAGTCCTCTATGGCTTCTATGCCATATGCATGTTTCTACCTTCACACAATATGTGGGCGTTTGAGGAAGCATTCTACACGAGATTCTCCACCTGGCGAACGAAAATATTTGCGCTAGTGATCAGCAACCTCACATCAAGGTTTGTAGGCTACTCAATAGTGGAGCTGAAAAACAGAGTTACTATGCAATTTTTGCAAGTGCTAGATAAAGAAAGGAAGATCAAATACCAAAAGGCACTAAGTGCGCTTAAAGACCGCCTCACTAGCCGCCGCCAGCCCAAAGACTACTTCAACCCAAAAAGTTGTGTCAAGGGACCACACTGGCGAGGAGGGGGGGAATGTTAGCAGTAAGCTAACACAGATACCATTTTTTGAATTTCTCATTGTAAAACACTTATTATTTTGATAAATGAAAATATTGTAACTCCTATTTTCTTGGATAAACTGTGTAATTAATGAGCCGGGGCTCCAAGCTTCCAGAATGTATCAACTTGTCATTACCCATCTTTGGTAGAACTCCCAAATTATTAGTTTTGACCACCAAAAACCTTGGCTAAGGTATAAAAGCCATTTTTGTAAGTTATTATTAAGTTTTTAGATAATGAAATACACAACGTGAGCTAATGGCGCTCACTCCTCTTCTTCTCACGCTTCCTACTCCCTCCCCAATTGTCACATTGCAGTCGCGTTTGTTGCATTTCTACCGCAGATAAGAGCTCTACGCATTGACGTAAAAACATCACGGTATTTTGTAGCTTTTGGCGTCACCGACCTGCGGCCTAATTTCATCATAACTAGGAATTTACACTTTTAAATCAAAAACTAAGCATAGGCGGGGTATTGGGGTATCATTGCTAAGCATTTAGATGCATTCTGGGTCGGAAATGACTAGGTCAAAAATCCACTGCTGTTAATAATCATGATTTTGGAACTTGACCTAAATTGGGGTTTGAGACCATAAGCATGTGTGCTTAGGTCTTATAAACATGTCCTAGAAGTTTCATTACGTTTGGATGTCATTTGATTCTGTAACGGTTGTGATTTATTTGCCGATGAGAGATTGGCTTTTGGTGATTTCAGTCACTTGAGTGTAGCTTGAGTTAGATGCGAGTTGTTAGTTGTTTTCCGAGGGATTGACAATTTCTTGTAGCCTCTATGCACTAGTCGAGTCAACTTCGTCCCATGGATTGACAATTTAATCGTGCTTCTCGCTAATATTGCAATAAGGTAGGATGGTGAGGTTAGACATGCATCCCACAATATATTTTGTTGAATAATGATGGCTATAAAGCCACTGATAAGTCCGTTACCCCTACGAAGGATGAGTCTGTACTCCGTCATGTCTTGATGTTTCTACATAAGGTAGGATATTGTTTTCTTATCCTAGGGAGCTGCACAATTGTATAGGCACCCCAAAATCTAGGTGATATATTCACCCCGAATTATGAATAAGGAATGGGTGTCATTTTTTACCCTTAGGTGGTCTTGAGACCAGTACTCTTCTCGAGACAAGAAGAATACTGGTCATGGATATGATGGTTAATGTTTTTAGTTGGCCGTACCCTGTCTTAAGTTTAAAGATGCTTGTTTGCTAAAAAATGTTTTTATATTCTAATTTCAATACTTTTTTTAATGAATCATTGTGATGGAAAGTTGAAGTGAACTATTATTTTAAATGTTGAAAGAAGGTGGTAGTAATTAAGTAACAAAGAAGCATGTGGGAGTGTGGGGTG
Organism: Adiantum capillus-veneris; assembly: GCF_014529385.1. Classification (NCBI taxonomy): domain Eukaryota; kingdom Viridiplantae; phylum Streptophyta; class Polypodiopsida; order Polypodiales; family Pteridaceae; genus Adiantum; species Adiantum capillus-veneris. Next base: position 30,836,388 of record NC_140935.1, read on the forward strand.
GTAAGTGGGGATTGACTAAGGTTGTCGATCATGGACGGGTGGACCTGATTAGTCAGGTAACTATCTATTCCCGTGCACTAATGTTAAAAGACTTCTTTAGAGGAAGAGAAGTCCACCAACGGTTATGCCCTCACTCACATAGAGGGGAAAAAGCATTGGACGAGGATACCTTAGCCCATTTGCAGAGGTTATAGGGCCAAAAAAGTTTAGATCTTTTATATTTTGCCCCATTTTTGTTTGCAAGATAAGATTAGGTCTTTTTCTAGAGCTAAAGTCGTAGGTCATTGCCAATGGTAAAGGTCTATTCCCTGGATTTTGCTTGCTTAGAATTTTTATTAGGCCTAGGAACCTGTCAAGGACTCCTTCTCGACCTCGGTGTCCGTGGGTTGGGGATCTCTCAGTTTCCTTCTACATTGATATCTGTTTGTCAACAACCGGAGAAGCTGTTAGATATGAGCAGGCGCTCCATCCTATCTTATCTTTTTCATGTATTTATGGAAAGCAAGTCTTCAATTTAGGGCATATTGCATAGAAGGTTCCAAAGTTTGGAATATGCTACTAGCATACAAACTTTGGGAATAAGGTTATTAGCATACACATCTATGAGCTAGATTCATCGACATGGATGGCTACGAGCCACCTTCAAGCACAAGGATGACAAATGAGGACTAAATATGTGTCTCAAATGAGAATTTCCTTATGAATTTCAAGATCACAAGCCATGGAGGGGCAACAAGGTTAGCCAATCTCAAGTTTTTTTTTTTTGGTTCAACCTTTAGATTGGACATGATTTTCTTATTGTGCATCGAAAATACTTTGATAGTTTTAATAAGAAACAAGGCTTCTATTCCATGCCAAAGTACTATCCATTGACTTAGGATCAAGGATAATGGCATACGGGTTTGGAAAATTGGTAACAACAAGAAATGAAGTGTGTTGTATCCTTGCCATCACACGTATGGCACGGTGCAACTATTGAGATTGTTGTGAAAAACAAGGGCTTATCACTCTATTTTATTGATATGCATGCATGGAAATAAAGTATTGTGGACTCATTCCACTAAAGTATGGCTTACGCTTCTGCTTTAACATCACCTATTCTGTTCAAAAAGAGTTGCGGCTAGTATATTTGCTTATGATCATTGTATATGACTACAGCAGCGGGCAATTCTTGTGCACAAGGTGCTAACAATATAGATGATTATTTCTATGGATAGTAAGTAGGCATGGCCTTGCTATCATGCAAATAATTCATGGCATGACCTGAATAGACTAAGAGAGCCTCAAAGTAGGTGATCTCCTGTTTGAACACGCAAGAAAATGACTACCTTGTTTGGGGTGTTGACAATTTTCCTCTTTTGTTCATGGAGAGATATGATTTCTTCAAGATTCATTTGTGAATAAGATTCCAACTTTACGATGATCAATGCTTAGTTGCAACACTGATTGTGTCTCTAGGAGTGATGATTTTAGGGGTATGACCTAGCTAATATACAATCACTCCATAGGTGCTGAGGGTCACAGTTTGATCTCACCACAATTTACTTTCAAGGAAAGAAGTTCGCAATCTGAGAAGGGGTAGTGAAACAGTTCAACTTGCCAAGTTGATTCCAATCACTATTAGACATGGTAGACTAAGTAAGTCATCGTTGGGTGCTAGTTTGAGCAGTTCTCCTATAGAGTCTAACCAAGGGGTTTGACATTCCAGCTTTTAACCAAAGGGTTTGGATTGCAAAGACAATACCCAGGGTTACTAGTGCAATACTAATTAATTTTCAAAAATCTTTCAATTAGTGTTACTAGGCCTTTTTACGTGGGAGATTTGGTCATGTGCATTTGACTACAGGTAAGTGAACACTATGTTCAACCTTCAGGTATGCATCTAATTTGGTTTACTTTCATTTTTAAATATTCTTTGATTGATTTTTCAAATAAGGTGTATAAGCTTCAATGCTTTCATCCACTTTCTTCTTCAAAGACATCACAAGGTCATGTAGAAGCAAAGAATATTTCTTAATAGTATCCTAGATACATTTTTTCACTATGCAATTATGCACTTACATGATAGGGTTTTGTTTGGCATATGTTATTGCAAGAGGAGCAACATGGTCTAGGAACTCATGGAGTTTGGTTTGGCCAGTGTGGAACAAAGTTTATGAGGGTCCCTCTCACTCATGTCACTAAGTGTTTACAGTTACCTCCACATACAGGTACGTCTCGTACTTGATGGATGTCATTTTTTAAGACATCTTTATATGAGACATATTCCACATGTGGAGAATATGAATCTTTGGGACTGACTTTGGTGCCAATTATTTCAATTATGTGTTTCAACAAAGTCCCTGATCGGATCCTTTTGTAGAACACTTTGTGCACGTTGTATCAAGAACATGTTCAATGGCCAAATTTTTTGGATACAAGTTGTTCAATGGATGGTTGTTTACACATGTAGCAAACCTATGTTCTGTTCATCAACATGTTTCATTTGGTTCCTAGGTGTGATCAATTTTTCATTCTGTTATGGGCCAAATATATTAGCACGGCTTTCACATGAAAATAAAAAATGTTGGTTTTTTCCATGTGGGTTGTGAGAATAACATTAGCTATAAGCATTGGCAAGTACGGTTATGGATATGCATGTTCGGATCTGATTTTTGCTAGATGCATACACACTATGTGTTATGGGACCTAGGTTTAGCAACAATTGATTTGGAGCAGCATGCACATTCATGAAATTAGTAGCTTCTAAACCATTTTGCACTATATGTGCAATATCTCTATTAGGTTCATTGTAGCTCTGCCAATCACCAATAGAGGTCATGGCTTGGTTTGAGTGCTTGTAGATTAGCTCACTAAAGTCAACCAAGATGATTGCTCCTAGCATTGTTGATTAATCAATAGTGTTGCAAGGAAATGTGATCCTTGTTTACCAGTCATTTTGGAGGACTGTCTGTAAATGGTGGGGATACACATACCAATACTTCTGATCATCCAGAGAGGATAAGCAGATTACAAGTGTTAATCTTGTGCTAAAGGATATGCTAAGCGCATACATTAGCACCAAGAAATCCAATTGACAAAGGTTATCTTTCTAGGGAATTTGCTTACCATGAGACAAAGCATGTTGTGACTAAGTATAACCTCTTCATGTTTAAATCACGTTCTCAACTTTGAACATTGGTTATGGTGGGATTGTTTAATGACAAAGAATGATATTAAGTGAAGGACTTGTACTTTGCTGATCAATTACGTCATCTAATTACTTTCATGGGAAAGTGAAAAGAGGTACTCTTTTAGATACATCTTACTTGCGATAAATTGTTTAGCATACTCAAGTGAGTTCTCAATGGAGTCTATACGCTATGTTGGTGGATATAAGCTAGTTACCCAAGACAATTGCAAAGGGACAGCAATGTGAAAAATTAAGATTCTCTTCTTGATTTATTGAACCTCATATTGAGTTGTGTTCTAGTCAAATGGATAGTTGGATCCATAAAGGATGCTATTGCAAAAACATTAGTGTTATTATGAAGATACCACCACTTTTGTTTTCAAGGTAAACAATGCGTTAGAGCTTGACCTCATGTCAAAGAGTTTATATCAAAAAGGAAAATGGCCAATCAATATAAATGATGGATGGATGATTTATGCAACAAATAACTCATTAAGGGAGCTATGTGGAGATTATCCAAACATAAGGGTGATTGTAGGGGATGTGAAAGATGATCAAATTTCTTTGTACATGAGAAACCTAAATATCCTCTTATTCTTGGGCAACTAATCATGGAAACAAAGGTGATGGACGATGGATTAGTTTCTGCTAGGATAAGGAGTAGGAATGGAAAGTGTGCAATTCAGCTCCTTACTATTTGTGTGGAACATGAAAGAAACCTTGGCATGCTTAGAGAGCAACCCTTGCCAAAGACAAATAAATATTTTGAGGATTACAGAGATATGAGGGGTTTTGGTCGTGTACCATTGTAGAGCTGAATTGCAATAGTACAAGAAGAGGAAGTTCTTGCATGATGTATATACAAAGGAGGTGTTTTCAGTACAAGTTTTGTAAGATTATTAAACTATGGATCTATCATTTTTACAAAGTGTGAGGACTTGAAACAAGGTGAAAGACATCACATAAATAGTGTATATAAGGGTTTGAGGAACAACAATTTGTTAGAAGAGGATGAATGCTTTTATGAGTTTTCATTTGCAGATGCCATGCAAGACTTAAAGTTAGTGTTAGTGGATTGCAATTTGTGCATGGGAAATTAGGTTGTGAAATGGTATGCTCTATAGAAATGTACAAAGTCAACAAATATATGTTCAAAAAGTATAGCCATGCTCGTTGCTATTGCACCCTACCCTTGCCATCACTAAACTTCGTCCAATATTTAGCTTCCTCCCTCCCCACCTGCGCACTGCCTATGTGTTGTGTGCTCTACATCCCCTCTGTCCCCTTCTCTGTGCAGCCTCGCCTTCAGCACACCCCCTACCCATGCATAGCTCTCCCTTGCCCTACCTACCCCTTGCATTGCACCCCCATGCCATGCTCGTTCTCTCCCCCTTGCATGTTACCTTTTCCCATGTGCTACCCCTATCCACCCCCCACACTCTTCTACTCCCACCCCCCTATTCTCCCATCCCTGGCTTGGATTTCACTTCTCCTCTCCTTGCTAGTCCCATCTTAGACTTGTTTCTTGCTTGATGCTTCAGCAGGAGTTCGCCCCCTTTTGCCTTCCCCCGTAGTAGCTGACATGGATATGCTTTGCCATAGAGGGACTCAAATGAAGTCCCCTTGCTGCTTGACCCCATCAAGCCCACCATACAACTTACTTTGTCACCATAAAATAAAGTGAGCCTTATAGCATAGGTGGAGCACCTTCATGCCACCTCTATTATCTGTAAGATTATTGGCAGTTGTTCCAATAGAGGTGAGGTGGGTGAGGTGGGAAAGATCATCGAGATACAGCTTCTTGAGTGAGGATACTACTAGATAGAGTTTGAGACTCTTGAGATGGAGGCCAAGGTCATTGCAATGAGCCTTCTATCCATTCGGGTGGTCATGGCTCACTTTTGATATTGGCACCATGGGTTCGGTCGTGCTTCAGATGCTCTTGCGGAGGAAGAAAACCTTCCCATTTGGGTGCGCTTCCCTAGCCTGAGTAGAGAGTACCTCTTGCTTCTTTCTAGGATTGGCTTTAAGATTAGGATAGTCTTGCAGACTCCACTCACGATAGCCTCAGTCTCATTGTAAAGGCTATAGGTATACCTAGAGTACGTGTTCTAGTTTAAGACACCCACACTCTCTCGAAGGTAAAGTATTTGAGACTCCCAAACATGTATCTTATCTTTTCATTCGGATAGTCTCCCCATGTTTTAATGTAGTCCTATATAGTAGAGGATGTGTGTAGCTCTTTGGGCAGTATAATTAACTAATGGAAAAGAAAGGTACAAAAGCATTGAGGATTTTGAAATTTCTCAAGGTGTTGACATACAAGTGGAGACCAAGTATAGTTATGTGGTAAAGAAACAAAAACTAGTGGCATTACATTTACCAAAAAAATTTACAAGGACAAAATAGAGAAAGCTACTTTGTAGCCCAATCTTTGTGACCCAAGCAACATTGTCCATAAGTTTACACATGATTCATTGAAGGATTTAAATATGCAAGGTCAGTTTGATAGAGGTTGAAAGGATATGTTTTCAAGAAATGCTTGCCAAACAAGGCTTTTGCATTTGAGCCGCATGAGGTAGGGTGTGTTGATCCATCCATTGTTTCTCTTATGGTAATCTTCACTATCCCTCATGAAAGAGTGTGTGTGCATGGATGCATTTTTGCACGGTGCAATGTAGGAGACGAAAGAGGAGGAGAGTGTGCCTCATGTGGGTGATGTATGCCATCATGCCTCAAGAATGAGGAGCTCCTTATTAGTAAATTTATGTACAACTAATAAGAGGGTAGTGGCCAATGAGCAACCGGACACCTAACACCGGGCCTTGGGTAAAGGCACTTTGCCTTTATACCCAACACCCTCCCACTAAAATTCAGATGTGTAGATAAGTGAGATACTAGCTAAGCTACTAGTATGTACAAGAAAAAAAGTGAGAGACTTTCTCAACCTATTCCCACCAACTCACTCAATCAATCTACATGCAGCTAGGTGAGCATGCATATCCATGTTGTAATGATTATTGCCTATGAACTTTGAGAGTAACGGAATTAGGAAATTAGGTGAAGCACTTTTGAGAGATTCTTTGTGAGCATAGCGGTTGAACTTAATTGACGGTAGCAACATAAATACGGTACTTAGTTAACTTAGCATGAACAATACTTTTGCAAGAGAGAGAGAGTTTAGAGAACATGACAATAGTTGAGGACCGGATTCATATGGAGCCGGTCCCCCCTCCAATAGACATTTGTATTATAGTTTCTCCCATCAAGAGAGACTTGGTACAATACAATCTTTGTGTTCCTTGTAACCTAGGTGATGCAATGAAGATGGAAATCTTCATGCATCACAATCATAACATAAACTTGAAGAAAGAATTAACTATCCCAAGCCTCAGTCCCAAGGCCTCAAACACCTTCGAAGGTGGAGAGAGCTAGTGGGGAATAAGGATAGGGAAGAGGAAGAAGAAACATTCCATAGGAGAAAGAAATAGTTCCTCACTTATCATCACTCTTCTTGCTAGCATACATAATAGCATAGTAATGAAGATGGAGAAGATGGCAAGCTTAAGGATTGAAGCATGACTCTTGGTTGGATTTGCATTCCATAGCCAAGAGTGTTGGTGTAGGCTTTCACTCTGACAAGCTTGGAGAAGGAGGTGGTGTTCCTCAAATTTCACCAAGTGAGAATGGCTTTGCAAATGAGTGTGTGTGTGTGTGTGTGTGTGTGTGTGTGTGTGTGTGTGTGTGTGTGTGTGTGTGTATGTGTGTGTGGAGTATATCCCCTAGCCCCCCCCCCCCCCCCCCCCTCCTTGCTTTGGGCGAGTGGTGACCTTTTTGCATGTTGCAAGCTCATTGGACCCCTCTCCCCCTAGCCAATCACATGCAGCATACAGTCAAGTACATGGGTAGTCTTTTGACAAGTGTCCTCCTTACCCCTTAGAGAGAGACAGAGAGAGAGAGAGATTGAAAATATCTAGATATTTGCCAAATGGAAGTAGAAGGTCATTGGGCCCCTCTTTAGCCCAACCAATAGCATTCAAGCACACCATGTGGTTAAGCTTAGTGAGAGTCTGACATGTGTTCCATGTGCTCTTTTAGAATTCCCCTAACTTTGAGATTTTTATGCATTGGAAGTTTCTCAAGCAACTTCCTCATTAAGTGTGTAGGTTTTGTTTTTTACTCAAGCATCTTACCCCCCATGCATAGGAAGCTTCCTAAGCAACATCCTCATTAAATGTGACAAGTACCTCAAGTACCTTAGTCATCAAGCATGACAAGCACCCTAGGTGGAGTTCCCACCTCAAGCACAACCTTAGCTTGCTTAAGTTTAGGTCGGGTTCCCAGCTCAAGCACAACCCTCGCTTACCTAAGTTTAGGTCAGGTTCCCACCTCAAGCACATCCCTAGCTTGCTTAAGGTTTCCACCTCAAGCATAGCCCTAGCTTGCTTAAGTTTAGGTCGAGTTCCCACCTCAAGCTCTGCCCTAGTTTGCTTAAGGTCAAAGGACTTTTAACACTAACCATTGGAGGTCTTTAATGAAGCTAACCCTAAGGTATTTTAAGCTTCATTAGTTAACCTTGCTCTTTGACAGACCATCTCTCATTTGAGCCCCTTTACCATTGGCCTCATGTTGAAATAGATCTGTAAGCACATGTCTATATTCTAACCCTTGTTCCCGTTATTATCCCATATTAAATGATCAATTTAATATGAGAAAATCATTTGGTCTGGTTAGATATTAGATATTTAATGACATCATTCCAAGATGGATGACTAATCCATTAGGTGCTTGAGAGACATAGCTGCTGCAAGCATGTCTGCTCTTCAGTCCATTTTATCCTCCCAAGTAGAGTGACAAATTCTACATGGTGTTTGAGAGATGTCGTCATCCCAAACATGATTCTTAGTATGCATACTACTTAAATTTGTGCACAATAAAGAGAGAATTAGTCTTATAAGACAAAAACATTGATCATTTAAAAGAAACGTGTATATTTGGTTACTCTAATGTAGCATTGTAAACGTTGACAAGGTTCATACTATCCTTAAGATGGATTCCTTGCATCCATCTTCAAAAGGATAATTTTTGAACTTAATAAGATACCGTCAGATAATCTTACCATGTCGTGGTACCTTGTCTTCATGCCTAAAGATAGCTTTGGGTTGTAGTACCTCTTCTTGATCTTCAATTTTGGGAGGGTCTTCAATCATTGGTTCATTTGGAGGCTCTCCTTTGTAGGGCTTGAGTAGGCTCACATGAAAGGCATTGTGTATGAGCCAATGGTTAGGTAACTTGAGTTGATAAGCCACCTCATTGATTGGCTTCAAAACTTGAAAAGGACCATAGTATATTTTTGCTAGTTTAGCATGATACTATTGATGGCCCGTAGGATTTTTGCCCGTCCTTTGCCTCAATCGAGACTTAGGAAACTTAAGTAAGACCCAATCATTTTCTTTGAACGTTAAGACCCTTCTCTGCTTGTCACCAGCAGCTTTTTTCCTTAGTTGGAGATGGATATAGCCTCATTAATCTTTTGAAAAGATGTTTGCAGGTCACGGCTATACTCATTGGCAGTGAAGATCTTACCATGTACTTTAAGTAGCAAGGGACTTTTAGGTCTTCCCTCTATGATTTCAAAAGGTGCTTCTCCCGTAGAAGTATGAATAGTATTATTATACGCATACTCTACAAGAGGTAAGTACTTTTCCCATTGTGAGCATTGATCTACTTCTGTAACATAGGTCTTTAGTAGATCAAGAATCGTAAAACTGGCTATCTCACTTTGGCCATCCGTTTGTGGGTGAGAGGCCGAAGAGAAATTCAATCTTGTACCTAGATTTTCGAAGAGACCTTTCCATAAATTACTGGTCATTCTAGGATCTCTATCTGACACGATGGATGTTGGAAATCCATTGTGTTTGAAAATTTGTGATATGAAGAGAGTTGCCATTTGGTGTGCCTTAATAGTCTTCTTGACAGGGATAAAGTGTGCTTGCTTGCTAAACCTGTCGACTATTGTCCATATTCTCGTATTCCCATTGATAGATTTTGTTAATCCAAAGATAAAATCCATGGATATACTCTCCCATGGTAAATTAGGGATTGGCAATGGCTGGAGTAATCCAGGTTGCTTCCCTCTATCATACTTGGCCTTTTGGAATACTACACATTTTGAAACATACTCTTGTATGTGCACTTTCATGGTAGGCCAATAAAAGTACTTCTCTACTCCTCAAAGAGTAGGTTGAATGCCTTTATGCCCTGCATAGGGAGGAGCATGGGATTCATACATTAATTTCTCACGAAGGGAGTGGGTAACACATAGACTATTTCCATGGAGAAGATAACCATCTTGCAAGGTGAATGGTTCCTCTTTCTTCTCCGAAGCAAGGGCTGACATTATGTCTTTAAATTGAGGGTCAGTAGCATACTCATCTATCATAGAAGATAGATCATTGTCAGTTGCTATTGACACAGCATTAACTTTTGGTCGTCGTAAAAGTGCATCATCCACTTGATTGTGCTTACCAGCAATGTGAGCAATGTGGAAATTAAATTGTGAAAGAAAATTTGCCCACCTCATTTGTTTGTCGGAAAGCTTTGTTTGCATCATGAAGTACTTGAGACTTTGATGGTCTGTTTGTAAGATGAATGGAGTCCCCAATAGATAGTGCTTCCATGTGTCTAGGGCATGTAGAACAGCTAATAGCTCTTTCTCATAAATGCCTAAGACCCATTCATCCGTGTTGAGCCTTCGGCTCTCATATGCTATGGCATGCCCTTCTTGAAGCAAGACTCCTCCAAGGCAATCGCCACAAGCATCACATTGGACCTCAAATGGCTTTGAGAGATCCGGAAGCATAAGGACTAGTTGGGAGATAAGCTTCTCTTTGAGCTTGTCAAAAGCACTTTGCTCCTTAGCAGTCCATGAATACTTAACATTTTTCTTTGTTAAGTCATGTAATGGTCCTGCTATTTGAGAGAATTTTGCTATGGAGCGTCTATAGTATGCCACATACCAATAAAGCTTCTTAGCTCATGTAGATTCCTTGGATTAGTCCATGCTTTTATTACCTCCAACTTTGATCGATCCATACGGATACCATCTCGAGAGATAATATGACCTAAGTATTGAATCTCCTGAAGGAAAAATTTGCTTTTTTTTAATTGAGAAAAAACTTATTCTCCCTTAATGCTTGAAAAATCACTTGGAGATGTTGCTTGTGTTCCTCCAAGGAATTGGAGTAGATGATGATATCATCAAAGAACACTCCAGCGAATTTGCGGTAGGGTTTAAAAAAAAATTCTCCATTAATCGATTGAATGTAGCTGGTGCATTAGTCAAGCCAAAAGGCATGACTAGATATTCATAAAGGCCAAACATTGTACGAAACGCGGTCTTTAGGATATCTTCATTCACTATCCTTATTTGATGGTAGCCACTTTTAAGGTCAATTCCACTGAAGTAGGTAGAACCTTGTAGCTTATCAAATAGATCTTCTACCCGAGGTACGGGAAATCTGTTTTTGATAGTGGTATGGTTTAGTGCGCGATAGTCCACACACATGCGGTATGTACCATCTTTCTTTTGCACTAAAAGGACTGGAGAGCAAAAGAGAGAGGAGCTAGGCCTCACCATTCCTTTGTCTACCAATTCTTGTACTTGCCTCATGATCTCCTCTTGTTGAGCTTGTGAAACGCGATAGGAAGGTTTATTAGGCGGTGAGCTTCCTGATAGGAGCTCAATTTGATGGTCATCATCCCCTCGTTTTGGAGGTAAGTCCATAGGGATATCATCAATGAACACATCTTGGAATCCTTTTAGAAAGTTAGACAAGTCTAAATCTTCTTGATTCCTACCATTCACCTTTGATGAAACATTAGGATCTTTTAGGGATTCTTTGAAAAAATCATGTACACAAAAACTGAGCTTTTCATTGATTTATCAAGGGCAAGAGGATTTACACTTGGCCATTACACAATCATAAAAGCCATGACCAATCACATCAAAATTGATGGTTTCATAGGCATAAAATGTCTCCACAATCTACAAGCATAAACAACACAATCTACAAACCTAAATAGCATCATTAACCAAGTGAGCCAATCTCGTTAGTTGTCCTAGTTTGGCATGCAAAGTTCACAGAAGATCTTTTACGCTTCTATCCTCTAAGCAATAGACTCCGATCCTAGGATTATCCGTACTAAGCCGTTTCAAAGGCTTCAAATCTACTTGATCGTATCCCTTAAATTCTAAGGTTGGTGGTCCCTGTTTTGCTGACATATATGGGATTATGGTGTTTACTTCTAACCCCCATTTGTCTATCACATTAGGGTTTTTGACTTGTACATACTGAGTTCCATTTCTGTCCATGTACATTTTTTCTTGTTTATTTTCCCTAATCTCTTCTTCGAACTCAATACCATGGTCACCAATGAAAATAGCAGACTCCTTGTTAGGGTCCAAGTAAACCTGGGCTCCATGGCGGTTAGTCTTATAAAAAGAGAGTATATGCTTATAGCGCATTGTCGTTCCAGTTTCCGAGTGAGTCGAGTAAAAAGACATTTCAGATGTTGAACCTGAAAAAGTGTCTGAGACTTCTTCAAGGATTGTGTGCAAAGAATTGCCTTGATTCACGCCGTCTTCGATGGATACTCTACTGGAGGTTTCTCCGAATATGCCTTGATTTCCTAGTACACGATCATATCTAAGGTTCATAAAGACTGGTGAAGCTTTGGATAGAGTACTTACCTTTGGATTGACTTGCCATCAATTTCCACTTGATTTGACTGCAACCTCTATTGAATTGCAGATTCCTCGTCTGCAACCTGATTCTTATACAAATTTGATCAAGTTAGCTATTCTTCTATAAAGATAATAGAGTTTTTGCTAGCTGTCGTGATTGGTCTATGTGTATCACTTCAAATCGAGCTGTGGGAGTCAGCAATTGACTTTCATATTCAACTTTAGCAATAAATCAAAGGATTGATCTGCAACTTGGAAACTGAGTGAACATGTACCAATTTGGATCCGATTGAACTCAAAATTACGCAGTGGTTTTGTATTATTCTGGCCTACCACTTTACAATTTCAAAAGTCAAAACTGATGTCCCTGGGTAGCAGTAGTAAATAATTGCGATTATTTACTTTTGCTAGTTTTTTGCACTTTTTGGCTTGGTTTGGCAAGTATACAACATGTTAAAGTCCTTAGACAAGTTTCAACAAGTTTGGACAAAATCTGATCAAGTTTATCAACTGTTTTGTGTCTACAAACTCTGATTTCAAGAATCTGGCTTAAGTCTCACTTTTGTGATCCAAATTCCACCAAAATTGATTTGTGGGGTCTACTTGATATGCTTGACCTTGTGGTATACTCAAATTTGCAAAATTTTCAAATTTTGAAGCAGATGTAAATAATCGCGATTATTTACTCCAGCTAAATTTTTGTAACTTTTTGTCCCAACTTTGACACAAATCTGTTAAGCACCTCAAGTTAAGGTACCTAGCCAAGTTTCATCAAGTTTGGACAATTTTTGGTCAAATGGTCATCAATTTTCTGTCCGCGGACTAACTTTGCAAATTTGGTCACAATTTTCAATCTAGTGATCCAAATCTTCCCAAATTTGGTTTGTGGGCTTATTACAACATGGTAAAACTAGTGGTATGCTGACCTGGTCAAAAAAGTTGAAAAATGGGACAGATGTAAATAATCACGATTATTTACAATTGGTAACTTTTTGCATCTTTTTGGTCAACTGAGCATGTACACATGTTTATCACATCTATATAAGCCTATGAATCAAATTTCAACAAGTTTGGACAAATTTTTTCCCAATTTACACTGAAGATTCAGAAAGTCAGTACAAACTTTAGTTTTTACCCAGTTTTTTGCCAGTTTGGTGATCCAAATCTGTTGTGCCCTTACAAAAGTTGTTTGTACGCATGCAATGAGTCAATGGTATGACTCTTGGTCAAATCTGAGCTAAAAGTTAATAATTGTGATTATTAACTTTAGGCTTGAAATGAACCAATTTAAAATTTTTTAATGGACAGTCTTTTTGTGAGCTATTTTAAGCCTATGAATCAAGTCAAAACTTAATTTGACCTAAAATGTCAAGAAAAAGTAAATAATCTGAGTTTTGGCCAACTCTTAAAAATTTTACCTCGAAGTGTCCTTGAGCTTACCAATTGGTTCAGACAACTTTTAAGCTTACTCTCCAGTCGGATTGAGTGGTTTTGAGTCTTTTTGTGCTATTTCTAGCCGTAGACCTAAAATTTTGCAACTTCCAATAAAAATTCATAATGATTCTTTGAGAGAGAGAAATTTTTTGAAATCCACCTTGGATCCTACTTACCCTACTCCTAGATTCTCATGCAATGGGGTTGTGGAAAGTGTCCACAAACACTTGTTTTCTTGTCTTTATGGTTTTCTGAGCATTGACGTTAAGACTTGACTCGTCTATCAGTCATCCTCAAAATTCTAATCTATTTCTACAATCCTACAATCCTAAAGGCACTCAGCAAGTACAATTACTTCCAAGCTACCTCTACACAACAAAAGACGACAATCTTAGGCTATACGGTTTCTAAAAGAAAGTCTAGGCGATCCTAGAGGAAGTTAAAGGATAACTTCACAAGACGCTCATGTTTTTCCCTAGTTTAGGTCTCTTCGATCCCCGACAGCGGCTCCAAATGTGGGACGCGTGTCTGACCTTAACATCCTATCTTATTGCAGTATTAGCGAGAACCACGATTAAATTGTCAATCCATGGGACGAAGCTGACTCCACTAGTACATAGAGGCTACAAGAGGTTGTCAATCTCTCGGAAACAACTAGCAACTCACATCTAACTCAAGCTACACTCAAGTGACTGAAATCACCATAATCCAATTGCTCATTGGCAAACAAATCACATCCGTTTACAGCATCAAATGACATCCAAACATAACGAAACTTCTAGGACATGTTTATAAGACCTAAGCACACATGCTTATGGTCTCAAACCCCACTTTAGATCAAGTTCCATAATCGTGACTATTAACATCAGTGGATTTTTGACCTAGTCGTTTTCGATCCAGAATGCATCTAAATGCTTAGCAATGATGCCCCCGCCTATGCTTAGTTTTTTATTTGAAAGTATAAATTCCTAGCTATAATGAAATTAGGCCGCGGGTCGGCAATGCCAAAAGCTACAAAATACCGTGATGTGTTTACGTCAATGTGTAGAGCTCTTACCTACGGTAGCAATGCAACAAACACGATTGCAATGTGACAATTGGGGAGGGAGTAGGAAGCGCGAGAAGCAGAGGAGTGAGCGCCGTTAGCTCACGCTATGTATTTCATTATCCAAAAACTTAATGATAACTTACAAAAAATTGGCTTTTATATCTTAGCCAAGGTTTTTGGTGGTCAAAACTAATAATATGGGAGTTCTACCAAAGATGGGTAATGACAGGTTGCTACAATCTGGAAGCTTGTAGTCCCGGCTCATTAACTACAGAGTTTATCCGAGAAAATAAGACTTACAATATTCTCGATTTATCAAGATAATAAGTGTTTTACCATGAGAACTCCGAAAAATGGTATCCGTGTTAGCTTACTGCTAACATATACCAAGGAGTTGGAGGTGTCTTTAAGCAGTTCAAAATTGTAAACTATAGCTTGCTTACCAACTTGCATAAATTGTCGCCCTTGGTACTGGAATTCATAGCACCCTATAGTATGGTTGGTGACGTTAGATTTAACTCTTAACTGTGAATGCCAGTGTGCTTTTAAAGGTACTTCACGTATTTCTTTTGCTTGCACTCCTGAGAAGCTGTATTTGCTTTGGAGCAACCCTGCATCCAATGCATACATATAGATATGGAGCCATGATCTTGAAATCCTTGCTTTTTTTTTGTCTCCTTGATAGCTGGAAAAGGACATATCAAAAAGATATTGGGCAACAAAATCTATGGAGCCTTGCTCCTTTGTTAGAACATGACTAATATATCGTGGTGTAGCTTATGGTGTTGTCATACTACACACAATTAAAAGAAAAATAATCCCGTCAATTGTCAACTTTTTCAAGAAAGATATTGTACTAGAAGCATAAAAACATCTACATTAAATGCATCAACAAATCGTATCTAAGGTGTCAAATATTGTTAGCATGCACCTATTGCTAACTATTCCTGAAAACCCAACACATCTTGCTTGCTGTCAACGGGTTGATCATGACTATTTTTTACTACCTCGGTTGCAGTAAACTTACTTGGGAGCCATGCACTAGCAAATCCAAAATTCTTGACCTGACTAGTCACAAACCTTGCCTGTACTCGCCTTTGCATATCAAAGGGCAAAATAAGGCCTGAGTTTATAACCCAACCATATGATGTTGGCTACACAAGCTTTCCACATGACCACCCTTGTACGAAGCCTTTCTCCCTTACAATACAAGTCACATGTTAGGAAATAAGGCGTAGCTAAATAGATAATTGAGTAGATTAATTAATGGAGAGAGACAGATTTACATACACGAGATTATAGAGTAGAGAGAGAGAGAGAGAGAGTACACACGATATACGTGGTTCACCCAATGTGGGCTACGTCCACGGGAAAGCAGCCACTCAATGGCTTTAGTACTTCAAAACAAGAAGTAATTTACAAAGGGATTATACCCTTAATGGAGCTCCCGCCTTGCTTCACTCTCACCACCTCACACTCACCTTGTTGCATCAACTTCACACTATAAAATGTGTGTAGAAATGGCCTCCTTTTATAGGCCAAAAGGGCTGCCCTCTCTTATGAGAGACAGCCATGTGTAGCCGCCCTTGTGCGAATAAGTCCAAATCGGACCCTCCAATCCGCCCATGTGTGGCCGCCCTTGAGAAGGCAAGTCCGCTTTTGAATTCGGCCACCGGCCATTGAATTCGGCCACCGGCCACCGGCCATTGACTTCCGACCACCGGCCACCGGTCATTGACTTCCGACCACCGGCCACCGGCCAACCGACCGGTTGTTTTCTGACCACTTTCCGACCGCCGTCCGGCCATAATATTCCCGCGAAAAGGAATATTCCGGCGAAAAAAAGTCTCGGGGGCCTCCGCCCCCGAGGCCTTTAAAGTTGCCCTTGATTCTTGTCCGTGAAAATTTTGGTTTCCGGTGAGTGATTTTCCTTCACACACGATGGCTTCTCCTCATAATAGGGGCCTTACAAATGTGCGCTTTTACCACAGAAAATTACAAAGGGTAAATCAGGCTCCATACTTAACATCACATGCCATCCATGAATGGTCCTTATTGCTAGGCAACCTTGCCGACCTGCATCAACTATGATTATAATCAGTTGATAAAAAAAATAAAAGAGGGTACCTTGGTTGTGTTCTCTTGGAGTCCATTCAGGTCAATAATAGGCCTTGCGTTTAACTTTCAAAGAGAATTCAAAGCCTCTTCATGATTTTTTGCTCATGCCTTGTATGCATTCAAAAATAACCTTGGAGAAATTAGCTGCATCCACTTGAATTCTCTGCCGACTTCAATCTTGCAATGCCTAAGCTCTTAAGAGCTTTGCCTTGGTTGCCTCAAAAACTTTGCCCTTGAAACAATTTACTTTGCATGCGAGTCATCGTTTCCAAGTCCCTATTGCATGAGAACTCCAAGCTGCCGCGCTTTGCTGATCGCATGCCTTGCATGCTAGTGCATGCGGCCTTGATTCAATTTTTGAGCTTCAAATTTCCAAGCTGTATATGACCGCAAGATTGAACTTGTCACCCTCAATTTCAAGCAGGAGTTGTTTTTTGCTTAAGGATGCGGGGGTATGGGTGGGAAACCGTCCTTAACCACCATAAGGACACTCAAGGGTGTGTTTGGTGTGAAAGAAAGCCTCCAAGAAATGGTGAAATGATCAGTAGTTTGAACATCAATGAAGATGAAGTTGCAAAGGTTTTCACAGTGCTTGGCCGAGCTTGATGCAGTTGCGTGAAGTTCTGCTAATGCCTGGGCGATTCTGTAGATGTCATCCTCATGTAATTTTGTGCAAGTTGCTCATGCAACATACTCTTCACAGGGGTGCATACCCACACAATCCATTGGCCTCTTGAGCCACCATAGGAGTTCCCCATACAAGGGGTTTCTCCTGCGGCTCTGCTAATGCCTGGGAGATTCTGTAGATGTCATCCTCATGCAATTTTGTGCAAGTTTCTCATGCAACATACTCTTCACAAGGGTGCATACCCACACAACCCATTGGCCTCTTGAGCCACCATAGGAGTTCCCCATACAAGGGGTTTCTCCTGCGGCGCGGGTAGAGCCGTAGGAGAAACCCCTTGTATGGGGAACTCCTATGGTGGCTCAAGAGGCCAATGGGTTGTGTGGGTATGCACCCTTGTGAAGAGTATGTTGCATGAGCAACTTGCACAAAATTGCATGAGGATGACATCTACAGAATCGCACAGGCATTAGCAGAACTTCATGCAACTGCATCAAGCTCGGCCAAGCACTGTGAAAACCTTTGCAACTTCATCTTCATTGATGTTCAAACTACAAATCATTTCACCATTGCTTGGAGGCTTTCTTTCACACCAAACACACCCTTGAGTGTCCTTACGGTGGTTCAGGACGGTTTCCCACCCATACCCCGGCATCCTTAAGCAAAAAACAACTCCTGCTTGAAATTGAGGGTGACAAGTTCAATCTTGCGGTCATATACAACTTGGAAATTTGAAGCTCAAAAATTGAATCAAGGCCGCCTGCACTAGCATGCAAGGCATGCGATCAACAAGGCGGCAACAGATTGATAGACTCTACCTTCACCCCATATGTAGCTACATCAATCATTGACCTGGCATGGCTAGTAGCCACGTCCTCAACTGGCTTCTTCATCCTTCCTTTGCCAAAAAGTTTCCTTAAGGGCTTACCTGCTTCACTTAAGTGAATCCTTGAATACTTAAAGAACACAAGTTCCTTTATCAAAGCATCTTTGAAATTTTAGTAGTCCCTCCTTGCAAGGTCAATACTATCACACCATAACAAATATGTACAAAGCATTCTTTGTTTTGAGGTCTTATCCCTATAAATTGTCATGATAGTTGCCCCATCCCTTCTGACCTTGGAAGATTTAACTTCACCTCTTGCATTCCTTTAACATTATCATCTAAGATAGAGTTATCACTCTTCGGGACCACAATAACAAGATTTATATAACGCTAAAAAACATTTACATTGTAGTCAGATCAAATTGCATCCCCTATGGCTCTTGGTTCTCTATAGCTTTGAATCTTTGTGTTGATGATACCTTCAATGAAGCTTTTGAACTCTCATGCTAGCCTATTTTGCATCGGGTTCGCCAAAATTATGTAAAGAAGTATGCAGTGCAATTATGAAACCTCTATGCCTCTAACTGTGAGGATTCATAGCAAAATCAAGCAAATATTAGATTTCTCAAAGCAAAAGTCACACTTAAAACAAATAAAATTGCAGCCCCATAAAAGCTTCATTCTATTAAAAATTGAAGATCAACTCAAAACTCTTGTGTGCAGGATGATTTGGTATAGCCTCACTCTCAAATGTATAGATACATTGTCACCTTGCCCTATCAAAAATCCTTTGTTCCTCCTTTAATTCTTTGCTGAGGCCATTTAATGGGAGCTTCAACACACCCATAGACCAGCCCACACACCTTTTTGAAGAGAGGAAACCCTAATTTGAACCCTTATACATTCAAATACAAAATCAACACAACTTGGGACTGCATTAGCACACCATAGAAAAAGCCTATGTATCCCTTTTTATAGAGGCTAAAAGAGCTGGAATTGTTCTTCAAAAAGGGTCTCCACTTTCTCATAGTTGGGAATCATGAGTGATGTGGCTTTTTGAGCCATATTTTGCCATTTTTAGCCTAGGTTTTTTTTTTTTTTTTTTTGGGTTGTTGCCGTATGTGGCTTTTTGAGCCATATTTTGCCATTTTTAGCCTAGATTTTTTTTTTGGCCGTTAAAAAGCCCAAAAGAGTTGAATCTCATTTTCCATTGGGAAATCACTTTAGATGCATCATTTATGACTATGCATGAAAATTGCTATTTTGGGACGAGATCGTTTGCATTAAACTTTTTAGGCAAAACAAGTGTGCCATCTCAATGCACTGGATGTATGTACATTTCTAAACCAAATTATGCATGTTTTAATGTGATAAAACACGCAACAATGCCATATCTAGGGCTGCAACTCCCTGCAACGTATATACATGAGTGCAACTATGGCAACTACTTTCACACATATGACACTATGTACATTGTAACATTTTCTTCTTCATATCAAACGGCACAAAAGTGAGGTGAACATTTTTTTTGCTCATTCTAAACGTGCCACAACAGGACAATGACAATATGTTATTGCTTGTGACAATAGTAGCAATCAACACTACACATGGAGCCATGAGACCTAATAGGAGAGTTTTTTGGGATTCTTAGACTTGGCACTATCATCCTCTGGTATTTACAACTATAAACTATATTCACCTCAATGCGGTTATGATAGCTTTGATGATTACTTATTCACAATAATCCAAGATAGTGTAAGTTAGTGTGTAGCTTCATTATCAAATGTCTCTTTTGCATTGTAGAAGTTGGAGTAGAACTTATTCTACTTTTTGCACTATGTGACGTGCAAAAGGTCTTCTTAAGCATATCCAAGGAAAAGCTCGGTTCAAAAGGAGGTCATGCATAGGAACATGCGATTGCTTTTTCGCATTGAAGATAGCAATTAGATTTACATGAATCCTTTGTATAAATTATGGTCACGCTGAATACTTAAAATAAGCACTTTTTCTAAGGATTTTCTCCTTATTATAAGACTACTTGATTGACTTGTGTAAGACTTGGGTTTCCACAAGCCCTTCTAGAGCTACTTGCTATTCTGAGTTTTTTTTTTTTTTGGTTTTTTGTTGGGGGGGGGGGGGGGGGGGGAACCCTTATTGGCTCAAAGATCAATTAATCTTTTGCATATGAAAGAACAAGGATTAGTCAACATGCACTTATGATAGAAAAATATATTGCACGTTTACATGAGATCTCTTATTTGAAAGACGTGCACAAATTAGTTAGTGGAACAAGCACAAGTTGCAGCTCATACACGCTTCTCTAATGGACCTATTATTGAGATTATTGAGAGTTCCCATGTACTTAGGTTCCCTCACACCCAAGGGGGTAATTGTTATTTGGCTTCATTTGACATGAATGTGACAAGGTGTCAGACACCCACACGGAAGGGGAGAGAGAAGGGGGCCCGGGCGGGGTGTGGTGGTGGTTGGTTGTTTAACAAGGCAAAAATCTAGCAGTACCTTTTTGAGGAGTAGTTATTTGAGGGGAGGGAGGTAACTCAAAATGGTTACCCCCTCCTTGTGTGGAGCCCCCTTATCAACACCTTGCCTATAGCACTACATACTTCGATGTTGATGTCTTTACAAGATTTGCAATTTTATTGACCTTACTCTGGTCTTTAATTGATTAGGATTTCCTCAAGCTGGGTGCAATTTGGAAGTTTGTGTGTGTGTGCGCGTGCATGCGCTGTCAAGAAGTGCACAGTGCGACTAGGAAAGCGTCGGGCCTCTGATTGTGAGGATTCGTAGCAAAATCAAGCAAGGCGTAGATGATTTGAAGATAAAACACACTAAAAAAGAACAAAACTCCAGCCATGAAAGCTCTACTTTGAAAAAGAACCAATACTAACTCAAAACTCTTGCGTGTGTGAAGATTAGGTGTAGCCTCGCTTCCAATTGCACATATGCAATGCTCATTTGACCTGTTAAAAACCCTAAATATACACTTCGATTCTTCGTAGTGACCATTTCATGGGAGCTTTAGTACTTCATTGGAGAAGGCCAAGTAGTTATTTGAGGAGGGGAGACCTTAATTGGAGGCCTCACAGCCTCAACCATGCAGTGGAAGCAGCACGGGACTGCACTAGCACACTGTAAAGGAATGGTTGTATCTCCTTGCTCATATGCCCAAATGAGCCCAATCCTGGCTCTAAAACTTCCCACACAACTTGAGCAACAATGGTACCATGTTGATGTGGAATTTTAAGCTATTTTGACCATTTTAAGGTCATTTTTTTTGCCCAAAAATGCATTTTTTTGTCCGTAGAAAGCCTGAACGAGCTGGGAAAAATTCCTAAAATTGTGGAAAAATCCCATTGGACTCAAATTTCATGTTTAACCTCATTTTTCCACTTGGTAAGCACTTTGGACACGTCTTTTATGCCAGCACCCAAAACCTGCTATTTTTGGCCGAGATTGCCCGCATTGAACTTCCTAGGCAAAACGAGCGTGCCACTTTGAAACACTTGACATTTGTACATTCCTAAAGCAAATTAGGCATATATTTATGTGAAATATAATTCCATAGTGCCATGTGTAGGGCCTCGCCCGCCCGACAAGGTATGTACACAGCTGCAACCGTGGCATTCATTTGCGCATATATCACACTATGTACATTATAGCATTTGGTCCCACACATCATAAACATTAAGAGTGAGGTAGATATTTTAATTTCACATTATGAAAATTCTTGGAACGACATCCACCCCCTCTAAATCTGTACATCCTACCGCATGTGCCACATATATCTTTTGCAAGTTCAGTCTTCATTTAAGTCCACATACATGTCGATTTCATCCTTGCTTTCAACAAAATCTAACCATTTTCATGAGAGCCTTCATTCTGAATTTCCTGTGAATCAAAGGGATCTGTATCACCTCTTCTTTTGAATAACTTGATTCTTTTCCCTGTGATGGGAATCTTCATTTTTGTCCCATCTAATTCATGCAAGGTATAAGTTGCATTCCCATGTACATGCTGAACCACATAAGGACCAAACCATCTCTTTGAAAGATTTCTTATTGTTGAATGTTGGTTTTCAAAACTACTATCATACACCAACACCCAATCACCTTCCTCAATAGCTTTAGGTCTAAGCCTATGCCTCTTATCAAATCTATCTTTATTCTTTAACCTTGCATCTTTCAATCGTGCTACTGCATTCTCAATATCTTGAGGCCTTCTTTCTAACTGTTGTATGGGCAAAGCAAGAAGGTCTTCCCTACTCATTCCATCTTCCCAAGGCAATACATTCCATGTGGGAATTACATCCTCAATTGGCATTATAGGTTTCTGACCATACATCAACTCAAATGACATATAACCAATAACTGAGCTATGAGTTGTACAATCATCCCATAAAGCATAAGGCAATAACCTAGGCCACTCTCCCATTTTACCTTTGCATGCCTTAGCCAAAGCTTTAATGATAGGAGGATGCCCACACTCTAATTTTACATTTTCCTCAGGATTATATGCAGTAGTGAGAGCAAGTTTAATGCCCAACCTAGAGAAAAACTCCCTTGCTTTGTCAGCATCCAACTCACGCCTGTCCGATGTTATTTTCCCAACACCGCCATAATGGCTAATTACATCATCCAAGATGAACTTACATACGCCTTCTGTGCTTCTTGTTCTTAGAGCACGAACTTCAACTTGGTTGGTTAAATCTTCCCGTGCAAGCACTATGTATCTCATTTTCCATAAGCCCAATGGCATTGTAACCAGATCTACTACCCACTTGTAATGCATGGCCAATGGGTAAGTAGGGTGCAACCCATCACGATGACATACATTTGAATACATTTGAAGGTTTCACAGGACTCCACAAAGAAAGATACATCTTTATACATACCTTCCCACCAATACCTCTCTTTCATTTTAGTAAAGGTGGCCCAAACACCTCTATGTCCAACATAAAGACTCTCATGAAACTTTTTCATAAGCTCATTTTGAGCGTCCTTATCATTCACGACTCTCATCGGCATTCCATTTCTTTGTTTTGGACGCTTCCATAAGTACCCATCTTACAAAAGTATCCATAAGCCTTTCTCCGTATCCTTTTGAATTCTTGATTAGTCCACCCTTCTTGCCTTGTCAAGGTGCTCAGATAGCGTCCAATGAGCAACTAGTCACCTTGATATAGGTCCTCTATAAATGACTCAAGTACATTTGACAGGAAAACATGATCACCCTTGGCATGAGAGATACTATAAAACTGTGTGCCTACATCATCACCCTCGACAATCATGTCTTCATCATTTTCATACCTTGTTCTTGAAAGCATATCCGCAATTGGATTATTTTTCCCCGCAATATGCTTAAATTCTGGATTCAAGGACTTTATGTAGGCAATCCATCTCAACATAGCAATGTCGGGAGTTGAGCAACTTGTGATCATTCCAAGAAGGGGTAGACAATCAGTCTCCACTATTACATTTGCTCGTATCAAATACTCTATGTCACATTTCAAAGCTGTGACTACTCCGCATAACTCTCTTTTTACCTGTGGATAGTTGCGTTGACGAGCACTGAGGCTGTCCGGGGCGGGCAACAAGAAGAGTGGCCTCTAGACACCCTTCAAGGCTCCCGTGCTGCTCAATGGGGCTGGGGCACAACACAACACAAACCAAACAACAAACCCACCGCCAAATCCCAACTACACAAGGGGCACCACCTAGTTTAAGAGCGAACTAGGACGCAAAAGAGGAGAATCGTTAGAGCAACCCACAAACAAGCAAGGAATTTACACTAACCCTAACACCAATGGAATACTCTCACACACTAAAACACGAGAGAGAGAGATAGAGAGAGAGAGAGAGATAGTGCTCGGGCTGCTTTGAAACGTATCGGCAATGATCAAGCAAACACAACTATATATTTAAGAAAGAGAGAGAAAGGGGGAGGGGGTGCTTGTTGCATTAATACCTTCTTACAAATCTGTCATGAAAAATCAAAGTGAGATTAGTACTTGTTCAACATAGCTTGCGTAAATTTCACCACAACACATCACAAGAAAAGCCACCCCAATCACTGTCTTAAGGCCAGGGGAGTCCTCTCCACCCTGTCGCCCTCTTACAGTATGTGGGATTTATGGCTAGATTGATGACAACACCAGAGACAAGCTATCAAGAACTTAACAAAAAAAAAAACACCAAGACACTTACGCATCATTGTTGTCCATTACTTCACGTTGGAAGGGAGACAAAGTATCCAAGCTTAGTCCAAATCCACCCTCCTTGATTCAGCGAATGTTGGGCTTACACTAGTAGGAGAAATGATAGATTTCCTACTCTCAATTGAATGATCACTCTCTCTCTTACAATGGCATAGATTTCCCTTGCTAATCCCCTATTACAACATATGCACATGCATAAGACAATGATCTTCCACTCAAGAGCTCCTTCTAGAGAGGTTGAGCTTGGCTTCTCAAGCTATAGCATAGTGCTCTTGCTTATGGCTCCCCCCCTTTTATGCTAGCTACACCCTCCTTTTATAGCAATTTTGAAGGCTAGGGTTACTCCTCTAACCATGGTTGGGTTAGATTTTCAGCAATTTATCTAATTTCTTTTGCTTGGAATTATCAAGAAGTTGGTGGGGAAAGAGAGAGGAGAGAAATGGAGGTGATAGGACTTTTCATAGTGGGTTAGTGTTAGTAGAGTTAGTATTAATTTACAAATGGAATTGAATATTTACAATGGGAGTATCCATGTAGGACACAAATAAGGAAGAAAAACTCTTAAGAGGTAAGAAAAGGTGGATTTCTTACAAGGTTGATGCTCCAAGTGTCTTGAGTAGGGCCAATTTTGACGCTTGTTGACGGTCCACTAGCTTTGACGGTACATTTTTTCTCCACTCTTGACCTTCCTTGAGAGACAAGGTAATTGAAGCTGAGTAATCAACCACCATGATGCTGTCTTTTAAGAGAAGAGGCTGAATTTTGTGGTTTTTTGATAGATATGGGTAATTTGGAGGAGGAAAAATGAGACTAGGTGGTCAATTTTGGAATGGAATTGTGTGTGGGAGGTATGAGTTCACCATGGTTTCTCTTATTCTTCAAGGTTGAGGAGAAGGTGAGTAGTGTGCAGAGAGGAGTGGTGAGAGAGATGGGGATGATGAGTGGAGAAGTGTGTGTGAAAGAGGAAAATGATAAAGTGGAAGAGAGAGTGTGGCTGCATAGCATGGGAAAACTGGGGTCCACTAAAAAAATCATAGCTCACAGCTGGTAGCTCCAAAAATCATGAAAAAATTTGGGGTGATTATTCAGAGCGTGGGCTACATTTTCTCTCTTGACCACTGCTCCAAATTCGGAGTGGAGATAGGTGCCAAAATTCTCACCAAAAAGCCTGTTTTTTATGCCTGCAAAAGTCTTTTAGTGGCCCCCTCCTTTGTTGAATTTGTACAATGCATCCAAGAGTGAGCCCCTCCTTTGTCATATTATAATACAAAGCATTCAAGTTGCCCTTGACCCATGCATGGAGGAGGATTATTGGTGAAATAAGAAATATATACATGGTGGGACTAGTGTATGGACTATTCATGGACTTTAGCTCAATGAGCACATGGTGTTAGAATAATGAGTAAAAATAATAATAAAAATATGGAGGAGTTATGGATATGGAAAGATATTGGAATCATATGATATGGTCCCTCCTTGAATTATTTTGGGTGAAAGAGGAAAAGATATGCAAGTAAATAATATAATAAAAGTAACCAATGAGTAGAAATCAATTTTTTGTTTTCACGAGGGTGAGGGTGAAAATGTGGGAGTGATTTGTATAAAGGAAAAATATGAGGTTAGAGTATGTACATATTGGCAAAATAAAATAAAATATAATTATGGTGTAAGAGGATGAAAGAAGGTGTACATAGGTTTAATAAAACACACACCTAAGTAGAAATATTTAAATAAAATACCAAAATAATTATAAAAAATCCCTATATTTAGGCCATATATACAATGAAATATTTACACACAAAGAAGCCATAATATACTTTTATTTTTTTATTTTTTTATTTTTTTTGGCTCACCTAGCCCAGTGACTAGCTAGCTGAGGGTTTTTAAGAAGATATAGGAAAAGTCCCGTGACTCACGCACGCCTATGTACAGTGAAATGGTAGGGATAGCCACAGTGTTTGGGTGATTTTGGTAGGGTGAGGTAACTCACTGTGGCAATTACAAAGAGCCGAAAAAACGGCTATCATTAGCCCTCCCCCTGGATGATGGTATATTCATGTACCATCATAGAGCATCTTTTCCAAAGAGAGTGCTTCAGAGTCCTTGACGAGATCTTCATTGTTTGGCCCCTCAGAATTTTGGCTGGAGTTACACTCATGCTTCATGTAACAATACTTACATAAGACAGCGGCCTTTGGACAGATCTTTGGTAGATCCTTTGGTAGAAGGCGACTCAAATAGGGCTTCAAGCGATACCCGTTTACTTTCCTGGAGTGCTCTTTACCATTCAAGTCCATAAGCTGATAGTAACTTGAATTGAAAGCCTTCTTGACTATGTATGGCCCTTGCCATCTTGTTTCAAACTTGGCATCAAAACGATTGTCAAGTCGATTGTCATACCTTAGCACAAGCTCTCCTTCCTTGATGCCTTTGTCCTTCAGTTTCTTGTCGTGCGTTTCTTTCGCTTGTGTGGCTTTCCTCTTGTAGCACTCATATGCTGCTTCTCTTTTCCACTCAAGCTCCACTAACATAAGAAGTCGATCCATCCATACCTCTTGATCATCTTGTGCTCCTTTGCCATGAAGTCGCATTGTTGGAATGTTGAGCTCGATAGGCTGCAAAGCCTCTTGACCATAGACCAAGTGAAATGTTGTGAACTCCGTGGCTTCCCTATATGTGGTTCGATATGCCCACAAGGCACCATCCAAGAAGTCATCCCATAATTTTGTCTTGTTTTGCACCATCTTTCTAATGATTCCTGCAATGACACCATTAGCCTTCTCCACCAAACCATTTGACTGTGGGTAGTATGGTGTGCTATGACGATGTAGAATGTGAAGCTCTTCACAAGCTTCTGTGAGCAAGCCCTTCCTAAACCCTGGACCATTATCAGAAACAATCTCCAAAGGTGTGCCAAATCTGCAACAAATGTGAGTGTACACAAACTTGCTAACTGTCCTCTCATTCACTCTTGCCACACTTTGAGCCTTCACCCACCTAGTCATATAGTCTACAGCCACTAGAATGTAGAGTTTACCATTTTTTGTCCTAGGCAGAGGACCCATAGCATCAATGCCCCACTTTTCAAAGGGTCCATTTTCAAGCACTATTTGCCTCGGGCCATGCACCAACCTTCTATTTCCATTTATCTGACAAGTGTGACAGCTTTTACACCAATGTTGAACATCCACATGCAAACTTGGCCAAACATACCCCGAAAGCAAAATCTTCTTCACGGTTAATTCTTGGGCAAAATGACCACCACATGCCTCTTCATGCAAACCTTTTAGAATGGCTGGAATTTCCTTGATAGTTGGTACTCGTCTGCACACTTGATCCTTCCCTCTTTGATAGAGGGAGCCTTCTAGGAAGAGATATACGCTTGCCTTCTTCATGAGTCTCCTCTTCTGAGCTTTTGTGAAGTCTGGTGGAAACTCACCCTCCAAAATGTAGCCAATGATGGGAGCCAATGACTCCAATCCCTGGTACCTCGGTTGCTTCATAGCAGCCGCCACCATGATGACCTGCACTTCTTTCTTTACACATGCAACGGCTTGTTGTGCAAGTAAATCAGCATCTTCATTCTGTTTCCTAGGAATATGATATAGTTGCACTTCTTCAAATTGATTAAACAATCTACGAATGGCATGAACTTTTGTCCGTAAGCTCTCATTCTTGCATGCCCAAATGCCTAAAATCTGTTTAACAATGAGAAGTGCATCTCCCCTTACCATGAGGCATTGTATCCCTTGGCCAATGCACATCTTCAAACCATGAAGTAGAGTGTCATATTCTGCTTCATTGTTGCTAGCTGAACTTGGTAGATTGAACTTCTCTTTCATGACCACCTCTCCACTTGGGTTGAGCAACACTAGCCCTCCCCCTGCTTTTCCTGTGGCTCGACGAAAAGCTCCATCAAAGAACAAAGTAAAAGCATTAGGAATACTTTTTAGTGGTGGTAATGGTAGGGTCTTTACTTCAGCACCTTAATCTCCTTTTCATGCACACTATAAGTGAGAATCCCTGCCAATTGTGCACACACACTATCTTCTACCTTGAAAGAGTATTGAAACTCTTGCAACTCCATAATCCACTTTGAGATCCTAGTACTAAGATTCATTTGAGATGACACCCAAGGGAACAAATTTTCTGCAGTGAGAATTACAAAAGGTTTTGGTAGCAGGTAGGATCTAAACTTTCTCACCGCAAACATGAGAGAAAGCATCATGAGTTCCGCTTCTGTGTAGTCTCTCTCCAAAGCATTCATGACCCTACTAGCAAAGTAGATGGGTCGCATCCTTGTACTGTGGGGATCTTGTTGTAGCAACACAGCACCAATTGTTTCTTTCCCAGCACTAGAGCTAACAAAGAATGTGTACTCCCAACAAGGAGGCATGAGTGTTGGTAGCTCTGACAAAACGACTTTAATGTTACAAAAGTACTCTTCAAGCTCATCAGACCATGCAAATTCTACTTGTTGTGTCAACTTTTGCAAAGGGTGAAGTAACTCCGAGGCTAAGTGAATGAAGCGTGACATATACTTCACCTTTTGAATGAATGAGATGACCTCCTTAAGACTCTTGGGTGATGGTAGCTCAATAAGAGCCTTTGCCTTCGAAGGATCCACTTCAATGCCTTTGTAAGAAACTTTATGACCAAGCAAGATTACTTCATCCTCACCTATATGGCACTTGTCGGGGTTGAGTTGACCTCCCATGTCATAGAGCTTCTTTAAACCTTCTTCTACCCTTTGTAGATGCAATGATTTTGAGCTATAAATACAGAAATCATCAATGAACACCCTAATTGACTTTCCAAAGAATGCTTGAAACACCATATTCATGAAACGTTGGAATGTTGCAGGAGCATTTGTCAGACCAAATGGCATGACTCTAAAAGCATAACAACCCCAAGGAGTGATAAAGGTTGTTTTCAATTGATCCTCCAGTGCAATCCCTATTTGAAAGTAACCTGAGTAACCATCGCACACAGTGTACTTCTCATGACCAGCTACCTCATTTAGTATCTCATCCTGGAATGGGAGGGGAAAGTGATCTCTCTTCGTTGCCTCATTGAGGGGACGGTAATCCACACACACCCTCCACTTGCCGTTCTTCTTAGGAGTGACAACAACAGGAGAGACCCACTCTGAATTCTCCACTGGATAAATGAACCCTGCTGCTAGAAGCTTTCTTACCTCCTTGAGTAAAGCCTGCTCCTTGATGACTCCTAGCCTTCGTAGCTTCTGAGCCTTAGGTGTGGCCTCTGGCTTCAACTCAATTTTGTGTTGAACAGCATCTACTCCACGCACATCGGTGTAGTCTTTAGCAAAAAGCCTAGGAAACTTCCTTAGCACACATTTGAACTCCTCTCTTTCATCCTTTGTAAGTGTTGTTGATAGCATACCTTCCAGCATCCCTTCATCTTGATCACCTTCGTTCTCTTGAGGACCTACCTCCTCCAAGCCTTGACAAGAGGTCTCTTGGTTGCTTGGCTTAAACCTTACCCCCATGACTTCGATGGAAGACTCCTCTTCAGTAATGCTGCCGCTACTTTCTTCTTCTGAAGTGCTATCGATCCAACCTTCTTCCGTCTCACTTTGAGATGATTCTTCATGGAGCTCCTCTTGGCGTTGCTCCTTCATGTCAAAGACAACCTTCTTGTGATTGTCATTCCTCTCATGTCTTCCAACAAGTTGTACGGAGCCATACCATGTCCAAGAGGGAAGTCTTGGAGGTTGATACGACATCGAGTCCTCTTGGTTTCCTTGGTTTCCTTTGCCTTCTTGCCTTGTCCATGGTCACTCTGTGATGTGACTCCTTCTTTCTCTTTACCTTTTCCTCGGCCACGCTTAATTCCATTGGCTTCCATGTCAACCTCATTTGAATTTGTCACCTCTACCACATGCACATTTGGATCTGGCAAAGGTGGAACTCCTTCTACCCCTTGTGGAGGTGGTCTTGGTCCATTTGGCCTTTGTAGAAGCCTTGGTTGTTGACCAGTTCCTTCACCTGCATTCATCACTGGGTAATTCAAGTTAGGCCTCCCTGGCTCCCCACGGGGCCAAGGACAATTATACATCCCATGTCCAGACTCTCCGCAATTCCAACATTGCAAGACTCTCCTAGGTCGTGGATCTCGCTCTTCAGACTTCTTTGCTTGTCCCTTTGGACCTACAGCTTGTGCAAGGTGAATTGACAGGCTGCTTAAAGATTCGTTTAACTTCTCAATTACTTCCGCTGTTACCTCAGGAAGCTCCCTCGATGTTGATGCTTGTGACTTACCTTTGGGTCTAAGACCTTCTATTGGAACCTCTCCCCTTAAGCACTTGAGTTTCCTATACTTCTCAGCAGCCCTAGTTTCAGCTGCATCAAAAGTAGCAGGTGCACCCACCTCAACTTTTACCTTAAGGTCAGGAAAGAGTCCGGCTATGAACCTCTCCTTCTTTAAAAATTCTGCACCATCACCAGGGTTAGCAACATTTCGTATCCATAGAGCCCAAAGACGTAGAAACTCTTGCTTGTACAAGTAGTAGTCATCTAAGTCTTTTTGCTTATGAGAAACAATGTCTTGCCATAGTTTTTGAGTGTTTTGGGGATCAAAGAAGTATCTCTTAAAACGATTCAAAACTTCTAGGTAATTCCCCTTAACTTCCTCAGGCAAAGAGTCAAACCAAGTACTAGCATCTTTCCTAAGGACCACCTCAAACATTTCTACACGTTCTTGATCGGTTACTATCCTCTTGATACGGCAAGACATTTTGAAATTTGCTAAAAATAATTCTGCATCCTCTCCAGGCTCTCCAAAGAAAAGAGGATATCCAGACATTTGGCGTTGGCTCTCCATTATTATGAAAGATTACAATACGAGTTACAATAAGGGATACAATAGAGATCTAGAACCACTCGCCTGCAAATGAAGAAGTGAGAAAATACCACTCTAGGTTTTCTTCTTCAGCTATCCAAGCTTCAATAAGGTCTCGATTTGTTTGATCAAAACAAAAGGGTAGACTATTGATGAGCTCTAAGAAGGGTTGAAATTCTTCAAAGCTAATGCGATAAACAGAAATCTCTAGAACTTCATTTTCTGGATCCAAAAGAGCAACCACGTCCCAAGTGATAAATTGCACTTGCTCTACAATTCCCAATGCACAAGCGGTTTGTATAAAAACTAGATCTTCATGCTCGTCGAAGGCCGTGAGAAAGTAGCAATTGACTAGGAGCTCCTTTCCTTCGAGTTCCACACAGTCGGAGTGAGGCAACCTTCTCACAATTTCATAAAGAACATCCTCATCAAGTCCAATCTAGTTTGCAAGATTTAAAGACTCCACTTGTGCTACAAAATTCCTGGACAAAAACTCCTTAGGATTATGGTTAAATCATTCAAAAGCATAAAGAGATTTACAATGTCTCTATGAACAAAGTGTCATAGAAAGTAGAGAAGGATGAGAATTTATACAAATTTGCAATCTTCTCTATGCTCTCTTTATTAAGACAAGCTCTGAATAGCTCCCTATCTCCTTTGTTGAAAGCGAAAGGAAGACTATTAATAAGACGCAAATGAGGGAAAAATTCACCAAATGTGAGTCTATGAAGCATGAACTCTGGCCGCAAGTTTCCTGAAGAGTCTTCCTCAATGGTGAAATGCACTCGCCAAACGCCAAATTTCACTCTATTTACCAATCTTAGGGCACACACTAGTTGGATGAATGCGCGGTCTTCCTTAGTGCCCAACAACAAGAGGAAAATGGAATCAACGCGTAGGACCTTCCGTCTTAACTTCACCACCCTCTTGTTATGAGGGAGACGCCTTACTACTTGCTCCTGCAACTCAATTGGTAATAGAGCTAGATCTCTAAGGATTGAACTTTCACTGCACACACATTCCCAGTTAGAACAAATGATCGTTTTTTTGTTTCTTGTAACAACTTGGACAAAGAAAAAACAAACATACACACTACTTTGCCGGGCTGCACTTCATTTTAAAATAAAATGAACACATGTACATCAAAAGAAGTGTGGTAGTTGATGAGAGGTAGAATGACAGGGTTTGGTGATGCAAGAATTTCTCCTGCTCTTTGGGCACCAAACATGAACACCATTCGTTGTTGAAAATGGATCTTTCTACTAATTGCAACGTTTATTCTAATGTGTGGAGTAAAATGAAAGGGAAAAACCTCTATTCCTGGGCCATTATCCATGGCCTATGCATGTCCTAATGCTTAAAACAAAACAAAAATATAGACGTCCAAACTAAGGTCGTACCTAATGAGAGGCAAAATAAAAGGATTTACTGAAGCGTTTATCTCGGCCAACCTAAGAGGACCTAAAATTCTACGAATGACACGTTGAAATTGCAACTTAGTACTAACAATTATGTGTACCTTTTACCTTGCAATGGGAATGAAGGGATCATACAAATCTTCGTGATTCATGCAAACTACTTGACTATGCTAAAGGATGATTCTACACAAAAATACACAAGCCGTCCTCCGTGGGGGCACCAATTTGAGGCTGTCCGGGGCGGGCAACAAGAAGAGTGGCCTCTAGACACCCTTCAAGGCTCCCGTGCTGCTCAATGGGGCTGGGGCACAACACAACACAAACCAAACAACAAACCCACCGCCAAATCCCAACTACACAAGGGGCACCACCTAGTTTAAGAGCGAACTAGGACGCAAAAGAGGAGAATCATTAGAGCAACCCACAAACAAGCAAGGAATTTACACTAACCCTAACACCAATGGAATACTCTCACACACTAAAACACGAGAGAGAGAGAGATAGAGAGAGAGAGAGAGATAGTGCTCGGGCTGCTTTGAAACGTATCGGCAATGATCAAGCAAACACAACTATATATTTAAGAAAGAGAGAGAAAGGGGGAGGGGGTGCTTGTTGCATTAATACCTTCTTACAAATCTGTCATGACAAATCAAAGTGAGATTAGTACTTGTTCAACATAGCTTGCGTAAATTTCACCACAACACATCACAAGAAAAGCCACCCCAATCACTGTCTTAAGGCCAGGGGAGTCCTCTCCACCCTGTCGCCCTCTTACAGTATGTGGGATTTATGGCTAGATTGATGACAACACCAGAGACAAGCTATCAAGAACTTAACAAAAAAAAAAAACACCAAGACACTTACGCATCATTGTTGTCCATTACTTCACGTTGGAAGGGAGACAAAGTATCCAAGCTTAGTCCAAATCCACCCTCCTTGATTCAGCGAATGTTGGGCTTACACTAGTAGGAGAAATGATAGATTTCCTACTCTCAATTGAATGATCACTCTCTCTCTTACAATGGCATAGATTTCCCTTGCTAATCCCCTATTACAACATATGCACATGCATAAGACAATGAGCTTCCACTCAAGAGCTCCTTCTAGAGAGGTTGAGCTTGGCTTCTCAAGCTATAGCATAGTGCTCTTGCTTATGGCTCCCCCCCTTTTATGCTAGCTACACCCTCCTTTTATAGCAATTTTGAAGGCTAGGGTTACTCCTCTAACCATGGTTGGGTTATATTTTCAGCAATTTATCTAATTTCTTTTGCTTGGAATTATCAAGAAGTTGGTGGGGAAAGAGAGAGGAGAGAAATGGAGGTGATAGGACTTTTCATAGTGGGTTAGTGTTAGTAGAGTTAGTATTAATTTACAAATGTAATTGAATATTTACAATGGGAGTATCCATGTAGGACACAAATAAGGAAGAAAAACTCTTAAGAGGTAAGAAAAGGTGGATTTCTTACAAGGTTGATGCTCCAAGTGTCTTGAGTAGGGCCAATTTTGACGCTTGTTGACGGTCCACTAGCTTTGACGGTACATTTTTTCTCCACTCTTGACCTTCCTTGAGAGACAAGGTAATTGAAGCTGAGTAATCAACCACCATGATGCTGTCTTTTAAGAGAAGAGGCTGAATTTTGTGGTTTTTTGATAGATATGGGTAATTTGGAGGAGGAAAAATGAGACTAGGTGGTCAATTTTGGAATGGAATTGTGTGTGGGAGGTATGAGTTCACCATGGTTTCTCTTATTCTTCAAGGTTGAGGAGAAGGTGAGTAGTGTGCAGAGAGGAGTGGTGAGAGAGATGGGGATGATGAGTGGAGAAGTGTGTGTGAAAGAGGAAAATGATAAAGTGGAAGAGAGAGTGTGGCTGCATAGCATGGGAAAACTGGGATCCACTAAAAAAATCATAGCTCACAGCTGGTAGCTCCAAAAATCATGAAAAAATTTGGGGTGATTATTCAGAGCGTGGGCTACATTTTCTCTTTTGACCACCGCTCCAAATTCGGAGTGGAGATAGGTGCCAAAATTCTCACCAAAAAGCCTGTTTTTTATGCCTGCAAAAGTCTTTTAGTGGCCCCCTCCTTTGTTGAATTTGTACAATGCATCCAAGAGTGAGCCCCTCCTTTGTCATATTATAATACAAAGCATTCAAGTTGCCCTTGACCCATGCATGGAGGAGGATTATTGGTGAAATAAGAAATATATACATGGTGGGACTAGTGTATGGACTATTCATGGACTTTAGCTCAATGAGCACATGGTGTTAGAATAATGAGTAAAAATAATAATAAAAATATGGAGGAGTTATGGATATGGAAAGATATTGGAATCATATGATATGGTCCCTCCTTGAATTATTTTGGGTGAAAGAGGAAAAGATATGCAAGTAAATAATATAATAAAAGTAACCAATGAGTAGAAATCAATTTTTTGTTTTCACGAGGGTGAGGGTGAAAATGTGGGAGTGATTTGTATAAAGGAAAAATATGAGGTTAGAGTATGTACATATTGGCAAAATAAAATAAAATATAATTATGGTGTAAGAGGATGAAAGAAGGTGTACATAGGTTTAATAAAACACACACCTAAGTAGAAATATTTAAATAAAATACCAAAATAATTATAAAAAATCCCTATATTTAGGCCATATATACAATGAAATATTTACACACAAAGAAGCCATAATATACTTTTATTTTTTTATTTTTTTATTTTTTTTGGCTCACCTAGCCCAGTGACTAGCTAGCTGAGGGTTTTTAAGAAGATATAGGAAAAGTCCCGTGACTCACGCACGCCTATGTACAGTGAAATGGTAGGGATAGCCACAGTGTTTGGGTGATTTTGGTAGGGTGAGGTAACTCACTGTGGCAATTACAAAGAGCCGAAAAAACGGCTATCATTAGCCCTCCCCCTGGATGATGGTATATTCATGTACCATCATAGAGCATCTTTTCCAAAGAGAGTGCTTCAGAGTCCTTGACGAGATCTTCATTGTTTGGCCCCTCAAAATTTTGGCTGGAGTTACACTCATGCTTCATGTAACAATACTTACATAAGACAGCGGCCTTTGGACAGATCTTTGGTAGATCCTTTGGTAGAAGGCGACTCAAATAGGGCTTCAAGCGATACCCGTTTACTTTCCTGGAGTGCTCTTTACCATTCAAGTCCATAAGCTGATAGTAACTTGAATTGAAAGCCTTCTTGACTATGTATGGCCCTTGCCATCTTGTTTCAAACTTGGCATCAAAACGATTGTCAAGTCGATTGTCATACCTTAGCACAAGCTCTCCTTCCTTGATGCCTTTGTCCTTCAGTTTCTTGTCGTGCGTTTCTTTCGCTTGTGTGGCTTTCCTCTTGTAGCACTCATATGCTGCTTCTCTTTTCCACTCAAGCTCCACTAACATAAGAAGTCGATCCATCCATACCTCTTGATCATCTTGTGCTCCTTTGCCATGAAGTCCACACATGGTCCACACAAATAGTAAGGAACTGTACTGCACGCTTCCAATCCCTGCTCCTAATCCTTGCATAAGTTGACCCATCATCCATCACCTTGGTTTCCACGGGAGCAGCAATGATGTATGGCTGCTCAAGGTGTCATGACAAGGGTCCTATGGGACAAGGCCCAACCTAGGGGGTCAGGGACCTAGGCCAAGGGCCTAGACTGGACCAGTGCGGACTGGGGATCCTCTTAGGGCAAGAGCTAGGAGCTAGGCCTATATAAAGGGCGGTAGGGAGGAGGATCCGAGATCACAGTCTCGTAGGTCTTACATTGGTATCAGAGCAAGGTGGAGAGGAAGAAGAAGGGTGGAGCCATGGCGGAGGAGAAGGCATGGATATCTCTTTCCCTCAAGGAATGATTATCTCTCTCTCTCTCTCTCTCTCTCTCTCTCTCTCTCTCTCTCTCTCTCTCTCTCTCTCTGTGTTTCTCTTTTCCTTCATAGAGGAAATCCAAAAGAGGTGCTGGCAGGTCGTGGAGCAAAACGCTTCGATTTCATGGGCATGCAAGAAATTGCATGCCGCTCGAGGAAGAGGAAGGAACATGCAAGGAAGGGGATGAAGCCATGTCGGGAATCTCGCCTAGCAGTCGGCCGTGGGCAGGCACCCTTGGAGCGGGTAAGGACAAACTAGTAGAGTCGGCCGTGGGCAGGTGCCCTTGGAGCGGGTAAGGATGAACTAGCAGCCAGCCGTGGGCAGGCACCCTTGGAGTGGGTAAGGACGATTTTCGAGCAAAGTTAAATCTCGCCATGTTAGCCTCGCACGGATCGCATGGGCCTCTTGAAGAAACTTCGTCAAAGAACCGAAGCATGGGTTGGCCTTCACATTTGGCCACCCCTTGGACATTACAAGGAGGGGTTCCCCCCACACAATTTGCAACAGAAGTATCTCTTCGAAATCATCAACTGACAGTAATCTCCTCAAAATCAGCACCCAAGGTTGCATACACTGCCATGCACGGACTATGCAAGGCGTCCAAGGTTTCCATTCGACTTTCAAGTGATCAAAAACACGAAGGAAACCATGCAAAGTGCTGTCAGCAAAGGCATCGCCCTAGGATGGCAACCCACGGCTTTCTACGACAAGCACGGTTTTTGACAAGCATCAGTTTCAAACTGCAGCAGACAGATTTTGCAAGTATGCGGATTGCATGCTGAGACAGCTCTTTGACGTAGAGGTGTTCTCGAGTCGGACCAGAAGCCAAGGCGTCTTGGTATAATTATGGCCAACCCTGTAAGGACAGTCCCATTTTCACAGATGCAGCAAGCGATTCATATACAATTGTGCAAGATGAACAAAGCTCCATGCCACGCAAGGGTTCGTCGACACTAAGTCGACACTAAGTGATCAATCTCCATACATTTCCATAAATTTGCTAGCATGAAGGATCATCACTTGCACATGCAACTGCATTATGCCTATCATGCGCATGCTGCATTGTTACTTTGAAATTTACATAATATTTTTGAC
Source organism: Adiantum capillus-veneris (assembly GCF_014529385.1). Classification (NCBI taxonomy): domain Eukaryota; kingdom Viridiplantae; phylum Streptophyta; class Polypodiopsida; order Polypodiales; family Pteridaceae; genus Adiantum; species Adiantum capillus-veneris. The sequence goes on from NC_140935.1 coordinate 30,873,844, forward strand.
AAGCAAGGCTTGCATTGCCTTCTAGCAAGGCTCGCATGCAATCGTGTGGAGTGCACTTTAGGCAATCCCAACACAAGCACGGCTTCGATTTTGGGATCGAACCAATGCTTCACCTACCAGCATGACTCAAACATGGCTTGAGTACCTGTAGCCCTGATCTACTGGCCGGATCAATAGCAGTTCAATTTTGATACCCTTGGAATCTCAAGGCGATCGACACACCCTGTGGCTCGCCTTTATGAAGGGTGCACGGAGCTCGGCATGTCCGACTTCTTGTCACTGCTTTCAGCCAGTAGGCAAAGATACTCGCCACACGGCACTAGCCAATTTCAATTGAAATTTCTTGACAAGGCCAATTCTCGTTTGCTGTGATCTTTGTACGTCAATATCAACATCTGTTCACTACAATTTGGGCATCTTGCCTTGAAGATTCCCGCAATTGGACTATGCTATGAGCATACAACCTGGGCAAGGGAATTGGCAATATGACTGTAGGTTATTTCATTACATACTAGACGGGTGTATATGATATATAAGGGTGTATATGATACACATAATAATTCTCTCTCGTGCAACGGATAGGGCTATGAGCTACAACTGAGCGATTTTTCCTTGACATCTCAAGACAACTGGTTTACATGTGGACAACCAGGTTAGCCAAATTTATGTTTTGTTTGTTTTTTCATGAAAACATATTTATGTTGTTGGTTATGCACAACAATGTGTTTTGCCAGTTTCCTATGAAGCAAGGCTTCTAGATCATGCTATGCTACGGCCCATTGATTTGGCATCAAGAGCATTGGCATGCAAGTTTGGGGAACTGGTACGATCAAAAATTTGTTCCCATTTAGGGCGTAGTGACATCACGTTATGATGTATCACTACCACTGTCGAATGTGCAAGGCACTTATGGTTTTGGCTCTCGTGCTTGCGATCGTCACAATAGCCAACGGCTTACAACCTTACATGCAAGGCATGCTAGCCAGGTGGAATGACCTCCACCACTTTATGCATTACGCTTCCGCTATCACACTCGCACCTCTGTCAAGGACAGACTATGGATAGATTATTACTATGATTGTTGGTTACTATCAACACACAACAACAACACTAAAAAGAACTTATATTTCGACTTATTTCACAGGCAAAGTGCCATTTTAAGTCATTTTTCTAAAGTCACGATCCCATACATGGTAAGAGGGTCAAACTGTGTTTCTGTTCTCTCTCTCAATGAGAGTGGTATACAAGAAGATTGTTGCATGCTTATTGGATAAGCTGCAAGTCCGGCATAAGATGCGTCAGAGGACACAGATTGGGCACAACATATACAAACTCGTCACTTAAGGAAAGTTCCTCAACCCAGCATGCTAGTCTTCTCTCTCTTTTTCTTATTTCTCTCAAGAATAATGAAACCTTCCTAAGAAGCTTTTCATACATGCTTTGTTTGGAAGTCAGCATGAGCCAAGGTGCTCTAACTCTCAGCTAGAAATTGGGCCAAACGTCCTCTACATTAGTCTTCATGGTTTTGTTGATTGAACACTACTTGCGATAAGGACTATGAGCCACACACGTTGGCTAAGAGTCATTGTCAGATCTCGAGTATGACCCAACTGTTGGCATTCCTTGGGTGATTGTTCTTAAGGTCGAACAGATCTACCCAGTGGAGTGCACAACGAAGTTAATGAACAAGCAAGAATCTTGTCATTATGGATGTTGTGGGTGTCATTTTTGCACGACATGTTTTTAGCGAAACACTTGAGTTGACTTTTTGATAACCATAAAATCAACTTAGCTGATCTCTAACACGGATTTTAGACGGGTGCTTACTAAATCACCCCACAGGCATTAAAGGATCACAATTTGATCTATTCCCGTTATGCTTTCAAGGAAAGAATTCTGCAATCTACCACATGGTCGCGGAAAAATTCAACTTTTCAAGTTGATTCTCATCATTCTATACATGGTTAACAAAGGGTCTTACCAAGGGGTTTGACTACGTAGATTCTACCCAACGGATTTGGATTGTGAAGGCAACACCCAGGGTTTCCAGTGCACTGTTGCTTGGTTTTTTCACAGGTGGGAGACATGCTTCTATGCATTGGAATATGGGTAACTGAACTTTCAGATCAATTTCCAGGGCCATGCCAAGGGCATGTTGGAACAAGTATTTTGGGCCGTAGTGTCCAATGTACATTATGTTGTTATGAATCCACTTGTCGGATTCGATTTGGCACATGTTGCCGCATGGGATACAACATGGTCTAGGAACTCAAGGAGTTCGGTTTAGCCAGTGTGGAGCAATGAATGAGGGTCCCTCTCACTCTTGTCGTAGAGTATTTAGAGTTACCTCCACACACAAGTACATCTTGTACTTGAAGGATATTCTTTTTTACACATCCTTACCTAAGACATATTCCACATGTGGAGAATATGAGTCTCTGGATTGACACTGGCGCCATTATTTCAATTATGTGTCACGACAAAGTCCAACTAGGTGTTGGTCAAATCTGTATTTTTAGCACGACGTATCAGGAGCACGTTCGTGGCCAGAAATTATTGAATACTTAGAATGACTTGTCCAGGTACAAGTACTGTGTCAGGACAAGGGTAGGACCAGTCCGGGCCAAGGGCCAGGGCCAAGGGCCAGGACGGACATGCAGTCAAGGGGATCCCTATATTTAGAAGGCCAAGGGCCTATATAGGGCATGGCTGAGTGGTGATGAGCATGTCAGTTCCATTGCCCTTATATTGGTATCAGAGCTCAGGGGAAGGAGCAGCCATGGAGGAGGGGAAGAGGTAGGGCCTTCTTTCTCGTTCTCTCTCTCTCTCTCTCTCTCTCTCTCTCTCTCTCTCTCTCTCTCTCTCTCTCTCTCTCTCTCTCTCTCTCTCTCTCTCTCTCTCTCTCTCTCTCTCTCTCGATCTCTCTATCTCGAAGAAGAAGAAGAAGAAGTGAGCCAGGGAGGAACAGGCGGTGCAAGATATGCAACGTGCATGTAAGGTACATGCATGCAAAGGAATTGGAGCTCGAAAATGGCATGGCCGCAGGAAATGACTCATGTGCAAGAGCCGAGGAAGAAAGGAATAGGGCGGGAAGCAACCCGTGTGTCGGGATGGAGAAGAACGACGACCTGCACCAAATCATGCATGTATGCCGTCATCGGGTTCGCGCTGGGCTAGGGAGTCGAAGTCGTCACTGCACAGCATGCTTTTGCGCATCGCGCGTCGATTGGTTCCCTTATCTCTTCCTCGCGGCTCTGTTCGCCGCCATAGCTAGGTTCGAAAGCTTTTTTATTTTTAGTTTTTTTTACTATGGTCATGGGCGCCCTCCAATAACCAAGGGGGCCACCCCAGCTTAGGGGGCCGCCCCACCATTGCTTGGCCCAAGGGGCCGCCTCAAGAAAGGCCTGCCCGTGTTGTGGAGGTCGACCGACATGGGGAAAGTATGGCACGCATGCATCTCGTACAAGCTTCGCCTCGCCATCGGCAAATAAACCATGCACGACACGGAACTAAGGTATGCACTGGACAGGATCGGCACGCACACTATGCACGACAAGGTCGTGTTTTCTAGAAACTTCTTTAAGCTTTTCGAGTTGCCTAAGCATCAATGGTGATGCAGTTCTTGTGTTCAAGAAGCTGCGACGATGATGGCGTCGATGATGGCGTCTATAATATTCGTCGCTAATCTTCAAAGACAAGGTATGCATAATTGTTGGACTTTTCTTGTTTAATTCGTTCTCAATATGCAGTTGTTAAATGTATGCTGGAGCACGGCTCACTTGGTCTTCAACGTGTTGTTCTGATCATTGAGCAAGGCTCATTAAGTGCATACGCCACTGTGGTGTTGAGTACACCACTCCAAAGTTAACCGTTGCGACTTTTTATCATGCATGGCATGTATATACTTACAAGGGCAATGTTCGAAACAAAGCTTTCATTTTTGTCCTGCTAGCATCTGGAGTATGCTAGGAGCATATCCATTTGGGAATTTTTTTTACAACTGTATGGTATGCCCATTTCATGGGAGTGCATCGGACAAATTCTCGTTACCGTATGGCAACTGTAGGCAACGCCTATGATTTTCTTATCTTTTCTTGGCACAGCAGGCACAAGTGCTGGGCATGGCCGACCATTTGTCATAGCCTGCCAAATAGTCAGGAGTCTCTTTGCTTTCAGTGATTCAGTTACGCAGGTATGCATATCAGTATTTTTCTACTCTTCCATACAAGGTGCAATTGGACAAGGTCCATTATCTGTGTATGGTCGACACAGTTGACTCTATTCCCTATGACATCTATCATCAATAGCATTTATTTGCAATGAGGACAGACATAGTTATTTGAAGCATGGCTTCTCCTGAGTACTTTCATAGCGCAAAGGCAAGGACAAAGGGCCAAATTTTCAGTATCTCAAGGAGATAGGCATGACAAACTCCTTGTCACTGTTTCTACAAACCGACATAGGATGCTTGCCACACAATACTGGTTCATTTCACTTGAAATTGCTCGACAAGGTCGATTCTTTTGGTTATGCAGTTTTGCAGCCACATCCGTTGGCTATTAGCACTACCAGATTTAAGTGAAGCAAGGATTCTATTTGGTTGCTATCAACATACAACAACACTTATTTCACAGGCAACGTGCCAATACTCAGTCATTTTCATACAATCACGACCCCTGCAAGGAAGGTAGGTCAAAATGTGGTTGTGTTTTTTTGTTACCTCTCTCGTTGCGCAACTCATAGCAGAAACTTGTTGCATGCTTATAGGATAAGCTGCACGTTAGGCATAAGATGCACAAGAGCATGCCAATCAACTATACAAGTCATAGTCGTTTAAGGAAAGTTCCTCAGCCCAGCATGCTCTTCTTCTCTCGTTCTCTCTTTCTCTAAGGGAAAAATGAAAATCCTCTAAGAAGTTTTTGATACGTGTTTTGCTCATGAGTCAGCCTGAGCCAAGGTGCTCTAACTCGCAGCTAAAACGTGGCTAGATGCTACTCAAATTAGTCTTCATCAGTTCGTCCATTGAACACTAATTTGCACAAGGGCTATGAGCCCCTCAGGCTAAGAGCCATTGTCGGGCCAAGGGTAAGACCCAACTATTGGCATTCTTTGGGTGATTGTTCTCAAGATTGAACAGATCTACCCAGGGGAGCACACATCGACATTAATGGACAAGCAAGAGTCTTGTCATTACGGATGTTTAGGGTGTCATTTTTGCACTACATATTTTCAGTGCGACACTCAAGTTGAGTTTTTTGATAATCTTCAACTCACATCGGCCGATCTCTACAAGGAAGTATAGATGCAGCCATCAGTTGCGATAGCATGGCTGACCATCAGAGCTAGGCAGTTCACTTGTGTGGATTCCCTACTCTCTCTATAGCACCATGGAGTGTCTATGGACATATTGTTTGGGGTACGACCCGGCGGGTGACTGCTAAATCACCCCATAGGCATTGAGGATCACAGTTGATCTGCATTGAGGATCACAGTTTGATCTCTCCCAGTTAGCCTTTCAAGGAAAGAATTTCGCAATCTACCACGCGGTAGCGGACAAACTCAACTTTTCAAGTTGATTTCAATCATTATCTACACAATTAACTATGTTGGTTACTGTTGCCTGCTAGTTTAGCAATTTCTACAAAGGGTCTTACCAAGGGGTTTGACTACGTAAATTTTAACCAAAGGGGTTGGATTGCGAAGGCAACGCCCACGGTTTCCAATGCAATATTGTTTGTTTTTTTAGGTAGGAGACGTGCTCCTCTACGCTTGAAGACGGGTAAGTGAACATTACGTTCAAATTTCCAGGTACGCATCTATTGATTTGGTGGTATTTCATTTTTAGTATGCTTTGCTTGGTTTTTTCAAAACGTATACGTACGCTTGAATGTTATAGAGCCATGCCAAGGGCATGACGGCACCAAGTATTTTGGGCCAAGAGTCCAATCTATCTTTCTGTCTTTTGCTGTTACGAACCTACTTGTAGGGTTTGATTTGGCACATGTTGTCACATGGGATACAACATGGTCTAGGAACTCAAGGAGTTCAGTTTAGCCAGTGTGGAGCATGATAATGAGGGTCCCTCTCACTCTTGTCGCAGAGTGTTTGTAGTTACCTCCACACACAAGTACTAGCTCGTACTTGATGGATGTCTCTTTTCTTGATATCCTTGTTTGAGACATATTCCACATGTGGAGAATATGAGTCTCTGGGACTGACACTGGTGCCAACTAGCTAACAATGTGTCGCGACGAAGTCCCTAGGTGCTGGTCGCATCCATGGATTCGACCATTTTGAGCACACAGTATCAGGAGCAATTTCAGTGGCCAGAAATTGTCGGGTGCTAAGTACAAACTTGTTATGATTACAAGTGTAGTGAAACCACCTTAACGGAGGGTTGTTTCTACATATAGCTAAGTATGCTATGTCCATGAGAATGTCTCATGGTTGGTACCTAGGTGTGACCGGGTTGTCACATTCTGTTATGGTCCAAAGTCTCATCATGGAATTGCGGTTCGGATATATTTGTGTTAAATGCATGCACACTAGGTGTTATGGGCCCTAGTGTTTAACACAAATTTATTCGGAGCGGCATGCAACTTCATGGACATTATTGTTTTTGCAATTTTTTGCACTGCCAGTGCAATCTCTCTTGCAGACTTAGTATGAGTTTACATCCTGCCATACAAGGTGATGGCTGAGTATGGGTGTTTGTGATTGGCTGCTTGAAACTCCAATCTGCTTTCAACCTAGTTGGTTGTCTCCATTCCATATCGAGTATATGGCTGGATACTCGATGATTGAGTCATAGTTGTCGTCAGTCGTGGGCGACTGTCTGTAAGTGGTAGGGGGAAAGCACCTCACTCTTACTGCTGCTATTCATCTCGAGTAGGATGGGCAATTTACAAGCATTCTATTTAGTACTAAAGGATATGCAAAGTGCATACGTTAGTAAACCACGCTAAAGGATATGCTAAGTGCATACGTTAGCAAGAAGTGAAACAACTGGATCGGTTACCTTTCTGGTTTGGAGTTTACTTACTATCAGTTAACGCATGTTGCGACTAGGTAGTCTCTTCATGTATAACTCAGGTTCTCAACCTTGAACACTCGTTAGGGTGGGGTTGTTTACTGATGATGAAAATTGAGACAAAGTCAAGGACTTAAAATTGGCTGATAAGTTATGTCAGCGTGCTACTTTCATGGAAAGTGACAAGAGGTACTCTTTTTGGTACACCTGTGTTGTGATAAACTCGTTTACCATGCTCATGAGTGTTCTAAATGGAGTCTACACACTACGTTTGAATAGGGACCGGTACCATCAGATGGTTACAAATGGACAACAATGTAGAAAATCAAGATGTTGCTCTTGGTTTCATTGAACCTCCTACTGAACCGGGTTTCGATTCAACGAGCCGTTGGATCCATGAGGGATGCCACGTTGGAAAACATTAGTGTTCTTATGAAGATGCTACCACTTGTGTTTTCGATGACGAAAACGCTTCTCCAAGGGGGAGTAATGTCAGGACAAGGGTAGGACCAGTCTGGGCCAAGGGCCAGGACGGACATGCAGTCAAGGGATCCCTATATTTAGAAGGCCAAGGGCCTATATAGGGCATGGCTGGGTGGTGATGAGCATGTCAGTTCCCTTGCCCTTATATACTGCTAAAGAACATTATAGATGGTTGTTTATACATATAGCAAGGCTATAAGTTGTTGACGAAAAAGTTTCATTGTTTGTACCTAGAAGTGATAACTATTTCACCTTCTATTATGGTTCAGACGTTTTAACAAAGCTTGCAAAAGATTGCAACTGCAAGTACTTAGTTTCTTTTCAGAAAAATTTACATTCCTGTAAATGTGTGCTAGGTGCATCACATTTGCCATACGTATTGGCAAGAGTTACCACAGATATGCAGGTTTGGATCTATTTTTTGCTAAATGCATCCACACTAGGTGTTATGGATCCTAGTGTTTAGCAAACGCTGATTTGGAACGGCATGCACATTCCTCAAGTTGTTGCTTATGAAGCAGTTGCACTCTATGTGAAGTATCTCTAGGAGATTACTTTTGGGTCTACTAATCACCAATAGAGGTCATGGCTTGGTTTGAGTGTTTGTGGATTTTTCAAGTTAACCACGATGGTTATTCCGGACATTGTTGATTCCTCAACAATGTTACACGATATTGTGATTCCCATTTACCAGTCATCTGGGATGACTGTCTGTAAACCGTGAGGAAAACACACCTCAGTACTGTCAGTTATCCAAGGGGATAGGGAGATTACAAAGTGTAATCTTGGGCTAAAGGATATGCAAAGTGCGTACATTAGCACCAAGCATATACAAGAAATAAGCATTTATTGCACTATTTGGAGTTTACTTACTATCAATTAAAGCATGTTTGCGACTAAGTTTAGTCTCTTCATGTATAAGTCAGGTTCTCAACTTTGAACATTAGTTATGGTTTTTTATTGACGGAATTTGAGAATAAGTCAAGGAATTAAACTTGGCCAATGAGTTACGTTAGCAAGTCACTTTCAAGGAAACTGAAAAAAGTTACACACTTTAGACTGGAACATGTGTTCTATTATGATCTAATGTGTTACCTAAGTAAATGAATGCTATCAACCTATGTTGATTCATGCATTCTTGTATTCTACAGGCTACGATAAAGGTTTGTTATTGCATGCACACTAAATGTTATGGGCCCTAGTGTTTAACACTCTTTTTTCTGAGGCGGCATGAGACTACATCTCCAGTTGTTTCAAGGATGAAACCTCTCTTTCACATGGAAGGAGTAAATCATCAATCATTTCTGTAACTTAAGTTATGAGCATGTTATAAACAAAGGTTTATATTCTGCAACTTAAGAAAGGACAATAGACATGCTAAGAGCATAAACTTGCTACAAGCATAAAATATAGGTGGCTACACCATTCAGAGGTGCTAAGAGCATACATTTAGGATATGCTAAATAGCATATTCACGTTACAACTCTTGATATGATTCTTATGGTACAGTTTTAAGATGATTTGACTAGTCTACAGTCAAGTCTATTGCTTTACAACTTTTGTGAAAACTTATTCTTTTCACTCTAGTTTTCGAGGACGAAAACTCTTCCTTAAGGGGGGAGTAATGTCAGGACAAGGGTCCTATGGGGCAAGGCCCAACCTAGGGGGTCAGGGACCTAGGCCAAGGGGCCTGGACTGGATGAGTGTGGACTGGAGATCCGCTTAGGGCAAGAGCTAGGAGCTAGGCCTATATAAAGGGCGGTAGGGAGGAGGATCCGAGATCACAGTCTCCTAGGTCTTATACAAGGATAAGAGGGTATGTAGACATCTCTTGCACAAAGAAATTCTGGTCATCTTTCACATCCCCTATAGTCACCTTAACATTTGGACAAGCTCCGTACAGCTCCCTTGATGAGTTTTTTTCTCCACAAATAATCCATCCATGATTTATATCAATTGGCCATTTTCCTTTTTGATAAAGACTCTTTGACATGAGGTTAATTTCCGACCCATGATCTATCACCGCAATGTATGGCTCTTCTAAGTCTCCCAATTTTACCAGGGTCTCAGTAGTTGCTCTTGCCCAGTGACTCTTCAAGTAGTAACTCTTGTGAGAGGTCTCCACTTCATCTTCATCATCCAAGAATCAAACGTGTTTTACTCCTCCCCTAGACTTGTAGCATCCAACAATAGCTTCTTCACCTTGCTCGCCATAGACCTGTGCATTTAAAGTCTCTTCTTCACCGTGTACATGGATAGATTCAGTAAGAGACTGCCGCTTCCTCTTTATGATATCAATTATTTCTTTGTGGAATTCCCGCTTTGCTATACCAAGGACCTCACCCAAGGTAAATTCATCCTTGTTGTTTAGAATCCTCTCTTCCAAAACCTTTTTGAGATCCGTTGCTGCCTCTATATCGGATTGGAATTTGTAGGCCGAACCCTTTGCTTTGGATTTTGTTGCATCCTTCTTCTTTTCTTTAGAGGCTTCTTGCATAGGCACTTCGGGGGCAGGCATCTGTTGCGGGGAAGGTGATCTAGGAGGCACTGTGTCATTTCTACCTCCACTCCTCGTAGCCTACTTTGAAGGCCCTTCATCCCCATTCTCGTGCCTACGTTTCTCTTCAACAATGGCCTCATTTGCTTGACATTTGTCAAAGTATGCATGCACTGACAACAAAGAGTCCGCAGGGTCATTCCGACTTGTTTCAAGCCGAATACAATCTCCAGCTTCATGTAAAACCTCTGTAGTCATTTTACCCTTCATAGCAGACTCTATAGTGCATGGCCATAGCTCTCCAATACCATTAGATTCCTCTTCTCCAACTTTGACTAATCCGTTTTTCTTAATAGGATCCACCTTCAACCCATAGGCGGTTGCCTCAACCATTGAGATGGCATGGCTAGTAGCCATGTCCTCAACAAGCTTCTTCATTCCACTCTTTCCAAAGTTTGTCCCCAAGAGCTTACCTGTTTCACTTAAGTGAATGTTACCATCTTTAAAGAAAACAAGCTCCTTTGTCAAAGCATCTTTAAAATTTTCACAATCCCTCCTTCCATGGTCAATACTATCGCACCATATGCATCTATTTACAAAGCCTTCTCTGTTTTGAGGTCTTTGCCTTTTAGATTGTCTTGATGGTTGCCCCTTTTCTTCTAGCCTTGTAAGCTTGAACTTGAGCTCGTGCATTCCTTTGATAATATCATCTAGGATGGATTTGTCACTCTTTGGAACCACAATCACAGGCTTTTATAAGACTCTCGCGAACACTTGGGGATCAAATAGGGTTGACTATTATCTTGTCTCTTCGTCGTTGTCACTTAGCTAGCAGTGAAATGTCATTTTCAACCTCATTCCAATCGGTCTGCAAACCCTGTTCCGCATCCTTATCCTCAAGTAGTAGCTCTAACTTCTCTTGAATCTCTTTACTTGTGGCCTGCAAAAAGAGATCTGTCTTCTTCGAGTTTAGGGTATCCTTTTCAGTTCTTGAAATTTGATCATAACGGCGTTCAAATTCCCTTAGCAGTTCGGTAGGCGAGAGCCCCTCTTTTGGCCGAACTACCCACTCTAAGAAAGTCCGCTTTGTTACCCTTTCAGAGTCCTCCATGAAATTCTCTTTCTCCAAGGATAATTTGAATGCTTCCCAAGTTGCCCCATGCTCATTTCTAATTCCCCTTACATGCTCTCTGATCTCGAGAACCACAGCAAGTTCAAAACTTTGCACCATCTCTGCTTCGGGCACTTGATAAAGCTCCATCTCCTTTACATATCCACAAAGATACTTTGTTACATATTTACCTTTAAATTGGTCCATTTTCTTCACCATAGATTGAAGCGCTTTGTTCGAGGAGAGCTCTCTTCTTTCTGCAGCTTGCTGCTGTTGCATAAACACTGCAAAAGCTTTGAACATTTGCATTGTGACTGGATCAAACCGAACCCCCTATTGCTCTTCTTGCTCCATAGCTTTAAAGCTTTGATTTGAGACCTTCAATGAAGATTTTGAACCCTCACCCTAGCCTACTTTGCATTGGGTTCACCAAAAATGTGTCAAAAAGTGCGCAGTGCGACTAGGAAAGCGTCGGGCCTCTGACTGTGAGGATTAGTAGCAAAATCAAGCAAGGCGTAGATGATTTGAAGATAAAAACACACTTAAAAAGTATAAAACTCCAACCATGAAAGCTCCACTTTGAAAAAAAACCAATACTAACTCAAAACTCTTATGTGTGTGAAAATTAAGTGTAGCCTCGCTTCTAATTGCACAGATGCAGTGCCCATTTGACCTGTTAAAAACCCTTCGATTTTTCGTAGTGACCATTTAATGGAAGCTTCAGTAGTTCATTGGAGAAGCCCAAGTAGTTATTTGAGGAGGGGAAACCCTAATTGGAGGCCTCACACCCTCAACCATGCATTGGAAGCAGCACGGGACTGCACTAGCACCCTGTAAAGGAATGGCTGTATCTCCTTGCTCATATGCCCAAATGAGCTCATTCCTGGCTCTAAAACTTCCCACACAACTTGAGAAACGATGGTACCGTGTTGATGTGGCATTTTGAGATATTTTAAGGCTATTTTTGATCATTTTTAGCCATTCTTTTGATGCCATTTTTTGTTTGTAAAAAGCCCAAACGAGCTGGAAAAAATCCCTAAAATTGTGAAAAAATCCCATTGGGCTCAAATTTCATGTTAAACCTCATTTTCCTACTTGGTAAGCACTTTGGACACGTTTTTTACACAAGCGCATGAAACCTGCTATTTTTTGCCGAGATTGCTCGCATTGAACTTTCTATGCAAAACGAGCGTGCCACTTTGAAACACTTGACATTTGTACATTCCTAAAGCAAATTAGGCATATATTTATGTGAAAAAGCATTCCACAGCGCCACGTGTAGGGCCTCGCCCGCTCGACAAGGTATACATACGATTGCAACCGTGGCATTCATTTGCGCATATATCACACTATGTACATTATAGAATTTGGTCCCAAACATCATAAATATTAAGAGTGATGTAAATATTTTAATTTCACATTATGAACGTGCCATGGCACGACAGCGCTTGTGTGGAACTTGAAAAGAGTATGTCTAGGGCACAAATGAGATTAGATAGAACATAAAGGCAAGGGACTATTGCTTATACTTTTTAGCTTGCTCAAGGCCTTAGTATCTATAAGAGTGAAGGTCTTTCAATTCTAGTTGTTTGACATGTGTCTCTCAATAAAGCCTTAAAAGTTGAATAGAAACAAATCATATCTTTTCAAATGCTATTTCTCAAAGCTGCATTTATTTTTTGGCATGTTAAAAAAAGCTTTAGAGAACAAAGATTAAAACGTATTCATAGGAATTTGATCCATGATGTAAAGTATTAATTTATTATTTTTTGTATATATTTTTGGTTTGCTTAAAGGTCTTAGTATCCATATGGGTGAAGGGCACTCAAATTTGTTTGCTTGACATGTGTTCCTTAAAAAATTGAAAAGAAAGAAAACATTTCCTTTCAAATGCTATTTCCCAAAGGTGCTTTCCTTTTTTTTGACATGCTGAAAAAGACTTCAAAGCACAAAGGATTAAAGAATAAGAGTTTGATCCATAGTCTTTTTCAGAACAAAGTATTAAAGAGTATTCATAGGAGTTTGATCCATAAATAATGTGAAGTATTGATTCAATATATATATATTTTGTAAAGAGTCATTTTATTTAAAGACTTCACAAAGATTCATTTAATTAAATTATTAAATTGAGTTACTATTCTCTTGTTTATTAAATCTATCTTTTTTAATGAAAGAATTAGTATATTCTTTTGTTTTAGCTTTTAATGTGTTTTTTATTTTATTGTTTTCATTTTATTTCTTTTATATTTTTGTTTTATTTTCAAATAATAATGTGTAATGTGCACATTTCACCTTATTATTATGTGGAGATTTTTCTAATATATAAATCATTCAAGATTATGTTTGGGTTCATAAGAGCCGATAAAAGATATATTTTTTAATTTATTTTGTTCTCAAATGATAATGTGGAATGTGCATCTTTCACCTTATTATTTTCTAATATATAAACCATTTGTGATTATATAAATATAATAAATAATATAATTTTATATTTAAACACAATAAAAATTTCGTGTGATTGTAGACACTAATTTAAACTTACTTTTCATAAATCTCATTCCCTCCTTAACTTAGTAAGCCTTTGTGGCTCTTCACCGTGTTTGATTTGTAAAACTCCTTTCTTTCAAGGACCTCACAAAGATTCAATTCATTAAATTGTTTTATTATTTTCTATGCTTATGAAATTTATCTTGTTTTATGAATGCATGTTGTGAAGTCCTTTGCATTGAAATTTTGCAGCAAGATTTCCATTTCAACTTTTTAGCCTTTGTTTTGGAGTTGGAATGCAAAACTCTTATTTGGGTGTTGCAAAAATCTCAATCGTTGTTAAAGTTTGCATAGATACTATATAGTAATATCAAACATTAAGAAAATTGTAGATGAGCACACAACTGAATATTGAGCAAAAGAAGGACCTATTTATAAATGATTATGTTCTAAATCTTAAGGTCATATGTAACTAACTCCCTTGCACCTATTAGGCGTGATCCGCCAACCCTTTTTCAGATAGCTTAATAGTTCCAACCTGGGAGCTAGTCCTTTTATTACCGTTTGGGCCTCAAAACACATAGACTTTTATGAACTTGAAGTATGAATTATGAGAACTTATCAAAACTTAAAATTTTACAACCTTGTGATCAAATGAGCTGAATTTGGTACGTATGCTCGCTCTGTAAACTATGTGTATACATCATGTACTTCCATTTTTTCCAAGCACTCCAAGAATACCCTAGAAAAAAGTACAAATATGTTTTTTCTTTGAGCACTTTTTCCACAACAAAAGAAAACACATAGACTTTTAAGAACTTGAAACATGATACTCACGAACAAGTCTAAATATGTTTTTTGTTAATTTGCTTTGAGCACTTTTTTTTGGATGCTTTGATATGGCTAAAATGGGTTTGATATGTAAATACAGTTTTTTGAATCTTGTGTGATTTACATCACTAAATCTCAAGTTATGGCTAGAATAGTATATATAAGAACATAAATAATAATCCCAATGACATGAAACTTGATGAGAGGTCTTATTTAAGCATGATAAAGAGTGATGGAAAAAAAGGTGTAAAATCTCTCTCCTACATAGCAAATTAAGAAAGTTTAATTATTGTTGTTTTATTGTAATCTAAACACACTTTTGCAACTTTTTATTTAGCTTGAGAATGGTGTCTATCTACCATCTAGCAAGTTTAGTTTAATTTGGATAACGTCTGGCAAGCTCTAAAATGGCTCAACAAGTGATAGATGGTGAACCGCTTGGTAAAATGGCTTGAAACTTTGTGGAAGGGCTATTCTCAGCATGATGAAGTTGTGTATCCGATTTGATAGACTTTGAGGTCCAATAGCATCAAATATGACAATGGGTGATTTGCTTGCGGTTTTCACCAATAGCTAAACAACATATTGCTTGTGTGGAAACCTTGATGGACATAATGGTGGTGTCAGATTCCTCATAGCATGTATAATAGAAAAAATCTTGATTATAGTCCTGATGGGTCAATTGGTCTCAAATTCGAACCACAACATGTGCAAAACATGTACCACAAGATGCAATCAAAAGTTGGTACAAAATCATCAAGAAAAAAAGTCGATTATATTTAGAGCAATAGAAAAAAAAAAGTTGGTTTTTTGACATGTTTCTTGGCTTCAAACTCAATGAATTAATGCAAAGTTGCTTTTGGGCTACCTTGTCACCAAATGTGGGCTCAAGTCAATTACTATTGGTCGCAGCACTCATAAGTACTTTTGCACCATCCTCTTATCTTTTTGACTCAATTTTCAAGGCAAAACATCACCAGCATGGTAAACAACATCAAGAGATCATACATAAGAGGTTCTATGCATATGAGCAATACCTACTCAAAATATGCAAATTTTACATGTTTCTATCCGGAATGGACTTGTGTGACTAAAACTGGAGCTAGAAACATCCAAGTGACATGAAATCAATAGGTAGGGTCTAAAGACGTGATAAAAGCACTAGGAAATGCTCGCTTCGCAAATGTTGCACTACAAATCCCTCAAATAAAAAGTTCATGAACATCCATGCTTTTTTTCTACTAAGCTTTTGGTTATCTAAACTTAAGCAAAGGATTCCCCACAAGTGTACGACCTCTTTTTAGCAACTTCAAGTGTCACAAATTAGGGTTTCTAGCAAGAACCCTAGCCCTACCTTCGGGGACCATGAAGCAGGAATACAAGAGGAGAGATTGAATTGGAAGGAGAGAAGCACTGAAAGCAGAACCAAACAGGGGCCTGCGTAGGACTATACGGATGGCCCACAAAATGTCGGTGTTCATACAATGCACCATGGCAATGGCCTACAAGGAAGCTATCATGTGGAGGCATGGATGTGAAAATACTTCCTACCTCTAGATGCTTTTAGAAGATGGTGGAAAGCCACATAGGCTTTAAAATTTAAAAACCTTAGGTACTTTCATTTTGTAAATCAGCCCATGGGGCCTATAAATAATACCTTTGAGGGGCACTTGTACATCAAATTGTTGGGTTGGGGGTCAAGGGGATCTTCCAAAGAGTATGTCCCCAGCCTTGTACCTGTCTACTTCTATGATTTATCATATGTCTAGTGTGCAGAAGAGGGCCAATATCTCTGGAGGGGGGGCTATGCCTCCTCACGTCTCATGCAATATTTGATTTTCTTGCTCTTTTTTAAGTTCAAGTTTGTCTACTTCTATGATTTATCATTTGTCTAGTGTGCATAAGAGGTTTTATGGTATCACAGCTCAGTCGATTGTTCTTCTATAAGCAAAATGGTTCTTCCAATGATAGTAGAGGGCAACAACATCTGTGGGTGCTTCCTCTCAACATGAAGAAGGGAATCAAGAGAATAACCAAGGTTTCCAAACGGGAACACCATCAAATGAAGGTCTGTCAGTCGAAAGGTAGCATAGCTCAGTCGATTGTTCTTCTATAAGCAAAATGGTCCTTCCAACGATAGTAGAGGGCAACAACATATGTGGGTGCTTCCTCTCAACATGAAGAAGTGAATCAAGAGAATAAACAAGGTTTCCAAACGGGAACACCATCAAATGAAGATCTGTTAGTCGAAAGGTAGGACTGGGGAACAAGGACCTATTCTACGCATCATGGTCAAGGGGAATCCTAAAATAGGGACCAGAGGTCTATATAAGGGCAAGGATGGGTGGAGATTCGCATGCAATAGTTCCTCTATCCTTTAACGTATCAAAGCATGGTTTCCGGGGTGGGGGGGTCACTATGTATAAATTATGTATATCGCGTGCGTTCAAGGACTATTTCCAAATTCCTTATCTATGAATTTTTGAGAAATAAAATACACCCTTTTCCTATTCAATCTGTAAATTTGTTTTCCAGTTTCATTTTATGATACCCTTTTGTATGTGAAAATGTGAGAAAAAACTAAATTTAATAACCCCTTCTGCTGCACTCACGTGATAGTCACATAATTATTAAGTGACCCCCCTTAGGCATGGTTACGAACCAAGTTTGTGTTTGCACGAGCATGCAACACAACCTAGATCAACATAATGTCAATCGAGGACACAAATGACACGATAGGCGCACGGAGGAAATCTCTTTAGCTTGTCAGGCTGAGACCATCCTACACATATAACACTCTGGAAGGCCAACTACATTACAATCTAGAGTCTCATTGCTCTCAACTACACCACCCAATCCACATTCACACAAACGGAAGGAAACTCAATAAACCATACCAGAATCATATGAAACTTAAGGAACATCATCCCCTCACTAGGATACACCTGTCCCTAAGCCTCTACACCCAAAACCCTAGCTCTGAACCCATCTGTGGAAAACGCGTATAAAGACAGAGCTGAATTTTGCAAGTGCTCAAAACTAAAATCTATGAGTACCTATGCGTATTTTATGTCACCACGATTCTAATGACTACTTGCAAGTAGAAAACAGACATTGTTTGATACACTTAGGGCCACGAGTGGTCGCAACGGATAGAAACAAAGCAGAAAACCCTATGCTTCTGTGGCTTTGTCTCTCTCTCTCTCTCTCTCCCCCTTTGAATGCAAATGAGCTTATGTTGCCCCATTTGGCTATATGTTCCTAATCTACCCAGAATGCCCATTAATACTTACCTCCATTGATCATATCTTGTTGTTCATATCACCTGCAATTTGGATCGTTCTTCATTCTGATATTAAGTCAACAAATGTTCAAGCTGCAGTTTTGATCCTTTAGAAGTTGGCTCAAAATCCGTCGTGTGCCGAATCTTTCCATATTTTCCATATTCAAAGCCCTTGCTTTGAAGTATCGGTGTTTGCTTCCAAAAGTCAATTCCGACTTTCCTGGCTCAACTTATTAATTTTTGTTATTTATTTGTCGTTTTTAGCTTTTTAATAAAGGAAAATTAGTTATAATTATTATTAGTTGGCTAAAATTTTTCCAAAATTAATGTAGTCTCTCATACATACATATTCTTAACCGGTCATTTATGTGGTGTCAATATGGTTCCTGATTATCACTGCTAAGAGTTATAAGGTTATAAAAAATTGCTAAAGGACAAGAAAATAAAAAGAAATGATGCTAATATATACAAAATGATGATCTTTTGCATTTTCCCCCCTTCCTAACGTGAGTCTCCCCAGACGAACATGTGTTAGAGTGCATGGGAAGAAAGTATGTGTCTATGCTTAGCCATATGTTGTGGCTCTATGATGCAAATCAAGGATATGCATGTGGTAACAAAATTTTGTGCAAGATATGGGTTCTAAACAATACGTTCAGTGGTTTTCGATGGTGAGGTTATGTTGAAGTTGTGTGGTCCGGACAGAAGTAATTGTAGAAGACGCGCTCTTTGTTTGACAGTGGCCTCTATAAGTTGTGACACTGCCTTGTCTTGTGATTGAGGGCTTTGTTTTGGTCACCACTAAAATTGCTTGGATGTGGTCTTTATGATTTGGTCATGTAATCTATGCTACTATGATGTATTGTGCGTGCGACCTATATTCAGGTGGTATGATGGGGCCAATAAAGTCGATGCCCCATTTGGCAAAAGCGCGTACGCCCATTATTGGCCGTATTGGAATTTCATCTCTTTGTAGGGATGGTTTTGTTCATTGACATTAATCACATCGTTTGACATAGACCTCTGCATCCCTAAACAGGGTTGGACACCATATGCCTGAGTGAAGTACTAGCTTTGCCATTTTATCAGCAGAGAAATGTCCCCCTGGCTGGCCCGAGAGTGCTTGTTCTAGGATAGAGAAATATTTACTTTTCGTAGCATAAAATTGTAGTTTTTCATCCTTTCCCCACATATACAATTGGTTTGCAATTAGCAAATAACGTTTTGCTTCTTCTGCTACTACAGTTCTCATTTGTGCATTACCCCACCCCTCTGGAAAGGTCTTGTTTTTCAAGTACTCGATTATGTAAGTACTCTAATTGGATGCTTGTACTACTCAAAACGGTTTTCCATTTTTTGCTAGTAGACTCCTAGTCTCTTTAGTCTTTGGTAGGTTTGTGTTTCTCCACTGTGAAACCCCGTATGTTGTATGTGAGTCTGTTTGAGGTAGTATTGGTATTCTTCTGGCTGTACACATAGTCTTAAAATCCTATCCTTATCATGCTTGTACAGTCGTCGTGCTAAAAGCTGGAGATTTCTTGTTCGATGTATTATTGATGGTTGTCTTTCCACTTGTAATGATCCGATTGTGAGTAGAGGAATGACCTCTTCACACTACCTCAAAACCATTTTAATGTTAAACATGTACAAATCTGGAAGATCATCATCAATACCTTTCGATGCTTCCCTATGGAATAGACTAGAAAGATGACTTTCTCGTGTGTGTGTGTGTGTGTGTGTGTGTGTAGTCCCCTTTTTACAACTACTATGAAATCAAACTCAAGCAATAGTATAACCCCAATGAACAATCCTTCCAATGTTGCAAGGTTTGTTTACCGGATATGACAGTCCTTGGTGATCTATGAAGAAAACAAACTTGTTTGCAAGAAGGTAGTGTCTAATTTTTTTGTCATCATATATCATTTCTAGACCTTCTCTTGCCAGAGTGGTATAATTTTTCTCCGTGTTGTTCAGCTGCCTATTAGAGTCCCAAATGGGAAAATTCCATTTTTATCTCTTGTGGCTGGACTAATATGCATCCTATGACATAGACTGATGCGTCAACATGAACGTGAAAGATCTTGCTCCAATCAGGAGCTTGCAAAATTGGAGTAGAAATTAATTATTGCTTCAATTTGTGAAAAGCCTGCTTGCATTCTTCTGTCCATTTAAATTTAGCAATGAGGGCATACAACGGCTTAGCTATTACAAAATACATGTATATGAAGCACTTGTAGTATCCACAATGTCCCATAAATACCTGCACTTCTTTCATTTTTTTTTGTCTCAGTAGTGTGACAGTTATTTGTATCTTTTCTTGATCATTGGAAATCCCATTTTTGGACACAATGTGGCCCAAAATTTTACCTTGTCTTACCATGAAGACACATTTTTTAAGGTTCAAGAAAATACGATAAGCTATACACTTTTTGAAGACTTTCCCTAGATGCGTTATGTGATCACTTCTCAGGTGAGAATGAACACAAAGATCATCCATGTATATCTCTAAACATTATCTGAGATATTCCTTGAATGCATGATTCGTTAGTCTTTGAAATGTGGCAGGTGCATTGGTCAAACCCAAAGGCATTACACTGTAGGAAAGTATGCCCCACTCCGTTGCAAAAGTTGTCTTATGCTGATCTTCTGCTTTGATAGTTAACTGGTTGTAGCCGGAGAACTCATCTAAAAACCTATAAGCCTCCTTCCCCACAACTCTCTCAATAACATGATCTGTTATTGGTAGTGGATAGTTGTCCTAGACGGTGGAAGCATTTACCTGTTTGAGGTTTACACAAACACGCAATTTGCCATTCTTTTTGGGTACTACCACAATCGGGGACACCCAATCGATGTGTTCAATCTCGTAGATAAACTCTCAGTTTGTCTATCTCTTCCTTATTTTCTTAGCAAAAGTTTCATTGTATGTATAAGGACGTTGTCTGCGTGTGTGAAATCACTTTTAAGGGGTATCATGTGCTGACAGATATCTGGATCTATCCCCTTTAGGTCTTTGTATGACCAAGCAAACACATATTTATACCATCTATGTGTATCTATTAGAATCCACTCTTCTTCTTTGGTGAGGTCCATGGCAATGTATGCCGGTTTAGGTTCCTTGTCTAATTCTGCTAAGTTTATGCATTTGGCTTTTGTTAAGTATGGAGCTTGATTTACCCCTTGTAATTTTCTATGTTAAAAACATACATTTGTAAGGCCCACATTATGAGGAGAAGCCATCGTGTGTGAAGAAAAATAACTCGCCGGAAAATAAAATCACTCGCCGGACACAAAATTTTTTAACACCGGAATATTCCTTTTCGTTGGAATATTATGCCGGACGGCAGCCGAAAAGTGGTCAGAAAACGACCGATCGGTTGGCCTGTTGGCCGGTGGCCAATAGTCAATGGCCAGTGTCCGATGGTCAGAAGTCAATGGCTGGTGGCCGAATTCAAAAGCGGACTTGTCTTCGCAAGGGCGGCCACACATGGGCGGATTGGAGGGTCCAAATTGGACTTATCTACACAAGGGCGGCTACACATGGCTGCCTCTCATGAGAGAGGGCAGTCCTTTTGGCCTATAAAAGGAGGCCCTTTCTACACACATTTCATAGTGTGAAGTTGATGCAACAAGGTGGGTGTGAGGTGGTGAGAGTGAAGCAAGGTGGGAGCTCCAAAAGGGTATAATCCCTTTGTAACCTATATCTTGTTTTAAATTACTAAAGCCATTGAGTGGCTGCTTTCCCGTGGATGTAGCCCACATTGGGTGAATCACGTATATTGTGTGTACTCTCTCTCTCTCTCTACTCTATAATCTCTTGTGTGTGAAGATTATCTCTTTCCATGTAATCTACTCAATTATCTACTTAGCTACGCCATATTTCCTAACAATTGGTATCAGAGCAACGTTTGCCCGTAGCTAAAGTATCTCAAGGAAAGGATTCCTTGAATTGAGTGGGAGTTATGACGGAGGAAGGGAAGCTCAAGATTGAGAAGTTCAATGGCAAAAACTACCAACATTGGAAGATGCAGATTGAAGACTATCTCTACCAGAAGGACCTCTATTTTCCACTAGGCGGTCTTGCGAAGAAGCCCGCAACAATGGCAGATGAAGCATGGATTGTCCTTGATCGAAAGGCACTGGGAACGATCCGGTTAAGCTTGGCGTCAATGGTGGCCTTCAATGTTTTGGAGATGAAGACCACAGAGGACTTGATGAAGTCACTTGACGACTTCTACGAGAAACCATCGACATCCAATAAGGTATTTCTTATGAAGCACTTGTTCAATCTAAAGATGGTAGAGAATGGTTTAGTTGCAGAGCACCTAAATGACTTTTACACAAACATAAGTCAACTTTGATCAGTGAAAATCAATTTTGATGATGATGAAGTGCGAGCTCTCCTTATACTATCATCTCTACCGGATGGTTGTGGTTGTAAGTAATTCTATTTCTGGCACAAATACACTTAAGTTTGATGATGTTGTGGGTGTTCTCCTAAGTGAGGAAATACGAAGGAGAAGCATAGGAGAATCATCAAGTGCTGCATTGTTAGTGGAAACAAGAGGAAGGCCTAAGGAGAGGTTCGAAAACCAAAAGGGTCATGATCGCTCAAAATAGAGCAAGTCACGCACAAAGTCAGTTCTTGAATGCTGGAACTGCGGTAAGAAGGGCCGCAGTCAAGAAGGATTGTTGGTCTAAGAAGAAGAAGGAGACCGAGTCTCAAGACAACAAGCCAACATTGGAGGCCAATGTGGAAGGTAAAGTAGAGCAAGATGCTCTAATTCTCTCATTAGACAATGTGTCTAATTCCTGGATAGTAGATTTCGGGGCTTCATTCCATGTGACACCACACAAGCAACATTTCCAAGATAACGCCAAAGGTAATTTTGGGTATGTATACTTGGGAGATGATGAATCTTGTGTGATTGTTGGCAAAGGTACAGTTTTTTACAAAACTGCTAACGAAAATGAATGGAAGCTTAAAGATGTTAGGCATGTTCCTTCTCTTCGGAAAAATTTGATCTCTACAGGACAATTGGACGATGAAGGTCACAACATTGCATTCGGAAATAAATGGTGGAAGATCTCAAAGGGATCTTTGGTGGTTGCCAAGGGAGAAAAGCTTGGTACACTTTACTTATGTACTATCAGCACGCAACCTTCAGCTTGTGCAGCAACTACAGGAGTTGACAGTGCGGTGTGGCACTACCGGCTTGGGCATATGAGTGCCAAAGGAATGCAAATCCTTCAAACAAAAAAGCTTCTGCCATGTTTGAAAGAAGTGGACTTAGAGTTTTGTGAAGGTTGTGTTTATGGTAAACAAAAGAGAGTAAAATTTCAAAAATCAGGAAATGAAAGAAAAAATAAAAAACTTGAGTTGGTTCATTCTGATGTTTGGGGTCCTGCAAGTACACTATCACTTGGTGGCTCATTGTACTATGTAACATTCATAGACAATGCGACTAGAAAAACATGGGTTTATGTCATGAAGAATAACTCCAATGTATTTTTCATATTTCAAAGGTGGAAAGCCTTTGTGGATAATGAAATAGGTACCAAGGTTAAATGCCTCAGATCCGACAATGGAGGCAAATATTGAAGCTAAGCTTTTGAAAGTTTTTGTGCTAGCAATGGCATTCGGAGGCAAAGGACAACCCCAAGAACACCTCAACAAAATGGGATTTTGGAAAGGATGAACAGGACAATCATGGAGCGAGCACAAAGCATGTGGCTACATGCAAGCCTACCGCTTGATACGTCTGTGTACTTAATCAACCAGTCACCCTCAACGGCATTGGATGGGGGATTTCCAGAGGAGGCGTGGACACGTAAACCGGTGAACTATTCATTTCTCAAAGTGTTTGGGTGCGAGGATTTCACGCACATAGATAGAAGTCAAAGGTCAAAGCTAGATGCAAAGTCCAAAAAGTGTTTCTTCATCGACTATGGAGAAGGTGACTTTGGGTATCACCTATGAAATCCTGAAGATGGTAAAATCTTTAGAAGTAGGGATGCAATTTTTTATGAAAAAAATATGTACAAAGATTACTTGGAAAGAAAACAAACAAAAGAAATAGGTGATAAGTACATGGAGCTTGAGAACGGTGAAGACTCAAGGACTGCAAACGGTGACAATGTGCAACAACGTCAATCAAATGAGGAGCCTCAACCTATTCCCTGAAGATCTACAAGACCAAGTAGACCTCCATAAAGGTTTGTGTTCCTTCCTTCAACCATCTCTTGATCTCAGATTCTGGAGAGCCAGAATCATACAAAGAAGCTATGCAACACAAATCCAAAGAAGAATGGACGAAGAGCATGCAAGTGGAGATGGACTCACTACATCGCAACCAAACATGGGAGTTGGTTGAGTTGCCTAAAGGTAAGTGACACTTCAAAACAAATGGGTGTACAAGCTGAAGGAATAAGAAGGTGGGAAGAAAAGGTACAAGTTTAGGCTTGTGGTAAAAGGGTTTTCTCGAAAGAAAGGTATTGACTTTAATGAAATATTTTCTCATGTTGTAAAAATGAACTCAATTAGGTTTGTCTTAAGCTTTGTGGCTGCTCATGATCTAAATCTTGAGTAAATGGATGTAAATACGGCATCCCCTCACGGTGACTTAGAGGAGGAAATTTACATGCTTTAACCAAAGGGGTATGAAGTAAAAGGTAAGGAGAAAATGGTTTGTAGATTAAAGAAAAGCTTGTATGGTTTAAAGAAAGCATCAAGACAATGGTACTTGAAGTCCGATTGATGGATGTTAGATCATGGATTCAAAATATGCAACTTAGATCATTGCATCTACACAAAGAATTTGGGAGATGGGAAGTTCATCATCCTAATGTTGTATGTTAATGACATGTTGATTGCAAGTGCTAACATGCAGGACATCAAAGACCTAAAAGAGGAGCTGTCTAAATCTTTTTGAATGATAGATTTAGGTATGAAGATATCAAGGGAAAGGACGAAGAAGACAATAAAGCTATCTTAAAAGGATTACATCAAGAAGGTACTATAAAGGTTTGCAATGCAAAATGCAAAAACAGTTTCTACACCTTTGGTTGGTCACTTTAAACTAACCAAGGATATGTGTCCAAAGACACAAGAGGAGATAGCCTATATGTCTAAAGTTCCATATGCTACAGCGGTAGGTTCTCTTATGTATGCTATGGTCTGGACAAGGCCAGACATTGCACATGTAGTGGGAATTGTGAGTAGGTTCATGGACAACCTAGGTAAAGAGCACTTGCAAACTGTGAAGTGGATACTTAGGTATCTAAAAGGGACAACAACAAATGCTTTGTATTTTGGAGGAGCTAATATTTTTCTAGAAGGGTATGCTGATGCAGATATGGCAGGTGACAAAGATACTCGAAGGAGCACTACTGGCTATGTCTTCACGGTTGGAAGCACAACAGTAAGTTGGGCTTTAAAGCTGCAAAAAGTGGTTTCACTTTCTACCACGGAAGCATAGTATGTAGCAATGACGGAGGCAAGCAAAGAAATTTTGTGGCTTCACAGATTCTTAGAAGAGCTTGGATTCAAATAAGACAATTGTGTCTTGTACAGTGATAGCCAAATCACTCAACCTTTCATTCAAGGACAAAGCACATTAAGGTGAGATATCACTTCATATGCACTCTTTTGGAAGAGGGACAACTAAAGCTAGGAAAGGTGCATACAAGTGAAAATCTTGCAGACATGTTTACAAAGGTGGCCAACAAGGAGAAGTTGATCTTTTGCTTATCTTCAATTGGCATTCAAGGACAAGAAGCCAAGATGGAAAGCAGTCACAGGTTTGGTTTGGAGATCAGTCTCCAAGTGGGAGATTGTTAAGTATGGAGCCTGATTTACCCCTTGTAATTTTCTGTGTTAAAAACGCACATTTGTAAGGCCCCCATTATGAAGAGAAGCCATTGTGCGTGAAAAAAAATAACTCGTCAGAAAATAAAATCACTCGTCGAAAACCAAAAATTTCAATGCCGAAATATTCCTTTTTGCCAGAATATTATAGTCGAACGACGGTCGAAAAGTGGTCGGAAAACGATCGATCGGTTGGCCTCTTGGCCGGTGGTCGAAAATCAATGGCCGGTGGCCGGTGGCCAAATTCAAAAGCGGACTTGTCGTCTCAAGGGCGGCCACACATGGACGTATTGGAGGGTCCGATTTGGACTTATCTACACAAGGGTGGCTACACATGGCTGCCTCTCATGAGAGACTTTTGACCTATAAAAGGAGGCCATTTCTACACACATTTCATATTGTGAAGTTGATGCAACAAGGTGGGTGTGAGGTGGTGAGAGTGAAGCAAGGCGGGAGCTCCAAAAGGGTATAATCCCTTTGTAACCTACTTCTTGTTTTGAAGTACTAAAGCCATTGAGTGGTTGCTTTCCCGTGGACGTAGCCCACATTGGATAAACCACGTATATTCTGTGTACTCTCTCTCTCTCTCTACTCTATAATCTCTTGTGTGTGAAGATTATCTCTCTCCATTAAGTAATCTACTCAATTATCTACTTAGCTACGTCATATTTCCTAACAGCTTTTTTAGGCCCATCATATGAAGTTCCAGGCTCTTTTGGGTCTCGTTTGGATTTTTGCACCATAATTTTTCTATCTTGAATAGTGTATTGCTTGTAGTGGGAAGGTCCATCAAATTTATCATCGTTTGATTCCTCTCATCGGTTTTTGACTCTATTGTCCAAACTTCCTTCAAAGATCGTTTCAATTCATTGTACTTGTTTTTGTGCTCGGTTGGACCACTTTGTTGCTTTTTCAGAAATGCTCCACATTACTGGTTTTTGTTTGTTCTTTTTTATTTTTGTTTTGTTTGAGTCAGGTTTCATGTACCTCTTTGATATCCCATCCTTAAGGAAATTGGATGCTTCAACCAACCTTAAGTACTATGTTTTGTTGGTTAATAGAGGTACTGAGTATTCTTTTGTCTCGTTTCGTTTGTTTGTGCGTTTATTCCAATATCCACGTTGTCTTTGAGGATTTTGGTTCGGAAAATCCTAGTAGATCACTTGTTCATCCTTCCGTTTGATGTTCTGATCTAAGTTACTCGAAAGCTTGTCTTCTAAGGGCTGCTTCCTCTTTCTCTTATCATCCATCTCTTCACTTGCCTTTTCCTGCTCACCACTCTCTTCTTCCTCTTCACTTCCCTTTGCCTTTTCTAGCTTTGCTTTCCCCTTTGCCTCTTCTAGTTTTGCTTTCCCCTTGAAATGCTTCTTCATCCCTTTGGTCAAGGTCCCTTACTAAGATCTCATCCACTATGCGTCAACAATCTGCAGCCCCTTCCCTGTCAGGGTCTTCCAATTTTGATTTTGGATTTAGGCTGACACTGATCATCTGGAATGGAATGATATCATATCCTTCCTCATCACAGAATTTGGTCAGGGTCACCTCATTCACGCATACATCAAGAGTGGCCAGTATCTGCTGCCATCCAAAAGGCTTGAACATCTCTTTTGGAAAAGGCTCTGGTACATATGCCTCTTCTTGTGTTGACCTATCATGAATGAAATCCTCTTTTTTAAAACTACAAACTTCAAAAGCTTCACTTATTCAATTGTGAGCTTTGTTTTGCAGCCAAGTCGGTATTTCTCCTTCTTGGTCAGTTGCGGAGTTTAGTTCCTATCCTGGGGTTCGTTCCACATCTTTATTGCTATGGTCCATGACACTAATCTTCGTAGTGACATCCTTGTTTCTTAGGTAGATGTAGTCATAACCCCAATCTTGTACCATTTTGAGCTGATGCATAAATGATCTACCCAATATGATATCAAAATTGATGCTCTCATCAATATTCATGATGGTGAACCTGTGTTCATATGCAATTCGGCAAGAGGCTACTACGATTTGCTCCAAAATGCCAATAGGTCTCTCCAGATACCCATGTGCTAATTGAAGTTTCATTCTAATTTTCCAAAGAGAAAATTTTCCCCATTTTTCTACATTGTTTTGGTGGCTACGGCTATTCCGGCTCCATTATCCAATATTGCTATCAACTTTACGTCTTTGTACTCCACGAGCAGGGTGGTATTTCCTTCTTCTTCTTCACAATAATCTCCTGCCTTGTTCATTGGCACTGGCTCATGTTTAGCTTGTTTAGCGGTTTGGGTATTCAGTGTTTTTGGAGAAGCATTTGGTGGCGGATTTACCAACCCTATTTTCTCCAAAAAAAAATTCCACCTCTATCCAAAGATGAGGATAGGGGATAGGGGATGACATCAGCTCATGAAGAGCTTTGGTCTCCATCATCTTAGGATTAGCCTTCCATTGAGATGGTACTTTCTTACCTCTGATCATGTTTCATGGTTGCCAATAAATGAAGGTAAATCTTCAATGACTTAGGTTTGCTATCTTCCAATATCACCGTATCTGCATCACCATACAGTGATCGAATATCATTTGGGTAGAGCTCATGTTCGAGGCGTATCTCTGTGATAGGGTCTGACTCAAGCGTTGCACTTCCATCTTTTTTGTTTCTGATATGCTTCCACAAATCCTGTGGCCATTCTTCTTCCACCTCAAGAATTGGCAGAGGTGCTTGCAAATACATTGCATCTGTCGTATTGGCTGTTATCCTCGTATCCAAGGGTGTTTCCTTTATAGAATCTATTTGGTCTCCATCTCCAATTCCACTCTTCTTTAACTCTTGAATTTTTTTGTGAATTAACACCTCTCTTTTTGGAGCAGCCATAAGCGCTTGAGCGGCTTGGATAAGCTCCTTGCACATCTTTAACCTCTCTTTTTCATACCCTGGGTGAGGGTACACTAGCCACCTATCCTCCTAGGTTTGTTCAGGGTTTAACCTAGCATGGTAAGCTTTTAAGATCACGTCCAAGCGTTCAAAGACCTTGTCCACCAAGACAGATCCTCATGACGGTATTGTTGATGGCGTTTGCATAACCTTCCATCCTCAACTGTTCCTCTGTTTGTAGTAATTTGGTTTCCAAAGCCGTTTTTTCTTTCTCTCTTTTGGCTTTTATCTTGCCTCGTTTTGCCTTCCAGGATTTCCTAGGGGTTCTGACAGAAAAACTTTACATTTCTCTTTGGCTAGTTGGAGCGTTCCTTGCAGCCTCATGTGCTTAGGCTCTCATTACCACATTTATCGGAATGGTTGGTTCTGTTTTTGCTGCACTTGAGCTTGGTATAATTTTGATTTCTCTCATGGTTGCTTCCCCTTTGTTATCAGGGTTGGACAATGTGGAATGAGATGGTCATTTGAACACCCCTCACAAAACCGAAAAATTTTGATTCGTTCTCCTTCGTGTGGACAAACCCTTGCCCAATGATCACCACCACATTCATAGCATGGTCCTACAGGTGGTGGAGAAGCTTGTGGAGCCCCCATTGGTTAGGAGGATATCCCCTAGGTTTGTAGTTTTAGTTTGCCATGAACATAAGCATATTTTCATCGACCAAGTAATGGTTTTTCATTGGTTGTGCTATGTATGAGGGCTCTGGAATCTCTTCAGGAACCATCCATGGAATTTGTCCCTCCAAAGCATATGCATTTCCTTCAAACCTTCTCTCATAGGTATTGTCTAAATCTTATCGATACAAAACTACGTGGACCATACTCTGATCAGAAGGTGCTTCTATGGGCTAAGAAATCCTTACCATGGACCTGTTTTCCTGGGGTAAATGAGGTTGATGCCCCAACACAGGTTGAGGTTTTTCCTGCCCTTGGATTGCATTATTTGGCCCTACTTGGTATCTTGGAGGGAGTGCAAATTTCTGCCCTCCATGTGGCCCATATTGTCTCTCTCTAACATAGTTTCTACTATAGAAACATTTGGGGGTTTCATGGTTTGTCCATTTTTGTTCAGTAGCACACCACTTCAGTACATGCAATACGTTTACTCTTGGCCTCTATTGAAGATTGCACCACTGAGTTGGATTACATCTTTGCATATGACCTTCTTTTCAATTCTTCTTGGGACCTTCTATCCTTAAGATGAGAAGAAAAAGCATGACTGTAACTCTCTCTTTATTTCTCTCCCACATACACACACTTTTGTTTTAAATGTAAGAAGCAACCAAAATACAAGTGCAACAAATGAGGCACTTAGAATTTGATAGGCACAAGGAAAAATTAACTCCCAAAATGACAATGAATCTCTTTATGCATATGTAGATGCTACAGCATGACGTCCTTCAAGGGATTGTAAAGAAGACAAAGAACAAAAAAGTGGGAAAAGAGGACTCATAGGAAGATGAGGAAAGAGGGAGATGAGAAAAAAGATTAAATTTTTTGGGTTAACTCAAGAATAAAATGAACAATTAATACTAATCATTATATTCTATGCATAGGATTCTTTACCATTTTAGGTTTTAAAGAAAAATTAGAATTTGGGAAGATTTATCTTTCAATTTAGGTTCTCTAAGTATATCCTATACCACCTCTATAATTGCTTCCTTTGTCATATCTTCTCTTCTTTTAATTTCTTCTACAATCCTAGATACCTCTTTCAAATCATTACCCTTTTCATTGAACTTTTGGTGTCCTCGAAAACTTCTATTAGGGTGAAAAATCTTGCTCAGAGGTGGTTCCCTAAAAAGCTCCAGCTTTTGCTTCCTCTTCCAGTGGTACAACTTGAGTGTCTCCTCTAGCCATTTTTGCCTTCAAATCTTCCATTTCAGCCAAAAACGATTCCAAACAGGTCCTTTTCAACAATAGAGTAAGAGAAGACGATGTGGTACACAGGTAATAGAGGAGATCGAGGAAAAGGCAACCACCACAACATTAGAATAACAATCAAAGACATAATGCAAGTGGTCGAGGAAACTTTCATGGCAAGGGGAGTCCACTGAGTTCATGGAAATGTGCAACATATCCATACAAGTCCACAAAAATTTAGTATGATGGGGTTGTGGAAGACATGGTCACTTTGAACGTGATTGTCTTGATAGGAGGCATCAAAATAATTATGCAACCACTAGCAAAAATGTAGATGAGCCTAAGAGGCTATTTGTGGTGTAGCATATGCTAAATACTATGTTTGCAAACATAATAAAATCTAGTGATAATGTCTGGTATGTAGATTCTGGGGCATCCAATCACACGACCAATCATGGTGAGTGGTTTAAGGAAATGAATACTTTGCAAAGTCCTAGTTATGTAGAGACTGCGAATGATACTGCACACCCCACTATGCATTTAGTAAAATGTATCATTGTATATGACTAATGGTAAAGTAAAGTACCTACCTGCTGATGTATTGCATGTACCCAATATTACAAATAACTTGGTGCATGTTGCTTTGATCAGGGCTTGGAGGTCATGTTTAACTCTAATGGTGTCTTTGTCAAGGAGCATAAGAAGAATGCAAGGTTGGTTGTGCAAGGAAAGAAAGTGGACAGAATGTTTACTTTGGATGTAAATGTGCCCGAGGTGAATGCTCCCATGTTTACACAAGGTGCAGGCATTGTCCTAGATATTGAGATTTGGCCCAAATGTATCGCTCATGAAAATTTTCTCAAGCTAGAGATTATGCAAACTAAAGAGATGGCTATAGGTTTGCCAACATTTAAAGTTTTTGAAATGCAAAAATTTTGTGAAGCCTGTCAATTTAGAAAGCAAGCAAAAGCATCCTTTCCTCATGATAAGCATGTAAGCAAGAATGCATTGGACTTAGTGCATACACATGTATGGGGTTCGGCAAAAGCATCCTTTCCTCATGATAAGCATGTAAGCAAGAATGCATTGGACTTAGTGCATACACATGTATGGGGTTCAGCAAAAGCATCCTTTCCTCATGATAAGCATGTAAGCAAGAATGCATTGGACTTAGTGCATACACATGTATGGGGTCCGGCAAAAGCATCCTTTCCTCATGATAAGCATGTAAGAAAAAATGCATTGGACTTAGTGCATACAAATGTATGCGGTCCGACAAAGACTGCATCTATGGGTGGATGTAGATATTACATGAGTTTCATTGATGACCATACGAGAAAGGTATGGGTCTATTTTGTGAAGCAAAAAAGTAAGGTGTTTATGCACTTTCAAAATCTCAAAGTTATTGTTGAAAAATAGATTGGGAAACATGTAAAGTGCCTAAGGTGGTCGGATGGAGGGGAGGAAATATTTCTAATGAAATCAATGGTTTTTTGAAAAATCATGGAATTCAAAGGCAATTTTCATGCAAATATACTCCACATCAAAATGATTTTGCTGAGCGAAAGAACATACACATTGCAAAAGTTGTTAGAGCATGTTTATATTATGAGTAGGGCCCTACTGATGTAGTACATGATATGACAGCTAAAGAGAAGTTTTATGGTGAAAACTAGCTGTATCAGATTTTAAAGGGTTCAGATACATTGCTATATGCATGTTCCGGATGAACTAAGAAGTAAGCTTGACCCAAAAGTAAAAAAATATGTGTTCATTGGTTATTATGTTGAGAACAAAGGGTACAAATGTTACAATCCTATCACAGGCAAAGTGAGGGTGAGCAAAGATGTTGTTTTTTTTGAAATGGCAAGTTGGTATGCTGATGTGAAGGATGGTTTAGGGGCTGATGTAAGAGAGAATGTGGCTGCAAAAAATGTTGGTGCAACTCGCAAGTTTTGAGTGGGCCACAAGGATCACCTAAAGGTTGATGAGGCCCCTAAGCTGCCAAATAATTTGAGTGTTGTTCCTGATGATGGGATAGCAATGGTTCTACATAGAGTTTAGATTAGGATTTTGGCATACCCTCCATGAAAACTTTGGTTGCAAGAAGTATGCAAGTAGGGAACAAGGTACCTGTAAGTGAACCTGGACCACACATGCCTAAAAGAGTAAGAAATATTGTACAAAAATTGACTTATGATAGTTATGTGGCTCATCATTGTGCATATATAGCAAAGATTACAGAAAAGGTAGAACCCACGTATTTTGAGGATGCTGTTAAAGAAGAAAAATGGTGGTAGGCTATGAAGAGATGGATAACTTGATGCAAATGGGACATGGGAGTTGGTGCCATTACCAAAAGGAAAGAAGGAAATTGGATATAAGTGGGTTTACAAAATAAAGCATAATGCTCATGGCAGTGTATGGGATTGATTATTACGAGGAGATGTTAAGCCCCATAGCCAAGATGGCTACCGTTCGTGTGTTTATTGCAATGGCTACAATCTTAAAATGGGTGTTGAAAAAAATGGATATAAAGAATGCATTTTTGAATAGAGATCTAGAGGAGGTTGTGTATATGGAGCAGCCACAAGGTTATACAAATATGAGGCTAGACCTTGTATGCAAGCTAAAGCAAGCATTGCATGGATTGAAGCAAGCACCTATAACCTGGTATAAGAGGTTTTAGCATTCCTCATTTCATTGGGCTTTGAGATGTCTATTGATGTAAATCATTCAGTGTATATGTGGAAGAATGAGGCAAGGTGATAATGTGATAATGTGGAGGTGATAATGTGGTTGAAGAAGAGAGTGCATAGGCTCTACTTATGCAGGTGTTTGAGATGAAGGACTTGGGAGACTTGCAATATTTCTTGGGGATTGAAATCATTTGCACAGAAGAGGGTGTATGGATACTACAAAGATAATATGTCTTAGACATGTTGAGAAAGTATGGTTTGGCTGATTCGAAGCAGATTTCAATGCCCCTGGATTAGAATTCAATGTTGGGAATGATGTAGTTCAAGTACTTGAGAATGCTACCATGTATAGGAAGATTACGAGCAGTTTGATCTAATTGACTATCTCATGTCCTGACTTGAGCATCAGTTTATGCAGTCTCCAAGGAAACCACACTTTGATGCAGTGAGGCCCACATTGTGCTATGTAAGTGCTACTTTGGCTTATGCACTCTTTTATAGGACTGATGTGGAGCTGTAACTCTATGGTTACACAGATGCAGATTGGGTTGGTAGTACATACGATCGCAGGTTACCATCGGATTCATGTTTTCACATAGGAGTGTTGCTATCACATGGAGCAATAAGAAGAAACCTATGGTTTCTCTTTTGAGTATAGAGGCACAATACAATGGTGTCTCAATGGCAGCATGTGAGGTAGCATGGTTGGGACTGCTACTTCAGGACTTTGGAGTAAAATAGAGGCCGGTTGTCATCTATTGTGATAACCTTAGCAGCATACAGTTGGCACAAAACCCAATGTTTCATGCCAAGACAAAGCACATTGAGGTGCACTACCACTTCATTAGAGAGAGGGTCTTAGCAGGTGACATCAACCTTGAGTACGTGGTGACGGATGAGCAGGTTGCAGATATCTTCATGAAGTCCCTTGGAGTAGAGAAGCTACGACAATTTTGAGCAATGCTTGGCATACAAGAGATGGCGTTGAGATTGAGAGGGAGTGTTGAGATGTCAAGATCAACATGTACGACTCTTGGATGACTATCATCGATAGTCATCATCACGAGTACACCTTGGTGGATACACATATTTTCACCAGTGATACTACAGTTGTACAACATCAAGTTGGTTTGGAGTGATGACACACTTATTCATTCACCTCACTAGTAGTTACAACATCGAGTTGGTTTGGAGTGATGGCACACTTATCCATTCACCTCACTCACTAGTAGTTAACACTAAACCGTTGTATTAGTTCCCTTTTATGTTGTTATTTTCCCTATGTTTGTATGTAGACATCTTATCTTGAGTTATTGAAGAAGAAGAAGAACAGATTTTGCCTCCCATCTTTGGGTGTGTATGTGTGTGTGCATGCATGCTTGCAAAATCTCAAGCTCTCTCTCCCCTTCTCTCTTGTAACAAGTACTTGCTTTTGGCATGAACAATATTATAAGTATTAACTAAAGATTAAAAGTGTCATATATATAGGTTTAACAATAAAATGAGAGAAAGAAGGAAGAGGGGATGTAGAAAGCTGCAAAGAGAGAGGAGGAAAAGCTCAAAATTGCTTTTTGTAGTTGAAAGTGACTTTCTTGAGGTAAAAGATTCATGTTCACCTCAATCAAGTGACACTTACTCAAAGTCATTTCAAAAGGAGATTCCATTTTAAAATTCAAAAAAAAATTGAAAATAAGGAAGCCCTCTTCATTGTGTTAGAGCACTCTCTCTCTCTACATGCTAACACGCAAGCACAAGACCTCAAACTTTTCCTAATGACTCCATCATTTTTCCAAATTGAAAAAAAAATAAAATCAATGGTTTAAACCACAACAATTTACAAACATAAATATAAAACATGAGGTATAGTGCCATAAAGGTGAAATCACCTTGTGTTGATTAAGTTTGAAACTTGCACCTTGAACCTCCTTAACACCCATGATTAAGAAAATAATCAAAGCAATGGTTTAAACCACAACAATTTACAAATATAAATATAACCACAAATAAAACATGACAGACAATATAACCATAGAGGTGAAATCACCTTGTGTTTATTACGTTTGAAGCTTGCATCTTGGACCTCCTTAATGCCCATGCAAGAAAATGGTCACGCAATTTTGCAACAGTTCAATGCTTAGTTTTAGACATTGTTTCAATTTGGCCGTTAGGACAAGAGAACATTGATATTAGAAGTAAATGTCCCGACTTAGAAAATCTAAAGTGGAATCCATTTTCCCTTCTTGTGTAACCAATTATCATAGTTAAACCACACATATAGAACCGACCTTGTTTTTATGTAACTCATGATGCAAAAATGGTGACCAAACACAATGCACATGTAATGATCACTGCTATGAAAGCCTTCCACATACCCCCATTTTTCACTTAAGATAGTGTTAAGGGTATCTAAAATATATTTGGAATGAAACATAGTAGTTGTTTGAGAAACTTATGGCAAGGCCCTGAAGGCATGCACAAACACATAAATAGGCCAATGCCAATTTAAGTCAAGTGACATCCAAGATTTGTAAGGTTTAAGTGAGCCTTGCAAATTGTCCACCACCTTTTTCTTGAAGCTAAGAGATGACTATACATCAATAATTGGCCATTCAAGGCTTTGAAACATAGGGGAATCAATAGCATCAAGCTTACCAAACCCCCTCCCCTCGTGTATACCACATGCTTGTGGGAATAGAATAACATGCATTGTTTGGTGAGGTTCTTTGGGGTATAGCTATGAATGAGAGGCATTGAAGTGGTTGTTTTTCCAATAGGGTTGAAGGAAAGA
This sequence comes from Adiantum capillus-veneris, assembly GCF_014529385.1. NCBI lineage: Eukaryota > Viridiplantae > Streptophyta > Polypodiopsida > Polypodiales > Pteridaceae > Adiantum > Adiantum capillus-veneris. The sequence continues at coordinate 30,909,685 of NC_140935.1, forward strand.
TGTCTACACCAAAACAAGCCTTAGTAAAAACATGGTAGACATACAAACTGCACTAAGCACCCTTCTTTTTTAAAAATCCAAAGACCCTCATGATCCTTGGTATTAAGGAGTAGAAGCTCTTCTATCTCTTATGAGTGATGAAACTAAACATCTTTGTTATATAGCTATGGAGACCTTAGGTTTCTAGAAAAAGAATGGTAGAGAGAGCATGAGAGGATGAAAAGTGATGTAAAGGAGAGGGGGTAGAAATTTCTAAAGGAAAAATTTCTATTTTGATATTAGGATAGCTTAGGGGGGGAATTGTTTCCCTCAAAGTGTCCTCTATCATGGCATTTGGTCAACTAGGTAAGCCACCAAAAACAGCCAAGTCCATCAACACTAAAACATGGTGTTGAACAAGGAGATATTGGCCTTATCACCTGCTTAAATGATTATTCAAAAGTGGGTCGATTTGAGGCAATGGACAAGCCACGCCTTGTCAAAGATATGTTCCTTGGTCAACAATAGTTGGCTCAAAACCAATGTTGCAAAGGGACTCTATTGTGCGCTTGCTATTTATCCCAAGTGATAGTGAGAAACTTCTACAAGTATCCCATGTGTAAGACCCATGTCTTTTCAGCAAATCCAATGAAATTCATAGTGCCAACATCTTCTAACAGCAAACCGAGCTATTTTAACAATGGTGAGGCCAACATGAGAGAAAAGATAGAGAGAGTGCGCACCCGGAGCGGTCACTTTTTAGAATGTGTATGCTATCACGTGAGTTAACCGGAGAGGATTATTAAAAGATCAAAATGTATCAAAATGTATACATACAGAGGGGGGTGGGGGTTTTTAAAATAGACACGTAGTGTAAATATAGTATGTATATTGAGGTATTATTAATAACCTCTTGAACGCACGTAATATAGGAAGCTTTTGATAAGTGACCACCCTGGGAGTGCGCACTATTGGTGGGTGGGTGTGCAGGAGGTTCCCCATGAGAAAGTGCCCTAGTGGATGTGTGTAAGAGGGTCACCTTGAAGGTGGGTCAATTTGAGGCAATGGACAAGACATGCCTCCTCAAAGATATGGTCCTTGGTCAATAATGAATGGCTCAACACCAATGCTGCAAAGGGACTCTTGTGCTCTTGCTATCTATCCCAAGTGATAGTGAGCAATTTCTACAAGTATCCCTTGTTTGACCATGTCTTTTCATCAAAGGAGGCTCCCGATGAAATTCATCATGCCAACATCTTCCAAAACCAAACCAAGCTATTTTGACAAGAGTAAGGCCAAAGATAGAGATAGTGTGCACTATTGGATGTGTGCGTAGGAGGGTCCCCATGGGAGAGTGCCATAGTGGATGTGTGAGAGGATCACCTTGAGGAGGGGAGAGAGAAGATGATGGCTATATTCTAAAGAAGTTATAAGAGAGAGAAAGAGATTAATCAAAGTATGCTTGGGTTATTTCTGTGTGTGAAGTATAGTGGCTTGTGTGTTTTTTTAGAGAGAGAAGCAAGAAGAAGAGAGATTGATTAAAGTAATTGGTTTGCGGGCTAAATTCAAGAGTATATATGTGTGAAATTGATTGCTAATGTATGTATATATATGCATCAATGGCTTCAACTTTTTAGTATATGTGCATTCTTTTTTGTGGACGTGTGTATATGGTTTGTGTAGAGAAACAAAATGCTCATTGTGGAGTGTTTGGTTTGTGTAAATGGAATCCTGATGGATGCATGGGATTCCTTTCTATGCCTCTATATGTTGTGTAGAGAGATTGTGTGTGTGACAATGAGAGAGAGAGAGAGAGAGAGAGAGAGAGAGAGAGAGATTGTGTGTGTGACTATTAGAGATTTTGAGTTGTGCGTGTGAGTGATTAGTATGTGTGTGGATGATTATTTTAGCATTTTTATGCATTCTTTTGGCTTTAAATACATTTTAATTTGTGTATTTGTGTGAGAGAGAAAATCCTGAGAGAGAGAGAGAGAGAGAGAGAGAGAGAGAGAGAGAGATACTCAAAGTGTGTGTGTTTTTAAGGAATGTCCTATTGCAAAAATAGAAACAAGGGTTGGGCTAAATTGAATAATCTATTTTTGGTGAGAGATAAAAGTTTTATGCCTCCTGCCGGGAAAAAGAATAAGGTTTGTTTTGTCTCCTGATAGAAGGCGGGGTTGATATATTTGAGAAGTAGTGAATTGAAAATAGAAGCCGAATTGGGACTAAAAGTGGAGCCAAAAGATGGCTGAAAATGAAGCCATTTTTTGGCTCTAAAAGAAATTTCTTTATGAAGGCTAAAAATAGGGATAGAAGCGGGCCAGATTTTGAATTGGCTGAACGTAGAGTTGATTAGGGAGTTGACATAGTGCTACTTTATGAGATTTAACAAGGGAAAAATAGCAACCTATACGGGGGTGTGGGTGTTCATAAATTGAAAGTTAAGTATGTGAGATTGCTTGTATATTATGTGGCAAATCTAGAGGAGCCAATGCAACCAAGAGGTTACAATCCTTGTGTGCAGTGTTCGAGAAAGGTTTGCCTCAGCTTAGCCTTGAGCCAGTTGAAAATCAAGAGTAGCCTGTTGTAAACCATGGTAAAGGGAAGAAAAACCGATAAGATTGATGAGAAAATAGTTCAAAAATCCTGCAATTTTGGAAAATTCTACTAGTGTTTCCCGTTTGCATCTTGACAAGGAGGAAACCTAACCGTCTATGACTTTCCCGAACACTGCTTGTGTGGATCTAGATAAAATATAAGGCAATGAACTCATCAAAACGTACGAATTCAATAGTGAACATTGCACTTCACTGTTGGAAATTGAAAGTACAACTTTGTTATGAATGGGCCTGTGTTTATTTATAATATGTGTGGAAATAGTTGTGCATTTCCAATACGAATTTTGAAAGAGACCTATTAGCAAGACATATCTTAATTGATTATCACAACTAAATTTTCTCGAAGACATGGTGTTGGAATTCATGCTTGGGTGAGAAATGAAAACAGCTGTTTATGATTATTTGTGTTTTGTGGCTATGAGTTTTTAAAGTGTGTATTTTACACAATCAAGTACTTATCTAGTGGTATTCACCTTGTAGCTATTCACCTTGTGTTAGGGTTAAGATGGAACTAAGTGCTAAGGGATGGTAACCTAGGGTTTGTTATCTGCGCTAAGGGATAGCTTGCGACCCCATGTGAGCAGGTTTCTGGTGAACGTGAGTGATTGCGGAGCTCGCAAGGGATTATTTCTAGTGCCGAGGGTATGCTTCCTAGCTATCAATCAGCTTGTCTACTCTTCCAAGGCTGCCCCTTCTTGCGTGTGTGGTTGTGGGTGCTTGTGTGGGGTTGGCAGTCACACATCCTCAGCTTCACCCTGAGCATGGACTTTTAAGGCTGGATACACAGTGGGCCTAAGCTTCCTTCAAATTCGTTTTGCTTTCTCCAGGATTAATAGCTCCCTTATTAAGTCTCCCTTTTTGCATGTATCCCCTCCTCTAGGCCCCTACCGCCATTTTGCTTGTGTGCTAAGCGAGGCTATCAATTGAACCCTAGGCACCCCCCTTGTGCTATCAATAGAGGTGGACACCCTACCCATGGAGGAGGACATTGTGAAGTTCTCACGAATACTCGCAGCTAAGAAACTGTCGTTGCATGATGGAACACTCCCAATGGACGAAGGCGATGGTTCATCATCACAACCATCGAATGAAGCCTTGATGAAGGGTGCTGCTTTGACAAGGGGTTTTACCCTAGTGGTTAATAATGTGTGGTCAACCGACTAGGTCCGCTCTGCTGACGAGAAAGGAAGAATGATTGATCAGTGAATGATAAAGGATGTAACTTCGAGGTGAAATTCGCCCCTCTCAGTTGGGCGGGGGGTGTAGATACATGACGCCTATCTCTTTCACAACCATATTGGTCTCTAGTGATATGGATTCTTTTCTCACCACCTTGATCCTTTTGGCCCTCTTCAATCGTGGAATTTTCACAGCCGACGCAATTGTTACTGTCATAAGCTTAGGTGTCAATACATGAAAAACAAACGCATTTTCTTTGTGGGGGCGTTTAGGGATTTGTAGTGTGAAGCTCTACACCTCTCCAATCTTCTCTTGCAATTTGGTGACTTTCTTGTTGCAAATCATAGCCTCTTTTTTCTCCCCTATTCTTGTCCCTTCGCAACTCTTAACCTGTTTCTCACCCTCTTCCACTATTGTTTCCTTGACAGGGACTGATTGACTTCACCTAGACTGGAGGCTTGATGGAGGTGTCATCCCGCTTCACAATCCCTTTGAAGTGCTGCAAGAAAAGAAATCGCCTGACCTGAAGTGCCTCCGGATTCTCCTGGGGCCACGAATGTGAAGTTCGGGAAGGGGTTAGATGTTGAAGAGTTTGTTCCCCTCTCCCAATGATGGAAGCCCTGGCTATCCAATCATGGAATGTGAAAGGATTAAAGACCCAAAAGAAGCACGCCCTCTTTTGAAAGTAAATGTTAGAAAAAGTAAGGAAGTTAATTGATGGGCCATCCAAGAACATCATTTGGATGCTCGGAGCAAAAGAAAACAGGCATTGGGAAAGAAGTTGGTGTTCTATGGAAAGGGAACGGACACGTTTAGTGGCGTCCTCTCTATTGTTGACAAGGACCTAGAGCCCAAAGTGGTCTTTACTCACCCCTCTCGGAGAGTCCTAGGAGTGAGAGTCAGTGGATAGATCAACATTTCACCATAGTAAACATATATGGCTCCTGCAATGCCAAGGACAGAGCCAGATTGTGGAGGCACCTTAGGGATTTCCCTATTGAAGGAGAATGACTGTTGATAGGTGATTTTATGGTGATGAAGAGCAAAGACAGAACAGGCTCTGGCAATCTGTCAAACTAAATGGCTAGGTCTCTGTGATAAATGGGCTATGATGGACCTGTGGGAGATGGGTCCCTGGAACAGCATATCGGGCTTCACGTACACAACCCCATTGTACATCCACACAGCTTTCCGACTTGACAGGTGCTACTACTCTCACCAAACTGACTAGATCACGTCGCTACTCGAGATGAAGGTGCTACCAACGAAGAGCATGTCAGACCATATGTCTTTACACTTGCACCTTTGGAAAGCCAATGGGGAGGAACAGGCCTTTAGAGGGAGAAAGAAGTTGTTTGTTACTAGGGCACACCTGTTCAAAGACCTTTGTTTAGAAGGCTTACCAAGAAAGCTTTGAGTAAACTCAATAAAGGTATTAAGCTTGAAAAACCTAAAGCTTGAGACTTCTTTGCTCGAAGTATACAAAAAGAGACGAGCCCTCGGATGAAAAAGGCCCGAGAAGAGCATTGGAAGCAGCTTGAAGAGGAGGTTGCTAGTTTAACTTCAAAAAAAGCTAATGGGATGGCCTCCGAAAAAGAACACAAAAGATGGTTGGAAGCAAAAGTCAACCTAGCTGAACAACAGCTAATGGAGGTCGAAAGCTGGGGCTCGGTCCAATCACTTGCAGATGAGAATGGGAATGCTACACAAGACCAAGACGTAATGGCTAGGATGATGCGAGATCATCTAAGCCAAATCGTTGGCCAGTCAGAGACCTGCTCTCAAGAAGTGGAGGGTGGGGGCATGGACGCACTGTCGGGCAACACACTTCATTCCACACAAAAAAACTCTACATACTTTCTCATCAATCTTGATGGTGCATCCACTCGATCACCGAGCAAACAGCCTCCTTGGTCTCCAAAAGACCCTCTTTGGTCTAAGAAAATACCCTTGAAAATGGAAAAAAATTGGGTTTTATAGAGCCTCTAATCCTTTTTTAGCAAGTCAAGGAGAACCAGACAAGTGCCCATCTTCTTTCAAAAATTTTGCATGGGAAACTACCTCTTTTCAGCCTGGTCGACTCCTCTCTCTTTCTCCTTCTCTTCATGCACCGCAGGAAAGGTCCCCTTTGCCTTCAAAAACTGTTGGGCCCATTATGGGCGCGGGACCAAGCTAATCACCAGCTGCCACATCTTCGTCCACTTTGACATGTCGTTGACGCCGTACTCCGCCAAAAGCCACAGGCTACCACCCCTGACTATGCCCAGAACTGTTGCGCACACCCCCATCCAAACTCCATAGCCAACGAGCTCCTCAAACTCTCTCTCCATTCGAATACCCACAATGGGCCACGTCCCAACCCATATCGCCCCCATTCTTCGTTGCTTTCCTCCATGTGGGGTAATGCCTTTGCCACATGGCGGCCTCACATTGAATGGCCCTCCAAGCCCTCAAAAATATTCTAAAGTTACCAAAAAAACCCCACTTTTAGTGCTACCTTTGAGCTCCTCTTATTTCCTGCTCACTGACCCAATAATGGGTGAACTGTATAGCCAAGGTGGAGGTCCATGTTGCGGACTCTGAAACTCCAAAACCTTGCTGCACTTAAACTTTGCCAAGACCACCAATCGAGGCCACAAAAAATGGGGGAAAAAACATTTGCAACCGTCCCAAACTTCGACCGGCCATAACTTCACAACCATGGCTCCAATTAATGCACCATCAAATCCTATCAAGTACACATGCTACATACAACACTCTAGAACCTGGTCGGGGCCAAAAAAACTACCATATGGCACATCTACCAATGCAATGAATTGAGCACATAACAAGCCCGCCTGAAAACATTAATCGGCCATATCTTCCCCGTCCGAGCTCCGATTGGCAATCCGAAAAGACCGGCATGCTCCACGACTCCAAAACTTTGCATCTATCCATTCATATCAACTTTGATCATCTGTCATCACCTGCTTTGTTCGTCGGGGAACTGCAAACCTCTCCAGCTTTGAACAACCATAACTTCTACATCGTAGCTCCGTTTGAGGAGCCGTGTGGACCAGCTCGTAGAGCACTCCAAAGACCATATTTCAAAGCATCAACTCATCACTCTGTGCACCTTTATTTGTCAAGGCACCCTTTTGGATACCTTTTGGCCTAAAAAACCCCATCAAGCATACATCTCAGCTATCACACCTGCCTACCATGTCTTTTCTACCTACTTCAAAACTCCAACATGTACATGCTAGCATACATACCCATACATGTGTATGTTCCTAGCACCGACCAAATTTGGATGCACCATCATTGCCCAACCCCCTTGTTGAACATTTAAGTTCAACCAGAAACATGTTTATTGACCTAAAAACATCACCAAAGCAAGCACATTGTGCACACCAAACCTGCTACCATATGTACAAAAACTGGCTCTTACCACCCGCCACTCCAACTCAAGTGGGTTGCCCAACCCTCTACTTCATAGCATTGCTTCCACCTAAATCAAACACATGGCTTTTCTCTCTTCCATCCAACTGTAACAGCGTACCATAATGCTGCATCCCAGCACACAACCCACCATCCACATAACTGCACAAGGCATACCTTCATCACCCCAAACAGCCCACTTCATACCAAGTATCACCAAACACACCATCACGCATTTCATCAATCTCACGGCACATACCTGACCCTCCCCCCCAACCATGTAAAGCGAAATCCTCCTCAAAAGAACTATGTATCTGCTTGATCACCATCACCCACTGCACACTTGCACCTACCAACATCCCTTTTAACCACCACACACATACCTCCCTTGAAAGCTTGGACACAACCTGCGAATCTCCTTCATCTATCATAAAATATACTTGATGCAGTGGATACTCCTCTATCTTCGGCTCCATGCTCTCCTCTTTACCTGCCATGCACTCAATCCCAGCATCATCGAGCCCTTCTTTGTCAATTGGCCCTTCAAGGTCCACCAATACCACTTGTTTGTCGGCTTCAATTGTCTGCCCTTCAATCACATGTTCTACCAATGCATCATGCTCTGCCAAAGAAGATAAGAACTCATCACATACCTCATCATCCTGGTTTTCTTCCATAGGCAAGACTATCTCGTCCTTCAAAACTTTGTACATATCACATCACCATGGCACACTCCACTGCAATCTCCACCAACATGGCCATTAGCATAGCCCCACATACCATCTTTACCTGCATATCATCACTTGTAGGCTTGGACTCCTCCACTCGATCTCCGTCAAGCATACCAGCTTACACTTATCCCTGCTCTTCACATGCATCCACCATTTCTCTAACCGCATGCGAGGTCAAACTCTTCATACCTTGATTGGAACGAATCCGTTTCCCAACTTGTATCAGCATCCATAGAGCTGGTGTCACTCGTTTCAGCCTCCTTTTTCCTCTCGAGATCTGGAATCTCCTCAAGCTTTACCACTTCGACTTCATCTACAAATCGTACCCTCTGATCTCTAGCACACTTGAAAGGAGCTCAAAAAACCATACCTTGACTTGGCAGTGCATCTCTCGCCTGATCTGGAACCATCTGCGATTCCTCCACAGCTAGAGCCTCTCTGACTGGCATCCTCGGCATAGAAACTTTGTTATCTCTTTGTAACCATAAGACCCTTGGTTCCCCTCGCACAGGCACAAATCTTTGCACTAATTTTCACTTGACTTCCACCACATTGACTCACTTTCGCACCACAGCATTTGGTAAACCCTGCCGCTTCTTCAGTATCTTCTTTGTCCTTTTCGCTAGAGCCACCGCTTCTTCATATCACACCGAACCATCTATTTCCACTTTGTCTCGCACCTCCTCATGCAGACACTCCATAAGCTTGCTCAATTTAAGAAACCAACATTCTCAGCAGAAGTTACCTTGGTCAGCTTCCCCCAAAGCGCTTCGAACTCCCACTCAAACGCTTGAAAATCTCCTTCCAAGCTCTGCTTCAAACCATCCAGCTTTCGCTTTACTTCACCTAGTCGTGCATCCAAGGCTTTACAATCCGCATGTTCTTCTTCCACTAAATCGTACCATCTCCTTGCTTTTCGAAGAACCAAGAGCGGGAACACTTGCACTGCACCTTCTTCCCTTGACACATTACTCTCCAACAAAAACAACCTGTAATCTTGGTGCCAAATTTTCGCATCTTCAACCCCAATGAAAATGGAAAAACTAGACCACATTTTCTCTAGCAGCACCTGCTCTTCAAAACTCACACACTTGGCATCGCTAAAATCACCGCTTCAACTAGCAATCATTGTGCTCCTCAGTGGGGGCACCAGAAGATACAGAGAGAGAATGGGGAACAGATCTAGAACACAAATAACTCCCTCTCTATAGCCCTGGGTATTTACAACACCCCTATCCTCTCAAAAATCACCTTCGAACAACACGTTCACATCGACAAACCACCATTTGCTAACACAATTGCCTATCTATAGCCCAGGGTATTCACATCACCCCTATCCTCTCGAAAATCACCTACAAACAACACAATCACACCGACAAACACATCGACAAACCACATTTTGCACACAATCCAACATACCAACGCGCTCACCAAGACCAAACACACACTCACAACATCCGCACAGTTTCTATCGCACAGACCACAGACGCAGTCAAAACACCTCTCTCTCTCTCTCTCTCTCTCTCTCTCTCTCTCTCTCTCCACAAAAACGGTCCACGGACACACATCCACCAGCACCCACACATACACAAAGAGACGCAGCAGAAAAGAGAAGGGGATGGGGGCATAGACGAATTTTCCAGCAACACACTTCATTCCACATCGGAAAAGTCTACATACTTTCTCATCAATCTTGACAGTGCATCCTCTCGATCATCAAGCAAAAAGCCTCCTTGGTCTCCAAAAGACCCTCTTTGGTCTGAAAAAAAGACCCTCTTTGGTCTGAAAAAAACCCTTGAAAATGGCAAAAGATTGGGTTTTATAAAGCCTCTGATCCTTTTTTAGCAAGTTGGGGAGAACGGGACACATGTCCATCTTCTTTCGGAAAGTTTTCATGGGAAATTGCTTCTTATAGGCCTTGTCGACTCCTCTTCCTTTCTCCTTCAATTCATACACCCGTGAAAGGCCCCCTCTAACTTTGCCTTCAAAAACTATTGGACCCATTAAGGGCACGAGAGCAAGCTCATGACCAACTGCCATGTCATCATCCGCTTCGACATGTCATTGACACCTTGCTCTGCCAAAAGCCACCGCCTACCGCCCCTGACGACGTCCAAAATTGTTGCACGTGCCCGCAACGCCAAACACCATGGCTAACGAGCTCCTCAAAATCTCTCTCCATTTGGATATCCACAATAGGCCACGTCCCAACCCATATAGCCCTCATTTCTCCGCTACTTTCCCGCATGTGGGGTAAAACCCTCGCCACGTGGCAACCTCACCTTGAATGGCCCTCCAAGCCCTCAAAATTCTTTTAAAGTAACCCAAAAAAACCCACTTTTAGATTGCAAAACCTTAACAGACAGAGCAGGTGGTGGCCGATAGTCAAAGGTTATATGAATATATAGATGCAAGTGTGGAGCATGCCGGTCTTTTCGAATTGCCAATCAAAGCTCGGACGATAAAGATATAACTGATTAATGTTTTTAGGGGGGCTCCTTGCCATCTACAGGTTTTTTGGCCCCAACCACCCTCTGGAGTGTGAAATGCAACATGTGAACTCGATAGGATTTTACAGTGCATCAATTGGAGCCATGGTTACCGAGTTATGGCTGATCGAAGTTTCGGGTAGTTTCTTGAGGGACGGTTGCAAATGTTTTTTCCCGTTTATGCGGCCTCGATTGGTCGTCTTCGCAAAGTCCCAAGTGCGATAAGGTTTTGGTTTTTCGAAGTCCACAACATGGAGATCCCACCTTGGCATTACAATTCACCCATTGGGTCAATAAGCAGGAAGTAAGAGGAGCTCAAAGGTCTCTAGCTTTGCACAACCATAACTTCCACAACGTAGCTCCATTTGAGAGGCGACATCTCGTAGAGCACTCCAAAAACCGCATCCAAAGCATCAACTCATTACTTCGAACACCTTTATCTATCAAACCAATTGGCCCCTTTTGAAGCCCTTTTAGCTTTACACAATGAAGCATACATTCCAGCTATCACTTGCCTACCCATGTCTTTTGTACATACCTCAACACTCCAACCTGCACTTGCTAGCATACATACCCATACTTGTGCTTGTTCCTAGCACCGACCAACTTTGGTTGCACCAACGTGTTGACAAAGTAACATCAAAATCGAAGTTTCAAACCTATCTCCATAGGAATATGCTTTCAATCTTCAAGGTTAAATCTACACAACAATGTCCCTATGTTCTTTGTCTACCTTGAAGCAATACCTCCATCAACTTGCTTAGACTTTATGTCCACTAAATACTTCAAAAGCCCCAATTTTGACATCTCAAAGGAGGCATTCAAATCAGTCTTAAAATCAAGGATATACCCCTCATTGGGTCAATGCGCATAGGGTCATCAACAATAAAGCACAATGATAAAAAATACACCATTCACTCTGTAACTTACAAAGTGTTCTTAGTTGGACTATTTTGAAAACCATGTGCACCTAAGTAAACATGAATCTTTCCATGTGGAGCTTGACTTTAACCATACAAAGCCCGTGTTTTCCTATCCTTTTGAACAATGCGACAAGACTACAATACATACACTTCTTCAATGTAAGGACACATTGTAACCCCTTTTTACAAACAAAAGATTGAGCACAATTGGTTTGCAATTTGTATGTCAAAGCCTTTTAACAGATTTTTTTGGGGATCTATCAAACACCCAATGCATTTAGGCCGGTAACTCAGCCCCTTGTTATAGAGCTCCATCCTCACCCATCTTGCTTTTCCACCACTATTGGTAAGTGCATTCATTCTCTCTCTCTCTCTCTCTCTCTCTCTCTCTCTCTCTCTCTCTAACCTAAATCAAATTACCAAGACTATTCCTGGGCTTTCAAAAAATGTCTTTTAGATCTTCTAACATATATGCTTTGTTGTAGCCCAAGAGGGAGGAATTTTTCTTCATACCATGTCATGAGCTTGGTAGGTAATATCTCTGCTGAAGAAGATCAAACTTCAGCACCAAGCCTGAAGAGGTGGTCCTTTCGGAGGACGCAAGTGCACATTCTTCTTTGCTGCTCTTCTACCAAACAATAACTTCATTTCTCTTTTAAGACACTATATGATGTTTATGCTCTGGATGCTCTATCCTCCTATTGTCGTCATCAAACGACTTCTCCCTTCACAAGAAGATGCTTGAGAGAGAAAGTTTAGTACTGATCAATGATATGTAAGCACCTGAGACAGCTGGGAGCGTTTACTCCTGATTTTGTTGGTCAATTGGCCATTTAGACGATAAGAAACGATCTACTCTTTTTTACTCTCTCTTACTCCACAATGCACCCCCCCCCCCCCCCCCCCCCCAAAAAAAAAAAAAAAACCCAAAAACCCCAAAAATAAAAATAAAAATAAAAAAATAAACCAAACAAAACAAATAATATAAACTTGCATTTAGCCACATAGAGTTAGATAGCTCCATTTCCCTTCCTCATTATCATCTTCATTATCCTAAACCCATCATTGAGGACACTTGGTGGTACTTTCATGGCGTGCAGAGGACAGACATACTTGTACATGGATTTTTAAATGGCCTATTGCAAACACTACTAGAACATCTCTCTCTGTGTTTGTGCATGTGTGCGCAAAAGCGTGCATGGCGGTGCCAGCTCGTAAAGGAAGATGACAATGGGGCATATCAAGTATTTAGAGAGTTGGGAGACACTATACCAAGTCTTGCTTGCTTATCCTTTTCCTGCAGCAGCTCATGACCTGCTGGCTGATCATCACCCACATTGATGCACTGAATTCATCCTAGTATTCATGAACTCTCTCTGTGCATTGTAGCCTAGTTCCTTTCAAAACTTCTTCAATCTCAGACTACCAAGAAACATTCTTATAATGACGTGTCGATGTCATTAAAGAAATTTGTATTGATACAAGATGAACCACAGGAATTCTACTGCTGATGCATGTAAAGATTCCCTACACTCCAAATGCAATGTTCCTTACGGTCACATGTATAGAGCCCTTCAGAAGAAAATATGTAACTCTTGGGCTGAGCCCAAATTACATCCAGCATTCTACTAAAGTTATGACTGTTCAAGCAAGCTTTGAAGATAAAGATTTACAAGATACCTTCCTGTTGATAACACGTCAAGTCTAGTTTGACAAGGCTGGTATTTACCCTTTTTCAACTGATATCTATACGTGACTCCAGAGACAATATATGGTTCACCTTTAACAGTAACCGTCTCACCGCACTGCGTGTTCTGCAGCTTAAGAAATCATTACATGAGGATGTAAACGTTGACCAAAACCCGAAAAGTAGCAAGATCTACAACTTTACCAGCGGTAAACAATGGATGCCGAGATTTTGAGGGGGTGGAGTTATCAATGTCACATGATACGAGCAAAAATCTCTCTCCCCTTTATCCCGTTTCTTGCATACAATGCGTCTCGAATGAGCCTGCGTGGAGACAAGAAAAAAGCAACAATTGAGCAATGCAACAGTTGTCCCTACAATAGCCCAGACCTAAACCAAGGTCTCATCTTGAATGCCTGATTTCATGAACTTGCATTTGCTATCGGAAAGTTAAGAACACCTCTCTCCATTTAGATGGCCGCAACTCTCAAGCTACAAGAAGTGCATCTTCCAAAACGAAGAGTAATGGCACAAGCAAATGAGTCCCTCCCAATTATTCCATTCACCATTCCAAGTTTTTAACTGTCTACACAACTCCATGTTATCTGAGTTACTTATTTGGTTGAAAACTACCTTGTCCTCAAATGTGTGAGAGAGCAACCAATTCCAACAATACTTGGGTGACATTAATCACCTTGCTGTTTAGAGGCTTGAATTTTCCAGATGGGTAGAGTACTGGCCCGGGCAAGTCAGTCCCACAAAAAGCACACCCGCATTTTTTCTATTAACCCTTTCATCCCTAACTCTTTGTCGTCGGAGTTGAATTATACATTCCTTCATAAGATTTGAAAACACATGGACTTCCAAGCTATAAGAGGAGCTAAAACAATTCACAATACACAATCACAATCAAGGCATAACAAAACCTTTGAAACAAAGAAGATTTTGAAGAAGCTTGTCCAGAATATGTGGGAGAGCAACAGCTTTCAACAATACTTGGCTGTCATTGAGCACCTTAAGGAGTCTCCTTCACACAACTCTGAAGAGAAGTAACAGTGAGCTTTCTAAAATAAGTCCATATTCCAAAACAAACTAGCTTTCCCCATGAAATGAGACAATCATGACAAGGAGTGACTATATAGTCAGAAATAGAGAAAGATATATTAACAACTTGATTGCCCATGAAACCAAAACAAGGTAGAACTGAATATAATATCTGTCATCATAAAAAGTCACACAAAATGAAGCGTAGCACAACTGATGATCATCTCTACAAAATGAAGTACCAGATGGTGAGGAAGTTGTAAGCAAGGTCCTCATGGTCGTGGACATGTCGCTCTACCAATAGCAATGGCCCTGTCCAAAGATACTCCATGCATTGGCTCAAGAAGAAGAAACCGTTGGGTCATCGTGCATTACTTCTGTGGTAGGTGACGATGGCTCGAATTTCCAAATGGTAGGAAGTTGTAAGCAAGGTCCTCATGGTAGTGGACATCTCGCTCTACCAATAGCAATGGCCCTGTCCAAAGATACTCCTTCAGAGAGTCATCTACGGCAGAATAGGTCAGTGGATAAGGACGTAGAACCTGCTAAAAGCAGTGGAGCTACATTACTGGAACTGAAAAGTCCAGAGGGCTTTTTGTGTTAATCGAAGCTTTCATTTCTGGATAGCTTTCTTCAGCAGTCATATTTTTCAGACCCAACGCCACCGGACTAGACGGACAGGACATACACAGCAAGATAGGACGGGACAGGACGTCCATCAAACTTACACAACCCTGCCTCAAAGTCAAGTTTCTTAGGACTTGCACATCGTCATCCACGTCATCCACAGCCGCTTTATATCAATAAGGGCCACGAGCAAAAATGGTCATGGTGGGATAAGGTCAATTGCGCCGGTCGTGGCATAGATGGTGCTGCAAGGGCATGGTCTTGCAAGCATTGCCCGTACAAGAGAGCCACTGACACCAACAAAATGTGCACCTATTGCACAAGTCCTTAGCAGGTATCATAGACGTGAACATCGTCTTAGGAGAGACAGAAAGAGAAGAGAGACCCTACAAGGGGCGTCTTGCCTCTCAACCAACTGGGGCCCTAACCCTACGCTAAGCTTGCACTTGAGAGAGAGAGAGAGAGAGAGAGAGAGAGAGAGAGAGAGTCCACGTGGTAGACATGGAGAGGTGGAGTTCCACTCCCAAAGCACTGGCCCGAAAACCTTGGCACCCCTTTCAGTATTTGTTTTATACTGCTTCGCATAGGTACAATTGTTGGGAGACTTGGCCTCTGCTTCTGCATACACGTGAATGGGGAGTGAGCTCCCAAGGCTCATATTTGATGTCACAAAAATACGGAAGCGTAAACTAACTTTTAAATTGCATACTCAAGAGAATTTGGTGAGAGAGAGAGAGAGAGAGAGAGAGAGAGAGAAGAAGAAGAAGAAGAAGAGAGTTTTAACATCGTAGGAAACTATCCCAAGAGACCTTAAAGATCTAGCCGACGAGAGAGAGAGAGAGAGAGAGACATCATTGGGGACTAGAAGATGGGTTGGTCCCCCTTCATAAAGAGAATATCTTTATTACTACGGGAGATTCTTTACAAGCACGGGACGGGGGATGCCCCATCCTCTATTCTTCTTTGTTTTGTTCTTACTACTGACTGAGAAGGTGTTTCCACTCTCCTAATAAGAGGACTTCCGCTCTTCTGCAAGTCTTGTTGGAAGCTCTCACCAGGAGAGTCTATCTTCCAAACAGCTTGTCGCAAGCTCTCACAATGGAGAGTCTATCTTCCGCTATGTGTTGCCCTTCATGCGCAATCATTCATGCATCGAACTCAAGAGAGAAACAAGCAAAATACATGCACATATCCTTGCTGTAATTTTCTGCACATAACCTGAAATTCTTACCTGTGCGCGCTCCTACGCCGAAACGGAGACCTTCTTCGCGATGGAATCACACCAAACC
Source organism: Adiantum capillus-veneris (assembly GCF_014529385.1). Taxonomy (NCBI): domain Eukaryota; kingdom Viridiplantae; phylum Streptophyta; class Polypodiopsida; order Polypodiales; family Pteridaceae; genus Adiantum; species Adiantum capillus-veneris. The sequence continues at coordinate 30,925,671 of NC_140935.1, forward strand.
TTGCGTAGACGTAGGATAGGTAGAGAGGAGTGAAATGAGTGCTCCGCTGAAAACAAGTTACAACCATAATCGAGGTGATTAGGGGCTGAAAACAGAGAATTTACAGCCACTGCACTCTACGGAGAGAGTGCTTGCTGCAACTTCTCGCGACAGATCTTCTCCAAAAAGTGGCTATGATTGTGAGAGCCCTTGTTCTAGACAATGGGAGCACAAAACTACCACATATGTCGCAAGGGGCTGCTCTCAAGCTTCAATAGAGGGCTCCAACGCGTAGAGCACACTCACATTAGGGGGGGTAGTGCACTGCCAACCTCAGAAGAGCGGGAGAGGCTGCACTCATATAGCCAGCCAGAGAAGGGGCGCTAGAGGATGAGGGAGGGTGAGAGAGCAAGAGAGAGAGTCGCTTGCATGAGTAAGTGTCAAGTGGCACACTAAATAAATAACTTTAAAACCTTCAGCTTTAACTTTTAAAAGTTCCTAGGCTAATAATGAAATGTGCAAATTAACTCACAACTGCACACATGAATGCTACTTCTGAAAACGTTAGCTGCTCCCCAGCGCAATGCCGTACCGGCACTACTCCTACACCACCTATTTACACTTGTTCAGACATTTGATCGTGGCACAAATAATTTAACTTAATTTAATTAGCTTATCCTAGGGCCTTGTTAAAAAGAATTCCGGCCCTAGGATCGTTGTTCTAAGCACCCCATCTCATTCCTGTGCTCACATTGACGTGCGTAATTTTTCTGAGCTTGAAATTTGAGGCTACTGTCTACCCCTTATTGAAGGCCCAATTTCCCAATCACTAGGGCTTCAGGGGATTTTTCTGCTAGGGTCTCCCTGAGGTGCTCTGTCCCACGTTTGGACGCACTTGAGGCCCTAGAACTACTAGTTCTATTTTGATGTGCACACAACTAATTAGGTAGCTATTTTCTCGTAGATAAATCAATTATTTACAGCGAGTGACATTGTTACATTAGAAGGCCCTTGGTCTAGTAGCAGAGCACTTTATACATGCTAAAAATATGTTGGCAGAGGTTCTTACGAATCTGCTCAATCATGTCATGTGTGAGGGTCTACCTGAGACTTAGAGACTATCTACTAGTGTGCCTATCTTCAAGGTAGGTGATCCTACAGAGCCTAGAAACTATCGTACTATTATGATTGGACACACATTGTCACGGTCATATGCACCTATCCTTGAGTAGCAGTGGCAGCTGTACGGAATTCCGTAATTTGCATTGGCTGCTTTTTGCCAGTTTTTGATTACTAGTTGCTTTTGGGACAGTTTGCTTTTGAGTTTAACTGCTTTTGGGGCTCTGCTTTTGGCATCCCTTGTAAGAATAAAAGAGCCCTAATGGCCTCACTTCTCAGAGCATCTGGACGTAGAGTCTGAGAGCGAGCACCCGCGGGCAGTTGTACTTTGCTCAAAGATTAATATAAAAGAAATACCAAAAGGGGCGCCAGTCTTTGGGGCCAATCTCTTTGGGCACGGAACTACACCGGACCATGTCATCTCGAATTGAACTGTGATCTGAAGTAGTGAATTATTTTGAAGTGATTCTCTTTTGTCTCGCGACAGAATCTAGACTTGGGGTATCCAAGACTGTTACACATGGTATCAGAGCTTCAGGCGTGTGCTTTTCTGAAAGCATACTGGTCCTATCAAAGAGGAGACAAGGCACTTGGGCACCTTGGAAATTGCTATTGAAGTATCTTCATGGTCCGACCCCAGACTTATTAGACACTCCCACCCTTGCTTCATCGCGCATCGAGCGCGCTCCCGTCTTCATCACTCTGTCTTACAGGGCATAATCCATATAGAGGTTCTCGTGAAGAATCTGATGGAGATAACACTTCGCAACGGGAAGGCAAAGAAAAGTTGAAATCCGGCGTAGGAACTGAAGAAAAGAATGAAGATTGGGAAAATCTTTTTGGTAGAGAAGTTTGCCAAAGCGAAGTACAAGCGTCAACTGCACGTTGACAAGTGTGTGAAAAGATTCATCCCGAGATTTACGAAACACCTGAAGAATTACCCAATTGATGAGATTCACTCGAGATGGCATGAGGCCATTGAATCTCCTCTCAAGACGGGGTGGAAAGCTGAAAGGACAGACGAGTGCAGAAAAGCGGAAGCTTTACTCGCAGGAAGAGCTGGAACAGATTTGTTGACCAGAAGATGAACCAGATACTGGAAAGGACACTGATGTACTGACAATCTGGTTGTTTGTAATAGCAGTGAGGAACTCGCTTCTGTATGGATTGAAAAGCATGGAGCTGGACACAGCGTAACCGCGAAACGTTTCAGACCCGAAACGTTTCACCCCGAAACGGGGCATTTCACCCCGAAACGTTTCACCCAAGAGAGGAGCCTCGGTGGAACGTATGACTGAAACGCCAATTTTAGGTGTATTTAGTATTATATAAATATATATAATAGGTGTGCACATGTTAAAACCCCCCAAAAATTTTAGGCGTTCCAACAGAGACGTTTCACCTGCATGCTGAAACGTTTCAGGCGTTTCACGTTTCACCCTGGCCGAAACGCGTTTCGCGGTTTCGTTGGCTGGACATCCACTCTTTTGCAACAAGGTGAGCCATCTCCTTGCCTATTTTGCAGGTGAAATCAAGGGTGAAATGGTGAGATCGAGAGCGACGACAGCTTAAGAATGAGTCAGATATCCTTTCGATTCAAGATAAGAATGATGAAATTGAATGGGATGATGACGCATGTTGAATGATTCTAGTGCATCAAGACTCCCATATGAATGAGATGACTCGATACTGTGGTGAGCGCATCAAGAGTTTCTGCGGGATGCGATGGCTACACAGGGATCTAGGTGCATCAAGACTTCTGGACGCATGAGATGACTAGATGATTGAAACATTGTATTCAGTATGAACTAAGTGTGTGAATGAAGAACTTTGAAATAGGGAATTTCCGAAGACGATTATGACTTATATATATTAATGTTCTCTCGAAGAACTTGCTAGATGTGTGCAGATAACAGGTGAAATCGATGATAATGGATGACAGCAATGATAGCTCCAGAGTGAACCTGACAACGATAAGTATCATAAATTTTGAATGACTACTATTTGTGAACAGATAACAGGATTGAGAATGAGATGATGATGATTCTGGAGCAGTGACGGCTCCCGAATGAACCTAATAATTGAATCACGACCGATTCAATAGAACTGTCGTACGCGAAGATTCCTGCGGGATGAGATGGCCACACAGCTGGACCTGAATGATTAGACCACTCTGTTCAGTATAAATTACTTAGTGATGGCTTACACACGACAATGCTTGAGTCTAAAATCTCTATAGACATGATCGCAATAGGGGATTAGTTAATCCGACATCAGTGAGGTCCGGAATGGATCTAGATGTGGTTACTAAATACGTTGCTGGCAGTCATGGTTTGAGATTTGGAATGAATTTTTTTGTGATTGATTAGTCATGTGATGTGCTCTGATGTCATGTGCAGTGATGTGACTGTCGTCTTTGTACAAGTGCTGAATTTGTGGCGTTTAGTGTGTCGGTACTTAGAGTCAGTGTCTAGTGAATTGGTTTATGGCCTCTGTCTGTTTTGCAGGCATAATCGAGGGCGATTACAATTCTTTCAAGAGGGAGATATGTCACGTGGCATGACCACATGTGACCAGACAGAAGTGATGACGTGGTTGACTGTACAGACGCCCGAAAAATGTGTTGGCAAGCTGACTATACGAACGCCCGCAATTCGCGCCGACATACTGACATGGTAGCTGTATGGAATTCCGTACTTTGCCTTGGCTGCTTTTTACCAGTTTTTGAGGACTAGTTGCTTTTGGGACAGTTTGCTTTTAAGTTTAATAGCTTTTGGGGCTTTGCTTTTTGCATCCCTTGTAAGAATAAAAGAGCCCTAAGGACCTCACTTCTGAGAGCATTTGGACGCAGAGTCTGAGAGCGAGGACCCGCGGGCAGTTGTACTTTGCTCAAAGATTAATATAAAAGAAATACCGAAAGGGGCGCCAGTCTTTGGGGCCAATCTCTCTGGGCACGGAACTACGCCGGGCCGTGTCGTCTCAAATTGAACTGTGATTTAAAGTTGTGAATTATTTTGGAGTGAATCTCTTTTGTGTCGGCACAGAATCTAGACTTGGGGTGTCCAAGACTGTTACACATGGTGCCCAGAGCCAAATTGATGCACAGACTACAAGAGATGGGAGTGCCTATTGAGTTGATCAATTTAAATCCTAGTACGACGTATAAGTGTAGCGAGGGGGCCTAAATAACTCTGAACTGAGCCTAGACACCCTTTTACTGTTCGTATTTCAGTGCCGATTGGTCCGACCAACTCGTGGCAACTAGGCCTTCTTGTCTGCGGGTGGACCTCTCGACCGTCGGTCGTTTCACACTGGCCACGCAATGTCCGCCCATTTGTGACTTCAAAAAGAGGGTCCCAAAAATTAAACAAAAATCATCAGAAAGAAACCAACTAATGTTAGCAATTATCACGCTATCACGTCCTTGTGACAGTAATTAGCATTTGCCACATCCTCGTGACATACCCCCCTCTTGAAGTCGCAAACGTCCTCGATTGCATGCCATATATACATGCATTGATGATCTTGTGTTGTTAGCATGCTTTTATCATAGCATGTACCTGCAAGAAAGGTCATAACACATAGATACAAATTACTTAATGAGACCTTCATACTTTTGTCATTTCCATCTATGATAGAAGTGAGCATAATACATATAACCCTTAAAGAGCGATGCACACTTCTATTGCACTGAATCCGTATGTACATTTGATGTGCTAGCTCCATCATTACCCCTCCTTTGAACACGTTGGGTTGGGGCATACGTAGGCTATGACCCAAAGGCCTCAAGGTAAAGCTACAATACATTTGGTGACTCTGACAGTTCATGCTCTTCCATCCACTTTGCATCCATAGGTGGATAGTTCTTGAACTTCACCAAATAACTTCTTGCAACCTGTCCCTTAACTTTTCTTTCTTTCAGGAAACCATCCCAAGAGACTCAAAGATCTATCCGACGAGGCTCGTTGCTGTTGTTTCCCTTACGCTGTGCCATCCCCCCCCCCCCCCCCCCCCCCCCCCAGCACTGCCCGCCTGCCCTCTCTGCCCCCCCCACCAGCCCTCGCTGCCCCCCTTGCGTGTCCGCGCGTTGCCCCTCCCCTGCTGTAGCAGCTCGCAACACTGCCGCTGCTGCAGCCCCGCCCGCCCCTGTCGCCGCTGCCATCCACTGCCGACCCCCTGTTGCAGCCACTCCCACCATCGCCGCCCCCGCCCGCTGCTGCTAGCGCTCCCGCATTAGCCGTCCTCACCTTTCCCCCCCCCGCCTGCCTGCTCTTTTTCCTCACAGTTGCATCCTGCATATCGATACTTACAGCATTGACTCCATTTTGGGGCAGTGCTTTGCGTGCCAAGTTGCAGACTCCGCCCGCCATCCTCTTCTTACGCCACAGCAGTAGACACAGATGGAGGCTCCAGCTTCGCCACAGAGGGACTCGCCTGAAGCCCCCTCGCCCGCCGCGTTGAGCCCACCATTCGACTTGCTCTTTCGCCGACAGAGCAAGCGAGCCTTGCCGCAGAGGTAGAGCGTTTGCAAGCGACTTCGGTCATTTGCAAGGTTCTCGGCACCCGTCCTAGCAGAGGAGAGCTGCGAGACCTTCTCCAGGCCCGCCTCCTCGCAGAGGTGGGCAAGATCTTGGATGTCCAGATTCTCGGATGGGGGTACTACCATATCGAGTTCGAGACTTCTGAGATGGCCTCCAAGGTCATAGCTATGAGTCCACTGGCCATCCGAGCATCACGCGCCCACTTTCGACAGTGGCGACATGGTTTTGACCCGACTTCGGATGTGCTAGTAGAGGAGGCAGACATCCCCATCTCATTCTGCTTTCCGGGTTTACAGAGGGAGTACCTTCCACTTCTCTCCAAGATTCGCTCCGCCATCGGGACTGTCCTGGAGACACCTCGTACGGCAGCATCAGTAGCTGCCAAGGCGGCTGGCATCCCTTCAGTTCGAGTTTTGGTCAGAGATACCCACACGCTCCCGAAGGTCATCCTTCTGCCTCGGGTGAGTGGGGGTTGGTTTAGACAGAGTGTGGAGTACTCGGGTCTCGCGAACCAATGCTTCATTTGCAGACAGATGGGCCACCTAGCGAAGGCCTGTCCACGGAGGAGGCCACGACCTGCACTCAGCCTCAGCCCCAGCCACAGCCAGCGGCACAGCGCACAGATTCAGAGCCACCCTCCGAGCCTGGGGCTCCAGCGGAGGAGGGGTGGCAGCAGGCCCGTGGCCGTCGACGCCAGGGGCCACAGCGACAGCCTGGCACTCAGAGTGGCCCTCAGGTGCCTACTCAGCAGCAGTGGGTTCCCACGGGGAACCGCTTTGGTCCTCTTGAGCAGGAGGAGCCCCCTACGCCAGCCTCCATCTCCGCTTCACCCTCGCCAGCCGCCCCACCTTCAGAGTTCCCCTCCTCCTCCATCCCCCCCCCCCCCCCCCGGCCCTCTGCTCCCGTTCACTCCCCACCTCGCCCCCCTGTCTCTGTCGCCCCACCCCGCTTCTCTTCTCCTTCGCCCGCCCCCCCCCCCCCAGCTCCTTCTCCCCCTCCTCCTGCTTCCGTACCACAGTCGACTCGGGAGACTAGTCCCTCGTCGGCGGCTAGGAGATCTCTTGGCAGCGCCTTTGCCACAAGTCACCTAGCGAGAGAGGGTTAGCCCTTCTTGCGGCCCCCTCTGCAGATTCAGACATCTTCCCTTGCAGCTATCCCTCGTGGTCTGACGAGCATTGACCTCCGACATCGCTGGGATTCCTTCGATTACGGGTTCACTCGCTTTCTCGGCGATTACGCAGCAGACCACGAGGCAGCTTGCTTCAGGGTCCATGCTTTGTTCCTCGCCGCTAGGGGGACAGAGGCCTTGGACTCGGCAGTTGGTTTCTCCTTCCCCCTCTGTGGTAGGACTTAGACAGAGTGGTCCCTCGACTCAGTGGTGGGATGGTTGCACACACAGGTTCTCGAGTTCTCTCACCACATGGGAGAACTTGGAGTTACAGATTTGTTGCAGACTTTGTGGCCACTGGCCAAGTTTGCGGTGACACCCCCAGACTCAGCAGGATGTAGGCACATTGTGGTATACTTTTTTGCTGATACGCAGTGTTTGCCTTGCTATGCATACATTCATGAGGACTCCTGGACACAGGAGGTTGCTTTACGCACGGCTCGCTCTGCTTGGGCTTGGGCCAGGCACTCACTGCAGTCTCGCCTATCTAGAGGACGCTCGGATGCGGATTACTCCTCCCCATCCAAGCCAGCCTCGAAGATGCTGTCTTGCTGCTGCGGCAGCATCTGTTCTCTCTCGCTCCCCATGAGGATCGTCTCGTGGAACGTGCAGGGACTAGGTGGGCCCCAGTTTCAGCGACCACGGGGCCGATTGCGTCAGGAGCTTCAGCGTTGCCTTGTGGGAGGAGAGATTGATCTCCTTATGCTTCAGGAGCACCATTTGTCTGAGAGCCGCATTCGGCGATGTGGTCAGATTTTGCGTGGACGTTATGATACCTTTTGGTCAGCTGCTTTTGGACCTGGAGGCATCCAGGGTGGGTATGTATGACTATTGCAGACTCAGTGCAGCAGGCCATTGTGGGCAGAGGGATTATTGTGCCAGGCAGGGCTCAGTGGATTACTATGCAGGTTCAGGGTGGCCTTGTGGGCTTCCTGAACATCTATGCGCCCAATGTGGCGAGTGCTCGTGCAGAGTTTTGGTCACAGATTGTTGAGTCTTTGCCACAGGTTGACCATTGGTGTGTAGGAGGGGACTTCAACATGTTGAAGGACCCTTCTGACAAGATCGGAGACAGCCATGCTACTGTGCATGGAGTCGAGTTGGCAGCTTGGGAGAGGTTGTGTATGACTTTGAGGGTCTGGGATACATGGCAGCATTCTGGCTTTGTGAGGCCTCCTGAGAGTCTTGCCTTCTCTAGATCGGACCGCAGAGTGGGAGGAGTGAATCTATCGCGGATAGATCGCTTCTACACTAGTGACCACTTCAGTGACTTGGGGAGATCAGTGGGCATCCTGGCAGGGACATCCTTCTCGGACCATGCACCAGTGATCCTCACAGTGGCAGACAGGCAGAGGAGTGGGAGCACGATGCTTCGCATCCCAGAGCGGGTCTTGTTGGACTCAGCACTCAGAGAGAGGGTAGAGGCTCTCTGGACAGAGGGCATGGACAGCCAGGCTCTACCTGCAGACAGAGTGACCTTAGGCCTAGCTCAGCTTAGCCACTTTTTTCTCCAGGAGTCTCTGGCTCGACGGGCTGCAACGAGAGAGGAGGAGCAGCGTCTCAGACGAGGCATTGCTTCACTACAGAGGATGCAGGAGCAGCATCCAGACAGTCCATGGTTGGAGGAGAAGTTACAGCAGGCTCGACAGGAGCTTGCTTGTACAGAGGAGAGGCGTCATGAGTTTGCCTTTCACCGACAGGCATCTCAATGGACTCAGGTGGGTGACAAAGTGACAGGTGCTTTTTTTGAGACAGTGGGACCTCGGCACTCACATACCAAGGTCAATCAGTTGAGGAGACCCGATGGGTCAGTTGTTTGTGAGCCCGAGGATATGCGTGCAATTGCTACTGACTTCTACCGTGAGTTACTGTCGGCTGAACCCCAGTCAGAGCGACAAGATGCATGCAGGGAGCAGGTTTGGGCACAGATGCCTTGTCTTGTGACTGAGGAGATGCGCCAGAGGCTAGAGATGCCTCTTCAGCTTGAGGAGCTGCACACGGCTCTTACGGCCCTCCCTCATGGTAGCTGTCCAGGTGAGGATGGGCCGACTCCCAGCTTTTTCTTGGAGTACTGGGACCTGCTTGGCCCAGATCTTTGTAGTGCCTTTCAGTACATTCTGCACACAGAAGTGATGCCGGATAACATGAGTAAGGGCCTGCTTTACCTCATTCCAAAGGAGGGTGGCTCCTTGGATGAGATTCGACAGTGGCGCCCCATCACCATCCTCAACTCAGCCTACAAAATTCTCGCCAAGGCTCTGAGTTTGAGGATTCAGCCACTTTTGGAGAGCCTTATACATGGGACTCAGACAGGTTTTGTCAAGGAACGCAGTATCCTTGACAACATCTTCACTTTCTGGGAGGCTTTTGCCCTGGCACGGCTCCGTGGGGAGGATCTTGTGATTCTTCTTCTCGATTTTGAGAAGGCATACGACAGAGTTGACTGGGACTTTCTAGAGGGCACGCTACGCACGATGGGCTTCTCATATGCTTGGATCAGAGGGGTGTCAGCTTTGTACAGACAGGCTCACAGTCAGGTGCTTTTGGCAGGAGGTAGAGGTGAGCGCTTCATGCTCACACGATCGGTCAGACAGGGTTGTCCTCTTGCCCCCTTTCTCTTTCTGTTCTATACAGAGGCGATGAGCAGATTTTTGGTGTCAGAGCAGGTTGGTCTTAGGGGCTTAGCACTCCCTATACGGGGAGATGAGCTTCTGGATGCTGAGTTTGCCGACGACTCGGCCTTGTACTTAGAGGGCCAGGAGGCCAATCTTCACAGATGTGCGCAGGCTTTGGAGACCTTCTGCTGTGCATCGGGCTTGTAACCTGGATAGCATCTGCCGTCAAATTTTCACTCTCCGATGGTTGACCTCTACCTGTATACCTGCTGTCATTCCGAGTAGTAACAGTATTCTTGAGCACATTCGTTCCCTCCTTCGACAGAGGAAGCCCCCAAATGTGCTCATCACCTAGTTGGCCACAGAGGCCTTCCAAGAAAGCTGCTCACAGAAACGATACATTGACACCCAAATGACCAGTAAGCACTGCTTGATTGCCTGCAGAGCGAAAAGCATACAACATACCCAACCACACAAGAGAGTAAATAAGGAAAGAAAGGAGCCTCTTACCGTTCTGGAGCAAGTATGGATTTGAAAACTACGCAATTGGGTAAGCGATGAAGAGTGTCCGGTACAGCCTGCCATCATCAAGGTGAATACCTGTTAAATCACGTCTCTCGTTGTTGATGACTACCTCTGTGCTCCTTGCAGGACCCTTGTCGTTCTTCTCGTTCATCTCATTTTACCTCTCTCTCTCTCTTTCTCTCTCTCTCTCTCTTCTCTCTCTCTCTCTCTCAGAGTCTCCCGGCGCTACTCAGAGGGTAATGAATGCGTGCAACATTGCAACTTTGCAAGACGTGTACAAGTCAGACTGCATACACCAAGATAATTATATCACCACAGTGAAAAAACGAAAAATCGGAGATTCTCTCTCTCTCTCTCTCTCTCTCTCTCTTCCTTCCGGGGGCAGGCGTGTCTCTCTCTCTCTTGTGGTGCGCACATGCTGCGGCCACCCCATCCCTTCGGCGCTTTTTATGCAATTGCATGACAACGCATTTATGTGGTTTGCCAACGAATGGTTTCGTGTGTACACGTATGGGATGTATGAGACTACTGTCGATTATGTCCGAAATTTTATGCATGTTTATCAATATTTCGTAGTATGTCTTCGCCGCCTCTAGTCACGGCTGGCATGCAGAGAGCTAGGCAAGGGGAGGCTAGTGTGTCTGCTAGGCCCTCTTGGGCAATGCACTTACAGTTGGCGCCAGTGGGAGATGAATGTGAGGAGTATTGCGTTATTTGGGATGATGATATTATTGAGTGACAATACACTAGGCCTTGCTGGTACATCACATGGTCAAAGCTTGGAGGATTTGGAGGATAACAACTTCTTCATACTTATGTTTACTTATGCATGGTTGTGTTGTGCGATGGCGGGTGCGCTTGAGTCAGTGGCATGGCGTTTTGCACCAAGAGTATGGTGGTGTTTTCTTCGTCAACAAACTTTCTTTCGCAGTGTGCATGGTGTGCTTTGGTCTACGGCTCGCCTTGCAAATCAAGATCCCTATTGTTTTGCATATCGCATGTCTCGCAAATCCTTTCTTATGCTACTAAACATGATTCGTCCACTACTACCCACAAGTGGAGTGAGGTTTGTCAGAGAGCCTATTTCTCAAGAGGTTGCGCTTTCTTGCGTACTCTGGCAGCTTGCGCATGGACACTCCTCACGAAGCATGACGAATCTATTTGGCATGGGTGAAAGCACCATTCGCAAATATGTAGTGATCATTTGTCGCATTTTGAGTAGTATTGAGTTCTTCCACAGGGTTGGCATTAGAGTGCCGCGTGGAGACCGTCTTGAGCAGATAATGGCAAGATTTGAGGCTATCTTTGGTTTGCCGCATATTGCTGGGGCACTTTATGGGACTCACAGCCGTCTACAAAGAAAGCCAACACGAGAGTTCTATCCAGCACAATACATCAACATGGATGGTTTTCCGAGCATCCTCCTATAGGGTATTGTCGACTCCAACAAGCTTTTTTGGAGTGCAGTTTGCAGGGGTGCAGGAGGGGTTCATGATTCTTCTCACTTCAAAGAATGCGACTTGTATGGTCAACTCAAGCGAGGAGAAGCACTGGATCGGCCACTATTGCACATTCAAGGAGAGATAGTACGACCTTATTTGATTACAGACTCAGCCTACAAAGCGAGAACATTCTTGGTAAAGCCATATCGAATGAAGGCAGGGCGATTTTTACGCAAAAAGCGAGATTTTGATAGGAAAATCTCAAAGGGGGAAGTGAAAGTGGAAAATGCCTTTGGTCTCTTGAAGAATAGGTGGCGTATTTTGCGAGATCTCAATGTCGATCTTGCTTTCACGCCCACTGTGATAGGAGCCTGTTGTTTCCTACACAACTTTGTGCAACTCCAAGGCGAGATGGAGCCTCATGATTAGCGAGATCCGCATCCCAAGAGCCACTTCCTAATGACGGCGGTAATCTTGCTCATCGCGAGATGGCCTTGCGGATAAGGGCAGCCTTATTTCGATAGCAGCTTGAGGGTTCAGAACGCAGCAGTTCCAGGTGTAGCAGGTTGTGGATTTAGTAATTGTTCTTATTTTCAAAGTGATCATGTCTTTTGTTTCAATTAAGGTTTTGGCTATGTATCCATAAAGCTTATTATTAATTTCATGAAGTTGTGTTTTACAGGGCTTGATGATGATTCGGAGTCTGAGGATTGAGTCATGTTCTACATGGTTGTAGTTTTTGTCATGTGGCTTGCTTTATGGCTGCAATGAGCAGCACCTCTATTTATGTATTGTTACAGGGTTTTTATTATGGTTATCTAGCATTTTCATTTATGGCTGCCAATGAGCAACAATACCGCGCGCTTCTATATCAGAGGCAATAAACCATTTTGATGTATTCAGAATAGCTTATTTTATGGGTGTCAGTGTCTTGTTTATGTGGTTGTCGGACATTGAAATTTTGTTTTGTCATGCGTTTTCCATGCATTCGGTGCAATGTTATTAGGCCTATTTTGTTGGAAAATGCTACCTTTATGATGTTGGCAATGTGTGGTTTGTTGATTCGCATGATTGTCCAACAAAGACCGGACGTGTAACATTTAATGGCCTAATAACTTTTGTGTAGCGGAAATCAGCATGAACATAGTGGGCATTTCATTAGAATAGCTTCCTAATGAGAATTACAAGAGTGCTTGGGTGGAGAGAGCAACAAAAAGCATAACACCTAGTTAGATAGCATCGACAATACTTTCAAAAGAGAGAGCAATTAAGCTATTGACAACAGTTGAGGACCGGATTTGCATGGAGCCGGTCCCCCCTCCAAAAGGCTTTGTATTATGGTTTCTCCCATCAAGAGAGACATTGTACAATACAATTCTTTGTGTTCCTTCAAGACTAGCTAGTGCAATGAAGATGGAAGCTTCATACACCAAGCAAAACACTTAATCAAACACAACTTGAATTATCCCCGTTCTCAGACCCAAGACCTCACACACCTTCGAAGATGGTGAGAGCTAGCAGGGTATGAGAGTAGATTGAGAGGAAGAAGGAGTATCTTATGAGAAAGATGTACGTCTCCTCACATAATCACTCATATTAGCATAGCTTAGCTTAGTAATTAGCTTGGTAGAGGAGATGAGCATGCATTGAAGCTTGGCTCTTGGTTGGATTTGCATCCACATGCCAAGAGAGTGTTGATGTAGGCTTCTATCTCACAAGCTTGGAGTAGGTGATGAGCTCTCCATTAAAGCTTGGGAGGAGATAGAGTATTCTTCCTTCACACATGGTCAAGTGTGAGTGTGTGTGTGTCAATGCCAAGCAAAAATCAGCCCTCTCTCTCTCTTGGGCGAGCCCTAGCTGCTAATTAGGTCTGGCTTTTGCCTTATTGGACCTCCCCAAGTCAAGCCAATAGGAATTAAGCAGCATAAGTGATAGCCTTCTGACATGTGTCCCCCTTTCCCCTTTTGTGAGAGCTTTAGGTAATTAAATAATTAAACAAAACTCTCATTGGACCCCTTTGTCTCCTGGCCAATAGGAATCAGGTAAGCCATGAGGCTTCTGAATGCTCATTGGACCCTTTGGGAGACTGCCCAATAGTCTTCTAGGAGACTTAATTCTCATTGGTTTCTTTTATTAAATGTTTTTAAATTAATTAAACTACATTTACTCTAGCTTAATTCTCATTGGTCCACTTCAAGGGTCTTCCAATAGGAATTGGGCACACCTTGTGGGCATCTGGCCTAGGGAGCTGACATGTGTCCCTCATTCCCTTTGTGTAAAGGGAGCCTGTGTGTGTGTGTGTGTGGCTTTCTCTCTCATCCCCTACCTTTGGGGCTCGCCCCCTCCCATGTAGGGATGTGCAAAGACTTTTAGGGCACACACAAAGCATCCAATTTTCCCTAGGGTTGACCTTTGGACACAACCTTTGAATTTTGGAACCTTAGCATTTTGGAAGTCTTAATGGGCTGAACCTTAGGGTCTTTTTGGCCCATTGTTTTCACATGGCTCTTTTGCAGATGGCCCCCCCCTTTGGATCCCTATTTTCCCTCCTTTGGATCCCTACTGTGGCCGGTCTGCTAGCTGAACCAATATTCTAGCTTTTTCTCCCTTGGCACTTCCCCACATTAAATGATCAGTTTAATATGAGAAAATCATTTAGGAGAATTAGATATTGATTATTATGACATTACCTCTCTCTTGAAATCATAGTCGTCCTCGACTATGGTGTAGAGAAGATAAAGCATATGCATGAGTCCTTTTCTTAGCGGGTAGAGGATCCCTATGTTACCCTACGACATCATTCCATAATGGATGACTAGTCCATTTGGCGCTTGAGAGCCTGAGGCTGCCGCAAGCATGTCTGCACATTAGTCCTATCAGTCTTCCATAGTAGAGTGACAAGCTCTACTTGGTGTTTGGGAGACGTTGTCTCCGCAAACTTGATCTAAGCATGCATACTACTTTATTTTTGTGCACAAATAAAGAAAAAGAGAGTCTTATAAGACAAAAATGCTGTTCATTTTTAACATTTTGTACATTTGCTTACTCTTGGGAAGCATTGTAAGCATTGACAAGGTTTAGGTTATCCTTTAATTGTATGCCTTGCATCCATCTAGCATCTTCGAAAGGATAATTCTTAAACTTAATAAGATATCGTCGGATAGTCTTACCGCCTCTTAATACCTTGTCTTCATGTCGGAGAATGGACTCGGGCTGCAGCACCTCCTCGTGGTCTTCGATCTCCGGTGGTTCTTCAATAGTTGGTTCTTGAGGTGGCTCTCCTTTGTAAGGCTTTAATAGGCTCACATGAAAAGCATTGTGTATGAGCCAATGATTGGGCAACTTAAGTTGATAGGCCATCTCATTGATTGGCCTAAGAATCTGGAAGGGACCATAATACCTTTTTGCTAGTTTAGCATAGGCCCGTAGGATTCTTGCCCGTCGTGTGCCTTAATCGAGCCTTGGGAAACTTTAACAAGACCCAATCGTTTTCTTTAAAGGCTTGGGCTCTTCTGTGCTTGTCAGCAGCAGCATTTTGCCTTTGCTGTGAGATAGAGATAGCATCCTTAATCTTTTGGAAAGATTCTTGTAGGTCTCGGCTATACTCATCTGCAGCGAAGATCTTCCCATGTACCTTAAGTAGCAAGGGACTTTTTGATCTTCCCTCAATTACCTCGAAAGGTGCTTTTCCTGTGGAAGTATGTACAGTGTTATTGTAAGCATACTCTACTAAGGGTAAGTACTTCTCCCATTGGGATCTTTGATCTACTTCCGTTACATAGGCTTTTAGTAGATCAAGAATGGTTAGGTTAGCTATTTCACTTTGGCCATCAGTTTGTGGATGATAGGCCGAAGAGAAGTTTAGCCTTGTTCCTAAATTCTCAAAGAGACCCTTCCAGAAATTACTGGTCATTCTAGGATCTCTATCCGACACTATGGACATTGGCAAGCCATGGTACTTGAAAATTTGTGAAATGAAGAGGGTTGCCATTTGATGGGCTTTGATAGTCTTTTTGACAGGTATAAAATGAGCTTGTTTACTGAACCTGTCTACTATCGTCCATATTCCCGTATTCCCATGGATAGACTTAGGCAATCCAAAGATAAAATCCATGGATATGCTCTCCCAAGGTGAATTAGGGATTGGCAAGGGTTGAAGCAATCCAAGTTGCTTCCCTCTATCAAATTTTGTCTTTTGACATACCACACATTTGGAAACATACTCGTGTATGTTCACTTTCATGGTAGGCCAATAGAAATATGTTTCAATTCCCTTTAGGGTAGACTGAATCCCTCTATGCCCCGCATATGGGGGAGCATGAGATTCATACATTACTTTCTCACGTAGTGAGTTAGTAACGCATAGTCTATTGCCATAGAGAAGATAACCATCTTGTAAAGTAAATGGTTCTTCTTTCTTCCCTAATGCAAGGGCTGAAATCACATCTCTAAAATCGGGATCAATAGCATACTCATCTATCATTGAAGATAGATCATTGTGAGTTGCTATGGAAACCGCATTCACTCTCGGTCGTCTTGAGAGTGCATCGGCTACTTGATTATGCTTGCCAGCAATGTGAGCAATATGAAAATGAAATTGCGAAAGGAAATTTGCCCACCTCATTTGTTTGTCGGAAAGCTTGGTCTGCGTCATGAAGTACTTAAGACTTTGGTGATCCGTTCGCAGAATGAAAGGAGTCCCCAATAAATAGTGCTTCCATGAGTCTAAGGCATGTAGAACTGCAAGGAGTTCTTTTTCGTATATGCCTAGAGCTTGCTCAACAGGGTCGAGCCTTCGACTCTCATAGCCTATGGCGTGCCCTTCTTGGAGCAAAACAGCCCCAAGGCAATCACCACAAGCATCACATTGGACCTCAAATGGTTTTGAGAGATCCGGTAGTGTAAGCACAGGTTGAGAGATAAGTTTTTCTTTAAGCTTTTCGAAAGCATTGTTCTCCTTAGCAGACCACGTATACCTAACATTTTTCTTTGTTAGGTCATGTAATGGTCCCGCAATTTGTGAGAACTTTTCTATGAAGCGTCTATAGTATGCACACATACCTATAAAGCTTCTTAGTTCATGAAGATTCCTTGGTTTAGGCCATCCTTTTATTACCTCTAACTTGGATGGATCCATTTGGATTCCATCTTGAGAGATAATGTGACCTAAATATTGAATCTCTTGCAAGAAAAATTCACTTTTCTTTCGATTAACATAAAGTTTATTCTCTCTTAAAACTTGAAATATTACCTGGAGGTGTTGCTTGTGTTCCTCCAATGAATTAGAGTAGATGATAATATCATCAAAGAACACTCCAGTGAAGGTTCGATGAGGCCTGAACAGCTTCTCCATCAAGCGGTTGAATGTGGCTGGTGCATTAGTCAAGCCAAAAGGCATGACAATGTATTCGTAAAGACCAAATGTAGTACGAAATGCGGTCTTTACAATGTCTTGATCAACTATCCTTATTTGATGATAGCCACTTTTTAGGTCAATCCTACTGAAGTAGGTCGATCCTTGTAGCTTATCAAATAGGTCTTCTACCCGTGGAACGGGAAACCTATTCTTGATAGTGATCCTATTTAGTGCTCTATAGTCGACACACATACGATATGTGCCGTCTTTCTTTTGCACTAATAGCACAGGTGAGCAAAATGGAGATGAGCTAGGCCTAACCATGCCCTTCTCAACTAACTCATGCACTTGCCGCATAATCTCCTCTTGTTGAGCTTGAGAAACTCTATAAGGAGGTTTGTTAGGCGGTGAACTTCCTGGAAGAAGTTCAATTGCATGGTCGTCATTACCTCGTTTAGGAGGTAGCTCACAAGGGATGTCGTCAATAAAAACATCTTGAAACCCCTTGAGAAAATTGGATAACTCTAATTCCTTTTGGTTGCTTTTATTTTCTTTTGCTAAAGCATTAGGTTCATTTTGAGAATCTTTAACAAAAATCATGTACACGGAAATAGAGCTCTTTATTGACTTGTTGAAAGCTGGTGTATGTACAATGGGGATGGTGTTACCCATCTCCTTAGCATCTATATACATGTCCTTTTCCCTGAACTTAAAGGAGATTCTCCTTTCAGGAAATTTAACATCGGCAGCCAGGCGTCAAACCATGGTGCCCCTAGGATTACATCCTCATGCTTGAGAGGAGAGATAAAGAAGTCCTCTTTGTCCACATAGCCTTGGACATGAAGCCTCAATTTCCCGATTAAGGGAGTGACTGAAGCTTCTTGCCCCTTGAAGGCACTGTCTGCGGGTAGGATATCTCCCATCTCGTAGGATTGTATGCCTAGCTTGGTGGCTAACTCCATAGATATGAAATTGTGAGTAGAACCAGGGTCAAAGAGAATAAAAGCATCATGTTCTCTTACCTTTCCCCAAGCATGGCATAGAGGAGATCCTTTGTGGTGAGTTTGGTGAATCTCCTCCTCTTGGATTTCAACCAAAGAAGCTCTAGGAGGATCTTGGCGGTTGTTCTTTTGGGGACAAGCGCGGTACGCATGCCCTTGTTCGCCGCACTTGAAACACCGGTTATCCTTACGATAACGCTCAAGCTCTTCAGGAGAGAGTTTATTCTTTCCTTTGTAAACTCCCTTCTCTTTAGCTTTGTTGGAATTGCCCTTAGGAGACTTTTGGACATTGTCCTTCCCCTTAGGCTCATTGGAACCCTTGTTTTCCGGGGGCTTATTATTTCTTTTACCCCCCGTTTGGAAATTGATTCGCGAGGCCACCATAGTATGGTGTATTACCGCCGATATAGTACGTGGCCTTTGGGAGTTGACATACTCCGCCATTTCTTCGGTTAAGCCCGCACAAAATTGTTGCTTTTGCTCTCCAAAATCCAACTTTTTGAAGACAGTGGCTTTGAGTTGTAGGTCCCAAAACTTGTCTACATATTTGTGGATGGATTCATTGGGAGAGAGTTTTAAGCTTCGCCATTCGGTGAGTACTTTGTCTTTGGCATCGGTGGCCAAAAACTGCTTCATAATGGAAGTTCTTAAAGCCTTCCATGTTCGTGGAGCTTCACCGTTGGCTCGTAGGCTAGACCACCATTGTCTGGCGGACTTTTGAAAGTGCATAGCTACATGGCGTAGCTTAGAGGACTCCGTGAAGCCCTCATCTCCAAACGCCGCATCGAATTGTTGGATAAAGGCCAAGACTTTGTCCGTAGCACCGAAGGTGCCATCATAGGTAAGGAAAGAGATGCTCTTCCCTCCCTCTTTGAATTTCTTCAACTTGGACGACCTCTTCCATGCGGCATAGGATTTCCTATGGCCTCTTCTTTTTGATGGTTCAAAAGTTGCACCATCACTTTCTTCAGAAGGTGAAGAATTTGAAGAAGGTGGAGAAGAGGGTGACCTCTTTCTCGCCTTTTTCTTGTCTTGATCTTTGTCGTCTTCACCATAGCTTTCATAAGAGGAAGAGGATGAAGAAGATGGAGAAGAGGGTGTCCTCTTTCTCGCCTTTTTCTTCTCTTGCTTTTTATCATCCCTCTTTGAATTGTGGTGAGGAGAAGAATATGATGGTCTTCTCCGCTTTGGTGGTGATGGAGAGCGTTTAGCCCGCCGTCTTCGTGGAGCCATCTCCGCCGAGGTGGCGGGAGACTCGCTTCTTTCTCGTTCCTTCGGTGGAGGCTCTTGAGTTCTCCTTTGGGAAGGAGATGCATCATCAAGAAGTAAATTCTTGAGCCCTTCATATGGATTCTCTTCTTCTTCCCGAATCGGAGAGAGACCTCTTTTGGTAGTCTCACAAGGAGGCTTCCTAGGTGTTCTCTCGTCATGGTGATGAGCTTGGAGAATCCCGTGAGCACGGAGCTGCCGTTGCACTTCACTTTGGAGAGATGGATTGCCCATGGCTTGTTGAAGCCTAGAAACAAGATAGTTAACAAGCATTGAAGCATCATTAGTAGCTTGCTCATGAGCAAAATCAAAGTTATCAGCATTAATTTCACTCTCTTTACTATTGTCAGCCATTCTAACAACTTTTAGGTGTAAACTTTTTAGTTGTACTTTGGCACTTCAAGCCCTAGTTGCTACTCCTCTTTACCCCTTTAGAAAAAGCACTCAAGCTACTGTACCCGCGGCTCGAATACCATTAATTGCAAGGAATAGAAGAGAGGGTCTTTCGACACCAAGACAGCACCGGCTCCTGTCAAGCTTCTAATAGCTCAATAGTGGTTAAGCCATAGGCAAGCCCCGTAGGACTCCACTATTAAGACCATAGCTCTCGACGGTGATGCCCCGTTAACTGCACAAAGGCAGGCGCACTGCAAGGCTGAAAAATCCCTATTCTACTTACTCACAGGCAATTAATAATACCAACCATTTGTAGCTAGCTTGAGGACCTCCCTTCTTGAGCAAGAAAAGAGAAACCTTGAGCTCTGATACCAATGTAACATTTAATGGCCTAATAACTTTTGTGTAGCGGAAATCAGTATGAACATAGTGGGCATTTCATTAGAATAGCTTCCTAATGAGAATTACAAGAGTGCTTGGGTGGAGAGAGCAACAAAAAGCATAACACCTAGTTAGATAGCATCGACAATACTTTCAAAAGAGAGAGCAATTAAGCTATTGACAACAGTTGAGGACCGGATTTGCATGGAGCCGGTCCCCCCTCCAAAAGGCTTTGTATTATGGTTTCTCCCATCAAGAGAGACATTGTACAATACAATTCTTTGTGTTCCTTCAAGACTAGCTAGTGCAATGAAGATGGAAGCTTCATACACCAAGCAAAACACTTAATCAAACACAACTTGAATTATCCCCGTTCTCAGACCCAAGACCTCACACACCTTCGAAGATGGTGAGAGCTAGCAGGGTATGAGAGTAGATTGAGAGGAAGAAGGAGTATCTTATGAGAAAGATGTACGTCTCCTCACATAATCACTCATATTAGCATAGCTTAGCTTAGTAATTAGCTTGGTAGAGGAGATGAGCATGCATTGAAGCTTGGCTCTTGGTTGGATTTGCATCCACATGCCAAGAGAGTGTTGATGTAGGCTTCTATCTCACAAGCTTGGAGTAGGTGATGAGCTCTCCATTAAAGCTTGGGAGGAGATAGAGTATTCTTCCTTCACACATGGTCAAGTGTGAGTGTGTGTGTGTCAATGCCAAGCAAAAATCAGCCCTCTCTCTCTCTTGGGCGAGCCCTAGCTGCTAATTAGGTCTGGCTTTTGCCTTATTGGACCTCCCCAAGTCAAGCCAATAGGAATTAAGCAGCATAAGTGATAGCCTTCTGACATGTGTCCCCCTTTCCCCTTTTGTGAGAGCTTTAGGTAATTAAATAATTAAACAAAACTCTCATTGGACCCCTTTGTCTCCTGGCCAATAGGAATCAGGTAAGCCATGAGGCTTCTGAATGCTCATTGGACCCTTTGGGAGACTGCCCAATAGTCTTCTAGGAGACTTAATTCTCATTGGTTTCTTTTATTAAATGTTTTTAAATTAATTAAACTACATTTACTCTAGCTTAATTCTCATTGGTCCACTTCAAGGGTCTTCCAATAGGAATTGGGCACACCTTGTGGGCATCTGGCCTAGGGAGCTGACATGTGTCCCTCATTCCCTTTGTGTAAAGGGAGCCTGTGTGTGTGTGTGTGGCTTTCTCTCTCATCCCCTACCTTTGGGGCTCGCCCCCTCCCATGTAGGGATGTGCAAAGACTTTTAGGGCACACACAAAGCATCCAATTTTCCCTAGGGTTGACCTTTGGACACAACCTTTGAATTTTGGAACCTTAGCATTTTGGAAGTCTTAATGGGCTGAACCTTAGGGTCTTTTTGGCCCATTGTTTTCACATGGCTCTTTTGCAGATGGCCCCCCCCTTTGGATCCCTATTTTCCCTCCTTTGGATCCCTACTGTGGCCGGTCTGCTAGCTGAACCAATATTCTAGCTTTTTCTCCCTTGGCACTTCCCCACATTAAATGATCAGTTTAATATGAGAAAATCATTTAGGAGAATTAGATATTGATTCTTATGATAGGACGTGAACGGGCGTACGCATGTGCACACAGGACGTGGCCGGACAGAACAAGTGGTTTTTTTTATAGAATGGATGCATGTGCGCGAAATGGCGAAAAGTTTGCATCCGTTTGTAGCACTTTTTTGAGAACGAATGGCCGAACGAAAGGCCACATGTGCGCTTTACATCTATCTCAACGCAAGGGGCAACACCAACGAGGCCTCTTCTCTCTCTCTCTCTCTCTCTCTCTCTCTCTCTCTCTCTCTCTCTCTCTCTCTCTCTCTCTCTCCGCGTGAGATCGCTTAGGGGCTCTTTGCACACAAGACATATAATTTTGATGTCCCTCGTGGCATAGATGCCCGGGGTGCAACTTGATTACCAAAATTGTTGTTGGCATATTGCGGCCTACCCAATGCCCATCCCCTTTGACATTTGGATTGCGTGTAGGAGGCCCCACCATTGTGGCACCGCACGGTTCGGACTTTGCACCCAATTGATAGAAAGTCGTTAGGTGGGATCTATGGTTTAGCATCAAGATTCGATCCAAGATTATTCTCAAAGCGAACAGCATGTTAGGGTGTGGGTTTTGTAGCACCCATTTACATGTGTCAACTTATGACATGATAACCACGTGATAAATCCTAATGTGCAGCTTACTTGACAATCCCTATGACATCATCACCTATGTGTGCAAAGATGCTTAGCTCAAGGCTATAAATTGAGCTTGTGTATACACTTAAAAAAACACCAATAACCATTATATGCTTATGTTCTGTTCTTGTGTGTATTGATTATCCAATCATGTAATTAACGTTATTAGTATTGCTAATCTATGTATCAAACATGAGTGCGTCATTGGTTAATCCACTTTAGCTTTTCAACTAGTTACAAAAAATGGATTAGTGATTAGCATCTCTTAATCACACATGATCCTCTCTCTAAATCCTAATATGATTAGCAATTCTAGGTAGTATTTCAATCTATGCTAATTGCCCAAGCATTGAGCATGTTAATGGGTAAGTTCTCTTCTTGAGTCAATTTCATAGAGAAGAATAGTTAATTTTGCACTTGCACTAGCATTAGCATCTTTCTCAATAAGCCCACCATAAAGCCTCTGATTAATCCCCTAATCAGATTATTGATTGAGTTTTCTTGACTCTTCAATGCTCAATTGCAAGTTTATGAAGAGGATTTGTGTATAAGCATCAATTTGCACGCAATTTCTTACAAGCCGTGTAAGTTTTTTAGGTTGAACTTCTTTTAGTTTTTCCTTCGAAACTGCATTATCATGGAAAGGTGATCCAGTGCATTGCTAGCATGTACACATCCTCTCTTCACAAGGATTTAGCGGCAATTTATGGATTTTGATTTGGAGATCATCGGGTCCATTTATCATTTTTCAATCAATGTTATTTTAGGGATGTGTGTGTAGGTTTTGTGTGTGAGAATCACTTATTTGCAATTCAGAACCATAGTGTGTATATACTTGAGAGAACTCAATGCTCAAGATACCTTTTGGTGGAAGAAAATGTTATGATATTGGGCACCTTTCTGTTGTATGTGGTTAGCATTACAATTGGGATAGCTAAACATGTAGTGGTTGATTATTGTGTTGTCATTATTGTCACTAATTGATATTGTGCAAATCAAAACTCTAGAAATTGAGGAGAAGGAATTGGCAACAACACCGAGTAGGTGGCACAAAGTTTAATTAGTGAAAATCACCGGCTCAAGTTATAAGGAAAATGAAAACTAGGACGTAGTTGACCGGCCAAGTGGCGACCGAGGGAGGAAGGGCAAGGGAGATACAGTGCCGACATTTGCTGCCAGTTGGTGTAGGCGATAGGGGATAGCTAGCAAAAGAGGGAACGAGGACCGAGATGGTGGGGAAGGTAGGCGGACAGCGGTGGTGGAGGGCGAGAGGCAAGTGGAGGAGCTAGGCTAAGCCTGGGTTTTTTTAAAAACAATAGAATGGCAAAGTCACCAATGTGGGAGTGGTGGCAATGGCTAGCCTAGAATGTGTAAAATCAATGCAGCAAACTGCTTGTGCTCGAACATTGTGTTGGCCTTTGACTTTTCGAGTGGAGGGTTGAGAGCTTATGGAATCTGAGAAGATATTGTCTAGTAAAAGTGGATGAACTATACGAAATCTAAGAAGAGGCATCTATTTTATGCCTCTTGGTCATCTATTATTGCTCTTGACAATTTATTGAATCATAAGTGTTTGTAGTTTTTTCCAATAAACCTACGTAGCTTCGTCCATCATGGCAAGGTCAATTGTTCTATTTCATGGCCAAGGGAGAAAGCCCACCCTTGTTTCCAACGGAAAAGCTCCAAAGTGTTCAAAAAGTCTTCAAAGACTGCATGAAATGTTGGAAAACACCCCTTGACTTTTCAAAAAAAAAGGGCATAAGGGCCACCATGAGTCAATTTGACCCACCCCCAGAAATCTCCACTCCCACCTCTTCACAACCCTTCGTTGAGTTAACCTGCCCTGGCCACTTGCATTCTCACATGATGCATCCGCGTGGCATCACCAACTTGCAGACCGCGCAATTGATGCAATTTAAGCCACACACTTGTGCTCAGTCACATCACCTGCTGTCCATTGTAGCTTTGCAACAGTTTATTGCCCTTTATCAATTACATATGCATCCCCAATTTCTTGTTTCTTTCTTAGAGCCCCATCATGCCTAGCTCTTGCTAGGGTGTAAGGTCTCTGATCCCGAGCTAAAAGAACACCATTGTACTATGAAACAATCATAATGGAAAAGTGTCTATTTTTAGCTATTTCCCAAAATTTGTCGATGCCATGATGTTTAGAATGTCATAAAGCTTCCAAAAGTGAAGTAAAATAATTTTTGTGAAAAAATTCCAAAAATAGTAAGTTTTTGGTCACCCGACCCGTCTAGTTTTAACTGTCTCGAAAAACTGCACCTGTATCCCGAATTTGAAAAAATGCATTTTCGGACACCCGAAGGGGTTGCTAAATTTGGCAGGTACTCGGACAAATACACCTTAGTTAGAGCTTAGTATAGCAATTTACGGCATTAAATTCCGACTCGTATGGCCCGTTTTAGCCTAAAACCAAAATTTCATAAGGTTGTGCGGGGAGACACCGGGGCTCAAGGCTGTGTGGGAACGGGTTCCAGGCCACTCAGAGCTTGCTTTAGCAACTAGGGGGCGCCCTCTCTTCTCTTGGGAGTGGTGGAAGACTTGCCTTGCTTGAGAGAGTGTGTGAGAGTCATTTATACTAGCTAACTGGACACTTGGTAGGCATGTAACTGGACTTGCAATGCATGAAGTGAGTGCTCATTCAGATGCTTATAGCAGCTTGGGTCGATTTTCAGCATGGAGGGTCCTATATAACAGTGTTCTCACACACACACACACACACACACACACACACACACACACACACACACACACACACACATATGCTCACACACCCACTCAGTACACACACACGCACACGCACTTACACGCACACCTTGGGGAGGTGTTGCCGGCACACATAGCTTTGGAGAAGAATAAAAGGAGGGAAGTGCTGCCCGATTCTCATCTCGAGAACTCCATTGGAGCAGAATTTCGAGTAGATTTCAGCTCTAATCACGGTAATATCAATCTATTTTATGTTTGCTGCAAATCTCTCTACCATTCTCTTAATCCCGCAACTATTATGTTTAATCATAGCTAAATTACTCAATAGATGCTCTCTAATTCTCCATATCATTAGTCTATTGCATAATCTTAATCTAATTGTTAATTATACAAGCAATTAACCTCTCCTAATCATAGATTAATGCATGATTAGTAAGAAAAAATCTCCCGCTAGTCATCATAGTAAATAAATGTCAAACCGACAATGATGTGGAATTGGTCAATTTCACCCTATTACCACACAATGTTTGAGTAACTAAGTTAGATTCAATTTGTTCATAGATTAGGATGTAATTAAGGGTAATTAATCCACTAGGAAGGGGGAATCCTCTCACCTATGCATATGGTAATTCTGCATCTCTCTACTTACATTAGGAAGGTGATTGAGCATGTCTAATTCACCCCTCTAGTAATTTGATTAAGTAAAAATCCGAAATTCCTAATTAGGATGTAATTAAGGGTAATTAATCCACTAGGAAGGGGGAATCCTCTCACCTATGCATATGGTAATTCTGCATCTCTCTACTTACATTAGGAAGGTGATTGAGCATGTCTAATTCACCCCTCTAGTAATTTGATTAAGTAAAAATCCGAAATTCCTAATTACCTAGACCAAGTATTTAACTTAGAGCCAATTCCCGCAGGAACAAGTAAGGTACTATCCATAAATTACCATGTCTTGAAGGAAATCTAACCCCCTCGTATAAAAGGAATTGTTCAGTGATTCTAATCTGTCATCCTAGTTGTTATGGTACTCTCGGACTTTAGTTCTTTTTCTCCAAGTTTGTCAATTAAGTAGTGAGTATAAAATGGCCCCGATAAAGAGAACTCGCTTCGGTGGTGCCCACGACTGCGAGGTAGGAACAAGCAATGTGAATGGAAAAGGAAAAGCTCCCATGGACGACCAAGTATCGGCCATCTCACGGGCCAATGAGAGGAAATGGGGGAGGTAGGTCACATTTTTATTCAAGTTGTTTAATTTAACATTGCATATGATAAGTTAAAAAAGAACATATCCTTAAACATCTTGGAGAAATCCGACTGAAACCTCGGTATTTGAATTGAAGTGTATATTAAATCCTAAGTAGGAAAGAATGGTTGATGGATATATTGTTTGAAATAGGAAAGAATGTCTGCTAGGGAAAATTTAGCTCGGCATGTTCATTTCTATTTCCAATGTTGATACTAGTCCGAACCCCCTCCTGATCAACAGGGGGCAGAGTTCGTGGTTAAGGGCTCTGGAATCCACGACTGCTGGTTAAGTGGTGGATATCCACATCTGCTGGTTAAGCGGTGGGAACCCACGTCTTGCTTTTTATGCGGTGGGAATGTCCATGTCGTGCTTTCTATGCGGTGGACATACCTAGTTGTATGGGTAGCTAGGCGACAACGGGAGGAGTAAACTCTCGCTGGAGGGGGGATGTTGTACCTCCAAAACATTGGAATTTTAATGAATAAGTTTGAGTAAATTTTTTACTAGAGTTATTGTCTTGGTGCCGCTTTGCAATACTGATTGAAGGGCTGTCTTAACGAACCTTGTGAATCGGAATCTAATCAAGGAACTTATATGTTGAACAACCACTGTGGTAGTAATTAGGACACACAAGGAAGTGTGAGTGTGGGGGTGGAAAGTGGGGGCTTGGCTCAGGTTACTAATGCCTATGAGAAGGGTGGTCCCGATTGGTCGGGAACTCTCTGTCCCCATAGTGTTATAATTCAACACTAGTGAAGGAGTATGAGCGGAAGTGCGACGCGAGAGAGAGTGCGAGAAGAAGAGCACGACGATATGGTGAACTCGCTCCATATCTTCTGGTTTTATCCCCTTGAGCTTTATAGGTTTTATCTGCTTCTTTTGTACCAACACGTGCCAAATCTGCCGCTTCCACAATGGGAAATTGGTTCCATCCAGCTTCTTGATATTGTAAAGAGCAGTGTCCTGTGATCCAGCCATAGCTACGCTTCACAGTAGTTTACTTTCTTGGGAAAAGTTCGGCAGAGTTTCCCCTGTAAACTGACCTCTGAACCAATATCAACCTGTCAAATGAACCAAGAAAGCTTCAGATTCTGCATAAATTTCGGTAGAGTCTCCTTTGTAAAATGGCTCTGGTGTACTCAAAAAAAACTCACAAACACTGTCTCTCTGACACTGTAAGCTGTGGGTAAACCTGTCCTGCACCTGTACTGTCTCTGACTGTTCTGTCACTGTCCTGTAAGCATAGACTGCGACAATGCCTCAACGGCAGTAAAGCAAAGATGCAATCCCAACTGTCTAACTCACAGTCAATACATCCTAGCTGCCTATCTAAGGGTGCTCGAGGGATCGCTCCAAGACCTGTATCACCGAAAGGATCTCAACATTCGAGAGTCCCCCAGCTCAATAAAACCTCACTCGACCCTCAACAAAGGCTGCAGTAAATCTGACAGTACATAGACTTCCCACAAAGTCATACATCCACAAATTTCCCACTGTATGCTGTAACCGCTATGGTGGTTGTTTGCTGCGTGACTCACAGCCAGCAAACCCTCAACAGACATACATAATCTTTGACAATACATCCCATGTGGAAGTACCTGCAATGTCAGGATGAAATCTGGAATATCAAGCAGCAAACACAAGCTACCTGATGAACTAGTGGATGTCGCCTAAAGTCTGTGTGTAGATGCGCCCGTGTCGTATGTGACACACCTCCAAGAACTGTGAGCCGTCCTTTGATGTGTAGACAGCCACAAATAAACACTCTGGGAGTGTTGATATCCTCAGCACCTGCAGTCCTAGGCCGAAAACCCCAAATTTGCAGAGTCGGATCTGCACCCGCTGAGACCACGTAGTCGAAAATGGCCTGTGCAGACCTTTGTCGAAGCTGAACGGTGGCCGAGATGACCTCAGAATGATGCTGACAACACCAAGCCCTTTGGGCCCCCCCACGAGATTTGGGGCCGTGTCTTCGCCTGTTGAATTTCACTCCAATCTGAGCTGGTGACTCTAGCCTCCTGCAGTGCTGCCCCGAGCCTCGATCTAAGCTCTGATACCAGTTGAAGGAGTATGAGCGGAAGTGCGACGCGAGAGAGAGTGCGAGAAGAAGAGCACGACGATATGGTGAACTCGCTCTACTGTAATGTGTAGAGCATAGTGAGTTCTTATTAGGTTTTTACAAAAGAATATGTGTACATACCTGGCGGCCAGCCCACTTACCTGGGCGACCACATTGGGCTTTATACCCCAACAACTACCATTATGCTGACTTTGGCAGAAAGCGTTTACTTCAATGTAGCAGACGAGATGTCGGCTTATCAAGCATGGTTAAAGCTGAGTGATCTTTATGAGAAGCAGAGTGCAGCTTCACAGGTATACTGGCTTAAGAAGCTTGTTGACTTGAAGATGAAAGAAGGGATACCTATGTCCAATCATCTGAATGAATTCAACACAATCTATAGTCAGTTGTCAGCTCAAGGTGTCAAGTTTGATGAACCTGTTAGAGCTATGTTCCTGTTGATCACATTGCCGGAAAGTTGGGACACTTTTCGCACAGCTTTGAGTAATTCTGCACCTCCAGATAGTTTGAACATAGCAGGTGTAGAAGGAAGTCTGCTTACTGAAGAAACCAATAGAAAGACAATGGACAAAGGCAAAGGAACAGCCTTAGTTGTCAGGGGAAGGACCAAAGAAAAGTACAAAGGTGGAAAGAGGAATCAGTCTCGTAGCAAGTCCCGCAGTGCTAAAGGCAAGAGTGACATAGAATGCTACCATTGTGGCAAGAAGGGTCACATGAAAAGAGACCGTAGAGAATGGAAAGCAGAAAAAGGCAAAGAGAAAGCTGAAGACCATGGTGAGAAGAACAAGTCCTCAGTGAAGATTCAAGAAATAAATGTGACAAACACTGTTGCAGAGGATGACAGTCTAGTGTCAGGAGACATCTACTTCTTGAAGAATACAATGGACTCAGCTCTTCTTACAACATCTGATGGAAATGCACTGAGTGGCTGGATTATAGACTCAGGGGCATCACTTCATGTGTCTCCAAACAAGGAGTGGTTTACCTCTTATGTGACCACTAAAGATCATGTTCGGCTAGGCAATGGGTAGACATGTGAGATTTTAGGTGTTGGAGGTGTTCAATTGAAGTTTCAGAATGGCTCTTCTTTCACGCTGAAGAATGTGAGACATGTTCCCGCAATTACAAAGAGCTTGATCAGCACAGGTTTACTTGATGATGCTGGCTACGTCACCACTTTTGGACAGAACATGTAGAAGATATCCAAGGGTTCTATGACAGTAGCACATGGAGTAAAGTTTGGAGGACTTTACATGATTTATGTATCATATGTCTCTAAAAATGTAATCAATGTAACCGAGCAACCGAACGTTTCTTTGTGGCATAGCCGGTTAGGACATATGTCCAAGAAGGGAATGGAAATCTTGTCTCGTTCTGGTTATTTGCCTGGCTTTTCATTTAATGATTTTGAATTCTTTGAACATTGTCTGTATGGTAAGCAAACACAGCAGCCACATAAGCATAGAAGCGGTAGAAGAGATACACAGTTGGCACTTGTTCATAGTGATTTGTGTGGACCTATGCCTAACCTATCTCTAGGGGGAGCTTCTTACTTTATGACATTTATAGATGATTACTCGAGGAAAGTATGGGTTTACTTTCTCAAGCACAAGGATGAAGCGTTTAGTGTTTTCAAAACGTTTGTGACACTTGTGGAGAATCAGAGTGGCAAGAAGCTTAAATGCTTACGCACTGACAATGGTGGAGAGTATGTTTCAAAGGCCTTTCAGGACTTTTGTGAGTCAAAAGGTATAAAACGTGAACTTACTGCTCCTTACAATCCTCCTCAAAATGGTGTTGCTGAGAGGATGAATAGGACCATACAAGAGAAGGTCAGAAGTATGTTGTCTAATGCACAGCTGCCAAATGGATTTTGGGCTGAAGCTGTATCAACAGCTGCTCATCTTGTAAATAGATCTCCTAGCAAGGTTTTGCAGAAGGATTCAGTGCCAGAGATGGTATGGTCAGGCAAAATGCCCTCATACAAGCATCTCAGAGTCTTTGGCTGTGAGGCATATACTCACGTTCCAAAGGAATTTAGGAACAAACTTGAGCCAAAGAGTAGAAAGTACATCTTTCTAGGCTATGGTAATTCTGGTGAGATGGGGTACAGACTTTGGGATCCCGAATCCAGAAAGGTTGTCTGCAGCAATGATGTTCACTTTAATGGATCCAAATATCATTCTAAACCAGAGAGGGTTGAGGAGATTAGAAGAGTTGTCTTCCAAGACGATGGACCTGCACGTGCAAGACAAAATGTCAGGGCTCAAGAGGAGCAAGGACAGGATAGAGTGGAACCACAGGTTGTGGCTGAGCTTGAGCCACCTATTGTGCGTAGATCTGGGTGTCACGCGACCTCCTGATAGGTTTGTTCCATCTATGAACTATGTCATGTTGACTGATTGCATTGAGCCTTCATGTTACAAGGAAGTAGTGAAAATGAAGGACTCCGGGAATTGGCAATTGGCCATGCAGTCAGAGATGAGAGTTCTGCATAAAAACCAGACATGGAAGCTAGTTAAATTACCACGGGGCAAAAAGGCTCTACCTTGTAAATGGGTTTACAGGTATAAGATCACCGCTCATGATAGTCAGCCAAAGTACAAAGCAAGGCTTGTTGCCAAGGGCTTTAAGCAAGAACAAGGCATTGACTTTGATGAAGTCTTCTCTCCGGTGGTCAAGATGACTACATTGAGATGCTTTCTTGCATTGGTTGCCATATTAGATTTGGTGTTGCACCAAATGGATGTCAAGACAGCGTTCTTGCATGGTGATTTAGATGTGGAAATTTACATGCAGCAGCCCGAAGGGTTTGTTGAGAAAGGCAAGGGAGATTGAGTATGCCAGTTGTTAAAGAGTCTTTATGGCTTAAAACAATCACCGAGGGCATGGTACCATAAATTCCACAAGTTTATGCTTTCTCAAGGCTACAAACGTAGTGAGTTCGATCACTGTCTATATACAAAGAAGGCTAAGGATGGTAGTTGGCTGATCCTTATTTTGTATGTGGATGATGTGTTGATTGTTGGCAAGCACTTGGAAGAAATTTCAGCTTTGAAGTCAAAGATGGGAAAATCGTTTGACATGAAAGACATAGGTGAGGCAAGTCATACACTTGGTATGCGCATTGAGAGAGACAGATCAAAGAATTTGATTTGGTTATCTCAAACAGAGTATATTGACAAGGTTTTGCAACATTTCAATATGGAGAAGGGAAAGGCACTGAGTGTTCCATTGCCACCATATGTGAAACTTAGCAAACAAGATTGTCCTGTGTCTGAGGAAGAACAGGCTGAAATGGATAAGATTCCATATGCGTCTGCAGTGGGTAGTTTGATGTATGCAATGATTGCTACTCGCCCAGACATTGCATTTGCAGTGGGAGTAGTAAGTCGATACATGTCAAACCCAGGCAAGAAACATTGGGAGGCAGTGAAAGGAATATTGAGATACCTGAAAGCTACAAAGAGTATGCGTATATGCTATGGGAGTCAGGAGCTAAGTGTAAAGGGTTTTACAGACTCAAATTATGCAGGTGACTTAGACAACCGAAGGTCTACGTCAGGGTATGTCTTTACATTGGCTGGTGGAGCAGTATCATGGCGTTCTAGATTACAAGATTGTGTTACTCAGTCTACTACAGAGGCTGAATATGTTGCAGCATTAGAGGCATGCAAAGAATCAATTTGGCTTAATCGACTAGTAACAGATTTGGGAATCAAAGAAGAGATGCTTGTGTTATATTGTGATTGTCAAAGTGCTATACAATTGGCTCGCAATCCAGTTTATCACTCAAAGACAAATCATGTGGATGTGAAGTATCATTTCATCAGGGAAATGCTCGAGGATAAGCAACTTCAGCTTGTCAAAGTTCACACCATAGAAAATCCTGCTGATCTACTTACAAAAGGACTTCCCTCAGAGAGCTTTGCGCATTTTCGCAAGCAGTTAGGTGTAGGGTAGTACATCACTTCTCTACATCTCTTGTATATTAGCTTGTATAGTAGCTTCTCTCACACTTAAAGTACCACATTGGACTTTAAGTGGGAGGTTGTTGGGGTATAAAGCCCAATGTGGTCGCCCAGGTAAGTGGGCGGGCCGCCAGGTATGTACACATATTCTTTTGTAAAAACCTAATAAGAACTCACTATGCTCTACACATTACAGTAGAGCGAGTTCACCATATCATCGTGCTCTTCTTCTTGCACTCTCTCTCGCGTCGCACTTCCACTCATACTCCTTCAACTAGTATTACTCATTGCCCCAAGAACGGCCAAGTCTCAAGTGTAGGTGCCTCTGAAAGCTATGGGAAAAAAGGCACTCGGGACTTCTCTCCTCTTGGCAGGTGGGTCTTAGGATTGCTAGATAAGTTAATCACGCTTTCCCTACGGGGTGGAACTAGATCTCGATGCTCGTAGGCTCAAACTCGACTCACTTTGCGATGAGAGATTGTCTGCTAGTTTATCCCTTGAACCACTTTGTTTGCTTCTGCTATAGATCTAGTGGCCACCAGGTTTACCATCAGAACCGTCGTCTGAGATGACGGGGTGGGGACCTCACAAAGGGCTTAAAGCGCTACAACTGCTAGACATCGTGGTCACACAGAGTGGTTTCGGTGCTTTAAGGAAAAAGGAACATGCCATGTAGCCGCTACAAAGAGGAGCTTCAATTCAGATTTTTATAGTGCAAACATTCAAGGGCCGGCTATAACAGGTTACACCAATCCGTAAATGGAAGCCATAGCACGCAACCGGTGAAGTCTGGAATTTTTTTTTCCAGGCTCAACTGCATAAAGCAAAGAGAAATTTCAGGTGGCACTCCTTACAAACGATTGGTCATTGTAGGTGTGACAGCTTTGAGCGCATGGAGGACATGCATTCTTTGGTGGATTTCAACCACTCTCTACACTTGGTGGAACTTAGCTCTTACCCAGGCCCTTGACTCCAAACCGATTTGCATCAAGCCCTACTTGCTAGCACAACCCATGAACTATAGTAATTGCTAACACAAGCCAATCAAATGTGGAGCGCGTCTGACCATCGCAACCCCCCTTACCTTTGACTTGGTGGCAAACAAGTTACAACTACTTCGCCAAAGCATTATCCACGTCACCCGCTATCACAGGCACAACTTCGTACTGCTTCACCTGTACTAACAAACCCTGCCTGGTTCTCCTTTGCTCCTACCTTGTGGAGTGCCAACCCGTGCAACGCCATGCAAGCGATTGTTTATCCAGACTCATTCAACAAGCTGTCCATCCTTGCACACCGCAGAGGTTCAACTGCTCTGAAGCAAGCTTAACGCTGTCATACACTTTGCAGAATCTCATGGTTGATGCCAAATCAATGCCACATCACCGGGCTACATCCCGTCACGCTTCAAAACGCCCATCCTTATCATGTTTAACGCTAGCTACTCTACCCATGAGTAACCTAAGAGCATTTTTGGCGCTCAAAGTTAATTTTCTTCATTTTAAAAGGCTTGCATAAAGACATGCTAAAATATCCCAAGCCTGTTTTGCAGATTTTGCTGAACGGATGTGAGGAACAATGGTGTGCTTCACAGACAACAAAATCAATGCATGAGCCTGCGCATCCTTAACATCCCAACGAGCTTGTTCTACAGTAGGAAAAACAACTCTAATAGATGCAATCCTTGCAGCAAGACCTGCAACATCCTCAACATCGCCTACATCCTCAGAACCAGGACGTACATCAATGCCCTGCACAATGTTCTAGACACCCTTTGACACAAGAACATGTTGCATCTTATAAGCCCACATAGGGTAGTTGTCCCCATCCAACCTGTCCTCAGCAGTAAACATCTTGAACACATCTGTGTTGTTGTTTTCAGCCATGGTAGATGCTGCACCTGATGTGAAAACTGCCCAAAAATAGGAGAAACGGAGCGGGAACAACCTGTGCTATATAGCACAAACCGTAGAAGACTATAAGGCACCTGTTATGCAGAAAACGGCACTGTCAAAAATTATGCACAAAATGACGAAATAGCCTGTGCAATACTGCCTGTAGTGGAAACGGAGGCCGAAATGAGTCCCAAATTTTTTGTCGACCTGCGAACACTCGCCAAATCTCACTAAAATCGAAGAAAGTGAGTAGGCGTGTACCGGAGCAGCTGGCGAATAAGCCCGGGAGGACGCAACCTGCTCTGATACCAATTGTTGGAATTAGGGTTGCAGAGAAAACCACACAGCTTGGAGAAGACGAAGGAAGCTCAAGGCACACAATAGAGAGTGTGTTACTTAGTGTGCAATGGAAAGATAGATAGCCCTAGAGTGATGGGCGTATATACAATGCACGGGGGAAAAAACCTCCTAAAGAGGGAAAAAATGCCCCGACAGTCCTAGAGTGTTCACACACATCACTACCACATGTATATGGTAACATTTTGCTCCCGCGGCAACTGAGTAGCTTTGCCCTCTCGTCTCTCTCCAACAAGGCAAGATCTCCCCCTCCCCATCTCTCTTTAGCAACCAAGCTCCACTGAGGCCTCCCTATCTCTCTTCAACAACCAACCTCTAGTGAGGAGAGGTCGCCCCCTCCCCATCTCTTTTCAGCGACTAGCCAGAGAGAGAGAGAGAGAGAGAGAGAGAGAGAGAGAGAGAGAGAGAGAGAGAGAGAGAGAGAGAGAGAGAGAGAGAGAGAGAGAGAGAGAGAGAGAGAGATGAAATGAAATGTTATATTAACGTCTTCAAAAGGCCAAAATGAGCTATGATACCAAAAGGTTACAACCATGTGTGACTCTAGTACAGTGTCAGGGAAACATAAAGATTAAAATAAAGTAGGGTACCTAGAGTGGATAGGTATGCAAGCCTAAACTATATCCTCATCACATAATACATCATTTTTGTCCAAAAAAAAACGTAGGAAAATGTTTCTTAAGTGCAAAGACATTCTCCCATGTAGAACCTTCTTTAGGTCTATTGAGCCATTTTACCAACACTCGTCGGATGTCTGGTGCGAAGCTTATGAGAATCCAAAATCTTTTCGGGTTCATGAGGGATGCTTGGCAATTTGATAAGGTCAATTGACACACCTGTGTTAATGACATAATCATTATGTCCTAGATGTTTTTGTAAACAGCTAACATGAAAAGCAGGATGAACTCGTGAGTGCTCGCGAAGAGCTAACTTATAGGCAACTTGATCTATATGTTTGAGAGTGGTAAATGGTCCACAATATCGTGGTGAAAGTTAAGCAACTTTTCCTGTCTTTAGACTTTTTGATTGCTCCAGTACCTTGAGGAAAACCTTGTCTCCTTCTTGAAAAGTAGCAAGAATGGCGATGCTCATCTACGTACTTCTTATATCGATCTTGAGCTTGCTTAGCATTCTGTTGAGCAACTCGAAGCATATCAAAATGGTCTCGGAGAAAATCCTTCACTTGTTGTATCTTCTCAGTAGCCAACCCCATTGTAACGGTTGATCTAGGTTGAAAACCATATAAAAGCATAAATGGACTAAACCCTATAGTCACATGCTTTGAACTATTATAAGAAAATTCCAATATAGCCAAGTAGTCTTCCCAATTGGTTTGCTTCTTACTAATGTACACTCGTAGAATATCCTCTAGCACTTGATTGACTCTTTTGGTTTGACCATCTGTTTTTTTGGATGATTAGCCGTACTAAGATTAAGTGTAGTTTCCAACTTTTGGAACACAGCTCTCTAGAAGTGATTATCGAACTTTCGATCTCTGTCACTGATGATACTAGCTGGAAGATCATAAAGTCTATATATATGTTCTATAAATAGCCGTGCTAATTTTGGTTTCTTAACCGTAGCCTTAGTGGGAATGAATCGACCCATCTTTGTTAGACGGTCTACAATTACCCATATGGCATCATGGTCACGATTTGTATTAAGTAGTCCTACTACAAAATCCATAGAGATACTCTCCCACTTACCTTGTGGAATCTCTAAAGGATGTAAAAGGCCATCTACCTTGAGGCGCTTTGTCTTATTAACTTGGCATTGTTGGCAGTTTAGTACGTACTCTTGAACATCGTGATGTAAGCCTGGCCAATAAAATTGCATCAAACTAAGGCATACATCTTACGAATACCTGTATGACAAGCACTTGGACTATGGTGACACTCAAATAATATTTGGCGCCTAGTGTCTGATTCCTTTGGCACACATACTCTACCCTTGTGGAGTAAGTAGCCATCATCAATGGAAAAATTATTCCAGCTCTTAAGCTCGTCCCGAGTAAGGGTGGAGCTCTATGTATTGGAGTTTTTATTTGCACGTGCAGAAACATGTTGATCTGGCTATGCAGAGACATGCGAGTGTGGAGGATCCCTACTTAAAACTGCACTCCACACTTTAGCATATGATTGATCTTGTGCACATTTGCCACGTAATGACTCCAAAAATTCACTCTTTATTTTCGTAAAAGCAAGTGAATTAATATGAGGCATCCGGCTTAGTGCATCTGCTACTACATTATATCACCCCTTGCGATACTGTAGCTTACAATCATAATCTTGAAGGATCTCCATCCATTTATCTTTATGACCCTTCAAGTCCATTTGAGTAGTAAACCATTTTATATTCTTATGGTAAAAAACTACTTCAAACTCGGCACCATATAAGTAGTGTTTCCACTTTTGTAAAGCATGAACTATGGCATAGAGCTCCCTCTCATAGACAAGATAATTCTGTTGAGTTCTATCCAACTTTTTACTTTCAAAGGCTATAGGTCTTCCCTCCTGGAGAAGTACCACACCAATTGCTTTATCATAGGCATCAGTCTCTACCACAAATGGCTTAAGTGGGTCAACGATTGCTAGGATGGGAGCAGTGGCTAATCCAACTTTGAATGGGACACTTGGAGTGGCCCGGAGTAGCCTCTTTTGGAAACCACACTCTAAAGGCATTTATCATGCATTAATGCACAAGACTAATTGATGTAGCCCCCTCAACAAATTATGGAAGAGGCAATGGACGGAAAAGCGGTGGGAGGAAGTCATGGAAAACATCTGGAAGCCAAGGTGGCCTCCGTATATGAAGATATTTTTGTGGAAAGTGATGTGGGGTGCTGTGCCCGACGGGAGTAAAGGTACAAGAAAGAGGCATCGGGTTTGATCGTTGCTCAGGGTGCAGAATGGCTAGTGAAGACCTAGCCCACCTTTTCATGGGATGCCAGGCAATCAGGGGCATAGCTTATGCAAGTGGATTCAAAGGACATGGAAAAATAAGTTCTTCAAGAATGATCTATTTTTTGGTAGTAATAGGTTGGGAAGTCATGCTCTTCTGGTCTGCAGTCAAATAATCAAGTACTACTTCTTGCACCATATTTGGCAAGCAAGGAACCGCGGTGTGTTTGAGGGGGATATGACTGTGGTAAGCTTTTGTGAAATCATACAAGAGAGCAGAGTGACGATTCACATGATCGGAGGTAAACAAGCCTCAGAGGATTGGTCTAGAACAATACATCACATCTTGTAATAGGGAAAGCCTAGGAGTGGTAGTGGTTTTTTTTCCAAGCAGATAATGTGCAATCCTGGGACCCTCGAGGCTTGGTCTGAGCTCGAGATTGTTGTATATTGTTGATGTTCTTAATACTATCCACTCACAATTGTGAGTTTTGCAAAAAAAAAAAAAAGGATGGGAGCAGTGGCTACAACTACCTTGAGCTGTTCAAAATTGTGTTGTTGGGCTTCTTTCTAAGAAAAGGTCTTACCTTTTGCTTTAAGTTGATCCGTCATGGGAACAATGATTTTGACATAATCACAGATATATTGTCGATAAAATCTAGCCATGCCTAAGAAGATTTGAAGCTCCTCAACCATGTTGGGATGTGGCCATCAAAGAATGGCAGCGACCTTGTCAGTGTCCATCTTGATGTCAGAATAAGAGATCACATGACCGAGGTAATGTATCTCTATTTTAAAGAAATTGCACTTGCTTCACTTAGCATACGAGGCGTGAGTTCGTAGCTGTTCGAAACTATCTTCAGTCTTACTGTAAATGAGAATGTCATCAAGGAAAACCACATCAAATTTTCCAAGATAGGGACGTAAGACACTATCCATGAGTTTTCATAAATGTAGTTGAAGCATTGGTTAATCCAAAAGGCATAACCAAAAATTCAAAATACCCGAACCGTGTTCTAAAGGCAGTTTTAGAGATATCTTTCAAAAGGATACACACCTGGTGGTATCGTGAACAAAGATCTATCTTTGTATAGTAGCTTGGCCCATGGAGTTGATCAAACAACTCATCCACTCAAGGCAGAGGATACTTGTTCTTGATGGATATTGCGTTTAATCCATGATAATCTATGTACATATGCATAGTACCATCTTTCTTTTTTACCAAGAGAATTGGCAATGCCCAAGGCAAAGTGCTAGGTCTAATGAAACCACAGGCAAGGTAGTTAGCCAGCTGACTCTCAACCTCCTTGGCCTCACTAGCACTCATACAATAAGGTGGTTTACTCACCGGTTTAGTGCCCAACGGGATATCTATGCCACGCTGCACATCACGTGTAGGGGGTAAACCTGGTGGTAAATCACTTGAGAATATATCACTATACTCCGTGAGTAAGTGAGTCAACTTTTTCCGTGCAAAAGGAGAAAGTAAACTAGAGTTATGATGGGATGGAGAATCTTGTAATTCCTTTAATGTTTTTTTAACAACAGTTGCACGTTGCTCAATAAAATTAGAATTGAGAGCACTTTGCTCTTTAGAATTGTTAGCACTTTGCTTTTCATTAAAATTCATTGCACTTTGCATACCATAACTAGAATCCACAACACTTTGCTCTTGAGAATTCACAAGACTTGGAGACAAGCAGTAAACAGACTTCATCTATTAAATCTACTTTCTATAAAAGAGAAAGCTCAGTTGTACATATAAGAGGTGCAAATGGTATATTTTTCACACCAAGAAAAAGCACATGTTTACCATTGGCCATAAAGGATAAGGAGTTGTGTTCATAACTAGTGTGCAATGTGTTTCCTAAACCATGTAGCCACTCCCGTCCTAAAACTACATCAGCACGTCCATGTTCATAACTTGAAAGTCAAGGGTCATCGTATGATCTTGAACAATAAGCTCAACCCCTTGAACTACCTTGTCCCATACTTAGTTATTATTTCTAGACATCTGCTCTACCACATACTTGTGGGAGCAGGGAGTATGTGTAAGCTTTCTTTTTACTAGCTTATAGTTCAGGAAGTTATGAGCTATATGAACACGTTGTCCGTTAATAGTGTCATGTATGAGAATCAACTCATGGGGACCAAAGGGCTGCCACATTGAAGCAGACACACAACACTTGTACTTTCCATCCATATAAAGAACCTCTGCATCACAATATTTAGGAGATGAATCTAATGTGAGGTGTTGCACCGTGTGCATGGCCTTTTCTTTGCCTTGCAAAGAAAAGGCAATCCTTCTTGTCATGCTGGTCTGAAAGACATCTGAAACACAAATTGTGTTTCTTTGCACACTCAAAATTGGCAGTGCTGAGAGAGACACATGGAGTATCTCGTGATTGCTTAGTCTTCTTAGCCTCTTGTGGACGCGGAGAGGTAGATTGTCTCTTTTCCTCTTGGAACATATGGGAGATCTACCTCACCATTGGCTCTTAGCCGAATTGCTCTTAGCAAAAGTATTCTTAGAGTAGGGAACATTTCCCTTCCTCTCTTGGTCATTATCATATCTTTGGGCATGACCGATGGCTTCTTCCGAAGTTTTTGGATGTTGGGTCTTGACATGAAGAAAATAGTCTTTGTCAAGACCCCTATTAAAACCCTGTATCTTTTGGAATTCATATAGACCTTCTAGTTTTAATATGATTTCTTGATACTTGGAAAGATACCGAGTGAGAGAAAGCCCAGACATGTGGCATGCATCCCATGCTAACCAATTCTTATCCTTTTCATTGGAGTCCAAAAACTCTTTGGAGAAAGAAGCTTGAAACGCAACCCAAGAGGGAGGACGAGCATCTATTGGAAATGTCATCCACCACTTATAGGCCTTGCCTTTAAAGAGATAGACTTGTTTACACAGTTATCTTAATATATGGGGTGTGTCTCAACCTATGAATATCACTCCATTTGTGTAAGAACGTATTGACTGCATCCTTGTTGCAATCACACTCTTCACCGTGAAACTCGAGAATGGTGATATTCTTAAGTAATTCAATGCTACCTTCTGCATCTTCTGAAGCACTTGCCTCATGGACTCCTTGAGTCATGAGAGCTCGAGTTCCTTGAACCATGCCAGCTTGGGTTCCTTGAATTGTCTATGAATTCATAAATTTCACAAGTAGCTCAGTAAGGTTTGTAACATTTGCATTTAGTGCAGAGAGATTGCGTTCAAGTACGCTTTGACAATTTTCCAAAGTCTTGAAAGCAGCCATATCTACAAGGCCATGATCTCCTAGATCATCATCGTCATGCATATTAATGTCGGCAGCACCCGTGGTGACCGGATTTTGATGTGGGTGCTCAAAATCAAAAGTGTGTGTAGGTGGGATGTCCTCCCTGACCATGGTAAACACATGCTAATGTAGAGAGAGAAAAACGTCAACTTTTACCTTGTAAAGCTTCAAGTCTTTGTGTTTAAACACATGCTAATGTAGAGAGAGAAAAACGTCAACTTTTACCTTGTAAAGCTTCAAGTCCTTGTGTTTTGTAGCTTGATGACTTGTGCGTTGCATGCCATCCTCGCCTTGTGGAAATTGTAGCACGTCACATTTTGTTCTTTGTAAGAACACCTTTGTTGATTCTTCACAAAAACTCGTTGTATTTTTAAAGTCTTTTGTTCACTTGTGAAGCTTCTTCCTTGAAGAAAAAGGAATTTTGGAAGAAAACTTGACTTTCTCTAAGGAGTGAAAAGGAAGGGTGAAACTACTTCCTTGAATTTTGTAGCTTCCCTTTCCTTTTAACTTTCTTTGTCAACTTAAGTATGCTTTCTTTCCTTGTGTATACAACAAGGCTCCATAGTTTGGATGGAAGGGTGTGGGCCTCTTACCCTCATGGGGTGGATTCAACCCTCCTTCATGCAAGGATTTAGAGGACCTTTCTACATGAGCAAATAAAAAAGACTCCATGTCGTAGAGTTGTCGATCGAGTTTGCCTTGGTCGCCCACCTTCGTCGCCCGCTATGGAGGCGGCTGCAACTGTCTGGCTTTCTTCTCGTGTTGCGTAGAGAACTCTATTCATGTCTTCCTTTTTGATGCGATGTGGAGGGCATGCATCTTTCAGCTTGTTCCCTACAGATTGTGGGAGAGGAGATGCGTGATGCATGCACATGAAACCT
The DNA here is from genome assembly GCF_014529385.1 of Adiantum capillus-veneris. Taxonomy (NCBI): domain Eukaryota; kingdom Viridiplantae; phylum Streptophyta; class Polypodiopsida; order Polypodiales; family Pteridaceae; genus Adiantum; species Adiantum capillus-veneris. Next base: position 30,967,039 of record NC_140935.1, read on the forward strand.
GCTTTTCCCCTTTCCCAAAATAGCTCAAATATCAGTGAAAGGATGAGAGTAATGTTGTGTGCTAGTCTCCACCCAACCATGCTATCTTATAGACTCCCCCTAGCATACACATTGTTCGGTCGTGCTGATGGCCTAGCGTAGGATCCGTGTCCTTACAGGGGAAGGGGGGGGGGGGGGGGGGGACGTGCTCGATGTTGCTCAATGATGCTATTTAGCGTCTAATGTAGACCTCATCTATGGTGTGAAGATCCTCACATCCTCGGGCATCGTGAGCGGCCAAGTTGGATGGTTCGATCAAGAAGAACGCCCTGATGAGGGTGTGATTGGGTAACTTGTTGTGGGCCATCCGAAGTAGTCCTTCTATAAAAAGTAGTGATTTGGCTGTGCATGGATCCTCTATTTGTAGGCCTTTTTCTTGTAAGGGTATTCTCTCTGAGCCTACGGATCTTCATCAAGGAGATACCTAGGCACCTCGGATCATAGTAATGCATGATGCCGGATAAGGGGCCAAAGCCCTCTCTGTTTAAGCAATGAAAACACTTGTGGATATTGTAGTATGCTTTGCATTAGCAGATATAATTCTCCTCCATCTCTTACTCTCTCTGCCAGACCTAGCATGTATACCTCTGTATCGGTCAATCTCTATCTCCAACTGGTGAGATGAGGTGCATAACTGACCAATAACACATCTAATACCATGAGATAGGTGGGTGTCCATATACTTGGGGCCTGAGATGAACCCAGTTGTCATCCGGAGAAGATGGTCTCTATAAAAATCCATCTTCATCCCCAACTCATGTGACAGAGACAGCCAAGTCCTTCTAGTATTCAGCTGAATGAGATCATGTTTGATAATTGTCAGGAAAAGGGTCCTACGGGGCAAGGCCCAACCTAGGGGTCAGGGACCTAGGCCAAGGGCCCCGGCTGGCCAGTACGGACTGGGGATCCGCTTAGGGCAAGTGCTAGGAGGTAGCTTATATAAGGGGCGGTAGGGAGGAGGATCCCAGGTTCAGTTACCCTAGGCCTTATATTGGTATCAGAGCTCAGGGAGAAAGGGGGAAGGGGGAGGAAGAAGAAGGAGGCAGGGCAAGCACCTCTTGCCATGGATCTTTGATCTCTCTCTCTCTCTCTCTCTCTCCGGTCGTGGGCAAGCCCTCTTGCCAGGCGGGGAGGAAGCCGAAGAGGAAGGACCCGTGGGCAGAGCCTCTTGAGGCGAAGGGAGCCGGGCTATCGACCTCCGCCATAGGCTGTGTGGGAGGGCTTGAAGGCTTCGCGCTGAGCCAATGGGAAATTCACGTCACTGCAACTGAGCGCGGCGGGCATCACAAGGGCCACCATCTCCTCCCGAGCCTGTCACGGCGCTGTTGGCTGCCATAGCCGACAGTAAACGTTTTATTTCCCACTTGTAAACACCCTAAGGCTTTGGGCCTTGGACAATAATTTGGACAAGGGTGAATGCCCACCCCGGCACACACCCCGTGCACAAAGTACGCAGTTTTTCACCCGATTGTCAGCCAAGGTGCGATGTAACCTCGTCGACAAGGGGCCGGGAAATTCTTCGACAGGCTGTCAATTTTCTGCAGATTCTCCAAAATTGCAGAAATTGTAGAAGTGGGTCAAGGTTAACTTACGAAAGCTAAGAGTACTTGTTTCTTCGAGAAGATCAAGTCGTCTACGACGTCTTCAAGGAGACAATTACATACTACGGCTACAAGATTGTGCTTAGAATAAAGGGGTGTTGGCCCATGAGCTATGTTGCAGTTTTGCAAGGACGTGGATAGCACGGAGGGCGAATCTGCAACATCTCAAAGACGGAGGGCAAGCAAATACATCATTGAATGTAACTGCGTATAGCCTGCAGTAAATACATCATGCAGTCAACGGCTAATGCCACTTTGCGAATCCATCGGCATGATGTCAGGCCATCATGACCATGGAATGAACCTCGTGTTCGGAAGCTGTCAATCACATGCAAGGGAGGTACGTATCTCAATAAGGTTTCCAATTTCTGTATTTGACTAAATTTTTCAGGAAAAACATGCACGAATGGTTAACGATTTTGAGGTTGCTGCCAATTGTTATTGTTATCCAGTTGCATTTAGGAAAGTACATGCAATGCCTGCAATGGGTATGGTACAGATGTTGGCATGGCCGACTAATTATTTTTATTTTTATTTTCTTCATTTACGCTTTCTTTGTGCCCTTAAGGTAAATATTTTTAGGCCTTGGGTACGGTATTTTGCTTGACAAAGCCATAGAGCGGTGGGAACTACTTTCAATATACCACCAACAAGGCTCCACCAAGGCAAAGTCACCTAGCAAGTAAGGGCAAGGCCGGGCATGGTCACTGACTTGGGGGAAGCAAGGATTTTGGCAGGAGGGCTCCATATCTACATATATGTCACGGACAATATTTACGTATATCCGAAAGACAACGTAATCAAGCCAGAGCAGGTACACAATACATATTTTGCAAGTTTTTTTGCTTTTTAGTACATGGGGCCAATTCAACAAGGTCGACTATCAGTAAATGCTCAACAACGTCGAATTTGTTTTGAACGCTAAATTGGCAAGCATATCTCTACGCTATGACCATAGAAGTATTTATGTGAAGCACGGCTTTTATAATTTCTCAATTTCGTATTGAGACTTCACACGTTTGGCATATGGTTTTACCCTACAAAATTGTGAAGAAATAGGCAATGTGTTTGCAGGTTAATTCATATTGCAGGTTATTTCATTATGTACCAGACATGTGTATAGGATATACGATGGCGTATGTGCAGATATGGCTATACGCCGTTTCGGAATGAGTTTTTCCTTCCACATTTCAGGACAACTGGTTACAGCAACGACCAGGTTAGCCAAGTTTAAGTTTTTCCTGTTTACACTTTACTTGGAAATTACTGTCGTTGTGCAAAGAAAAGTGCTCTGGCAATTTCATATGAAGCAATGCTCCGAGGAACTGGAAAAATAGGGAATATCACTCACAGAATCCCTACCAGTCTAAACTGTCAAGGATAGATTACGGATAGATTGTTTAATATGATTGTTGGTTGCTATCAACACACAACACCAAAAGGAGTTGTGTTTTGCTATCAACACACAACACCAAAAGGAGCCTACTTCGCGGACTTATTTCACGGGCAATCATGGCCCCTGCAAGGTAGGTGGATCGGAATGAGTTTTGTGTTTTTTTGTTACCTATCTCAATGCAAGAGTCATACCGGAAAACTGGGGAATGATTATACGATAAGCTGCAAGTCAGGCATAAGATGTAGAGGACATAGCTTGGGCACACACTCTAAAAACTTAAGGCAAGTTCCTCAGTCCAGCATGTTCTTCTTTTCGTTCTCTATCTCTAATCTTCTAAGAAGCTTTTGATACATGTTTTGCTCGTGAGTCAGCTTGAGCCAAGGTGCCTAACTCACAGCTAGCACGTGGCCAAGATGCTACTCAAATTAGTCTTCATCGGTTCGTCGATTGAACACTATTTTGCATAAGGACTATGAGCCAAACAGGCTAAGAGCCGTTGTCAGGACAAGGGTAAGACCCACTTATTGGTATTTCTTGGATGATTGTTCTCAAGATCAAACAACTCTACCCAGTGGAGTACACATTGATGTAAATTGACAAGGAAGAGTCTTGTCTTTACGGAAGTTTAGGGTGTCCTTTTTTGCACTACATGTTTTCAGTGCGACACTCAAATTGAGTTTTTGATAATCTTCAACTCACAGCAGAGTTGATCTCTACAAGAAAGTATAGATGCAGCAATCAGTTGCGACAACATGTTTGTCCATAAGAGCTTGGCAGTTCACTTGTGTGAGTCTCCTGTCACTCTCTATAGCACTACGGAGTGTCTATGGACATACTGTTTTGGGGTAAGACCCAGCAGGTGATTGCTACATCACCCCATAGGCATTAAGGATCACAGTTTGATCTACATTGAGGATCACAGTTGGTCTCTCCCAGTTATACTTTCAAGGAAAGGCTTCCGCAATCTACCACGCGGTAGCGATCGAACCCATTTTTCAAGTTGATTCCAATCATTCTGTACACGGTTGACTATGTTGGTTACCGTTATCTGCTAGTTGAGCAGTTTCTACAAGGCGTCTTACCAAGAGGTTTGACTACGTAGATTCTAAATCCAAGGGCTTGGATTGCAAAGGCAGCACCTAGGGTTCCCCGGTGCAATGTTGTTTGTTTTTTCAGCTAAGGGGACGTGCTCTTCTCCATTTGAATCCACGTAAGTGTACATTACGTTCAAATCTCTAGGTACGCATCCATTGAATTGATGTTATTCCATTTTTAGTATCCTTTGCTCAGTTTTTCAAGACATATAAGTACGCTTGAATGTTACAGAGCCATGCCAAGGGCATGTCAGCACAAAGTATTTTGGGCCAAGTGTCCAATCTATCTTTCTGCTTTATGCTGTTACGAACCTACTTGTAGGGTTCAATTTGGCACATGTTGTCAAATGGGATACAACATGGTCTTGGTACTCAAGGACTTCGGTTTAGCCAGCGTGGCGCAAGGCTAATGAGGGTCCCTCTCACTCCCGTCGTAGAGTGTTTGCAGTTACCTCCACACACAAGTACATCTTGTACTTGAAGGATGTTCTTTTTTATACATCCTTACATGAGACATATTCCACATGTGGAGAATATGAGTCTGTGGACTGACACTGGTGCCATTATTTCAATTATGTGTCACGACAAAGTCCCTAGGTGCTCGTCACATCTATTTTCTTAACCATTTTTAGCACGACGTATCAGGAGCAATTTCGTGGCCAAAAATTGTCGGATACTTAGAATGACTTGTTAAGGTACAAGTACTGCTAAACAACATTACAGATGGTTGTTTATACATATAGCACGACTATAAGTTGTTAATGAAAAAGTTTCATTGTCTGTACCTAGAAGTGATCAATGTTTTACCTTCTATTGGCATTCAGACGTTTCAGCAAGGCTTGCAAAAGATTGCAACTGAAAGTATTTAGTTTCTTTTCAGAACTATTTACATTCTTTTTGAATGTGTGCTACGCGCATCACATTTTGCCTAAGTATTGGCAAGGCTCATTATGGATATACAGGTTCGGGTTAGTTTTTGCTAAATGCATGCACACTATGTGTTATGGGCCCAGGTGTTTAGGAAAGGCTGATTTGGAATGGCATGCATATTCCTTAGGTTGTTGCTTATGAAGCATTTTGCACTCTATGTGCACTATCTCTATGAAATTACTTTTGGATCTACTAATCCCCAATAGAGGTCATGGCTCGGTTTGGGCGTTTGTGGATTTTTTCAAGTTAACCACGATGGTTATTTCAGACATTGTTGATTCCTCACCAATGTTAAACACTACTGTGATTCCCCGTTTACCAGTCATCTGGGACGACTGTCTGTAAACCGTGAGGAAAACACACCTCAATACTTTCAGTTATCCAAGGGGATAGGCAGATTACAAAGAGTAATCTTGTGCTAAAGGATATGCTAAGAGCATAGATTCACACAACGCATTTCTGAATAGATGATTTTCTCCCTATTCTAGAATTTGCTTAAGTACGATTTTCGACTTTGAACACCTCTTGTGGTGGGGTTGGAGATTGTGTCAATACTTTCATACGTCAAGGACTTACCAGGTGTGCTGACAAAGTATGTTGGCAAGTAACCTTCATTAGGGATGAACATGTAGTTCTTTGTGTTCCAAATTATTGAGAATTCTAACACGAGGACATTCCCTATCTACGGACTTTTCAAGATACTCAGGCGAGTAGGAAATCTGGCTCACAACTGCATGGAAAGTTACGCCAAGGTTTCCTTGCATTATTCCAGTACCTTCAGAAGATCTGAAAACTGGTTATGCCTTTGGACAACTCTTAGTTGTGGTTACTCCTTTACAGTACTCAAGTGAGTTATAAATGGAGTTACCATTTAGACCCAAGTGACTCTTAGTTGTGGTTTCTCCTTTACAACACTCAAGTGAGTCATAGATGGAGTTACCATTTAGACCCAAGTGGTTGCAAACGTACAACAATGTTGAAAATCAAGATGTTTCTCTTGGTTTCATTGAACCTCCTCACTGCACCAATTATCGGTCATACAGACAATTGGCTCACTTATGGGACGTCAATAAAGAGAACATCAGTATTCTTAAGAAGATATTACTACTTGTGTTTTCGAGGACGAAAACTCTTCCTTAAGGGGGGAATAATGTCAGGACAAGGGTCCTACGGGGCAAGGCCCAACCTAGGGGGTCATGGACCTAAGCCAAGGGCTGACTAGACCAGTGCGGACTGGGGATCCGCTTAGGGCAAGTGTCAGGAGCTAGCCTATATAAGGGGCGGTAGGGAGGAGGATCCTAGGTTCAGTTACCCTAGGCCTTATATTTGATAATCTTTGCTAATCTTTGAATGTGTGAGGGTGAGGGAGGGTGCATCCAGGGAATACTAAAAGCTGGACAACATGTCCATACTAAATCCATGTAACTCAAACCAAGATGATACCTATGCAAACCAACATGAAGTATCACCATCACTGGCCATTTCTCCAAGTGCTAGTCATGCATATCTGTTGCATGGTAGCTCCCATGTGCTATGAATGAAAGACAATGATCTAGCAAGAGATTTTCAGGCATTTATGGGGCATTGTGGCTATTATCGTAGATTGATCTACATGTATGTAGTCATCGCTAGACCCATTTATAGCCTTATCACTCATTTTAAATGGATAGATGAATCTGAGAAGTCATTCAAGAAGCTTAAACAAGATTTGACCTTATCATCAATATTGAAGACTCCATACTGGAACAAATTTTCCATGTGCATGTGGATGCTTCAAATCTTGCCATCGATTGTAGATTAGCTCATGCAGGAGAGGGGGCAATGGACTTTCCAATCTCCTATGCCAGCAGCAACAGATAGAACATAGCAGAAAAGAACTACACAACCACCAAACGAGAAGGTCTTGGAATGGTGTACGCAGTCAAAAAATTCCGACATTACTTGTTAGCTAACAACTTTGTCTTTTTTGTGGACCATCAAGCCTTACTCTATTTGGTGAACAAGCCATGCAATACAAGAAGAATAGTAAGATGGTTCATCATCCTACTTGAATTTGACTTCTTAGTAATAGTCAAAAAGGAAACCACACACTAGAGGGCGGATCATCTATCAAGGATCACCTCAAGGGAAGCACCAAAAGGGGTAGACGATGATTTACCAGATGCTTATTTGTTCTTTGTGGAAATGATTCCTAGATGGTCGGAAGATCTAGTGTCCCTAATGACCATAGTGCAAGTAGATTCCCAAATACCACTTCCTATCACACCACGATTGATAGAGCAATCTGCCCTATAGTGGTTGTTGGCTGGAAGACTATTGGAAGCACAAGGATGGAATTCTGCTTTTGTGCATTAACCCACAGGAATAAGAAACCTACTTGAGTCAAGCTCATACTATGATGGTAGGACTCCATTTTGCAAAAGACCAAACCATATGATGCTTGACTTGGCTAGGGGTTTATTGGACTACCATGAAGAAAGACGTTCATAGTTATGTGAATAGTTGCTCTCAATGTAAGGAAAAAGCTGCCATACCCCATGCCACCTTATTCTAGATTTCAATGACACCATAGTGGAGTAGAAATCTGGTGGAATATGTGATCAATAGAACATTCGCTGAAGATATGATTAAACAACAATGAAGAGCAATAAAGACTAAAGCGGCCAACTATGCAATGATTGGAAATCAGGTCTATCAACGAGGAAAGGACCAACAGCTTCGACTGTGTGCCATTGAAGAGGAATATCTTCCTATCCTAGAACAAGTGCATAGGGATCTTGTAGGAGGCCATTTCTCTCATGAAACCACAGCCAAGGCTATATTGATGGCAAGCATCTAGTGGCCAACCTTGTTAACTGATACCAAAGAATTTGTTTGTCGATGTGATTCATGTTAGCGAGCAAAGATGCCAACAATAATTGATAGTATTCCATTGCAACCTATGACGGGAGCTCTTGCATTTGCTAAGTGGGGTATAGACTTTGTGGATCCAATACAAGCCCCGACATACAAAAACCAGGCGTAATATATTATTATGGCCATGTATTCGTATTACTTAACCAAATGGGTTGAGGCAAGAGCCACTAGGAAGCACGATTCTAGAAGCACCACTGCATTCTTGTACGAATGCATAATCGCTAGGTATGGACTTCCTATTGAGCTTGTAAGTGATAGAGGTTCACATTTCCTCAATGAAGTGATATAAATTTTTCTGAGTGAGTTTATGGTGATACATAACAAATCCGCACCCTATCATCGTCAAGCTAATGGTCAAGTTGAGCACACCAACAAGATCTTGAGCTTTGTACTAACCAAGATAGTTAGTGCAGGAAGGACTGACTGGAAAATGCATCTTCATTCAGCCGTGTGGGCATATCGAGTTTCATTGAAAATAGCTTTGAATACAACTCCTTTTAGCTTGGTCTATGGATTAGACACAATTTTTTCCATGGAATTTTTATTACCCACTCTTACAGTTACACACAAGTTGGAATGGAAAGGGCATGAGTTGTCAGAACAACGCAAGGACTTAGAACAACTAGACAAACAGAGATTGGCAGCCATTATCCACATATATGCACAAAAGCAAAAACAATTTTTTGACTCACATTTGCTGACGAAAATCTTCAAACAAGGGGACTTAGTACTAGTTTACTCCCTGAAACAACACATACCAAAAATTCAAGAAAAAGAGACATGGTCCTTTTATTATTGCAAATGTTTCACCAAGTGGCGCTATTAAACTAGCTACATTAGATTGAGAGATCATGGAAAAGTGGATTAGTGGATGTCGACTTCGCAAATATCATCTACCCTTGACTAATGACCTTTTGCAAAAAATGCATGCAGCAAAGGAACGTAAGCTTAAAAGACAACAGGTGATTGAAGAAGCTCAAGAGGAAGCGCACATTTGAGTTCTAAAGCGGAAGGCAGTAATGCGATCGATCCCTCAAGCTCTACCTCTCAATACCATTCAGATTTAACCCCTAGCAGATGATGAGGTACAAACAAATCACGAAGGGCAGGATGGATTGGACATCCACATAACAATAAACCCTAAAGGATGGGTTCAAAGTCAAAGAACTAGCTGATCGAGGTGCACGGCTCAATGTGATCAACTACACAACATACAAAAAAGCAACAACCCAACCATTGGAACATTGCCGAGCACAAGTCAAAGGCATCCATAAAGAGCTAACACCAACAATGGGTCTGATCAATCTTAACATTTTTGTCCATGGATTTGTATGATCACATACTTTTATCTGTATTTAGATGAGCATATGAATGAAGATATTGTGCTAGGAGTTCCTTGGATGCGGACCTACAAAGTTGTTCAAGACTGGGATGACAAGGTTCTCAAATTAACCCTCAAGGGTGGAAAACTAAGAGTACCATTTGCTTATAGTCGAGACGAGTGAAAAGCCACTCTCAAATATTTGATGCCACCAAATAACCAAGGAAACTTCATACTAGTGCCCACTACACATTACCAAATTCATCCACACAAAACAGGCATGCAAGGAACCATACAGTTTTGGGTACCCAAGACCCAACTCGCTACCAATCCTAAACAAATTGGGTGCCTAAAAAATTGTTGCACACTAAGAAGAAGCTTACTATGGCACCATCCTACCCACATCAACAATGAAAACCACAATCACAAACGACAAAATGGGTATAGAAACCTAAGCAAGACTCTAAAGCTAAGCCCAAGCCACCAACTATTTGCAAATGACAATTCAAGGCATAGCCAAGGGAATTTATATTCCGATGGGTACCAAAGACTTCACCAGTACAAACAATGCCAGCCACTTTCAGCACGATGGTTGTGACAAGTGTGTACAACACTATCAAAGAATGAGCGCAACTCCTACAATATTTTCTCTTCAAGAGAGTTAATCAACAGGATGCTTCGCCACCAGCAACCCTTGAGTACCCTACTCAAAACCCACCTCTTGCATCGCTTAGTGTTTTCAAATGCATAGACATCAGTAGCATGGTAGAGTGTGCGCTCCTTGCCGCACTGTCGAAGCAAGGGACTTGCCAATACACCGTATGCGAGCCACAAACGGCTCCAAGCACACAACAAGTCTAAACTAGCAAGCTCAAGAAAACAAAGGGTGTGTCACTCACCGCTCTACGCTCGCCTTCGTGGTGGATTCCTCGCCGCGATGAAGAAGAAGCTGCAGTCGTGCCGCGCTCAACCGCTTCGCCGCCGTCGTGCCTTCGTAATGCTCGATCGCACACACACTCTCCCTCTCTCTCTCTCTCTCACACACACACACAAGGAGGTGAAGAAGAAGAAGATGGAGATGGAGCAAGAGCACTCTTCAATTGCACAAATGAGAGAATGAGTAAAAATTAGGTTTAGTTGGCTTTTATAGGAGCTCACCCCATTCACACTTGGGCGCCCATGCTTAACCAACTAATCCCTTGAATGTCCAAGTTAAAGTGCGCCTCTCATCGGCGATCACTCTACCTTTCCCTATTGGTCCGACAAGCCCGGTACCTGACTCTATCGAATACATAATACGCGTCCATCGTAGGTGATGGGTGTCCGTGTGCCGTGAGGGTTAACATGCCCCCCTTCCTGATGTAGATTCCGTCCTCGGAAGCTATTGAGTTGAAACTGGATCGTCGAGGTGGAAGAGCATTTGAGATGAATGTCCTTAGCCTTCTTCAGTCACTGCAAAATCAAACAAAATTGGCACAGTAATTGCATTCTCTTAAAAAGCATATGCAGTTTTAGGTAGACACATTGATTGGTAAAAGAATTTCAAACAATTTGATAGCAATGAACATTAAATTGCAATGTAATCAAATGCATAAACAGATGTAAAGGCAAAAAATTAAACAAGTCGGGGGTCGCTAATTTGACGGTCGAAAAGCACTAGAGATCGAATATTAATACCATGGGTAAGCTTCTTAATTTTCTGTGGTCAATTAAGTTGTTTAATCGCGAGAGCCAAGTATTCATGTTCAAGGGCTGACTAGAGGCTATATCTAGAAAACCTTGTAGTTAAGCTACCATAAAAGGAATTTCTCATGAAATCATCGCCTGACTGATTACTTTTTCTTTGACCCCCCAAGGTATTTTCACACTGATTCAATTATGATGTGTGTGCTTATTTTGTATGCCTTGGGTTTTTTGCTTTTCAAGGAAAAGCGCCCACACTGGGAACCTCTAGGGCTCTAGTACCATAGGCAATACATGTGAGTGAAGTACCTAATCAAGCTGAGATTTCTCTTCCAGCTTAAAATTTTACATTGTGGCACTTTGATTTTTTGTTTGTTCATTTTCAGCATTTTAATTTTGTAACTTTGGGAGGTCATATAACACTGTTACATTCCCCAGGCTCATCACATTAGTAAACTCCCTTTATAATACTTAAGCTAAAGGTCAATAGGGTCAAGCCCACTAGAAAGCCCTAGTACATTTCATACAATGCTGCCTAAATCGGATTAAGAACCTAAGTAACCATTGTTTATTAGGAAGGCATTCCCCATGGTATTAAGAGAAGATTTCTAATACCTAGCTTGGTCAAACTAGCTTAGTCGGACTGCTTGATTTTTAAACCTAGACAAGTGATTATGACAAAACATTACATTGAATTAAATGTTTGATACTAAGCCAATGCGCTGAATATTATGCTACCAATCACAATCAAAGCAGACAATCATAGATGCAAAAAGATAACGGCAATGCTAATGGACAAGAAACACCTGTTTGTGTTGATGGTCGCGCTTGATATGAAGTGTGAACGAGAGAAAGGTTCCATGAAGGTCCAAATCCTATCAATAGCAACACGCTCCTGTACACACTATGAAACACAAACAATACCTCTAGGAGGAACATAAGTGGGAAAAGAGAACTTTGCTAATCTCTCAACTCTAAAACAGAAACACTCTATCGTACTAATCTTACCTACCCTCCATCACTCAAGTGATGAGGATCAAAGGTGTTTTATGGCATAGGTTTCTGTTTCACTGTACCAAATGTGACATGTGTAGGTCTGAGTCAATGTTTTGACTTTAATGTGCATACTCGTTTGCTAATTGCTCTTGCTCTTTATTTTTTGTTTTTTGTGAGTATAAATCTTTATATGTACATTCCCTAAGATTGGAGATATAGAGGTCAGGGAAAAAGGTTGAGAGGGAAACAAATGAATGATGACTGTCAGCAAACACTCCCCCCTTCCTTGGGTAGATCATACCGTTTGAAATGAGCTTGTCACCTTTTGAAACCAATTGTTCCAGTTGGTAATAGGTGAGGATTTTTGCCAGTAGTTTTCTATTACCCTAGGTGCCTCGTCAAGTTGCAAGGGTGGTAAGGTACTCTCCCAGGATCGAACTTGAAGTGGTTCATCAGGTGATTCGTGAACACTGGGAGGTGTGGGTTCTTTTGTAGCTTCATGGAGGTCCACTACTATAGATGGAGGCTGTGTAGAAGCTTTTACCTCTATGGATGTATTACATGATGAGCTAGAATCTTCATGGGACTCCCCCCTTCCTGAGCTAGGTGGAACAAATCGTTTTTTCTTTGGTACCCAAACTAGCTCGGGAGCAGGTGTGTAGCATTCTGTGATTTTTTTCTTTCCACGATCATTGATTCGTTTTGGAGCTACGGGATTGGGCTCACTTGGGTCAGGTGATAGGTAAGAGCACAATCTACGTTTTGGCACCCAGATTTGATCATTTCCTTGATAGTAGCCTTGGGCTTCCAATAGTCGTTTAGGGATCCATCGCAACATTTTCTTACTTTTCTTGGAGCGAGTGGTACGTTTCTTACAAGGCTTCTGTTTTTTAGCACTAGCTATGGTCACTAAAGAAGCTTTAGGGACCCACTTGTATGTTTTCTTCGTGACATTAGGATGAGTCTTGTCGGAAGCGATATGCATTGCTTGTAGCATATTTAAGGGTATACGCATTTCATCCCCCTCAGGTGTTACCCAGGTCGTCCCCCTATTTCCCCAAGTGTCTATGGTTGATGCTAGGTGGACCCAATCCACATTGTCTGATTCCGTCATACCAGGTAGGATATCCATATAAGGAGAATCTTGGCCAATGTCTGTATCCTTCTTACAAGTGTAACAATATTGTAGTGGGGTCGAGTGAACTGTGGTGTCAGAGCGATGATCAATAATGGTTTTACTCCCTAAGGGGTGTACCTTACCAGTCACCAAATCCACTCTAAGGACAGAGTCTTGGAATTGCAAATAGACATGATTTTTAGACCAATCGTGAACCATTTGTGCTTCCCTCATGAATGGTCGTCCTAAAATCATTTCATATGACATAAGGTGTTTAGAGAAATCCATTACAATGAACGTATGTCGTACCTTGTGTCCTAGAACTTTGATCTTAAGATCCTTGAGCATCCCCATAGGTTTGGCTATGGTACCATTTGCCATCTTTACCACAATGTTAGTAACACTGAGGCGGGGTTTTCCCATGGATTCCCAACAATCTTTTGTAACGATGCTAACTCCCGCACCACCATCAAGAATTCCCTTTATAGTTAATCCCTTGGTAGTGATGGGTAGGGTCGCATTAGACTCGTCGCCTTCAAAATACTGCCCTAATTCGTTAATGGGTACCTCGGTCACAGACTCGTGTCCATCTAAGTCAAGTGATTGCACATGATTTTCCTCATCAATCATAATCGAGTCAGGCCTATTTGGTTGCGCAAACTGCGGTAATCCCGTTCGTAGCTCTCCGTTAAGGAATGCTCGAAGTGCAAGGAATAACTCAGGATCTCCATACAGCTTTGCTATGATCGTGGTTCGGACCTCAGAAGACATGAAGTCCACTAGTTTGGCAACATTCATTGGCGTTTTACAGGGTGTAGGTCCTTCACTAGGAACTGGTGAGGATGGAATCTCATATTCCTCAATGGGATCAGGTATTCCTTCGTTAAACATCCTTTCCAACAAGAAGGGTGTATGCTCACTTTCTGATGTCCTGTCCTCACTCCCTTCTTGGATGATACTAGATATGGCTAACGGTCTATGGTTCATGTGGGGTGGATGAACTTGCGTGGGAAACACTATGTCATGAATTTTGACCTGCATGGGTTCTGGTTCTAGTTTCCTTTGAGTCTCCTCCACTAAACCTCTTAGATGTTTCACCTGCTCAATCTCATCTATTGGGTTTGGGTACGTCCCAATCTTCTTTTTACGATTTTTCCCTTTTTGCCCCTGCGATTTATCTTGGGGGTTTTGGATTGGATTTGGAAACACTTGTGGTGTTTTCAGAGGCTCTTTATGGTTTTCTCTCATTCGGTTTGCATTTGGGTCCATGTTACGGTTTTCTTTGTCGGTCTTTCCCTGTGTGGTATTGGTTCTAGTCTCCATTGTCTCGACTGAATCTGAATCATCCTCGAGGTCATTCATATACACGGGGTCATCTCCTGTTCCTATGTTTGTTTTGGAACTTGGCTTTGAATTTTCCGTATTCTGCGACTTCTTCCTTCGTGTCTTCTTTTTCTTTGCTTGGATAACTGACGCGGTATCTCTCTCTTCGAGGATATGGCCTGGCCCTTGAAGCATGGACCGTGTAATCGCATAAGCGTGTGCGACGGGTGGCATTGGCGATGTCACACTAGCAATTTCGACCAAATTCAGGTGTGTGATTTTAGGTGCATTTGGGTTATAGGGGCATTGGGCAATCAAGTGATCTATGCCACAACGATGACATGTGAGTATTGGCATTGCAGACGTGCTCCCTTGATTCAATTGCATCTGTGCAGCATTCTTTTGCAGCCTAATAGGGCACTCCGCTACTCGATGTGGTCCACCACACTCGTAGCATTGAAGAGGTGGCCTCCTAGCCTGGGTGTTGATATTTTGACCTCTGGATGCGAGAGCAGTAGCTTGATAAACCGGCTTGACTTGTCCCCAACAATCTTCCATGTAGTATATAGGACATTCTTCCAATGTATCAAGTCCGTAGGCAATACTAGTGTCTATTTCCTCCTCACAGCTATCTGGATAAGCATTTGATGGCTCGCAACCCACTTGGTTCATAGGGGCGACTCTTGGATGTGGGGGCTGCGGTCCTAGCACAGGAGGTGGTAACGGTGTAGCTTGTACAACATTTTGAGATCTAGGGACCATGTGTTGCGGTAGTTGCTCAACAGGTGGAGCAGGCATCAATACAGGAGCTCGAGGCGCATCCGTGTAGGCTACAGGTGGTCTATTTGCCATCATACGTTTGATCATTAAACAATCCTTAGCTTGGTGACCATACCTACCACATGCGTTGCAAGTTCCATTAAATTTTACTCTAAACGTAGGGCACTCACTAGTGCTATGTGGACCTAAGCAAATGGAACACCATTGTTGCTCCCTTCTTGGATACATGTGACTATTTTGAGGGGGTCGATTATCCTTAAGAGACTCTTGGATTGCCTTGGTGAGGTCTGTCAAGAATGTCTCAAATACCTTTGGCTCATTGGCAATGGGCTTTGCAGTCATGGGTTCATACTCAATGGCTTGTGAGCTAGTGGATCTTGTGTCAGTAGACACCCTCATGCCTGCTATCATCAAGTTGTCCTCTAATTGGATTGCATTGGCAGTGACATCTTCCCAGGTTGTGATACCTCTAATCACTAGTCCATTATAGATTCCTTCATTCCTCAACCCTCGAATGAATCGATCAAGCAGTTGGTTATTGTTGAAGCGCTCATTTACAGGGCAACGAGAGTTTAAGTGCTTTAGACGACTAATGAAGTCCCTTACTGACTCTCCTTCCTTACGTTCGGCCTTCTGTAGCTGAGATGCTACACCCCAAAGCACACCTTCTCGTATGTACTCCTTTAGAAACAACCTTCGAAGGGTAGGGTAGATTGTTTTCTCGTCCACCCTTAGGGTCCTATACCAATCTCCAGCCTTCCCACTTAATGTCAAGCTTAAGGCATTGCACTTATGTAGTTCGTTGCGTTCCCCTAAGGAATCACATACTTGTTCAAACACTTCAATGTGTTTTCTAGCATCTTCGTCCCCATTGAATTTTTGCGTGAGTTTGGCAATTTGTACTGCCTTACTTCTAGGCTCTCTATCAGATGCATGACGCATATTTTCCGCGATAGATCGACCTATGGTTTGAGCAAACGCTGCCAAGTCACCTATGTGAGGAGGTAGGGCCGGTGGAGGTACTCTTGGAATCATATGTGGGAGAGGAACGGGTACCGGTCTTGGCATATGTGTGGATGATGCAGGATATGGAACATAACCGGGCATAGGTCCACTCGGATAAGAGCTAGGGAGCGGCACTCGAGGAGCATAAGCAAGTGGTACAATTGGAGGTGTGGGGGCCATGTGTGCATAAGGGGCTAGAGGCACATATGGTCGAGGCCCCATATTAGGTACTACGACACTAGGTAGTGGCACTGCGCTAACCGTAGATGTCATCGGTACATTCTCTGTCAGGCTTATCCCTGGAGTGAGCACTGTGTTTTCCTTGATAGAGGGTTGAGCCAAGTTAGGGAAGCTAAAGTTTTCGCTCGGAGGCTCAGATTGCATAGAGACACCAGGTGAAATGACATAAGATGGGTCCATGGGGCTCATTAGAGGAGTCTCCATTTGTGATAGAGTAGGCTGTTGAGCCTTGCTCGTATCCAAAAATCTCATGGGGCCAGTTGAGAGTATATTTACCCCTCGGTTTTGCCTTTCTGATTGAATAATGCCATGGATAACATTACAGATCATTTTCTGTTGATCTTCGATGCTCGTGGCACTAGAGGTGGATTGTACAATCTCTATCCATCCTACATGGTAGGCGTGGCCAGAGTGTAGATCCGTCAACACCTCAGTGTGGAGGTCGTATGTCCAATGATCATTAATGAACAATCCTTCTAGAGTCGACGTGTTAACGGTTTCTTGTGAGGTAGAAGCAATGTTGCTCCCCGTGGTTTTACTTGTCACCAACGGTACTCTAGAGGGAACTTCTGAAGGAGGCAGCTCAACAGGGCCTTCTTGGTAAGAAGTTGGCAGGATATCCACATGGACACTCTTTGGGGGTGTGGGGTCCACGTGCGATGTGAAAGGAGAGTCCACTTCCCCACCCCCTTCGTGTGCTTCATTTGCATCAGGTTCCGAGCGAGTAGCTCTACCTAATGTTTCCATGAAACGGCTAAACATACTAGTACTAGGCTGTGGAGCTTCGGGAGGTGCATGGCCTTCTCTCTCAGTGTTTTGGGTAGGGTATGCTTCCATGATTTCTGAGTCGAAGGAGGAATCACTAGCGGCTATTTTAGGGTCTTGGGTGGTGCTACCTTGTGTCCCCGTTGAGGGTCTAGAGCTTATCGTGGATGGGTAATGGGTGTCCGTATGAACAGAGGCACTCTCAATATGCTCGTGTTCTAGCACCCGCCCAGAGCGTAAGTGCATGTGCTTTTGATACCCTAAGGTGTCAAAAAAGCTGCTCTAGGAGGCCTTGTGACTAGTTTTTAGCGTGTTTTTTGTTTGTTTTTTTGCTAGATTTTTTAGAGCGTGTCGTGGAATGGGCCGTGTGATAGCTCGAAACGAGCGTATCGGTCAGAGGGTCGTGCCGTGCTTTACAGCCCTCCGTTTGGTCACTCTATGCCCTCGGAATCCCTAAAACTGTCAATTTCCAGTAGGGAACTAGGCCCAAACTAGAAAGTCTAAGGGTGCAAGTGGGAAGAGAAAGGAGGAGAGTGGAGGACTTGTCCCACATGCTCTCATTCTCTCTTGAGGGAGTAGGGTATATATATAAGAGTGAGTCTAGTATATATCATAAGACTGAGGACTGAGGCCTGGGCTTGGGCTTGGGCTTGGGCTTGGGCTTGGGCTTGGGAAAATGATCCCGATCCCGATCTATCTTTTATACAAACCAACCCGTCCGTTTTAAGAGTCCCGTTTTTTATTTTCGAAAATTTTCGCCGCCCGCTCGCTCGCGTTTTTAATTTCCGAATTTTTCAATGCGAACCTGAAAACTTAAACTAGATACGGATAAGGGCAACGTTTTGAACTGTTTGAATGTTAACGTGCAAATTCTCTTAAGAGTAGAATTCCGTTAAAAACATCAGAATAGGGATATGTAATATGATAATCCCTAAGTGTGCGAATAAATAGTGTAAATACTGCTAAAAATTTCTCAAAACACAACCATAACCATAACATGATTTCAAAGCCATAACCATAACCAAATTCAGAACCTTAACCAGGACCATAAAATGATTAAAACCATAACAATAACCATAACAATGTTTATAATCAAAACCAAAACCAAAACTGAACATACATGAATATATCTAGAACCATGGCTACCATCTAAAAGTATACATGAACCAAAAGCATAAACATAAGTAGCTATACATCAACATGTTTCGATGGAATAATATACATAGAACATAGTGATCAAGGTAGGCCTCCCACTTGATGTCCTCTCCCTCTTCCTGAAGCTGCTAGAGAAGATCTAGAGATGATTGCTTGAATCCATATTTCTCTTCTCTACCTGTCGGAGGATGCTTCATGGCAAGCTGCTATAATATAGACACTTAACCATAAGATAAACATATGTACATATGCTATTGAAATAGTGTCTAACACTTACAAACTCATGTCGAAGAGTCTTGTAGCCTCCACTCCCAAGATGAGAAGATCCTACAGAATCCAAGCGTGCTCTGGCTACATGTCGCTGCTACTAAAACCTGTCTGGATGCTCCCATTCCTCCCGCGCGATCCCTATCCCCTCCTCTACATCCAACCATGCTGGTTTTGGCTCATTATTCTTGTATCTATCTCGTGCCTCAATTCGACGATGTGACATCGTCATAATAGCCACACCAAGATCCAATCATTGGAGACTGGATTAAATCCATTTTCTGGCATGTACTCTTTGTGAATGGCATCAATGATATAATTCTTTCTCTCTTGATCGTGCGCATCCCAATGCTCCATCACAAAGTGCCCAAAGTGAACCATACATAGTTGGTGAAGCCTCTGTTACATGGACTTTTTGGCTATATCCATAACTGGTGCCCCATCCCTGGTCTTGTACACCTTGCTAGAATCAAACTCATGTGATCCCCAAGGTGTACATGGTGTGCTAAGTGGTGTACTATCTATTGAAGAGAGACGCGGATGCTCTCTCGAATGTGTGAACACATCGATAGCACCACTACCAACAACCACCACCACCACCACCACCACCTGAAAGACTAAATCTGCGTCATCTCGAAGAAGAACAAGAGAGTGCAGTCTGCGATGTAGCTCAACCAGTCGATGTAACTGGGACGCTTGTCAAAGGTGTGATACCACTAGTCTGTGTGACTGGAACGCTGGTATGAGGGGTCGGAGCAACTGTATTTGGTCTAGAAGGACCAACTCTCTAAAATTGACTTGTGTATGCACATTGCTCTGAGGAAAACTGTAAGAAAAAAGTATGCATTTTCTCAGGCAACATGCTGGCTGGAGTAATTGGAAAATTGAAGCTTAGAGAGTATGGCTCTTTGTCATTTGCCATGGCTGCAAAAACTAATTTGAAAACATATATACAATATGTTAGTTCACTTAACCATAAATAACCATCTTAAGAAACACAAATAATTATTTATTTATTGTTGGATAGTAATTAAAATCCATTAATCAAAAGTAGACATTACTAATCAATCTCTCATCTTCTATGAGAGCTAATGCACCAAAGACATCTATCTCTATTTGAACTTGTGCATCTTCATCATCAAACTCCACGGCTTCATCCACCTCTATATCTATCTCAATATCTAATCGCTCATCTTCAGGTTTAGGCATCTTCTCACCAAGAGCACTGATCATGCTCCCCATATTGATCATTCACAATCCATGCACATTGCTCTTGTGTCTCTTAGTTCTCAACCTCCAATCCTTTGCATATTTGTTTACTCTGTGGAGAAAAGAGCCAGCGTGGTTTAGTCAAATCTTCTTTATCTTTTTCCTTCCATAGTGGATCTATGATAAAACACAACCTGTTCACAATGCTACGGAAGTACAAATGTATCTCTATCATCCGTCCACACCCATCTACAGTTCACTTGAATTAGCCGACTCCTATCTTTGCACTGGGACAATTAGTAATAACCTTGAAGCACTTCACATCAAAAATGAAAATATCAAACTTTCTAAAGATAATTTTCAAAATGTCTTGGATGTAGCCAAAGCATTCAAGTTGGCCAGTGTGTGTATTGGCATCCCTGGCACTACTTTGAATTTCTTGAACAAAGCTTGCCCTGACCCCACTGTCGAAGGGGACCCTTTGTTTGTCTATTCGTTGCACTCTGAAGTATCAACCATGTGACCAAAAAGTTTCATATTTGTGATACTAGTGGTACATAAAACAATTTCAGACTCACTATACAAATATTTTCATGTGGTTAAAAATAAAAATTAGGTATAAGATATTCATGTCAATTGCAAGCCAATTGCATCCCCTTGACATCTCCTCTTCTTCTTTAGTGATCAATGCTTCATTTCGCTTTGCCTAAAAAATTGTTGCATCAAGCTAATGTTCAGTAGGAAAGTCTGGCAATTTTTGAAGATTATCTGGAAGGGAAGATTTCTAGTGATACAATTGTGCTTAAATTACATCCGATCAGCCAAACATTGTTGCTTTTCCACTTCATATTTCTCAATCCACTTTTGCATAAATTTTGAGTTGAGAAGACAAAATCTCATAACCTTTTCATGTATTTTGACCATCTTCCTCACAATGCCCTATCCCTATGGCTCCTCCCCAGTTACCTTGGCATTTGTCTCAGAAGTCCACAATCGGAGCATCCACGGGTCAATTAAACCCAAGAACTCACTGATAAAATAAGAGACTCCTGCACAAGCCATCCCTTGGCTATGCTACCCTTAGGGCGAGCCCTTTGATGAATGAACTCTTTTAACATCTTCATACAACTCTCCAAGAAGAACATCCACCTGTAATGGGCTGTTCCAGCTACTACAACTTCATCTACCCCATGCACAAGTAAATGCATTTGGATAGTAAGAATGTTGGTTGGAAAATACTTCTCCACCATACATACTGCCTCTCTAGCATTTAAGAGAGCTGCATCTATGTGGTCTCTCATGATCTCTTTTGATGAGATCCAACACACCAACTCACTAATCTTGTAAATTTTGTTTCTTATGTTATCTATCATGCAATCTTTGTGATGGAATTTGGTAAGATAGATTGTAAAAATTTGTGCCAATCATGAGACTTAAGACCACTTAGTCTGTCATCTTTAGTAAAAAACTGTTTTCAAGCCTCACATTCTACCAATAGGATTTTTGAATGTAGATATGACTTTCTTCACTTGTTGCTCCTCTGCCTTTGTCAAAACCCATGGAGATTTTGGAATAGCATTATTTCCATTGGGGTTAAGTCAAGGACACATCTTTGGCATTCGTCCTACAACTTGCAGGTTGTCTCTTTGCGCCTTGCTATCCCTTTTTCCAGTAATGGTAATCCAGAGGATCTCTCCCACATTCTTCAAATATATGCATTGGGTTGAGATAATGGTTGATAAGTAAGTCACTCCATTATGAAAGGTAATGAAAAATAGAGTCTTTTCATCCCAGGTGGCATTAAGTCTCTTGATTCTTGCCACATGTTCTTTCAATCACTTGTCTTTAGTGGGTGCATGTTGTGTTTGCATATATTTGGTCCACGCAACTCATGACCTTTGGAAAAAATCATCCATGCTCCTCGTACATTGTCTTGCCCAAATAATCAAAGTGATGGAAGCCAAGTCGAGGACCACATAACGGACATGCATGGTTACTCGAGTAGCTTAAAACTTGAAACCAAAAAGAAGAAACAAAAAAGGATCAAGCATTGAACAAGCATGACCTATAGAATGCATATAAATATGGGTTTCAAAGTACTTACCTGAACACTCACCAAAGCCTGGCTAATCATGCATGTTCCACATGATAATTCCTTGCACATGGGCATGCCATGGAACAACCGGGTGGGACATGTCAACCACATCAATCCCTATCCACAAGATTTGAAGCTCTTCTATAAGTAGTGCTACATAAACATCCATGTTCTTTACTATGTAGCTCCCTGAAACAATCAATGAAAATAGCAGATGGCCCTTCTTGATAGTTAGCCAACCATGGTGGAAGATTATAGGAGTCAAGCTATAGAGCTACTAAAAGCTCACTTTCATGAATAAACAACACAGTTCAAGTTTGCACTACATGCTTGTCTATGGTGAGCCTGTGCTAAGCTAAGTCAATACTCAAGATTTTGTTTATGAGCCCAAGATAATCTATCTTGGAAGCTAATTCACTTGAGTGATAACCTTTCTTACACACACTCACACACTTGCACTATTTTTCTCTTTCATTCACCCTAGTTAGCATGATCCCATTCCCATCTAGTGGTATCAAATCCATGGGTATGCTAGCTAGGTTGGTTATTATGCATTTGCGTGTTTGTACATGTTAGAAGCTGGACACACCCCAAGGCAACTAACTACTCGGAAGATTATTATTTTTGTAATTATTCATTTATTGAGGAAACCTGATTTTTCACCTTGTAAATATTGGGACTTACAGAAGTTTCCAGATTGTATCCCAGATTGTATCCCAGTTTTGATAGTTAGATGGAGTAGTTGGTTGATTTGGAACTTTAGGGTTTGAGAATTGTAAGGTATATATACCACTTTTTGACCTTAATGAAAAACCTTTTGTCATTTTAAAAACAAGTTTTGAAGTCTGTGAGTGAGCGTACTGTGTATGAGAGAGAGTGTGAGCTTCATCTTGACGCTACGTGTGCACCAGTGGTCGGAATCGAGTGCGGAGAAGTGCAGCATGTTGCCCCCTATGAGAGCTATGCGCTGATACCTACATTGAGCACGTACGGTCCGATTTTGCGAGCTCCTTATACGAGCTTCATCTGGTGATTTGGTGAGCATACGTTGTCCGATTTTGCATTGCACCATATCCACGTGTTCACATTGAGTAGAACTACACATTAGGCACTTTAGATTTCAAAACGAAGATCTGCAAATTTTGGCCAGACATCCTACGTGATTTTGCACCGGGTGTTTTGGGTTGGGATTTTGGTTCATAGATCTTAGGGAGAGCGACCTATTGGTGTTAGTAGGGTCTCCTTCAAGTTCTATGGTGTTTCAAGATTGTTTGATGGGTATTCGGCTCTAGAAAGCGTTGTAGGAAGTTTCCTCTTATGCACTCTTGAAGGCTGTGACTTAGACAATTGGTAGAGACCTCTGTAGGAATTAGTTAGGAGTCGGTCGAGTGTAGGTTGACACCTTATGCTTGCTTCCACGCGCCTGGAGGTCGAGCTTCGTCCTTAGCTGACATTATATGTTAGGTGAGTTCTCGCTGTGGTGACGTCCGTCGCGGCGTATCCGTCCAACATTGGCACCGCTGCCGAGGACGAAAACCTTAGGTAGGTGACCGAGACTAATCCTTGAGGATAGGGATTTTTGGCTTGCCAAAAGTCTTGTTTTACATTTAGATAGGATCAGAGGGTGGACGACTCTCTAGGTCTTAGAGGGAGTCTAGGAAGCGTGTGTTTGGCCTAGATCCTTCGACGTAGGTAGATTTAGGTAGACTAAGATAGTTCTAGGTAGTAGTCGAGTTCTTAAGTAGGAATTGGAGTGGTAGAAGCGGTGAGAGGAAAGCTTGAGAGTCCGGAGAGGCCAGAAAGCAACCAAAACACCATTATCACCATTTCACATGATGAGTAGGAGTAGAGTAAGTAGGACATCATGATTCAGGATCTAGAGCATTTCATGTATGTATACTTGCTTGGTAAAGTCATCACAAGTTTGTAAAAGACGTAAAAAGATGCAAAAGTGTGTTTGAAAGCTTAAGTGAAGTCCATGTAAGGTCCCCGCCCTAAAATATCGGGGCGACTTGGAAGATAGCCTTCTTTATCCTCTAAATCCGTTGACGACACCCTACTCCGATAAGGCGAAGCAAGGATACGAGCAACGGAAGAGAAGAAGACTTCCACCTATTGTATTCGTAGTTGCAAGACCCTACGCCACAAGCCAGGTCGATGAGGTTAAAGGTTCTATGGACTCTAGATCTTACATTATAAGAGAAGAAATTCCTTTCACATATTAAGGATCCAAAAACAACGCCTTTTTCCCCACGTTTAAGAGGAACAGCCGCCATCCTTAAATCCAAAATATGACATGGGATAAATCTCTAGCTAACTGAGACAAAGTGAAAAGTACTCGACTAATCCAGTCCACCCATCCTTAACCGGCAACCTGAGCCGGTCCCCACTTTCCACACCACACTCACCCTTTTTACCACACTATTAACATATACAAACAGTGTTCCTTAATTAGTTCCAAATACAGGTTCTTTCATACAGCCCTTCAAACAATACCAAAACAATTCAAACAAGGTCTAATGTAACTTTCCTATTATTCAACAAAAATAACTTTTCCAATTTCTCATGAGTTTGCCGCTACCCGCGGACTTTCTCTATCTAACCAACAGAGCCTTTGCAAAGGATTTTTTCGCTAACCGCGAATTGCGCAACCTTCCCATCTCGCTAACCGCGAGGCATCTTGCTAGCCGCCAGGCATCCTGCTACCCGCGAGGCATCTCGCTAACCGCGAGGCATCTTGCTAACCGCCAGGCATCCCGCTAACCGCGAGGAAAAAAATAGAGCCGATAACCTCAGCTTAATCTCTGCTATCCGCGGAATCATCTCGCTACCCGCGGGAACGAAATATATTCTTTCAACAATTTATCTCATTAATGATTCATCAAACATGATCAACCAATTCTCCATATCAATCAGAAACCGCTTATCAAACAATAACAATCCAACAAACAGTAACAATGTATCAAACAGTCCTTTCACTAGTCTATGAAAACATATGCTTGTTTCATGTGATAGAATCACGTTTTTCGGACGGTTTAAGGGGTTCCCTATGCTTAGCTTTCCAAGTCAAACATAAATAGCAATGCAGAATTATAAATTTGTCTTACCGGATTTGGAGCGCGTATAGCTAACTCCTGTGCTGGAGTTTGGACGGCTTCGACTTCTTCTTCGGTTGATGCTTCCGCATGAGATCTGTTCGGAGTAGACACCTTCCTTCCCACCTTCCTTGGTGGTGCAACGGCATGGGGGTCCTTAGAACTTCGTGTTACACGCTTCGGAGCCATAGCTTCGAAATGGAGAAAAGAAAAGCGCGTAGTTGGAGAGAGAGAGAGAGAGTGTGTCCACAAATCGGTTGAAGGCACGTCGAAGATTGGAGATGAAGATGGCTTGAAGGTGAGAGGTTAAGGGAGAGAGACTTCCTTCGGCGCGTCGTTGCAAGGGAGCTTCCGCTTCTGTAGATGTGTGTGTTCAGAGTGAGAGGAGGAAGGTCCTTATATAGGCTCTAGGGGGGTGCTAAGAATACTGAGAGGTTTCAAGAATAGGAGAGGGAAAAAGCTCGCGTGTCGTCGCCGCTCTAATTTTTTTTTTTGTGGGAACGCGAATTCTATGCGCGATTTTAAAAAGCTCTATACTTACAAGTTCCCATTCTATTTTGAAAGAGAGAAAGAAAGAAGTATCTTAATTTTGACTCACCTCTCTTTCTTTCCTAAAAATACTATCTCTAAGCTTTTTCTTCACACATAGATTATGTTCCCACATAAACCTATCGTTCCACATAAAGAAAGATCATAAATAAATGGATTTTGAACCCGATTTTCAATCCGATTGCTCTGATAAACTCACGATGACTCACAAAATTGAGAATCTCAATTGCTTTGCAAAATAACTGAAATGACTTATATGGATAAATGTTGGGTACATTACAGCCCAAAAGTTACTGTGAGTGTTTCTGATAGAGCTACAGAGCATCAGGAGCATTTCTGTCAGAAAAAAAATTTAATTTCAAGCCAGGAGACATCCTACGCGTAGGATGTCTACAGGCTAATCTGGTGGGAATTTTGGGATTTTGAGTTGACTAGTGTGTTCAGAAGGTGGGGTTTACCTTAAGTTCAACTGGAAAGTGGAAATTTGACCATATCTTGACAGGATAAGGCCAGATAGACTGAAATTGCCAGACATCCTACCCAAATTGTGCCAAAGCATTATTTTGAGACCAAAACCATAAGATGGCTGCATGAGCATGTCTTGCATGATATATTGAGTGACTGAAAGGGCTTTCATCTCATTTGGGTGAGAAAATTGGGTTCAAAGCAGACTTTAGCACTTTTGACTAGAAAAGGAAAGAACAGCTAAAATTGGGGACTTTTGAAATCCAAACCAAAATCTAAGCATACCACTGGGTTACTGACATCAAGGAGAATCTGTGGGTTAAGTTTGGGGTCAAACAGGCCAAAAAGACATCCTACGCGTAGGATGTCTTCTGTGTGATTTTGGACTCCAAACCAAATTTTGAGTATACCAAAGTGATCAGCAACCCAAGGGGAGCCTGTGTTTTGAATTTGAAGCCATTCTGATGAAAAAGACATCTTACGCGTAGGATGTTTAAAGCAAGAAATTGAAGCCAGATATTGACTGTGAGCATATCAAGGTGTTGTATAGCCTAAGGCAAGCCTCCAGGTCAATTTTGGTCCAAATTGGAGTTGATTAGACTGATCAAGATCAGCAACAGGCTGTCGGGACAGATTTTTGACTCATTGACCAGCTTATAGGTGTCCAAATCAAAAAGTAAAAACAACTGTAGACTCAGCACATCAAGGTGAAACCATAGTGCAAAAACCCAGGCAAAACAAAGCAGGAGACTTCCTACGCGTAGGATGTCTATTGGGGCTTACTGAAGAGAAAATTTGACTGGGCTTAGACAGTGAGATTCCATTTGGCTTAAGGATTCCAGAACTTCTTTCAGAAGTGAATTTGGACCTTGTTTGTCCATTTGACGTAGCAAAGACTGAATTCAGACTTTTTCACGTGAATTGACCAACATCCGAGGGAAGTACAGTTTCAGAATAGCATACCTAATCCAGAACATCAGCATTGTATAAAATACAATAGTGGTTGAGATTAACTCTCCTGTTATACCAATCATTACTAAGATAACCTCTAGCAAATAAATGCTTTGATTCGATTGCCGAAATTAACTGCTTGTGTACAGGTATATTCAGCAACAAAGCAAGAAGTTGTGTGGAAACTGATCCTTGCCAGGTGAGTGGTTGGATTTGTGATAAATTGCATTGATAAGTTTGATGAATTTAAGATCAGGAAGATACATTGTTAGAGACCAGAAGGTGGCAGGTGACCAAGGTAGTTTAGTGTCCACCGAAGAGAGTGTAACTCAGGCAAGGCTAGATCCGCTAGCACCGATTATTGAGGAAGGTAGTGATACTGACACTTCGTCAGACAAATATTTCTTCATGATGGGAAGTCAACAGCCAGGAGGTTTTACCTATGACGGACCAATGCCAGGAGGAAGCACCTCCCTAAATCCTTTGAATGATTCCAAGCTCACTGTGATCTTCTTAGAGGGAACAAACTCGAGGGGAGCCCTAGTCTATTCTGACTATCGAGGACGCAAGTGCATTTGTATCGAAGAGAGGCCGGCTCAGAGATTGGAGATAATCCGAGTCTATGATGATGGAGATAGATTCCGAGACGAAAAGGGGAACCACTATCTGATAGTTAGTAATCCTGAAGATTACAACAGATATGGAGATAATGTGGCGATAGGGAAAATGGTTTCAGAAGCTAAAGAACCACCACCAAACACTGATCGGCCCGGAGCTATTTTTATGTATGATAAGAAAACAACCAGGGTTCCAACTTATAATGAGAACATGGGAATCTACAAGCATGAGAGTGAGGTTATAGTCGCTTACTTTCACATCAAAGAACCATACGTAAATGAATTAAGCAAAGACAAGGTTCTTTACTTATTCTCTTATGAAACTGCTATGGAGAAGTGTATAGTTTTTGTTGATAGATACGGGCAAGAATACCAACGTATTCTTCCAGAGGAGGTAGAAAGGGCAACAGCTCCAGGAGCATCGGCATATGCCCCTGAGAAAGTGCCAAGAGCCACCTACACCCCAAGCAAGTCGACGAATCCTTTTTCAAAAGATTAAGACGCTACCTCACCTTCCACCCGACTGCAGGCATTCAAACAACCAAAACCAACCAGCAAACCAGCCATCATTATAGGCATGGCTTCGACAAAGTGCAACATTGGAACAAGACCGAAACCGAGATGGTTATCAGGCCGCACGAGGGCTAAGGGATTTGCAAGAACCACCACTCTATTCAAGGTATCAAGGAGAGAGTAAGCCAAAGACTCAAGGGTCAACAGAACCTGGAGGGCCACCTTAGAACGAGTTCGAAGAGATGAACCATCTCTGGCGAGAACTGTTAGAAATTATGGCTTAGGAGCACCACTGGGAGAAGCCTATTACAGAAGACCTGAGGAGGTATATCGATTAGGACGTGGAGATCCAATGATGAGGTTTGTAGACCATCGGAGAATCAGACCTTCTCAATTGCAAAAATGGGTAAACAAGAAATACACAGGAAGCAGAGACCCAAGAGATCATGTAGCAGCCTTTGTGCGTGTAATTAGAGCCGAAGAGGTGTTAGACTTTCCTACCCAATTTGCAGGGTTTGGACTAACCCTAGAGGATGACGCTGCCGCTTGGTTTGAATCTGTAGAGCGTAGAGACTTTGAGTCTATGGAGGAAGTGTTTGACGAATTTATCGAGGAATTCTCACAAAGGGGGATAGCTCATAATACCGTCTCACAAATCCATAAATTCAAACAGAAAGATGGGGAATCTGTACGAAAGGCAGCCCTAAGACTAAAAAGATATGTTAAGTTCTGTCCTGTTGAAGAACTGCCAACTCAGTCCAGACTTATGATTATATTCATCCAAGGACTAAGGAATGCTGATCTCCAGAAAGACTTACATATGAAGAGGAGCACGACGTTGAATGAGTTGACTAAGGAGGCTCTTTACCTTGTGGACAATTGTGCGGTCTACAAAGAGGGGGAGTTCAAGGACCTTGACGACGATTCATATTCACAACACAATGGACAACACCGAAAGGAGAAGTAGTTGTAAACCAAGAGCAGCTTGTAGATGAAGTGATAAAAAAGATTAACTTGTACGCCAAATCCCAGGCTAAACAGCCCAAGTGGTGTGCTATTGAACAAAAATGGACAAACCATGGGACAGAGGAATGTTATTATAATAAGGGATATGTGAGAGAGAGATCTTATGCTCCCCAAGCTCCAGTAGCTTCTCCTCAAGCTCCACCAATGCCTAGGTATCAAGTAGGCAACCTACCAAGACCTGTAGGTGTAGAAAGACCACAACCGGTGTTGGAGCAACAACCCCCCCTACCAGGATTATGACCAGTCGGTATAAGATACACACCAACCATAACCGAATCATAAGATAAGGCTTTGGTGCCTATGCATGCATATTATGAAGATCCCAATGGTCAAGGTGATACATAACAAATCCGCACCCTATCATCGTCAAGCTAATGGTCAAGTTGAGCACACCAACAAGATCTTGAGCTTTGTACTAACCAAGATAGTTAGTGCAGGAAGGACTAACTGGAAAATGCATCTTCATTCAGCCGTGTGGGCATATCGAGTTTCATTGAAAATAGCTTTGAATACAACTCCTTTTAGCTTGGTCTATGGATTAGACACAATTTTTTCCATGGAATTTTTATTACCCACTCTTACAGTTACACACAAGTTGGAATGGAAAGGGCATGAGTTGTCAGAACAACGCAAGGACTTAGAACAACTAGACAAACAGAGATTGGCAGCCATTATCCACATATATGCACAAAAGCAAAAACAATTTTTTGACTCACATTTGCTGACGAAAATCTTCAAACAAGGGGACTTAGTACTAGTTTACTCCCTGAAACAACACATACCAAAAATTCAAGAAAAAGAGACACGGTCCTTTTATTATTGCAAATGTTTCACCAAGTGGCGCTATTAAACTAGCTACATTAGATTGAGAGATCATGGAAAAGTGGATTAGTGGATGTCGACTTCGCAAATATCATCTACCCTTGACTAATGACCTTTTGCAAAAAATGCATGCAGCAAAGGAACGTAAGCTTAAAAGACAACAGGTGATTGAAGAAGCTCAAGAGGAAGCGCACATTTGAGTTCTAAAGCGGAAGGCAGTAATGCGATCGATCCCTCAAGCTCTACCTCTCAATACCATTCAGATTTAACCCCTAGCAGATGATGAGGTACAAACAAATCACGAAGGGCAGGATGGATTGGACATCCACATAACAATAAACCCTAAAGGATGGGTTCAAAGTCAAAGAACTAGCTGATCGAGGTGCACGGCTCAATGTGATCAACTACACAACATACAAAAAAGCAACAACCCAACCATTGGAACATTGCCGAGCACAAGTCAAAGGCAGCCATAAAGAGCTAACACCAACAATGGGTCTGATCAATCTTAACATTTTTGCCCATGGATTTGTATGATCACATACTTTTATCTGTATTTAGATGAGCATATGAATGAAGATATTGTGCTAGGAGTTCCTTGGATGCGGACCTACAAAGTTGTTCAAGACTGGGATGACAAGGTTCTCAAATTAACCCTCAAGGGTGGAAAACTAAGAGTACCATTTGCTTATAGTCGAGACGAGTGAAAAGCCACTCTCAAATCTTTGACGCCACCAAATAACCAAGGAAACTTCATACTAGTGCCCACTACACATTACCAAATTCATCCACACAAAACAGGCATGCAAGGAACCATACAGTTTTGGGTACCCAAGACCCAACTCGCTACCAATCCTAAACAAATTGGGTGCCTAAAAAATTGTTGCACACTAAGAAGAAGCTTACTATGGCACCATCCTACCCACATCAACAATGAAAACCACAATCACAAACGACAAAATGGGTATAGAAACCTAAGCAAGACTCTAAAGCTAAGCCCAAGCCACCAACTATTTGCAAATGACAATTCAAGGCATAGCCAAGGGAATTTATATTCCGATGGGTACCAAAGACTTCACCAGTACAAACAATGCCAGCCACTTTCAGCACGATGGTTGTGACAAGTGTGTACAACACTATCAAAGAATGAGCGCAACTCCTACAATATTTTCTCTTCAAGAGAGTTAATCAACAGGATGCTTCGCCACCAGCAACCCTTGAGTACCCTACTCAAAACCCACCTCTTGCATCGCTTAGTGTTTTCAAATGCATAGACATCAGTAGCATGGTAGAGTGTGCGCTCCTTGCCGCACTGTCGAAGCAAGGGACTTGCCAATACACCGTATGCGAGCCACAAACGGCTCCAAGCACACAACAAGTCTAAACTAGCAAGCTCAAGAAAACAAAGGGTGTGTCACTCACCGCTCTACGCTCGCCTTCGTGGTGGATTCCTCGCCGCGATGAAGAAGAAGCTGCAGTCGTGCCGCGCTCAACCGCTTCGCCGCCGTCGTGCCTTCGTAATGCTCGATCGCACACACACTCTCCCTCTCTCTCTCTCTCACACACACACACACAAGGAGGTGAAGAAGAAGAAGATGGAGATGGAGCAAGAGCACTCTTCAATTGCACAAATGAGAGAATGAGTAAAAATTAGGTTTAGTTGGCTTTTATAGGAGCTCACCCCATTCACACTTGGGCGCCCATGCTTAACCAACTAATCCCTTGAATGTCCAAGTTAAAGTGCGCCTCTCATCGGCGATCACTCTACCTTTCCCTATTGGTCCGACAAGCCCGGTACCTGACTCTATCGAATACATAATACGCGTCCATCGTAGGTGATGGGTGTCCGTGTGCCGTGAGGGTTAACATGCCCCCCTTCCTGATGTAGATTCCGTCCTCGGAAGCTATTGAGTTGAAACTGGATCGTCGAGGTGGAAGAGCATTTGAGATGAATGTCCTTAGCCTTCTTCAGTCACTGCAAAATCAAACAAAATTGGCACAGTAATTGCATTCTCTTAAAAAGCATATGCAGTTTTAGGTAGACACATTGATTGGTAAAAGAATTTCAAACAATTTGATAGCAATGAACATTAAATTGCAATGTAATCAAATGCATAAACAGATGTAAAGGCAAAAAATTAAACAAGTCTGGGGTCGCTAATTTGACGGTCGAAAAGCACTAGAGATCGAATATTAATACCATGGGTAAGCTTCTTAATTTTCTGTGGTCAATTAAGTTGTTTAATCGCGAGAGCCAAGTATTCATGTTCAAGGGCTGACTAGAGGCTATATCTAGAAAACCTTGTAGTTAAGCTACCATAAAAGGAATTTCTCATGAAATCATCGCCTGACTGATTACTTTTTCTTTGACCCCCCAAGGTCTTTTCACACTGATTCAATTATGATGTGTGTGCTTATTTTGTATGCCTTGGGTTTTTTGCTTTTCAAGGAAAAGCGCCCACACTGGGAACCTCTAGGGCTCTAGTACCATAGGCAATACATGTGAGTGAAGTACCTAATCAAGCTGAGATTTCTCTTCCAGCTTAAAATTTTACATTGTGGCACTTTGATTTTTTGTTTGTTCATTTTCAGCATTTTAATTTTGTAACTTTGGGAGGTCATATAACACTGTTACATTCCCCAGGCTCATCACATTAGTAAACTCCCTTTATAATACTTAAGCTAAAGGTCAATAGGGTCAAGCCCACTAGAAAGCCCTAGTACATTTCATACAATGCTGCCTAAATCGGATTAAGAACCTAAGTAACCATTGTTTATTAGGAAGGCATTCCCCATGGTATTAAGAGAAGATTTCTAATACCTAGCTTGGTCAAACTAGCTTAGTCGGACTGCTTGATTTTTAAACCTAGACAAGTGATTATGACAAAACATTACATTGAATTAAATGTTTGATACTAAGCCAATGCGCTGAATATTATGCTACCAATCACAATCAAAGCAGACAATCATAGATGCAAAAAGATAACGGCAATGCTAATGGACAAGAAACACCTGTTTGTGTTGATGGTCGCGCTTGATATGAAGTGTGAACGAGAGAAAGGTTCCATGAAGGTCCAAATCCTATCAATAGCAACACGCTCCTGTACACACTATGAAACACAAACAATACCTCTAGGAGGAACATAAGTGGGAAAAGAGAACTTTGCTAATCTCTCAACTCTAAAACAGAAACACTCTATCGTACTAATCTTACCTACCCTCCATCACTCAAGTGATGAGGATCAAAGGTGTTTTATGGCATAGGTTTCTGTTTCACTGTACCAAATGTGACATGTGTAGGTCTGAGTCAATGTTTTGACTTTAATGTGCATACTCGTTTGCTAATTGCTCTTGCTCTTTATTTTTTGTTTTTTGTGAGTATAAATCTTTATATGTACATTCCCTAAGATTGGAGATATAGAGGTCAGGGAAAAAGGTTGAGAGGGAAACAAATGAATGATGACTGTCAGCAAACACTCCCCCCTTCCTTGGGTAGATCATACCGTTTGAAATGAGCTTGTCACCTTTTGAAACCAATTGTTCCAGTTGGTAATAGGTGAGGATTTTTGCCAGTAGTTTTCTATTACCCTAGGTGCCTCGTCAAGTTGCAAGGGTGGTAAGGTACTCTCCCAGGATCGAACTTGAAGTGGTTCATCAGGTGATTCTTGAACACTGGGAGGTGTGGGTTCTTTTGTAGCTTCATGGAGGTCCACTACTATAGATGGAGGCTGTGTAGAAGCTTTTACCTCTATGGATGTATTACATGATGAGCTAGAATCTTCATGGGACTCCCCCCTTCCTGAGCTAGGTGGAACAAATCGTTTTTTCTTTGGTACCCAAACTAGCTCGGGAGCAGGTGTGTAGCATTCTGTGATTTTTTTCTTTCCACGATCATTGATTCGTTTTGGAGCTACGGGATTGGGCTCACTTGGGTCAGGTGATAGGTAAGAGCACAATCTACGTTTTGGCACCCAGATTTGATCATTTCCTTGATAGTAGCCTTGGGCTTCCAATAGTCGTTTAGGGATCCATCGCAACATTTTCTTACTTTTCTTGGAGCGAGTGGTACGTTTCTTACAAGGCTTCTGTTTTTTAGCACTAGCTATGGTCACTAAAGAAGCTTTAGGGACCCACTTGTATGTTTTCTTCGTGACATTAGGATGAGTCTTGTCGGAAGCGATATGCATTGCTTGTAGCATATTTAAGGGTATACGCATTTCATCCCCCTCAGGTGTTACCCAGGTCGTCCCCCTATTTCCCCAAGTGTCTATGGTTGATGCTAGGTGGACCCAATCCACATTGTCTGATTCCGTCATACCAGGTAGGATATCCATATAAGGAGAATCTTGGCCAATGTCTGTATCCTTCTTACAAGTGTAACAATATTGTAGTGGGGTCGAGTGAACTGTGGTGTCAGAGCGATGATCAATAATGGTTTTACTCCCTAAGGGGTGTACCTTACCAGTCACCAAATCCACTCTAAGGACAGAGTCTTGGAATTGCAAATAGACATGATTTTTAGACCAATCGTGAACCATTTGTGCTTCCCTCATGAATGGTCGTCCTAAAATCATTTCATATGACATAAGGTGTTTAGAGAAATCCATTACAATGAACGTATGTCGTACCTTGTGTCCTAGAACTTTGATCTTAAGATCCTTGAGCATCCCCATAGGTTTGGCTATGGTACCATTTGCCATCTTTACCACAATGTTAGTAACACTGAGGCGGGGTTTTCCCATGGATTCCCAACAATCTTTTGTAACGATGCTAACTCCCGCACCACCATCAAGAATTCCCTTTATAGTTAATCCCTTGGTAGTGATGGGTAGGGTCGCATTAGACTTGTCGCCTTCAAAATACTGCCCTAATTCGTTAATGGGTACCTCGATCACAGACTCGTGTCCATCTAAGTCAAGTGATTGCACATGATTTTCCTCATCAATCATAATCGAGTCAGGCCTATTTGGTTGCGCAAACTGCGGTAATCCCGTTCGTAGCTCTCCGTTAAGGAATGCTCGAAGTGCAAGGAATAACTCAGGATCTCCATACAGCTTTGCTATGATCGTGGTTCGGACCTCAGAAGACATGAAGTCCACTAGTTTGGCAACATTCATTGGCGTTTTACAGGGTGTAGGTCCTTCACTAGGAACTGGTGAGGATGGAATCTCATATTCCTCAATGGGATCAGGTATTCCTTCGTTAAACATCCTTTCCAACAAGAAGGGTGTATGCTCACTTTCTGATGTCCTGTCCTCACTCCCTTCTTGGATGATACTAGATATGGCTAACGGTCTATGGTTCATGTGGGGTGGATGAACTTGCGTGGGAAACACTATGTCATGAATTTTGACCTGCATGGGTTCTGGTTCTAGTTTCCTTTGAGTCTCCTCCACTAAACCTCTTAGATGTTTCACCTGCTCAATCTCATCTATTGGGTTTGGGTACGTCCCAATCTTCTTTTTACGATTTTTCCCTTTTTGCCCCTGCGATTTATCTTGGGGGTTTTGGATTGGATTTGGAAACACTTGTGGTGTTTTCAGAGGCTCTTTATGGTTTTCTCTCATTCGGTTTTCATTTGGTTCCATGTTACGGTTTTCTTTGTCGGTCTTTCCCTTTGTGGTATTGGTTCTAGTCTCCATTGTCTCGACTGAATCTGAATCATCCTCGAGGTCATTCATATACACGGGGTCATCTCCTGTTCCTATGTTTGTTTTGGAACTTGGCTTTGAATTTTCCGTATTCTGCGACTTCTTCCTTCGTGTCTTCTTTTTCTTTGCTTGGATAACTGACGCGGTATCTCTCTCTTCGAGGATATGGCCTGGCCCTTGAAGCATGGACCGTGTAATCGCATAAGCGTGTGCGACGGGTGGCATTGGCGATGTCACACTAGCAATTTCGACCAAATTCAGGGGTGTGATTTTAGGTGCATTTGGGTTATAGGGGCATTGGGCAATCAAGTGATCTATGCCACAACGATTACATGTGAGTATTGGCATTGCAGACGTGCTCCCTTGATTCACTTGCATCTGTGCAGCATTCTTTTGCAGCCTAATAGGGCACTCCGCTACTCGATGTGGTCCACCACACTCGTAGCATTGAAGAGGTGGCCTCCTAGCCTGGGTGTTGATATTTTGACCTCTGGATGCGAGAGCAGTAGCTTGATAAACCGGCTTGACTTGTCCCCAACAATCTTCCATGTAGTATATAGGACATTCTTCCAATGTATCAAGTCCGTAGGCAATACTAGTGTCTATTTCCTCCTCACAGCTATCTGGATAAGCATTTGATGGCTCGCAACCCACTTGGTTCATAGGGGCGACTCTTGGATGTGGGGGCTGCGGTCCTAGCACAGGAGGTGGTAACGGTGTAGCTTGTACAACATTTTGAGATCTAGGGACCATGTGTTGCGGTAGTTGCTCAACAGGTGGAGCAGGCATCAATACAGGAGCTCGAGGCGCATCCGTGTAGGCTACAGGTGGTCTATTTGCCATCATACGTTTGATCATTAAACAATCCTTAGCTTGGTGACCATACCTACCACATGCGTTGCAAGTTCCATTAAATTTTACTCTAAACGTAGGGCACTCACTAGTGCTATGTGGACCTAAGCAAATGGAACACCATTGTTGCTCCCTTCTTGGATACATGTGACTATTTTGAGGGGGTCGATTATCCTTAAGAGACTCTTGGATTGCCTTGGTGAGGTCTGTCAAGAATGTCTCAAATACCTTTGGCTCATTGGCAATGGGCTTTGCAGTCATGGGTTCATACTCAATGGCTTGTGAGCTAGTGGATCTTGTGTCAGTAGACACCCTCATGCCTGCTATCATCAAGTTGTCCTCTAATTGGATTGCATTGGCAGTGACATCTTCCCAGGTTGTGATACCTCTAATCACTAGTCCATTATAGATTCCTTCATTCCTCAACCCTCGAATGAATCGATCAAGCAGTTGGTTATTGTTGAAGCGCTCATTTACAGGGCAACGAGAGTTTAAGTGCTTTAGACGACTAATGAAGTCCCTTACTGACTCTCCTTCCTTACGTTCGGCCTTCTGTAGCTGAGATGCTACACCCCAAAGCACACCTTCTCGTATGTACTCCTTTAGAAACAACCTTCGAAGGGTAGGGTAGATTGTTTTCTCGTCCACCCTTAGGGTCCTATACCAATCTCCAGCCTTCCCACTTAATGTCAAGCTTAAGGCATTGCACTTATGTAGTTCGTTGCGTTCCCCTAAGGAATCACATACTTGTTCAAACACTTCAATGTGTTTTCTAGCATCTTCGTCCCCATTGAATTTTTGCGTGAGTTTGGCAATTTGTACTGCCTTACTTCTAGGCTCTCTATCAGATGCATGACGCATATTTTCCGCGATAGATCGACCTATGGTTTGAGCAAACGCTGCCAAGTCACCTATGTGAGGAGGTAGGGCCGGTGGAGGTACTCTTGGAATCATATGTGGGAGAGGAACGGGTACCGGTCTTGGCATATGTGTGGATGATGCAGGATATGGAACATAACCGGGCATAGGTCCACTCGGATAAGAGCTAGGGAGCGGCACTCGAGGAGCATAAGCAAGTGGTACAATTGGAGGTGTGGGGGCCATGTGTGCATAAGGGGCTAGAGGCACATATGGTCGAGGCCCCATATTAGGTACTACGACACTAGGTAGTGGCACTGCGCTAACCGTAGATGTCATCGGTACATTCTCTGTCAGGCTTATCCCTGGAGTGAGCACTGTGTTTTCCTTGATAGAGGGTTGAGCCAAGTTAGGGAAGCTAAAGTTTTCGCTCGGAGGCTCAGATTGCATAGAGACACCAGGTGAAATGACGTAAGATGGGTCCATGGGGCTCATTAGAGGAGTCTCCATTTGTGATAGAGTAGGCTGTTGAGCCTTGCTCGTATCCAATAATCTCATGGGGCCAGTTGAGAGTATATTTACCCCTCGGTTTTGCCTTTCTGATTGAATAATGCCATGGATAACATTACAGATCATTTTCTGTTGATCTTCGATGCTCGTGGCACTAGAGGTGGATTGTACAATCTCTATCCATCCTACATGGTAGGCGTGGCCAGAGTGTAGATCCGTCAACACCTCAGTGTGGAGGTCGTATGTCCAATGATCATTAATGAACAATCCTTCTAGAGTCGACGTGTTACACTCTTTGGGGGTGTGGGGTCCACGTGCGATGTGAAAGGAGAGTCCACTTCCCCACCCCCTTCGTGTGCTTCATTTGCATCAGGTTCCGAGCGAGTAGCTCTACCTAATGTTTCCATGAAACGGCTAAACATACTAGTACTAGGCTGTGGAGCTTCGGGAGGTGCATGGCCTTCTCTCTCAGTGTTTTGGGTAGGGTATGCTTCCATGATTTCTGAGTCGAAGGAGGAATCACTAGCGGCTATTTTAGGGTCTTGGGTGGTGCTACCTTGTGTCCCCGCTGAGGGTCTAGAGCTTATCGTGGATGGGTAATGGGTGTCCGTATGAACAGAGGCACTCTCAATATGCTCGTGTTCTAGCACCCGCCCAGAGCGTAAGTGCATGTGCTTTTGATACCCTAAGGTGTCAAAAAAGCTGCTCTAGGAGGCCTTGTGACTAGTTTTTAGCGTGTTTTTTGTTTGTTTTTTTGCTAGATTTTTTAGAGCGTGTCGTGGAATGGGCCGTGTGATAGCTCGAAACGAGCGTATCGGTCAGAGGGTCGTGCCGTGCTTTACAGCCCTCCGTTTGGTCACTCTATGCCCTCGGAATCCCTAAAACTGTCAATTTCCAGTAGGGAACTAGGCCCAAACTAGAAAGTCTAAGGGTGCAAGTGGGAAGAGAAAGGAGGAGAGTGGAGGACTTGTCCCACATGCTCTCATTCTCTCTTGAGGGAGTAGGGTATATATATAAGAGTGAGTCTAGTATATATCATAAGACTGAGGACTGAGGCCTGGGCTTGGGCTTGGGCTTGGGCTTGGGCTTGAATGATCCCGATCCCGATCTATCTTTTATACAAACCAACCCGTCCGTTTTAAGAGTCCCGTTTTTTATTTTCGAAAATTTTCGCCGCCCGCTCGCTCGCGTTTTTAATTTCCGAATTTTTCAATGCGAACCTGAAAACTTAAACTAGATACGGATAAGGGCAACGTTTTGAACTGTTTGAATGTTAACGTGCAAATTCTCTTAAGAGTAGAATTCCGTTAAAAACATCAGAATAGGGATATGTAATATGATAATCCCTAAGTGTGCGAATAAATAGTGTAAATACTGCTAAAAATTTCTCAAAACACAACCATAACCATAACATGATTTCAAAGCCATAACCATAACCAAATTCAGAACCTTAACCAGGACCATAAAATGATTAAAACCATAACAATAACCATAACAATGTTTATAATCAAAACCAAAACCAAAACTGAACATACATGAATATATCTAGAACCATGGCTACCATCTAAAAGTATACATGAACCAAAAGCATAAACATAAGTAGCTATACATCAACATGTCTCGATGGAATAATATACATAGAACATAGTGATCAAGGTAGGCCTCCCACTTGATGTCCTCTCCCTCTTCCTGAAGCTGCTAGAGAAGATCTAGAGATGATTGCTTGAATCCATATTTCTCTTCTCTACCTGTCGGAGGATGCTTCATGGCAAGCTGCTATAATATAGACACTTAACCATAAGATAAACATATGTACATATGCTATTGAAATAGTGTCTAACACTTACAAACTCATGTCGAAGAGTCTTGTAGCCTCCACTCCCAAGATGAGAAGATCCTACAGAATCCAAGCGTGCTCTGGCTACATGTCGCTGCTACTAAAACCTGTCTGGATGCTCCCATTCCTCCCGCGCGATCCCTATCCCCTCCTCTACATCCAACCATGCTGGTTTTGGCTCATTATTCTTGTATCTATCTCGTGCCTCAATTCGACGATGTGACATCGTCATAATAGCCACACCAAGATCCAATCATTGGAGACTGGATTAAATCCATTTTCTGGCATGTACTCTTTGTGAATGGCATCAATGATATAATTCTTTCTCTCTTGATCGTGCGCATCCCAATGCTCCATCACAAAGTGCCCAAAGTGAACCATACATAGTTGGTGAAGCCTCTGTTACATGGACTTTTTGGCTATATCCATAACTGGTGCCCCATCCCTGGTCTTGTACACCTTGCTAGAATCAAACTCATGTGATCCCCAAGGTGTACATGGTGTGCTAAGTGGTGTACTATCTATTGAAGAGAGACGCGGATGCTCTCTCGAAGGTGTGAACACATCGATAGCACCACTACCAACAACCACCACCACCACCACCACCACCTGAAAGACTAAATCTGCGTCATCTCGAAGAAGAACAAGAGAGTGCAGTCTGCGATGTAGCTCAACCAGTCGGTGTAACTGGGACGCTTGTCAAAGGTGTGATACCACTAGTCTGTGTGACTGGAACGCTGGTATGAGGGGTCGGAGCAACTGTATTTGGTCTAGAAGGACCAACTCTCTAAAATTGACTTGTGTATGCACATTGCTCTGAGGAAAACTGTAAGAAAAAAGTATGCATTTTCTCAGGCAACATGCTGGCTGGAGTAATTGGAAAATTGAAGCTTAGAGAGTATGGCTCTTTGTCATTTGCCATGGCTGCAAAAACTAATTTGAAAACATATATACAATATGTTAGTTCACTTAACCATAAATAACCATCTTAAGAAACACAAATAATTATTTATTTATTGTTGGATAGTAATTAAAATCCATTAATCAAAAGTAGACATTACTAATCAATCTCTCATCTTCTATGAGAGCTAATGCACCAAAGACATCTATCTCTATTTGAACTTGTGCATCTTCATCATCAAACTCCACGGCTTCATCCACCTCTATATCTATCTCAATATCTAATCGCTCATCTTCAGGTTTAGGCATCTTCTCACCAAGAGCACTGATCATGCTCCCCATATTGATCATTCACAATCCATGCACATTGCTCTTGTGTCTCTTAGTTCTCAACCTCCAATCCTTTGCATATTTGTTTACTCTGTGGAGAAAAGAGCCAGCGTGGTTTAGTCAAATCTTCTTTATCTTTTTCCTTCCATAGTGGATCTATGATAAAACACAACCTGTTCACAATGCTACGGAAGTACAAATGTATCTCTATCATCCGTCCACACCCATCTACAGTTCACTTGAATTAGCCGACTCCTATCTTTGCACTGGGACAATTAGTAATAACCTTGAAGCACTTCACATCAAAAATGAAAATATCAAACTTTCTAAAGATAATTTTCAAAATGTCTTGGATGTAGCCAAAGCATTCAAGTTGGCCAGTGTGTGTATTGGCATCCCTGGCACTACTTTGAATTTCTTGAACAAAGCTTGCCCTGACCCCACTGTCGAAGGGGACCCTTTGTTTGTCTATTCGTTGCACTCTGAAGTATCAACCATGTGACCAAAAAGTTTCATATTTGTGATACTAGTGGTACATAAAACAATTTCAGACTCACTATACAAATATTTTCATGTGGTTAAAAATAAAAATTAGGTATAAGATATTCATGTCAATTGCAAGCCAATTGCATCCCCTTGACATCTCCTCTTCTTCTTTAGTGATCAATGCTTCATTTCGCTTTGCCTAAAAAATTGTTGCATCAAGCTAATGTTCAGTAGGAAAGTCTGGCAATTTTTGAAGATTATCTGGAAGGGAAGATTTCTAGTGATATAATTGTGCTTAAATTACATCCGATCAGCCAAACATTGTTGCTTTTCCACTTCATATTTCTCAATCCACTTTTGCATAAATTTTGAGTTGAGAAGACAAAATCTCATAACCTTTTCATGTATTTTGACCATCTTCCTCACAATGCCCTATCCCTATGGCTCCTCCCCAGTTACCTTGGCATTTGTCTCAGAAGTCCACAATCGGAGCATCCACGGGTCAATTAAACCCAAGAACTCACTGATAAAATAAGAGACTCCTGCACAAGCCATCCCTTGGCTATGCTACCCTTAGGGCGAGCCCTTTGATGAATGAACTCTTTTAACATCTTCATACAACTCTCCAAGAAGAACATCCACCTGTAATGGGCTGTTCCAGCTACTACAACTTCATCTACCCCATGCACAAGTAAATGCATTTGGATAGTAAGAATGTTGGTTGGAAAATACTTCTCCACCATACATACTGCCTCTCTAGCATTTAAGAGAGCTGCATCTATGTGGTCTCTCATGATCTCTTTTGATGAGATCCAACACACCAACTCACTAATCTTGTAAATTTTGTTTCTTATGTTATCTATCATGCAATCTTTGTGATGGAATTTGGTAAGATAGATTGTAAAAATTTGTGCCAATCATGAGACTTAAGACCACTTAGTCTGTCATCTTTAGTAAAAAACTGTTTTCAAGCCTCACATTCTACCAATAGGATTTTTGAATGTAGATATGACTTTCTTCACTTGTTGCTCCTCTGCCTTTGTCAAAACCCATGGAGATTTTGGAATAGCATTATTTCCATTGGGGTTAAGTCAAGGACACATCTTTGGCATTCGTCCTACAACTTGCAGGTTGTCTCTTTGCGCCTTGCTATCCCTTTTTCCAGTAATGGTAATCCAGAGGATCTCTCCCACATTCTTCAAATATATGCATTGGGTTGAGATAATGGTTGATAAGTAAGTCACTCCATTATGAAAGGTAATGAAAAATAGAGTCTTTTCATCCCAGGTGGCATTAAGTCTCTTGATTCTTGCCACATGTTCTTTCAATCACTTGTCTTTAGTGGGTGCATGTTGTGTTTGCATATATTTGGTCCACGCAACTCATGACCTTTGGAAAAAATCATCCATGCTCCTCGTACATTGTCTTGCCCAAATAATCAAAGTGATGGAAGCCAAGTCGAGGACCACATAACGGACATGCATGGTTACTCGAGTAGCTTAAAACTTGAAACCAAAAAGAAGAAACAAAAAAGGATCAAGCATTGAACAAGCATGACCTATAGAATGCATATAAATATGGGTTTCAAAGTACTTACCTGAACACTCACCAAAGCCTGGCTAATCATGCATGTTCCACATGATAATTCCTTGCACATGGGCATGCCATGGAACAACCGGGTGGGACATGTCAACCACATCAATCCCTATCCACAAGATTTGAAGCTCTTCTATAAGTAGTGCTACATAAACATCCATGTTCTTTACTATGTAGCTCCCTGAAACAATCAATGAAAATAGCAG
Source organism: Adiantum capillus-veneris (assembly GCF_014529385.1). Taxonomy (NCBI): domain Eukaryota; kingdom Viridiplantae; phylum Streptophyta; class Polypodiopsida; order Polypodiales; family Pteridaceae; genus Adiantum; species Adiantum capillus-veneris. Next base: position 31,010,235 of record NC_140935.1, read on the forward strand.
ATGGCCCTTCTTGATAGTTAGCCAACCATGGTGGAAGATTATAGGAGTCAAGCTATAGAGCTACTAAAAGCTCACTTTCATGAATAAACAACACAGTTCAAGTTTGCACTACATGCTTGTCTATGGTGAGCCTGTGCTAAGCTAAGTCAATACTCAAGATTTTGTTTATGAGCCCAAGATAATCTATCTTGGAAGCTAATTCACTTGAGTGATAACCTTTCTTACACACACTCACACACTTGCACTATTTTTCTCTTTCATTCACCCTAGTTAGCATGATCCCATTCCCATCTAGTGGTATCAAATCCATGGGTATGCTAGCTAGGTTGGTTATTATGCATTTGCGTGTTTGTACATGTTAGAAGCTGGACACACCCCAAGGCAACTAACTACTCGGAAGATTATTATTTTTGTAATTATTCATTTATTGAGGAAACCTGATTTTTCACCTTGTAAATATTGGGACTTACAGAAGTTTCCAGATTGTATCCCAGATTGTATCCCAGTTTTGATAGTTAGATGGAGTAGTTGGTTGATTTGGAACTTTAGGGTTTGAGAATTGTAAGGTATATATACCACTTTTTGACCTTAATGAAAAACCTTTTGTCATTTTAAAAACAAGTTTTGAAGTCTGTGAGTGAGCGTACTGTGTATGAGAGAGAGTGTGAGCTTCATCTTGACGCTACGTGTGCACCAGTGGTCGGAATCGAGTGCGGAGAAGTGCAGCATGTTGCCCCCTATGAGAGCTATGCGCTGATACCTACATTGAGCACGTACGGTCCGATTTTGCGAGCTCCTTATACGAGCTTCATCTGGTGATTTGGTGAGCATACGTTGTCCGATTTTGCATTGCACCATATCCACGTGTTCACATTGAGTAGAACTACACATTAGGCACTTTAGATTTCAAAACGAAGATCTGCAAATTTTGGCCAGACATCCTACGTGATTTTGCACCGGGTGTTTTGGGTTGGGATTTTGGTTCATAGATCTTAGGGAGAGCGACCTATTGGTGTTAGTAGGGTCTCCTTCAAGTTCTATGGTGTTTCAAGATTGTTTGATGGGTATTCGGCTCTAGAAAGCGTTGTAGGAAGTTTCCTCTTATGCACTCTTGAAGGCTGTGACTTAGACAATTGGTAGAGACCTCTGTAGGAATTAGTTAGGAGTCGGTCGAGTGTAGGTTGACACCTTATGCTTGCTTCCACGCGCCTGGAGGTCGAGCTTCGTCCTTAGCTGACATTATATGTTAGATGAGTTCTCGCTGTGGTGACGTCCGTCGCGGCGTATCCGTCCAACATTGGCACCGCTGCCGAGGACGAAAACCTTAGGTAGGTGACCGAGACTAATCCTTGAGGATAGGGATTTTTGGCTTGCCAAAAGTCTTGTTTTACATTTAGATAGGATCAGAGGGTGGACGACTCTCTAGGTCTTAGAGGGAGTCTAGGAAGCGTGTGTTTGGCCTAGATCCTTCGACGTAGGTAGATTTAGGTAGACTAAGATAGTTCTAGGTAGTAGTCGAGTTCTTAAGTAGGAATTGGAGTGGTAGAAGCGGTGAGAGGAAAGCTTGAGAGTCCGGAGAGGCCAGAAAGCAACCAAAACACCATTATCACCATTTCACATGATGAGTAGGAGTAGAGTAAGTAGGACATCATGATTCAGGATCTAGAGCATTTCATGTATGTATACTTGCTTGGTAAAGTCATCACAAGTTTGTAAAAGACGTAAAAAGATGCAAAAGTGTGTTTGAAAGCCTAAGTGAAGTCCATGTAAGGTCCCCGCCCTAAAATATCGGGGCGACTTGGAAGATAGCCTTCTTTATCCTCTAAATCCGTTGACGACACCCTACTCCGATAAGGCGAAGCAAGGATACGAGCAACGGAAGAGAAGAAGACTTCCACCTATTGTATTCGTAGTTGCAAGACCCTACGCCACAAGCCAGGTCGATGAGGTTAAAGGTTCTATGGACTCTAGATCTTACATTATAAGAGAAGAAATTCCTTTCACATATTAAGGATCCAAAAACAACGCCTTTTTCCCCACGTTTAAGAGGAACAGCCGCCATCCTTAAATCCAAAATATGACATGGGATAAATCTCTAGCTAACTGAGACAAAGTGAAAAGTACTCGACTAATCCAGTCCACCCATCCTTAACCGGCAACCTGAGCCGGTCCCCACTTTCCACACCACACTCACCCTTTTTACCACACTATTAACATATACAAACAGTGTTCCTTAATTAGTTCCAAATACAGGTTCTTTCATACAGCCCTTCAAACAATACCAAAACAATTCAAACAAGGTCTAATGTAACTTTCCTATTATTCAACAAAAATAACTTTTCCAATTTCTCATGAGTTTGCCGCTACCCGCGGACTTTCTCTATCTAACCAACAGAGCCTTTGCAAAGGATTTTTTCGCTAACCGCGAATTGCGCAACCTTCCCATCTCGCTAACCGCGAGGCATCTTGCTAGCCGCCAGGCATCCTGCTACCCGCGAGGCATCTCGCTAACCGCGAGGCATCTTGCTAACCGCCAGGCATCCCGCTAACCGCGAGGAAAAAAATAGAGCCGATAACCTCAGCTTAATCTCTGCTATCCGCGGAATCATCTCGCTACCCGCGGGAACGAAATATATTCTTTCAACAATTTATCTCATTAATGATTCATCAAACATGATCAACCAATTCTCCATATCAATCAGAAACCGCTTATCAAACAATAACAATCCAACAAACAGTAACAATGTATCAAACAGTCCTTTCACTAGTCTATGAAAACATATGCTTGTTTCATGTGATAGAATCACGTTTTTCAGACGGTTTAAGGGGTTCCCTATGCTTAGCTTTCCAAGTCAAACATAAATAGCAATGCAGAATTATAAATTTGTCTTACCGGATTTGGAGCGCGTATAGCTAACTCCTGTGCTGGAGTTTGGACGGCTTCGACTTCTTCTTCGGTTGATGCTTCCGCATGAGATCTGTTCGGAGTAGACACCTTCCTTCCCACCTTCCTTGGTGGTGCAACGGCATGGGGGTCCTTAGAACTTCGTGTTACACGCTTCGGAGCCATAGCTTCAAAATGGAGAAAAGAAAAGCGCGTAGTTGGAGAGAGAGAGAGAGAGTGTGTCCACAAATCGGTTGAAGGCACGTCGAAGATTGGAGATGAAGATGGCTTGAAGGTGAGAGGTTAAGGGAGAGAGACTTCCTTCGGCGCGTCGTTGCAAGGGAGCTTCCGCTTCTGTAGATGTGTGTGTTCAGAGTGAGAGGAGGAAGGTCCTTATATAGGCTCTAGGGGGGTGCTAAGAATACTGAGAGGTTTCAAGAATAGGAGAGGGAAAAAGCTCGCGTGTCGTCGCCGCTCTAATTTTTTTTTTTGTGGGAACGCGAATTCTATGCGCGATTTTAAAAAGCTCTATACTTACAAGTTCCCATTCTATTTTGAAAGAGAGAAAGAAAGAAGTATCTTAATTTTGACTCACCTCTCTTTCTTTCCTAAAAATACTATCTCTAAGCTTTTTCTTCACACATAGATTATGTTCCCACATAAACCTATCGTTCCACATAAAGAAAGATCATAAATAAATGGATTTTGAACCCGATTTTCAATCCGATTGCTCTGATAAACTCACGATGACTCACAAAATTGAGAATCTCAATTGCTTTGCAAAATAACTGAAATGACTTATATGGATAAATGTTGGGTACATTACAGCCCAAAAGTTACTGTGAGTGTTTCTGATAGAGCTACAGAGCATCAGGAGCATTTCTGTCAGAAAAAAAATTTAATTTCAAGCCAGGAGACATCCTACGCGTAGGATGTCTACAGGCTAATCTGGTGGGAATTTTGGGATTTTGAGTTGACTAGTGTGTTCAGAAGGTGGGGTTTACCTTAAGTTCAACTGGAAAGTGGAAATTTGACCATATCTTGACAAGATAAGGCCAGATAGACTGAAATTGCCAGACATCCTACCCAAATTGTGCCAAAGCATTATTTTGAGACCAAAACCATAAGATGGCTGCATGAGCATGTCTTGCATGATATATTGAGTGACTGAAAGGGCTTTCATCTCATTTGGGTGAGAAAATTGGGTTCAAAGCAGACTTTAGCACTTTTGACTAGAAAAGGAAAGAACAGCTAAAATTGGGGACTTTTGAAATCCAAACCAAAATCTAAGCATACCACTGGGTTACTGACATCAAGGAGAATCTGTGGGTTAAGTTTGGGGTCAAACAGGCCAAAAAGACATCCTACGCGTAGGATGTCTTCTGTGTGATTTTGGACTCCAAACCAAATTTTGAGTATACCAAAGTGATCAGCAACCCAAGGGGAGCCTGTGTTTTGAATTTGAAGCCATTCTGATGAAAAAGACATCTTACGTGTAGGATGTTTAAAGCAAGAAATTGAAGCCAGATATTGACTGTGAGCATATCAAGGTGTTGTATAGCCTAAGGCAAGCCTCCAGGTCAATTTTGGTCCAAATTGGAGTTGATTAGACTGATCAAGATCAGCAACAGGCTGTCGGGACAGATTTTTGACTCATTGACCAGCTTATAGGTGTCCAAATCAAAAAGTAAAAACAACTGTAGACTCAGCACATCAAGGTGAAACCATAGTGCAAAAACCCAGGCAAAACAAAGCAGGAGACTTCCTACGCGTAGGATGTCTATTGGGGCTTACTGAAGAGAAAATTTGACTGGGCTTAGACAGTGAGATTCCATTTGGCTTAAGGATTCCAGAACTTCTTTCAGAAGTGAATTTGGACCTTGTTTGTCCATTTGACGTAGCAAAGACTGAATTCAGACTTTTTCACGTGAATTGACCAACATCCGAGGGAAGTACAGTTTCAGAATAGCATACCTAATCCAGAACATCAGCATTGTATAAAATACAATAGTGGTTGAGATTAACTCTCCTGTTATACCAATCATTACTAAGATAACCTCTAGCAAATAAATGCTTTGATTCGATTGCCGAAATTAACTGCTTGTGTACAGGTATATTCAGCAACAAAGCAAGAAGTTGTGTGGAAACTGATCCTTGCCAGGTGAGTGGTTGGATTTGTGATAAATTGCATTGATAAGTTTGATGAATTTAAGATCAGGAAGATACATTGTTAGAGACCAGAAGGTGGCAGGTGACCAAGGTAGTTTAGTGTCCACCGAAGAGAGTGTAACTCAGGCAAGGCTAGATCCGCTAGCACCGATTATTGAGGAAGGTAGTGATACTGACACTTCGTCAGACAAATATTTCTTCATGATGGGAAGTCAACAGCCAGGAGGTTTTACCTATGACGGACCAATGCCAGGAGGAAGCACCTCCCTAAATCCTTTGAATGATTCCAAGCTCACTGTGATCTTCTTAGAGGGAACAAACTCGAGGGGAGCCCTAGTCTGTTCTGACTATCGAGGACGCAAGTGCATTTGTATCGAAGAGAGGCCGGCTCAGAGATTGGAGATAATCCGAGTCTATGATGATGGAGATAGATTCCGAGACGAAAAGGGGAACCACTATCTGATAGTTAGTAATCCTGAAGATTACAACAGATATGGAGATAATGTGGCGATAGGGAAAATGGTTTCAGAAGCTAAAGAACCACCACCAAACACTGATCGGCCCGGAGCTATTTTTATGTATGATAAGAAAACAACCAGGGTTCCAACTTATAATGAGAACATGGGAATCTACAAGCATGAGAGTGAGGTTATAGTCGCTTACTTTCACATCAAAGAACCATACGTAAATGAATTAAGCAAAGACAAGGTTCTTTACTTATTCTCTTATGAAACTGCTATGGAGAAGTGTATAGTTTTTGTTGATAGATACGGGCAAGAATACCAACGTATTCTTCCAGAGGAGGTAGAAAGGGCAACAGCTCCAGGAGCATCGGCATATGCCCCTGAGAAAGTGCCAAGAGCCACCTACACCCCAAGCAAGTCGACGAATCCTTTTTCAAAAGATTAAGACGCTACCTCACCTTCCACCCGACTGCAGGCATTCAAACAACCAAAACCAACCAGCAAACCAGCCATCATTATAGGCATGGCTTCGACAAAGTGCAACATTGGAACAAGACCGAAACCGAGATGGTTATCAGGCCGCACGAGGGCTAAGGGATTTGCAAGAACCACCACTCTATTCAAGGTATCAAGGAGAGAGTAAGCCAAAGACTCAAGGGTCAACAGAACCTGGAGGGCCACCTTAGAACGAGTTCGAAGAGATGAACCATCTCTGGCGAGAACTGTTAGAAATTATGGCTTAGGAGCACCACTGGGAGAAGCCTATTACAGAAGACCTGAGGAGGTATATCGATTAGGACGTGGAGATCCAATGATGAGGTTTGTAGACCATCGGAGAATCAGACCTTCTCAATTGCAAAAATGGGTAAACAAGAAATACACAGGAAGCAGAGACCCAAGAGATCATGTAGCAGCCTTTGTGCGTGTAATTAGAGCCGAAGAGGTGTTAGACTTTCCTACCCAATTTGCAGGGTTTGGACTAACCCTAGAGGATGACGCTGCCACTTGGTTTGAATCTGTAGAGCGTAGAGACTTTGAGTCTATGGAGGAAGTGTTTGACGAATTTATCGAGGAATTCTCACAAAGGGGGATAGCTCATAATACCGTCTCACAAATCCATAAATTCAAACAGAAAGATGGGGAATCTGTACGAAAGGCAGCCCTAAGACTAAAAAGATATGTTAAGTTCTGTCCTGTTGAAGAACTGCCAACTCAGTCCAGACTTATGATTATATTCATCCAAGGACTAAGGAATGCTGATCTCCAGAAAGACTTACATATGAAGAGGAGCACGACGTTGAATGAGTTGACTAAGGAGGCTCTTTACCTTGTGGACAATTGTGCGGTCTACAAAGAGGGGGAGTTCAAGGACCTTGACGACGATTCATATTCACAACACAATGGACAACACCGAAAGGAGAAGTAGTTGTAAACCAAGAGCAGCTTGTAGATGAAGTGATAAAAAAGATTAACTTGTACGCCAAATCCCAGGCTAAACAGCCCAAGTGGTGTGCTATTGAACAAAAATGGACAAACCATGGGACAGAGGAATGTTATTATAATAAGGGATATGTGAGAGAGAGATCTTATGCTCCCCAAGCTCCAGTAGCTTCTCCTCAAGCTCCACCAATGCCTAGGTATCAAGTAGGCAACCTACCAGGACCTGTAGGTGTAGAAAGACCACAACCGGTGTTGGAGCAACAACCCCCCCTACCAGGATTATGACCAGTCGGTATAAGATACACACCAACCATAACCGAATCATAAGATAAGGCTTTGGTGCCTATGCATGCATATTATGAAGATCCCAATGGATATGCGGCAAACTCTGTCTATTATCCACCGGAAGAACCCTCGACACCAGAAGCATGGAGCATGATAGGAAGTACAAGACCACCAACAGCTGCACAGGCAGCAGGAGAAGGGAGATATAGCTTAGATGAACGGACACTGTTGTTCATCGCCAACGGAGGCATGGGCGGACAGAGACATGCATACCAACAAAGAGGAGCTCAAGGAGCACCTCAACAACCCAAGGGACCTTGCTACAAGTGTGGTGGAGACCATTGGCTAAGAGACTGTCCTCATGATGAAATCATTAGAGTCAACGCATATTGCACCGAGTGTGGAGTTACTCATTTGATTCCCGATTGCCCTAAAAAACCCGAGCAAAGGAGAAAAAACCACCTTGAACGTGCTAGAAATAGTACCTTCCAATGGAGGGTCGGAAAATGAAACAATCATACCTATTCAGGCAGTAACACGAGCCCAAGCTCAAAGAATGATGAATGAACCCATAGTTGAAGAGCCAAAAACCGATGCCCAAAGTTCAGAAACGAAAAATCAGAGAAGCACTTGGAAAGCTAGAAAGGCGCGTATGAAAGCTAGGAAGGAACGAGAGCAAACAGCTCTATCCGAGGAGTTGAAACATACAAAGGATAGATTAGAGAGGTTAGAGGATCTAGCTAGCTTAAGCTCACACACCACGGCAACCATAGCACCCAAGGAAATAACAGAGCCCAAAAGTGCAGGATCAGGAGGATCTGTACTAGCAAACAAGGTAAATGAGCAGTTGGATGCGCTTCTAAAAGTTTATGAAGCCAGACTAAAAAAGAACCAAACCCAGGAGCAAAGGTGGATGACTTATCCATATGCGGAAATAGAAAAACAAAGGTTGGAAATGTGTAAAAAGATGATCGAAACAACTTAATAATTGATGGAAGACCCGTTGGGTAAATCTTCAAATTGTCATGAGGCACCAGCTCCAACCCCTGTCCAACCAACTTTATAGGAACAAGTAGAAACACAGGAAAGACTCACTAATGCCTATGAGTCCAGAGGAGAGCCTATCATAGTGCCAAATACCACAGATGAGGCAAGTGACGGGTTCCAACCTAAAACATTGACAGAAATGGGTAAGGACTATAACGGTCTAGACGATCTGTGGAAGCAAATCCGTGAGGCCAACGAGGCTAATTGGATGAGTAACCACATGAATAGTACGAGGAAAGAAAAGAATGTAACCTTACCTCCTATTGAAGAATTTGAGGCAAGGTCACAAATGAACTTTGAGATACATTCACAAGGGGGAGACCAAGGATCAATTAGTTCGGGGCACAGCCAACCAGACTCCCTGAGAACTTTACCCTTTTACCTAGCAGAGTATGAAGCCAAGTCGGAAGTGAGAGCAATCCCATCTCAAAGACTTTCTTCTAACAAAGTAATGGATTCACAAGGATTGATTGAGTTATTGTCTACACCTGTGGCATGCACAATCACATTAGCAGAACTCCTAAGGTTACGGCCAAACATGTGGACCACAGTAGGTAAATGCTTAGAAAAATTTGGAGTAAGAGACCCCACCTTAAGGCTACAGAAAGGGATCAGGGAGTTGGATAGACCTCAACTAAACACTAGGCCACTACCATTAAACAAGGTGGGAGAGTATTGCGAGAGAGAAGATGGAAACACCACGCTACCAGTAGAATTCCAAGGAGTAGTTTCCAAAGCTATTCTTGACAGTGGAGCGGGAGTTGCTATCGCCACCAAGGAAATCTGGAAAAAATGGGGAAAACTAGCTTTAAGGGCTACCAGAATGAAATTGCAATTGGCAGATGAGTTCATGGAGAAGCCTCTAGGACTTTTAGAAAAAATGATTGTCACTTCGTGCGGGATCGAGTATGAGCATACATTTGCAATAGTTGATTCTGACAAAAAGAACAATTATGAGATCATCTTGGGAAGACCATTCATGCGACAATTGAAGATGGTCCAAGATTGGGGTTACGACCACATATACCTCAGACATGGCAAGACAACAACTAAAATACACCTGAAAGACCATAGCTACAAAGATGTGAACCAAACACCTGTGGAAGAGTTTGATTCAGCTACAGTAGCAGGATCGGAACTCCCAGCATGGTTAGGGAAACAAAAAGAGCTATGGATGTGCGGAGCTTCACATTGTGGAAGCTTAAGAAGAGAGGAATGCGTCTTAGAAAGAGCAATTGAGGACAAGGAGTATATTCCGAAACCTTTTCCTGAAGATCCCTTGGAACCTCTAGAATGGGAACACATACTAGCAACATTGGATGTCTGTACCATTACAGATAGTCCAACAACAAAATTTTGCGATAAGGATGGCTATGATGTGCTACCCTACTACATGGTAAACATTATACCAGGAGAAGATGAGACGATAGAACCACCAGAACAAGAAGAGTTTATAACTCCTATGAACATCTGGAAGTAAATGATGATGCAGATAATGAGTGTTCAGACACCTCAAGTGAGCGTGGAAGGGAAACCGAGAATATCAAGTTTTATGATTTTGCTAATCAACACCCTAGACGCCAGGAACGCTATAGGAGGAAATGAGTAGGAAACAAAGTGAGAGAGAACCCGATGCTTAGGATAAAAGGTAAAACTCACTATTTGATGCTTGTAAAAGTAGAGGATGGTGTAAAAGATAAAATATCAGGAAGATTCTCAAAAGATCGAAGGGAAAGAACGCGAGAGGAAATAAAACAGGAACGAAAAGCTAAAACAGAAACAAAATCACAAAAATCTCAAAAATAAAAAAAAGAAACAACAAAAGACCATGAGTGGACCAAATTGGAGCGTAAACAGAAATACCAAGAACTGAAACGATCTTTATGTGAGATATGGACTACTGAAGAAGATAGTGATGGTAAAGGGGCGTCCGAAAAGGGAAACATGAATGTACCATCACACAATCGAAAATTTACCATCCAGGAGAGAAAAATCATCATGACACCACCAGTCAAGGAAAGAACCAACCAAGAATCTTACGATGGGCCAGAAAATGCAAAAAGGATAGACCTTGCAGAACCAGGTGAAAAGCCTCAGCTGGTCTATATAATAGCAAACGATTTAGAGCTTGAAGAAGAAGAACGGCCAACACAACTTCTCAAGAAGTATAAAGATGTGTTTGCATGGTCCTATAAAGACCTCAAAGGAGTTAATCCATCGATATGTCAACATACAATTCCTTTGAAATCGGATGCAAAACCTAGCAAACAACGTCCTTATACATATAATGACACATTTGCTAAACGAATCAAAGAAGAGATTGATAAGCTGATGGAGGCTGAATTCATCTATGAAATTGAACATACAGATTGGGTGTCACCCATTGTGGTAGTTCCCAAAAAGAATCGAAAACTGCGAGTGTGTGTAAACCTCAAAAAGGTAAATGCAGCCACTATAAGGGATAATTATCCCTTGCCAATCACAGAACATGTACTTGAGCGGGTGGCTGGAAAACTGGCTTATTCCTTTCTGGATGGATTTTTAGGATATAACCAACTGGCAATAGCAAGAGAGGATCAACACAAAACAACATTTGCCACAGAATGGGGAATTAATGCATATCGAGTTATGCCGTTTGGCTTAACTAATGCCCCAGCTACCTTCCAAAGGTTAATGACACACGCATTCAAAGAATACCTAAGAATATTCTTAGAATTTACATGGATGATCTTTGTGTACACTCACTTCTACGAGAGGAACATATTGACCATTTGCAAAAGGTCTTTGAAAAATGCAGGACATATTGAATTTGCCTTAACCCAGAAAAGTGTATCTTTATGGTTAAGCAAGGCCGCATCTTAGGACACATTGTCTCAAGAAATGGCATAACCACTGATCTAGAAAAAGTCAAAGTCATAGTGGACCTACCCAAGCCTAATAATGCTAAACAAGTGCAATCCTTCATGGGACACTGTGGATATTATCGAAGATTCATATACATGTATACGGTTATCACACAGCCTCTGTATCGTTTGCTAGTCAATTTCGATTGGACCAAGGAGTGTGAAACTTCATTCCAAAAGCTGAAGGAAAACCTTATATCAGCACCTGTACTGAAGGCACCAGATTGGGAAAAGATATTCCATGTTCACATTGATGCTTCTGCATATGCAATCGGGAGTATTCTGGCTCAACCAGGAGACAAAACAATGGATTTTTCAGTTTGTTATGCAAGCCGACAATTAAATAGTGCCGAAAAGAACTACACAACCACCGAACGGGAAGGGTTAGGAATGATTTATGCTGTAAAGAAATTTTGGCATTATTTGCTCGCAAACAAATTTGTGCTCTTTACAGATCATCAAGCTCTTTTGTATCTGGTAAATAAACCATGCAATACAGGGAGAATTGTACGCTGGTTTATTATATTGCTAGAGTTTGATTTCAAAGTGGTGGTCAAAAAGGGTAAAACTCATCTACGAGTGGATCATCTTTCAAGGATATACAACAGGGAAGCTCCTGAAGGAGTAGATGATGACATACCGGATGCTTATCTTTTCAATATTGAAATGATAACCAAATGGTCACAGGAAATTGTTAGCATTCTTTCCTTTGGAAGTGGATTTGATAATATGGAATACAGATCCAAACAACAAACAATACGACAAACAAAAAACTTTCAGTTGATAGCAGGACGGCTGTATCATCTAGGATCGGACCAAATCCTACGATTATGTATAAATCCGGAAGAATACAAGTGCTACCTTGAAGAAGCACATGTCCAGGATTGTGCATTTCATTGTTCAACATTGAAAACACACCATAGACTGAAACAGTTAGGGGTTTATTGGCCAACTATGTATGCGGACACACATTTTTATGTTACCAATTGTACTATATGTAGTGTCAAACGGCAAAAATTGTCTTAACCACAGGAATATGGTGGCCTACATTGCACATGGATGCGGAAGAGTTTGTAAAGCGTTGTGACGCATGTCAGCGCACCAAGGTGCCGATAAAGAGAGATGAGATGCCACTACGGCCAATGATGGGAGCAAGAGCATTTGTAAAATGGGGCATTGATTTTGTGGGACCTATCTCACCCCCTGCATAACGCACCGATACCCAATATATCATTGTGGCTACAGACTATCTCACAAAATGGATCGAAGGCAAGGCAACGCAATGCAAAAAGCATATGCATGCACCACTACACAATTTTTGTATGAGAATGTTTTTGTACGATACGGGTTACCAATGGAAATTGTCACTGACCGTGGGACACATTTTCTTAATGAAGTCATTGAATATCTGCTAGAGGAATTCATGGTCATACATAGGAAATCTGCTCCATACCATCCACCACAGGCAAATGGACAAGCTGAGGCCACAAATAAAACACTATGTACGGTTCTCACTAAAATAGTGTCAGAGTCAAGAAGAGATTGGGATCAACAGCTACACTCAACATGATGGGCATACAGAGTAGCTTACAAAACATCGATAGGAACAACACCATACAACATGGTGTTTGACCTAAATGCTATACTACCCATAGAGTTTTTAATTCCAACTCTACGAGTAGTAAAACACTTAGAATGGACAGGGCATGAACTCTCTTCAAGAATAGATGATCTTGAAAAGCTAGATGAACTCCGCTTGAGAGCTCTAGCTTCAATCTATGCTAAAAAGAGAAGACAAAAAGAGTTTTTTGACAAATATGTGCGCACTAAAGAGTTCAAAACAGGTGATTATGTACTTGTTTATACTTTGAAGCAACATGCCATGAAACTTAAAAAGCGAGGGATGGGACCCTTTGTGATTAGTGATCTATCACAAAGTGGAGCTGTCAAGCTTGCTACATTAGCAGGTGAAGAAATGCCGAATTGGATTAGTGGATGTTGATTGAAGAAATATCATCTACCACTCACACAGGAGATGCTCCAAAAAATTCATCAAGGAAAACAATGAATGAAGGAAAAACAACGAGTACGAGAGGAAGCTCAAGCAGAAGCAAAAGAACGCATTGCAAAACGAAGACTTCTGCGACAACAACAACAAAGTGGAGCACCATTGGGAATCAATGCCATTCGAATAACGAAGTTGGATGAAGACACAATGGAGTCAATAATTGTAGTCAAAGTGGGCAGCAATCAAGTTGAATCGAAAGCATTGCTTGATTTTGGAGCTCAAGAAAATTTGATCTTTTACGGATTATACCAACAACTCAAATCCACAGGTCAACTTCATCCTACTCCTCAAGTGCTGGAAAGTAGTACATCACAACCGTTGAAAACATTGGGATGGACTATATTGCATGTACAAATACATCAATATATTTACCCACACAAATTCTATGTGGTGGAGGTTGAAAACACACAACACCCAATGATGTTGGGACAACCTTGGCAAAAAGAGTACAATGTGCAGATAGAATGGAATGAGAATGTAATCAAAATTCAATATGCACAAGAACAACAGGTGATAGCCTTTGCTCAGCAATGCCGGAATAATCAGCTGTGCAAGCCATGCAATCACAGGAAAAAGAGACAAAAGCAAGAATGCCACCAAAGAACAACATGATACCCAAAGCCAACAAACAGGTAATAGCAAACCATGCTGACTACGTACATACGAAGTCACAGACCGCAGTGCAAAGATCTAGGTTACCAAAACAAGGGAAACAAGTATGGAGGCGGAAGGATAGAAATGACATGACAGACAAACAACAATGCAACGAAAGAATTCCACCGAAGCAGATAGTTCAACCAAAAACCAAGGGCATAAAACAGATATGGATCCCAAAGAAAATGCTCAGCAATAACTCAAATGTCACTAGCATTTGGATACCAAAACAAAAGCAAAAGGAACTCCCTTCAGTACAAGCAACAACGGAAGTTAGACAACTGCATTTGAAAAAGGACAGCCGACTTATGTGGATGCCAATCAGCAACAAAACAGTGGCAACAAAGGAAGTAGCAAAAAATCTACAAAAACCGACACAAACAAAATACCAATGGAAAGCAAAGGCAATACGGTCCACAGCCATTCCGGCCAAGCCAATCCTCTCCATAGAAACAACTACGGTTATATCAACAGTAGCAGCAAAGCAATTGCCTGTGGCAAAAAAGACAATTAAACAAAGAGCAGTAGAGTTACAGCTATTACTTGCAAAGAAAACAGGAAACCTCGACGACGAATGCCAATAAGCATCTTGCTTATTCCCTTCTCTTGCATAACATTAATTTTTCCATGCATTGATCGAGTATGCATAAATTAGGGCCACATTAATTGGCCAAGCATTAGCACAAATTTTCCAACCTATACACGGCACATACTCTGAGGCGAGACCTTGTCGTCCGGGAGGACTCCGGCTAGGAGGGGGGGAGGTATTCTCAAATGCGGAACCAATAGCAGAAAGAGCAAAAAAGGGTATGATTTTCGACTATTTTAAGGGTTGTCATTTGATTGTGAAATTTTCTGGACTAACCCAAGTACGTATGTCCTTATACAACATGTATCTACAGGTATATGGGGTCAAACGCCAAATCAAGCCCCTAGGTGTGTGTATATAAGTAGAAATAGCCATTTTTCGAGCAAAATATTGGTAAAATGGAGAAATCCGACCATAAAAATTGGATGTGAGTGTATATAATGTTTTGTAGTGATGTTTGTGATTTATTAGGATTTTTTGGGATTTTTTGGGTTTGATTTGCTATTTTCCTTTTAATTTTGCTAATTTTTGGCAGAATAAATTCAAAAATACAAAAAGAAGGTGAAAAACGGTCGTAATGAAAAACAAAAAATATGGGGATGATCAGTGACAATAGAACAACCTATGGTACAGTGGGGGTGCAATTATGAGACTGGAGCGGAAAGCGTGTTTTGGCCAGGTTTTGACCGAAATGCCAAATTTCTGATCAACAGGTCAAATGGAGTCCAAATCAAGAAATTTTTGAGCTTAAACCGCATCTCGCAAGAAGATAGGAGCACATGTCAAATTTAATGAAAAGTGGTTCGGGAACCTCCATTATAAGAAATTTTCACCTCATTTTTAGCTCATTTTCACTATTGACCTTGTGGAGAGAGCTTCTGTCACCTAGAGCGGACGGACCTTCCAACAGCTTCTACGACGCGCATGACTACCCGACGAGCTTCAGACATGAGAGGTAGGCTCTCCACCTTGAGCTTTTCGCGCATATTTGTCATTATGTCGCGAAAACTAGCGTAGGGTTCACACACAAAGCGGGCGGTAGAGACCTACAAGTAGAGGCGACGACCTAATGGCTAACCCAAAAGCAACAAGACTTCATTGGAAGCTTACCCTAACATAGGAGACCAGTCTTGGATGTCCAAAGGCAGTAGAAAACCATCGAGAAAAACCCTAATTCCTAGAATCCCGCAAGAGGCCACCAAATGGGAAATCGGCGAAAAGGTGACCAAATGCTACCAAAATTTATGGGTAGGAGCATCTCGACATGCTCGACAAGTCTATGTGACCCGCAGGACCAAAAAGTGACCCGAAGCGGTACTAAACTTTAGAAACGGCATCAGACACACAAAGCGTCAAATTGCTCTCGCGGCCAAACCGCATGCCCGTTTGCCACCAAACTTCACGAGCGGCTTTCCTAGACCATCAACAACCAAGTCCTATGGTGGTAGACCACCACTAATCATCAAAGACATGTAAACGCAACCACGGGTGCTTCTAGAGTGACAAATTGCCAAATGAAGCTCCGGTGAAGCCAAAGTCGACAAAAACCATACGGCAAAGATCCCCAGGGGATCGGGAAGCTATGGAGACCAACATCAAGAAATTTCATCGCCAAAAAGCACTCCAAAAGTCAGAAAACGGCTCGGAGGCTCTGAAGTCCACAAAGGGAGTTATTCTCTATCCATTTGACTTTTTTATTGAAATTAGGCTTAAAAGGGACTCAGGGGGACTAAGGGCAGGCACTAGGGGCACAATCCATGAAAAAATCATCAGGAGACATCCTACGCGTAGGATGTCTCAAGGGAAATTCTGGGCACAGATCCCAACATTTTTCATCATACACATTTTCTGAATGACCATTACATGCTATCCACCAAGTCTCATCACATTTGGACCAAAATTGACCTCATATGATAAAACGCAAAGTTAGGGCATAGAGGTAATAATGGGCCATAGACCTACCAAATCTTGTCCAAATCACATGAAACTTGCACAACACAATTCACCAACACATCAACAACCAATCTGTGTGGTCAGAAGCAAAAATTGGTGAAGTAGACATCCTACGCGTAGGATGTCTATTTGACATTTTTGGCCTTCAGAGGATGGTTGTTCATTCCAGATCCAATCACCTCATCACATCAAGAGCTCATATATCAATTTTGAAGCCATTCTAATCATTTTTGACCCCCAACACCTTCAAGATACACTTTTTGAGCCCAAAAACACTACACATGCTCTTACAAGCATCAATCCTTGTCCAAATCCAAATCCAAGAGCATAGCCATGTTCCAGAGGCCAATGACTACCCACATAACAAATCTCATGTCATTTTCATGAAAAAGACATCCTACGCGTAGGATGTCTCCAGCATAATTTGGACCTTCTGTGCAAAGAGTGACATCATGGGAGCCAATACCATGGTGCAATGAGCCCATATACCAATTTTCAACCCATTTGGACATCAATTGCTATCTGTTATGGAATTTCTACCCAATTTGTGACCTAAAGCCTGAATCAGCCAAAAAAATCCACTTTTTGATGCCCAAATCCATATCCAAGCACATAGCCATGTTCCATAAGCCATGCACTACCAGCATGTCAAGTATCAACCAATTCTGATGAAAAAGACATCCTACGCGTAGGATGTCTAAATGGAAAATCTTGGCCATATTTGCACTGTGAGCACATGCACAGTTTCACAAGTTCCTTTTAAGCTTTATTTTCAATTTTCAAGTCATTTGGATAGTTAAAACTCAGTTTCTCAGCTAATATGGAAAAAACGTTAACTTCGGACTACTGAGTGCAACAGGATCTATGGTAGCCGCGAAGTCACCGGCAAAGAAGAAAAGAATGACCATCAAGGATTACCTAGACGAAGTGGAACCCTTCGTCATACCAGAAGGAACACTGAAGCCCACCAGCACATGGATCCAAGAAGATCTGTTAGAGTCCAACGACCTAAAGATGTACCAAGGAGTGTTCAAAGACACTGAAGGGAATGTGATCGAGCTACCAATGCTGCCGCGAGAACTCAATGAGTTCGTAAGAAGCAAGATGGCCGGGTACTTGGAGAAGATTGATCTCCACAACTACTTTGAAGTAGTACCGGCAGGGGTGGACATAAAGAGAGTCTGGGAGTTTGTGACAACCATCAAAGAAGATGGAGTGGCCAAAGTAACAGATCTACAAGGTAGGCCAGAAACAGAAATAATCATCACTGAGCAGGTTGTAGCAGATGCACTAGACCTCTCCAACAAGGGGGATAGTGTAACTAAAAGAAGGGATGAGGTCAAGGTGTACAATGAGAAGAAAGGAAACTACACCTTTGAAGATATCGCCAACCCAAGAGTGGCAATCATGAGCCAGTTGTACAACCAATACTTCCATATGTGCACGAAGCGGCCACAAAAGTACAGAATGCCGCCAGGTGCAATTGCCACGACATTCACTTGGGCAATGACGAAAGGCACCCCAAAGATAATCAATTATGCAGCGTATATACATGACAACCTAGTAAAGATGGGTAACAAGAAGCCAACATATATTGTGCCAGGAGAACTAATTACTAAGGTGATTTATGGGGCACTGCACGCAAAAGGAAGATGGCCTGACCCCCCGTCTCAGAATGACTGGTTGAGGTAAAAGAAGACAAAGAGGATGAGCCACAAAGAGCACCTTGAGGGTTGCTACAAGACTGAAAAGACGGCTAGAGCCTGTTCAAGAGGAGCAGCCAGAACAAAAGAAAGGAAAGAAAGAGTTTTCCCAAGTGCCGGTGAAAGAAACAAAGTCACAAAAAGCGGCAAGATTAGAGAGGCTGATGGAGAGCTTCAGAGCAGAGAGATCCCTTAAAGGTTATTTGAGTGAACTCTGGAAGCCATCTCTAGAGTCAATGTCGGGATCATCCCGAAGAGTGCAAAGGGACAGATTCGAGGATTATATCAAAAATTTTGAGATTCTTGATGCCGCATCAGAGAATATACTGCATGTACCTTTCACAGAGGAGGAAGTGGAGCAAATATGGCAGAAACTGCTAGATGAGCAAGAGAGCCAAGAGAGAGAAAGAAAAACTAAAGCAGACAGAGATTTAAAGGGAAAGCCTACATCTCTACCGGCCAGCCCTAAACCCAGCCCACCGCCCTCACCACCTCCTCACAGCCCTCCACAAGAAGACAAAGAGGAGGAAGACAAACACAAAGGCTAGGAGGAGCCCAAGAGAGACCAAAGCCAGGAAAGGGAAGAGTTTAAACCCAAGAGTGAGGAGACAAAGCCAAACGAAGAATATAACACATTTTTGGACCTGCTAGCTGCAGGGTACACAAAAGAAGAGGCTGCCACAGTCGCATTCGACTTGGCAAGCACAGGGCCTAAAGAACAAATGCAAGGCATCAGGCTAGTGGAACTAAAAGAAATTGCCACAGATACAATGGATCTGCACCCACCCTCCAACGACTGGGATGTAGTGATGACAAAGCTAACCGGGTTAAGAGCGCAGTCCATGGCTTCAGAAAGTGAGATGGCAGCTCTCAAGGCCACAGAAATAAAGATAAAGCAGGAAGTAGACTCTCTACAAGGACAAAGCCAAAGGTAGAAAGAGAGAGAAGCTGAGCTACATGCCAACCTAGCAAGGGCATTGCAAATATGCCAGGCAATGGAGGAAGAAAATCAGGCAGCAACTCAAAGAATGCAAGGAGTTGAAGAGGAATGTCAACAACTCAGCAAATCATTGATAGACGCCGAGAGGGAAAGGGATAACCTGACCCTATAGCTGGCTGAGGAATCTAAAGAAGTTGAAGCCATGAGAAATGCCAAGGAAAAGGCAGAGATAGATCAAGAAGCGAGCCAGGATGAGGTCCTTGAGCTCAAGGACCAGCTCAAAGTGAAAGATCAGACCATCCAGAGGCTGCGGGCATCCTCTGCCAGAGTCAGAGCTACTAGCTCGACTCACATCACTACAGAGAGTCAACTTTATGAAGAACACATGCAAGAACTTCAGAAGGAGCTGACTCTAGAGAAAAAGCAAAGATTGATGATGGAAGAAGGGTCTATTGTCATGCAAACAAGAATGGAAGAAGACCAAAAAGTCCTGCAAGAGGAAGTAGAAAGTATAAAAAGAAAGCTCGAGGAGGCGGAGAGGATAAACACCGAATTAAATGACCTCCTCGTGAATATGGGTGAAGAAGATGAATAAGAAAAACAAAAACTACTAAAGCAGATAGAGGAGCTGAGAGGACAGCAAGAGGGCACAGGGCCAACAGCCAATGAGGGAATCAATTTAGAAAATGTGGCAGATCCGGTGGACACGCCTATGCAAGAGGAAATCCTAGAAGGATCCTCTCAAGAGCCACAAGATCTAACACAGGAGGAGGAAGAGAAGCTAAGGAAGGAAATAGAGGTGGAGATCAAAGAGACAACAAAGGAAGCCTTGGAGTGAGAGCAGAGGATTTTCAAGTCCATGATCATCCAGAAGATCGACGCCAGCAACCTCAGGCGTGAATGGCTTCAACCCTCTCTCTCATATCCATTGCTGAAATATGAAGCAGCCACCATCAATAAGCGGATAAGAGAAGAGCCAACCGTACCACTCTACAACGCAGATACCTCCCAACCAGAAGGGGTCAAGCTAATAGTTGACTCTCAGTCCAAATGGAGGAAGGCTTGGCTCACAAAGTACCCACAATACCTAATCCACTTGGTAGAGGCATTGAAAAACATCAGAGACAACCTCAGCTTTTGTCCTCTACCAAGGATCAGGACGTGGAAAGCCCAAGAGATCTTGCAAAGGAGCCAACCCACTTGGCTGAATTACCCTAAGCTGCCGGGCTTGAAGGCAGGTGAGAGAATAAGTGTCCAATACATGGTGAAAACCCTAAGGGGCGCCATCAAATTGTTCACTGGCTCACCTGACCTTACATGCATCATGATGAAGAAAATCGGCAAAACACTTTTGGCAGTATTTGAGACTTTCAAGCCAGGCCAGGTGACAGACAATATCTTTTTCTTCCAAGATACTTACAGATGCGCTAATGATCTGTCTGGTCAGCCTTCCAAGGAGGTGATACATGCGCTGTATCAAAGGATAATGTTTCTACCATCCTATCACCTCCAGGCCTTTGAAGAAGCGTACTACACAGGATTCTTCACAATAAACACTGATATTTTCGGCCCAACAATGATGAACCTGCATGCAAGATACGAATCACTGATCAAGATGCGTGAAACCATACGATGAAGAAGCGGATTAGCGGCCATGTCGGGGACGACATGAGCAAGGAGGGGGGGAGTGTTAGAAGCTGGACACACCCCAAGGCAACTAACTACTCGGAAGATTATTATTTTTGTAATTATTCATTTATTGAAGAAACCTGATTTTTCACCTTATAAATATTGGGACTTACAGAAGTTTCCAGATTGTATCCTAGTTTTGATAGTTAGATGGAGTAGTTGGTTGATTTGGAACTTTAGGGTTTGAGAATTGTAAGGTATATATACCACTTTTTGACCTTAATGAAAAACCTTTTGTCATTTTAAAAACAAGTTTTGAAGTCTGTGAGTGAGCGTACTGTGTATGAGAGAGAGTGTGAGCTTCATCTTGATGCTACGTGTGCACCGGTGGTCAGAATCGAGTGCGGAGAAGTGCAGCATGTTGCCCCCTATGAGAGCTATGCGCCGATACCTACATTGAGCACGTACGGTCCGATTTTGCGAGATCCTTATACGAGCTTTATCTGGTGATTTGGTGAGCATACGTTGTCCGATTTTGCATTGCACCATATCCACGTGTTCACATTGAGTAGAACTACACATTAGGCACTTTAGATTTCAAAACGAAGATCTGCAAATTTTGGCCAGACATCCTACGTGATTTTGCACCGGGTGTTTTGGGTTGGGATTTTGGTTCATAGATCTTAGGGAGAGCGACCTATTGGTGTTAGTAGGGTCTCCTTCAAGTTCTATGGTGTTTCGAGATTGTTTGATGGGTGTTCGGCTCTAGAAAGCGTTGTAGGAAGTTTCCTCTATGCACTCTTGAAGGCTGTGACTTAGACAATTGGTAGAGACCTTTGTAGGAATTAGTTAGGAGTCGGTCGAGTGTAGGTTGACACCTTATGCTTGCTTCCACGCGCCTACGGGTCGAGCTTCATCCTTAGCTGACATTATATGTTAGGTGAGTTCTCGCTGTGCTGACGTCCGTCGCGGCGTATCTGTTCAACTGTACAATTAGCATTCCTTAATCATCATTTACTCGATCCATCAGGTTTTCTCTTCTATTGCATACTGCATGCCTAATTAGTATTCCATTGGCTAGCATGAGAATGTCCTTTAGTTAAAGACTCTTGCGCCACTACTCATTGGCTAAATGGAAGCTTAATTAGCGTCAGAGTTCATTAATTTTCCATTAGGATCTTGAACTTTGCATGCAAAATCTGCTCCTTATTTTGGAAAAATTAGCATTTGCAATTGATATGTGTCACTGTGTGTATGTGTGTGTGTGTGTGTGTGTGTGTGTGTAGCCTGTCTCAAGAGCTTTCTATCGACTATCTCCTTGTTGAAATCCGGCTCCGTTAATGCACTAAATCATTTGATCAATTTTTGCTCCAGTAAGTGCATTCTCAGTCTGTGCAATCCCTGCAGTTTTGAAAATCAAAAGTGTGTGCGCGTGTACGCGCGTGTGCCTAAAAGCATTTAATGCCATTTGCTATAAAATTCTCAAGTCAATGCTAAAAGGGACAAGGTGTGGTCCTACTTCGGTGGGAACATTTCCTAAAAAGGGGCGATTCTTTGACTTTGGCCATAATGGAGGTGGGTGCCTTGGACGGATTTCGTCCAAAGGTCAATACTAAAGCTTCGTCAGGTCCGACCATCCATAGCCAATTGATCGGCTCTCAAAAGGCTTCTCCGATCATCTGGTGCCCCGCTCGCCTACCTGCAACCTACCCTCGCCTGCCCGTCTACCTGTGTTGCCTGAAGCTGCCCCCGCTACACGAAATCGTGCCCATTGCGTAGCCCCTTGCCCGCACTACTTGGAGAGCTAGCTTTCCCACGCGGATCCCCCCCCCCCCCCCCCCCCCCCCCCCCCAAGCCCTTTATCCTATTGATCGAGAACTCCTTCAAAGGATATTTAAAGCAAAGCTTTAGACTTCAAGATCAAAGAGCCAAAAGCACATTAAAACTGTCAAACCAAAGCACTAAAAGGCATTCAAAGAAGCTTCAAGCAGAGAGATCACCTTTGAGGCTTCAAAAGGGGAGCACAACAAGCATTCAAAAGGGGATCATCAACCCTATCCAAAGCTTTGGCATCCACGTCTGCTTGGCTAAACATCAAAGCAAAGAAGAGGAACATTTCTTCTTTGTGAAGAGGCCCGGTGAAGAGGAGCTTCACAAAGGAAGAAAATTCTCTCTCTCTCTCTCAACTTGCAATGAAATGAATCTAACCAAGCACAACAACTTCAAATAAATTTGAAATTATTGTGCACATGTAAAGAGGCAGATGTAGAATGGGACACAGTGAAATATTGTTACACAAAAAAACCTAGAAGCAACAAAGGGAAGATACCTACCAAAGGATTAGCTAACATAGTAGAAGAAGAAGAAGAAGACGAAGGTGAGAACAACCTTGGTAAAATCCACATAGGTTGACAAAATCTACACAAGATGATAATATCCACATAGGAAAATAAAAGTCCTCCCCTACAAGTAGAGAGGCTGTATCTCCAAAGTATGTCGTCATAGAAGACAAGGTTGTTCTCGCCTTCATCCTCTTCTTTGTCTTCTACCATGTGAGCTCATCCTTTGATAGGTCTCTTCCCTTCATAGCTTCTATTGTTGCTTCTATTATTTTTGCTTTCTCCATTGCTACTGCCTCCATTTGAGTAGCATTGAGAAGGAGGATGTCCCTTCTTACTGCATTTGTCGCAAGGTTTATTTGTGTAGCAATCTTTTACTATGTGTCCCATTCTTCCACATTCATAAAACTTTCTACCAGTTGATGATGTTGATGGTGAATATCTTCCCCTTGAGGATGTCATGACAAAAGCCCCTCATGATGATGTTAATGAGTGTTTTTGCTTTCTTTCTTTTGCTTGAATTGAGTTGATGACATCTTGGAAAGGTGGAGTCGGTTCTTTTTCTTCAAGAATGGTGACTACTTTGGTCATAAGAGGGTGGAAGTGCATTCAAAAGCACAACCACTTTGTCATCTTCTGGTACTTCACATTGGATGTAAGTGAGCTGCGTGACAATGCTCTTAAGCCTATTTACTAGGCTAGCAATGTCCTCCCCTTCAACCATATTGAGCTTGTAAAGTTGTCTTTTGAGACTTACCTTACTTCTTTTAGCTCTGGATTTAAAATTAATTTCTAGGACATGCCATTATTCATGTGCATGCTTAATTTGTCTATGAGATTCACATAGTTGTCATGCAAGGAGGTGATGATAATTCCTAATGCTTGTTTGTCTTTGGCAAAATTATGTGCACTTGCTATGAGCATAGATGCTCTAGTATACACTCCAATTGATTTGGCTTGCTTCTCTAAGACTGTGTTGATAATAGACCCTTCCCCGTTAACGGGCTTAGGAAAGAAGGGAACCCTCTATTAGCACAATGGGAGAGAAGGGAATAAAAAATTACAACGGGGAAGGGTTTCACATGTGGCATTTCTTCATGAGGTATCCCTTAACTTTGTTTGGCCTTGCCCAAGGGGAGGATTGTAAAGTGTGGGTTTTGTCCTAAAGTCTGAGTAAAGGAGGAAAGAGGGGGAAAGCTATAGAGCTACTTAAAGCTCATTTCATGAATGAATAAACACAACTCTATTTTGCATTACATCTCCCTTGTTTATGGTGAGCTTGTGATGGCTTAGCAAAATACCTGACCGTCTTTATGAGTCCAAGCTAATTGATCTTGGAACCTGATTTGCTCGAGTGATACTCTAGCCAAAACACACTCACTTGTGTGCACAATGTTTATCTTTCATCCACCCTAGCTAGCACATTCCAATTCCTATCAGGTGGTATCAGAGCCAGGTTTAGTGCCTAGGCCTATCGCTTCACTAATTTCTATTTGCATTTGCTTAATAACCCTAATCACCAATCACCATTTGGGCATGAGCATGCTCCACCACCCTTTGGTGATTAGGTGAGGAGAAGATTGCACTTTGCATTTTTATTGTAATTAGTGTATGTTTCATTGCATTTACTTTTAAAAAAAAGTTTGCAGCTAGTAATTGATTTCGTGTGGATTTTGCTTCGTAATTACTTTCTACTCGAGCCATAAATTACTGCATTAATTGTGTGTGGAGCAAGTACTCATTGAGAGTTTTCCATAGAGCCCCTCATTGCATAATTCGAAGAAAGCTAGACCAAGGTAGCTTCAATTCAAGTTTGGGTAATTGGTGTGACTTTTGTGTGTGCTTTTTGCAACAGCTCAACTTTGAGTGTGTGTGCTTAAAACCTTTTAATTTTTTCAAAGCCTTTTTATTTTGGTGGGAAGAAAAAGACTTCAAGCATGTCAAACAAGTGGGAACCCCTAAAATGAAGGCAAAGTGGTTGTTAAATAATTGTCCTAGCACTAGAGCCTCAACAAAGCGCTTGTCCTTGCTTGCTAAGAGCATGTGCTACTTGGGGCCTACCCCGTTTTGCTGAGTCAACAAAGCTGTCCACGAGGCCCTACGCCTTATCCTCTACTACTGACGCCATCGACTAAAGCTACTTAGTACTCATGCTCATCTCTAATTCAGCTCACGTTGATTCGGCTCGCCTTTGCTAAAAGTCTTGCACATATTTGGCTCGCCTCTGCAGAAAATCCTGCATACTTTCCTCGCCTACCAGTAGGTAATGAAATCTGCAGCTAGTCGTAAGCATTAAGTGTTGCCAACATTTGTCATCTTGGTGCTGCTGTGGTGTTGCCCATCAACAAGCTTGCAAATTTGATCGATGTTTTATTTGATATTGCAATAATGCTACTCATATTGATTGACATCTCATAATTTCCAGTCTTAGCTTGCCCATCCTCACCTGCCATCCTTGCTGCATCCTTTGCTTGCATTTTTAGCTGCTCGTGGCTCCCGAGCCTCACAATAGGCTATTGCACATGCTGTCCATTTTGTTGCAGGCCTACAACAAGCTAGCCATTGGAGGTGCGTCCACCCATTTTACTGTTGCAGGCACTTGTCATCACCTATTGCAATTGGCCTACCATACGAACCTTATTCACATGAGCTTTCATTTGTAACTTTGTTTTTTGTTTCAAAACCCAAGGTCCCATTCCCGGACACACAAACTGCTTCCAACCAAAGCCCTCCAAAGGGTGGATTTCCACAGTCAGCTCACGCACAAAGGAAGGGCTTTCCCACAGTGGCCAAAACCTCAAACCTTTAAACTTGGAGGAACTACAGATTCATTGCCCACAAGCTTTGGGTCTTCTAAGGGTTTTGTCTCACGAGCTTTATGCTCCTCCAAAGCTCCAAGCCAAAAACAAAAAACACATCTAGGGGCACAAATTCTATGTATGAAATATTTGTGTTTAAAAGCACCATGTGCATGGGGTCTAGACATGGCCTATACGATATGTATATGGTAAGACCGCCCATCATGAAAAGCACACACACGAGCACTAAATTTGAAATGTATGTGTACTTTGTACCATCGGCCACAAAGGATGCATCCTCGCCAAACCGGACCAATGAAGGAAAACAACGTGAAGATCATGAAGAAGATGTAGACACACAACAAAGCTCTTGACATGAAGACAAAGATGGTGAAGGGGGCCATATCAACAATCCTTCAAACTAAAACCCATGAATGATTTTTTATCACCATAGGTCATTAGAGAACCTACCTTAAGTCTCTTTTGTGAACCATAGTGATGAATCTGGTAGAGAACCGCTATGATGTATTATGAGACATTGAACCAAGGTTGCTGAATCCGCTGAGAATCGCCAAAATGTATTGAGTTGGAAATTGTGAAGTGTTAAATCTAGTGAGAACCAACATATTGAATCAGGGTAACTGAATCCTATAAACCTAAGAGTGATTTAGGACAAAAACAAAAAATTTGTATTTTGCCCCAAGTGTTGGCTTAAGGGGGCGATTATTAGGGTAAGCCCACACTTGTGACACCACATGGGAATGATCCCTTGTCTACTAGGATGGATGAGGAGATGACATGGTCCAATGAGAGAAGGATGCCACCTCTCTGGCCAATGATGTAAAAGCACTAAGCCTACTTAAGAGGCTTATTTCTAATCAATCACTTGCACTTTGAGTCATATTATTGTATCTATACTCTCTTCCTCTATGCTCTTGCTTTTGGCATAAGCTAACTCTAATCACCATCTCTCTAACCCTAACCCTAACACCATGGTTAAGCTAAGGCTTCACCCTCCATAGTCTAACACTAATCATTGGTGATTAGGGAGAATACACTGTCCATCCACTAACCCATCAAGCACTTCACTAATCAACATAGTTAGAGATGCTAAATATCACAAATTGAAGCACTCATAGAATGGTAGAGTGGTCAATCAGAGCAAGAAGTCTTTACCTCACTCAACCCTAGAATAATGAGAGGGTAAAATTTCTTCATGCCATTTATGAAATGTAGAAGAAAAAAGACTAATGAATGAAGTAGAGATTATATTAATCAAGAAAAAACTTCTCTAATTACAAAGATTAGCACTAACCTTCTAAGCATGTGCATTATGCTCAAGATTAGGCCATCCAAAAGTGGTTATGAAGATTGGTCTCTCAAGAATGAAGCCTCTTTGCACAAAAGGGCCTCTTATAAAGGCATGGAGTCCAAGCCTTTATGTTTTACGTTAAAATTAGGCTCACCTCCATAGGATATACAAATGTAAGCTTAAAACTATACAAAACTAATAGGAAAAATTGTAGCATGTCCTCTTGTGCTTGGTACATGTGTTAACCATTGACAATGACCAATCATAGGCAATGGAACATCACCCCCTTGCTCATCATGTTCAACTATAAATATAGTGTTGGTGTAGCCAAGCTTTAAGTGATTTTTGTCTAGTAGTGCAATTGCAACTTTCGTCAACTGCCATGGTAGCTTCTTTGTCATGCAAGAGAGTTCCACAAAGGTTACAATGGATGTTGCATGGGCACAAGGCAACGTTTGGTTTTGAGGAGTCATTTCCCTTCATAGACTATCCATTGAAAAATTCCATATGTGCATTACAAAACATTATTACAAGCCATGCAAAAACAAAAGCGATTTTTTAGCTTGCCAACAAGCTTTTACTGTCATTTGGCCAAATCAGGCACTCAAAAATTTGATGGTGGTTAGGTCCATTTGTTTGGTCTTCATTGGACCTTTTGGTGTTTCTATTATGTTCTCCAAGGTTTGAAGCGATCATTTTTCAAATTGTGTATCGTATCATGTGGGTTAATTGGAGATAATTTTATGTAGTCCAAAATTGTATACATTTTGTATGGACTAGAGAGGGAAGACGGTTATATTAAAGACACACATAGTGTAAATATACTCCCCTAATGACCACAAGGGTATTAAATACCCTCAAAGGTTTTGAAAGCAACAAAAAATGTAAAACAAGTTGTGGTCTAAGCTTATTGTAAGGTGGAGAGACTTTCTCCCTAGTGCATGGCTTCCTCTTTTTAACACCCTACCTCTCTAATTTTCAACAGAAATGTAAACTTGTTTGAAAGATTCTATTTGTGGACAATGTTGCATCATGCTTGTGTCAACAATCTTATAAGATTCTTCCAAAGCTTCTTTGACTTTGCAGGATTCCTACAATCTTCTTTCTCTTTTGTTGCTTTGACTTGATGTTGATGCGTGGTCTCTGTAATTTGGATAACACCTACATCCTCTTAAGGGCCAATGCAAAGGGAAATAGTACGGTACTTGAAGAAGCAACTCCAAATTAGCATCATTTTGGACTTACAAAAAATTTTACGTGCCATTCATAGATCAAAACAAAATCCCATTTTTTGCATATTTAAGTGTCATTATTCATTTATCTCAAGATACTATAAGAGTGCTATCTAACTAGCACATACCCCAATGTTTCATGCAAAGGCAAAGTACCTTGATGTGAGGTATCACTTAATTCTTGAGGTGCTTGAGGACAAGTGCATAGAGCTTGTCAAGACTCACATAGATAATAGCCTTGCTAATCTACTAACCAAAGGTCTACCCTCTGCTGAGAAGTTTGCACAATGTTGAGCGCTTATAGGCATTGGGTGGAGATCCAGACTCTACATATCTTGTACATATGTTCAAAGCTTGCTCAAGGGCACATTGGACTTTAAGTGGGAAATTCTTGGGGTTAAAGAGCCATTGTGCCCAATCAGCCAAGTTGGCCTACTCAACTCATAACCTTACTAACTCTTTGTTAATATTACCACAATACATAAGAGAATAAGGAGTTGTAACAAGTGTTGTAGGATATCCACCACACACCAGTGTGTCTACTCTCTCTCTCTCTCTCTCTCTCTCTCTCTCTCTCTCTCTCTCTCTCTCTCTCTCTCTCTCTCTCTCCCCCCCCCCCCCCCCCCCCTCTTTTTGCTCTCAATGCATGCATGTGCACATCCACACCACCTTCATCTACACACTTTGATGATTTTGGAAGCTAGATTTGGTACCACCTTTATATGCACATGCATTTAAGAAATAATTTCAAAAAATCAGTAGCCTTGATATCACTAAGAGGGAAAAGGTAAATATAGTATGGTAATCCTGCCATCCACCCCATATTCATAAGAAAACAGGGGTGCTCATGCCACCATCTATTGTAGCATCCTTGTCCTTGCAACGAGTTTGATGATTGTGTAGACTAGAGCTCATAAAGAAAGACTTTGAGTGTAGTTTGACTCTTAAATGATCAGATGTTACAGCTTCTCTTCAATAAATTAAGTTATATATAGCTCTTGTGAAAGATCTTACATTGAAACTACTCATAAAAGAGGGACTTTGTTTTTGGAATGATTAGTTTTAGTAAACATGAAATACTCACATGCACAAGTTTTCCTTGGGGACTAAGATTTGAGGGCAATAGTGTGAAACATTCGTTATCTTCTCTCGTACTCTATTCTCTATGTATATGTCTAGGGAGCTTAATTTTTATGTGAGGATTTCCAACAATTCCCGTTTCCATCCCAGAAGAGGATCAACCACTGGAGTCCTTTATTGTTCATCCTTCTTGCAGTTTCTCTCCAATAAGTGTTCATAATTACACCAGTAGCTAGCCAAGGGAACCAGTGCAAGATGGAGTTCTAGAAGTTTATGGTAAATTCACCCCATTCTAGTACGCATGTTTCTCTATTGCACTTTCACACCAGCTCTCCCGTGATGCCACCTAGTCTCAAGCTAGACCACCCAGGGATGATAGTTTATCGTGCACCTCAATTCCTTTCCATTGACCAGCTTTAGAGAAAAGTTTTTACTTGTCTACCATATCCTTGGTCATGATAGCCCAATACTGGTCTTGTTTTGTGATTGAGATGACAAACTTGACACACAGGGCCTCAACATGAACAGCAGGGTTGAGAATCCCGAGGCCACCTTGGACCACCGGTCTAGCGATGAATTCCCACTTTGCCCATTGCCATGGCGACAAGGCTTTAGTGTTTTTCTTCCATAAGAATCTTTTAGCAGGTTTCAAAAACTCATTCTAGTTACATTTGGCTATTTTGCGGAGTGCGTTGGTGAAGGCAATATAAGGAAGCATAAATGAATTGATCACTTTGACCCAACTCGGGAAGGGAAGCAACACATACTCCCACTTTCTCATTTTTCTATGGATCTTCTCCAAGACCCACTGGAACCTTTGCTTGTGTTTAACATCCATCCCAAAGGGGGTGCCCATATGTTGAAATATCCTTCCTTTAGACACAATCTCCCTTAACCAAACTGATTGGTCAATCTAGTCATTTTTCGTCAGGGAGATTAGTCTAGACTTCTCAATACTACACTTTGACCCCGAAGCCAAAACAAATGTCTGCACAATCTCTAGCACCTTCTTGAGTACGTGAGGGTATGATTTCAAAAGGAGGAGGGAGTCATCTATGAACATCTTAGCCAGTACCTTGAATTTCACCCCGTGCAACAACAACTTCGAGCATTGTTGTTAGAGGATGCGATCCAATGGCAAAGAGAAGGGGGGCCACGGGGCATCCTTGCTTGATAGATCTTTTGGCTTCAGAGGAGCCTACAATTCTATCATTGAATAAGAGCTCACATTGAATGTCTACACCCATAGTGTATAAGTCAACAAAGGCAAGGCCCAAAGCCCAGTGATTTCATGACATATTCAATGAAGGACCACATAATCCTATCATACGCCTTGTACATGTCTAACTGAAGAAAAATGCACTCCTGATTCGTGAACATCGCGTACTCAATGCTAACCATTTCTAGCAAGATATTATCATATATTGAATTTACTTTGATAAACCTGTGTTGATGCGGAGAGATGAATCTATCCAGGAGGGGAGAAATTATTAGAGAGACTGCCTTGGCAATGATTTGTATGCCACAGAAATCATAGTTATGGGCCACCAATGCTTAAGATGAAAGCATCAAACCTATTTTAGAATAGGTTTGATAAGCCCTCTTTTCATGCTAGGATCCAGAGACCCCTTGACAAAAGCTTGGTTATCCATATACGTGACTGAGACTTTGAGGTCATCCCATAACTCCCTTAACAATTTAGTGGTCAGACCATCCCAGCCAGAGGACTTCTCCTTGCTAAGAGCCTATGGCTCCTTCTATTGCCACCTCCTTCACCCTTTTGGACCTCTTCAATCCTAGGACTTTCACAAGTGATGTAGATCATAGCCTCTTTTTCCTCCCCTATTATTGTCCCTTTGCAGCTCTTTACATGTTTCTTACCCTCTTCCACTGTTGTTTCCTTGATAGGGACATGATTGAATTCCCCTAAACTAGAGGCCTAGGCTATAAGCTTGAAGTTCACTTTAGTCCTCATGGGGCAATCCTTGGCAAATTTCCCAAATTTGTCACACTCAAAGGATGCCCCAAGTAAGTTCCAAAATTGAGCAGAATAGCTACAAGTCTAGCTCCAACATTGATCACCGTGATTTTTTGGTGGTGTCTTAGACACATTCTAGCCTATACAAATCCAGTTAGAGGACCTACCTAGACCTCTCTTGTTAGGTACAAACAAGGGGGTGCCCAGTTGGCTGGCAACATCGTGATATTATCCCAAAGCCAAATAGGCAAGCTTGCAAACTCAACCCAGACATGATGAATCCCCTGGAGAGACTCCGTGGAATTGAACATTGGCTCCCATGGTACTACATACACTGTAGTCTTATTAAATATAAGGGGACCTTTATCTAGGATCTTTGAAACGTAGGATACCTCCTTGAATCTAACTGAGAAAAAACCCTTGGCTAGGTAAGTAGTATTTTCAATTGCTCCCTCGTGCCCAAGGATTTGCGGTCCCTGAATCTAGTGTGTATTCTCATATCTATTCGGAATTCTCCCACTGAAGGAAAACACAAGTGTCAACTTAGTTGTTTTTCAATAAGAGCAAATGGAATCATGACAATCAAGAGCTACTATCTTAATAGTGGACTATTTTGGGAGCTACCTTTGGTTTAATACCTACTAAGTGAGAAGAAACCATGGAAAGAATTGAGCACGTGGGCTCACACACACACACACACACACACACACACACACACACACACACGCACACGCACACGCACACGCACACGCACACGCACACGCACACGCACACGCACACGCACACGCACACGCACACACACACACACACACACACACACACACAGAAGAAGAAGAAGAAGAAGAAGAAGAAGAAGAAGGAGACTGTTTTAATGTCTTAGGAAACTATCCCAAGAGACCTTAAAGATCAATCCGATGAGGAGAGTTGAGAACTCAAGACCTGTTATTCAAAAGGGAAATGACATAAGCAATCTACCACACCTAGAGAGAGAGAGAGAGAGAGAGAGAGAGAGAGAGAGAGAGAGAGAGAGAGAGAGAGAGAGAGAGAGAGAGAGAGAGAGAGAGAGACGTTATTAATGTCTTTTAGAGGTTGGATTGAGCCTAATAGAGCTTGATGGATGTTATAAAGAATCCTCCTCCATCAGCTTTGAGATGCAAATTGCACACCAAATGTACTTCGTTTGGTGAATGTCAAAAAAAGGCAAAGAGTGTAGTTGAGCTAGCTCCTTACACAGTCAACCATTTTATATGGAGTTTGGAGAGGATGGAGAATATATGGTACTGTATGATTTTCCAAGAATGTTCCTATTAATTATGATTGAATCAGGAGTACTACACTATGATTTTCTAAGAGGGTTCCCATTAATTGTGATTGAATCAGGAGTACTATGGTATGGGTTGCTCATCAATTCTCACATGAACTCTTACGATCAAATTTTTTTTTTTGGAAATTCAAGAGGCTAATTGGGGGCATTGATGGTGCAAAAATAGTTTTCCATAGGTAATGAACCACTTCAATGTGGGACTTGGCGAGATTTTGCTCGCACAATGCACATAGAGTAGATAGACAACAGTGCTGCGGGCCATTATAGACTCGGATAGTAGGACTTGGCTATGGATCATAGAATAGGCCTAGAGCAGACTAGCGAAAGATTTCAATAGGTAGCAAGCAATGTGTTAGAGATGATTGGCCTCAAAAATTCCATGCTTGTGGTGAGAGTTGCAAATTATAATCAGTACAATGGGATCATAATTGCATTAAAAAGTCCAATGCCCAATTCTTTAGTTGTTGATACAACATGCACTGGTTGATTGTAGCAGAGGTGATTTGTCTCAAGTCAACACACGTTCTTACTAGGTATATTTATTGAAGATGAAAAATGAGACAATTTTTCCAATTCTTTGTTGAGCATTTACATCAACTTGTTTTGTTGGTACTGTATTTTGCAAGATTCTGGTGAAATTGGTGCATAAGCCACTCAAAATGTTTTCACGTATACGGAAATCTTCTATGGCTAGAAATAGCCACTGATGGGTAAGAATGGGTTTAGCTACCTCATGATGGACTAAGGAAAGGGTACGAGTTACATGCTCATGACAATGCTGTGACCTTATAACGCCATTGGTGTATACCATTGTCTACAAAGGACTCGTATGTCTATAAAGTCTATATCTCAAATTTTTTTGTCCAAACAACTATCTAGAAGGTGTTGTAAGCATTTCAGTACATAACCAAAGGCTTGTTTTCAAGGTGGCAGCCAAGAAAGACAAGCAAGACTTAAGCGTATCTCAAAATGTGACTCTTCATTTAGAAGGTAGTTTTATTTCTTGCAAAAGCATTAAAATAAGTTAATTGTATTTGGACCATGTCATCAAAGTTTTTTTGGATAAATTTTGTAAAACCGCCATTGAACTTGGGGATCATGGAAATAAATGTCTTAGATAGTTTTGCAAGAAGATTTGAGGCACATCATACGCTTTGGGATGTGGTAGGTTATAGCACACTAGGCTTCATTATGGGTTGGTTTGCCTTGGCACCTCTAGAGCCATGAGAGGAACTCAATGCATAGACCTTTGTTTTGATAGAGTAATCTGATATATGTGCATGAGGTGTTTGTGGTGTGTGTGTGTCCAAGAGATAAAGAGAGAACATATATTTATACCTAGTGGGGATGTTGTAGTATTTGGATAATACTATTCATACTGAATATAGTTTATCATCTTGCCGTTAACTTGAAACTTGCACTTCCTTTTAAAGATGACTCTGGGTTCTTTTTGCATTTCTCTAGGTAAATACGGTATGCTACAGCAAGTAGTGCTGGGCAAAAGTGAAAATTGCACCATAGCTTGAAAGATTGTTGGTTTAGATTTGGCATTTCTATGCTTGAATAGAGAGTTTCTCATCCTTCTTTCTTTAGACTCAAAAAGTACTATTTTATAGTATTTCTCTTTGCGGCTGTTTTCTTTGATAAGCTTCCTTCTTCTCTGCTTTTCTATCTACTAAATGTTCCTGTTGCCATCCTTGTGCAATCACCTAGTGATTTTTGCTTATTCTTGGTGGTTGGTGACATTAAGGATACAATGGTGTTGTGACATGATCTATTCACCAATGATGTACTTTATGTGGACCTAGCATTTGATATGAGTTTTGTAGACTCAAAACTTTTGTCGTTAAGTTACTGCAACTATCAATGTAAGCAATAATCAAAACTAAGTACTCGTGAGATTCAACATGACTAGCCCAAGATCAGGTGTAGCTCCAAAAATCTAGCTTTCAATCATCACAAAGATTGAAACTAGACAATTATGGAGTTAGAAACGTTTCAAAGACACCATGTAACTAGATATAGACCAAAAGGGAAAAAAATCACTAACACATCGTAAAACATCCTCCTAACAAGCTAGTGCCCCTAAAATGAGACAAATAAGTTTCTCACAAAATGCATACTTGTTCTTTGTGGGACATCAACATCAAGTTTTGTCTTTTGTCACTTGACAACAAGAGCAAGGAGACGACCTTAAAAGTGCTACTTTTCTTCCTGATTCTACTTAGGTAAATATGAGCGTGATCCTTACAATGCTGATGCTTGCATACAAAAGGTATAGATCAAAAGAAAAGCTCCACAGTTAGATGCCTTGAAGAGCCTTGCATGTGGGGAGATGCAACAATAAAAGAGCATCATCATGTTCTATCTTCTCGAGAAAAGACACAGAACGGTATTTTGAAGAAAACACTTTTTTTTTTGTGGGATGACTGAGTGTATTCATCTTTGGGAATCAAGTAGACAAAGATGGAAATTTTGAATCAGGCACATAGTACCCTATAGCATATTGGTAGCACTACCTCATAGAAGTTAGCTTTACAAAAGGTGTAGGAAACCAATAGAAAACTTCATCAGAAGCAAAAATGGAGTTATACCAAAAATGATGTTTGTAAGGCGAGCAAAGATATACTCTAATGAGTTAGGAAGAATGTTATATAGAATGTTATTCCCCTTAACACTCTGATGATCCAATGCGACATTGTTCTTTTTCCTTATGGTCAGCTTAACTGTCTTCAAATGAGTATTCATGATTACATCAAAACCTATTAGAGTACCATATACGATGGTGCTGTTCTTCAGCTCACTCAACCTTAGAGACATCTGTGTGTGTGTGTGTGTATGTGTGTGTGTGTGCATGCATGTATCTAACTTGTCTTGAATACCACAATGCATGCAAGAAACCCTTATCTCAATCCAAGTAGTAAAAGCAATCATGCAAGGATGGAGGTTCTATAAGAAGTGAATCTCTATACAAACAAGCCAGATGCCCTAGTTGCATTTTTTGCACCCTTGCATTCAAATCACTATCACAAGAGAATTTAACCTATGATTATGTAGCAAAAAAAAAAAACTTTACTATAGTAAAAGTACACACTGGGGGGGGGGGGGGGGGGGGCTTCACTATATGTAAAATCTATATATCATGTGCATTCAAGGACTATTTGTAAAACCCCTTACCTGTGAATTTTCTACCAATATAAGGACCCTTTTTCTATTCAATCTGTAATTTTTTTATCAAGATCATTTTTTCAACACCCTTTTGTATGTTAAAATGTGAGAAAAAATAATTCGTACATTTGATTCCACATGATATGAATTTGTTTTTTTGTATTGATCCCCTTGAGAGTACATGTAAGTAGGGATAGTCCAAAAATTTTACTATATTAGAAGAAATAAAGTACACATAAGTAGGAATAGTCAAAACTAGTAAAAAGATGACATTTTCTTACATATGTATCTAGGGAAAGAAACTAGTAAAAATCATTGTTAACTATCTAGCAAAATAAAATACTTTACTATCTTAAACAAATGAAAGAATGATGGTGGCTTTCTAAAGTAATTAGAACGTGATAAAATCATTAGGTTGAGTTTAAGTAGATTTAGTGTTCAAGAAAGGATTGCCTCAGCTTAGCCTTGAGCCGATTGGAAATGAAAACTAGTTGGTTGCAAACCATGGTAAAGGAAAGAAAAACTGGTGAAATATGTGAGAAAATAGTTCAAAATCCTGCAAATTTTAAATTTATGCTAATATTTTTGGTTTGCTTCTTTGTGGGAAGGAAACTCAACCGACGATCACTGAATAAAAAAGACTTTCCTGAATATTTACTAGAATTAAGTTATAGAATGTAAGAAAAGTCAAACCATGGGAGGTTGTGAAATGAAATGTGAAATAAAACAAGGTGAAGAATCACTGTGGCCTGCTAAGGAAATGTAATGCAAAAGTAGACGAGGGTTGTGTTTGTAGAATTTATTTTTTACAACAAACATTTTGAAAGGTTGTAGAGAGGGGAAAATAAAAAATTCTATCCCAAAATCTAGGTGCAGTGCAAGTTCGATCTCCATTGTCAGATCACCAGGTAAACTAGGGGGAACTAGAGATTAAACTAGAGTAGTGTACTCTTGCCATTCCAACATGGACATGTGACGTGCGATAGCCGGTGGAAGGATTTCGCATCCAGGACCACTTCTGTGGGACGTGAGGACGATGAACTAGGGGTAAATTAGGGGCGTCATTTTTTCCCCCTTTGGAGAATGAGACATGATTTGGGACCTTTGATCCCTGATGAGACAACCCATGTGCACAAGGGGATAGATCCGTGTAAGATAATATTAGGAAAGACTGGCACCCATCTATACCATAAAGATGAGTGTGACATTGAACAGAGGTCTTCCAAGTATGCACCTATATAGGAGCTCCACATACCTTCATCCAGTATCACAAGCATTAAAATACAACATGCTTCATTTCTTGCCCCATGGATCAAAAAGGAAATTTCTCAATTAAAAGTTGTATATATATTTACATACTGATTATCCCTTATTTATTGAAGTGTGCTAGTGTGCTGTCACAATCCAATTATGCTTACTATCCAATAACACAAAAGATGAGTTTGGGTATCTTGATCCTCTTTGTCAAACAAGCAAAGATATGGTACAACATTGGTGCTATAAAGCCATTTCCAATATCAAGTTCAGCGCTACAAACCTTTGTATCTTCATGTTACTGGTTTGGAAATATTCAATAGTTACGGCATCCCCTAGCTTCCCATATACACAATGCCTCATAACCTTGCAAACATTGTTAATAGGATTGCAGTTCTTCCCAGACTTTGACAAAGTCTCTTGGAAATTATTGCATCAAATATGGTAATACTGAAGAGTACCAAAACCTTGTTAATTTCCAAAACAACCATATCTGAAAATTAGGTCCTCTAATCACAATTATAGGGTTAATGAATCAATTGCAATCCGTATTTACCTGCTGGGTGATTATTCTAATTGATTGCATGTAAACACGAAGTTCATCAGTAAAGAAAAGAGGCGACCGCAAGTGAGGTTGATGTGGATGTGCAGGTTGAGCCAGAGAAGAATCATGAGGCCCGACGAAGAAAGGGTAATGTGACCTCACTGCTGGAAAACCTATGCATTTCAAAGGCCTTGGATGAGAACTGCAAAGAGACAGATGCTTCACCAGTAGGGGATGGCATTAGTGGAGGTGGTGGTAGGGGTACATCCACAAGACCCTATAGGATCTTCACCACACGGCTCATGGTAGTCTGCATAGTGGGATCCTCTTGCAAGCACCAAATAGCCACCATCAAGGCTCGTTTTGCTGAGCTATCCTTTTCCTCTACTATGAACGCATCCAATATTTCCTCTGCCCTGCCCTCACCTCCCGATGTTAGGTTATAGAGTGCCCATTCTGGCATATATCCCCATCTTGACTCCGACGTACCCTCAAAATTTCACTACCCCAATAGCAGCTCCAATAGTGTAACTCCATAGTTGTATACATCTGCCTTTTCTATTATATGACCCGCCATTCTTAGCCATGATGGTGCCATATATCCTCTTGTGCCCTGCACAATTGTCTCCACAACATCCTGTCTCCGACCCATAAGCTTTGCCAACCCAAATCCGACAACTTTGCAACTCCATCATCATCCACAAGAATGTTCTCAGGTTTTATGTCACAATGTATGAGAGTTTCAGATACTTTAAGCCCTCTTTAGGAAACAGAAGTGCATCTAGAGACCCTCTACCAATGTGCTCATACACGAGAAGCATGTGGTGCCTCTCCAATAAAAACCCCCCGAGCCTCACCAAATTCAGGTGCCTAACCGTCCCAATGGTGACCACCTCCACATGAAACTCTTTCTTTCCTTGGCTAATGCCTTCCAATTGTTTTACTGCAATTTTGGTCCCATCAACAAGGATTCTTTCATAGACCGACCCGACTGACCTACCTCCCATCCTGCATGTGAAGTTCTTTGTTGCATTCTTGAGTTCCCTGTAAGAATACCTCGGTGGTAGCCCCGGTAATGCTTTCAGAAAAAATTCTTCCTCTTCTGCATGAGCCACTTTCACTTTGTGCCTTACAAACCACCACAAACCTATGCAAAATACAATCACAACAATTGGAACGCATACACCCAATACAAAGACTAAAACAAACAAAATCTTCTCAAACTGCATTAAGTTATCAAAATGAAACTATTAGCAAGTCACATAAGAAGCTACATAACAAGTAGCTTGTATTATACCTTCATAAGGTCTGAACTTACAGATTATAGGAGAGAATAAATCATATATGCACAAATGAATGTACCAAATTCAAACACTATCACCCATTATCCATACCAACCATATAAAGCATCATCGACCACCTTATTAACACAAGAACGTGACACGATCATTTGCTTTTACTATGTGAAAATAAAGATACCTGAGCAATTCAACAACATGTAGATGTCCAAAACATTTATAGAGATGATCTTTCCACCCAAAAAATAATAATCTACCTCTAGATTACCATAGAAGAACCCTAAACAAGAGTTTTTCCTGGTACATAAAGCTTTGCATTGATCTAGAGATAAGCCACTAACTGTATCTGAAAAAATTTCTATCACAAAGTAAGAAGCTGTCGTAATTTTCACAAACTCATTACTGTGCTTGCTGTTGGCAAAAAGGCCTCTTGGCGGCACATATCCGTTGAGAGTTGCGAGAAGTTTGAATGTGGGTGCGCATGTGCAACCTTGCCCCGAGATATAGAGCCCATATGAGACACAATCATCTAGAAGAGCACAAGCCTATTCAAACACCTGCATTTGAGAAATATTCTTGTCAAAAAGACTATTAAGGCACATCAAATGGAAATCATCTTATATCTCAGATTTTCAAACACCATGGATTACCAACATCCATCGTGTGTAATAGAAATGTCCTATGAACTTTGAGAGTAGTGGAATTAGGAAATTAGACAAAGCACTTTTGTGAGGTTACTTTTGTGAGCATAGCGGGTGAACTTAATTGATGGTAGCAACATAAACATGGTACTTAGTTAACTTGGTATGAACAATACTTTTGCA
This sequence comes from Adiantum capillus-veneris, assembly GCF_014529385.1. Taxonomy (NCBI): domain Eukaryota; kingdom Viridiplantae; phylum Streptophyta; class Polypodiopsida; order Polypodiales; family Pteridaceae; genus Adiantum; species Adiantum capillus-veneris. The sequence goes on from NC_140935.1 coordinate 31,050,114, forward strand.
AGAGAGAGAGTTTAGAGAACATGACAACAATTGAGGATCGGAGTCATTTAGAGCTGGTTCCCCCTCCAATAGGCATTTGTATTATAGTTTCTCCCATCAAGAGAGACTTGGTACAATACAATCTTTGTGTTCCTTGTGACCTTGGTGATGCAATGAAGATGGAAAGCTTCATGCATCACAAGCATAACGTAAACTTTGTAGAAAGCATTAACTATCCCAAGCCTGGCCTCAAACACCTTCGAAGGTGGAGAGAGCTAGCGGGGAATGAGAATAGGGAAGAGGAAGAAGAAACATTCCATAGGAGAAAGAAATAGTTCCTCACTTATCATCACTCTTCTTGCTAGCATACATAATAGCATAATAATGCAGATGGAGAAGATGGAAAGCTTAAGCATTGAAGCATGGCTCTTGGTTGGATTTGCATTCCATAGCCAAGAGTGTTGGTGTAGTCTCTTACTTCTCACAAGCTTGGAGAAGGAGGTGGAGTTCCTCAACTTTCACCAAGTGAGAATGAAGCCACAAAATTAGTGTGTGTGTGGTGTATATCCCCATAGCACCCCCCTCGCTTGCTTGTGGCACGTTGTATATCCCCATAGCACCCCCCTCGCTTGCTATGGTGTATATCCCCATAGCACCCCCCTTGCTGCTTAGGGTGTGTTGTAACTTTTCCACATGCTGCAAGCTCATTGGATCCCTCTCCCTCTAGCCAATCACATGCTGCATGCATTCAAGTACATGGGTAGTCTTTTGAAAAGTGTCCTCCTTACCCCTTAGACAGAGCGAGAGCTTGAAAATATCTAAATATTTGTTGGATGGAACTAGAAGCTCATTGGACCCCTCTTTAGCCCAACCAATAGCATTCAAGCACACCATGTGGTTAAGCATAGGGCGAGTCTGACATGTGTCCCATGTGCCCTTTGAAAAAGGGGTGCCCTTTGGGTGAGTGGAAAGTTAAGTCAAAGATTCTCCTAACTTTGGGACTTTCATGCATAGGAAGGTTCTCAAGCACCTTCCTCATTAACTTTGTAGGGTCTCTTTTTGACTCAAGTACTTTACCCCCCATGTATGCGAAGCTTCTCAAGCACCTTCCTCATTAAGTTTGTAGGGTCTCTTTTTGACTCAAGCACCTTACCCCCCATGTATGGGAAGCTTCTCAAGCACCTTCCTCATTAAGTTTGTAGGGTCTGTTTTTGACTCAAGCACCTTAAATCCCATTAAGTATGACAAGCACCTCAAGTACCTTAGTCATCATGCATGACAAGCACCTCGAGCACCTTAGTCATCAAGCACGCACCTTAGTCATCAAGCACGACAAGCACCTGAAGCTTAGGTCAGGTTCCCATCTGAAGCTCAGCCCTAGCTTGCCTAAGGTCAAATGACTTTTAACACCAACCATTGGAGGTCTTTAATAAAACTAACCCTAAGGTCTTTTAAGCTCCACTAGATGCACACTACTCTTTGATAGACTACCTCCTTTTGGACCCTTATTGAGATGTAACCATCTCTCCTCCTGGTCCCCTACTGAGGTAAGTCTAGAAGCACTTACTGCACATTGATCTTTGATAGACCATCTCCTTTTGGACCCCTATTGAGATGCAACCATCTCTCTTTTTGGTCCCGTGTTGAGATAGGTCTAGAAGCACATGTCTCTATTCTAACTCTTGTTCCCGTTTATTCTCCCACATTAAATGATCATTTTAATATGAGAAAATCATTTGGTAAAGTTAGATATTATATTTTATGACATTACCTCTCTCTTGAAATCATAGTGGTCCTCGACTATGAGGTATAGAAGATAAAGCATAGTCATTAGTCCATATTACTTAGCGGGTAGAGGATCCCTGTTTACTCTTCGACATCATTCATAGATGGATGAATAATCCATTTGGTGCTTGGGAGACATAGCTGTCGCAAGCATGTCTACTCTTTAGTCCATATCATACTTCCAAAGTAGAATGACAAGTTCTACTTGGTGTTTGGGAGACGTCGTCACCACAAACATGATTCTAAGCATGCATACTACTTAAATTTGTGCACAAGACAAAAATATTTTTCATTTAAAATGCATTTTCATATATATGCTTACTGTAGTGCAACATTGTAAGCATTGGCAAGGTTCATAGTATCCTTAAGCTAGGTTCCTTGCATCCATTTAGCATCTTTAAAAGGATAATTCTTTAACTTAATAAGATATCATCAGATAATCTTACCGTTTTTAATACCTTGTCTTCATGTTATAGGATGGACTTAGATTGAAGTACTTGATCTCCGATTTTTGGAGGGTCTAAAACTATTGCTTCTTTTCATGGCGCTCCTTTGTAAGGCTTACTAGGCTCTCATGGAAAACATGGTGCATGAGCCAATGGTTGGGGCAACTTTAATTAATAATCCATTTCATTGATTGGCTTAAGAATTTAAAAAGGAACATAGTATCTTTTTGCTAGATTAGCATAATACTCTTGGTGGCCCATAGGATTCTTGCCCGTAGGATGCCTTGGATGAGCCTTGAGAAACTTTAACAAGACCCAATCATGTTTCTAAAAGGCTAAGGCTCTTCTATGCTTATTAGCAGTAGTTCTTTTTGCCTTTTCTTTGAGATGGATATAACCTCTTTAATCTTTGGAAAAGATTCTTGTGATTCTCAGCTATTCATCCAACAGTGAAGATCTTCCCATGTACTTTAAGTAGTAAGGGACTTTTGGATCTTCCTTCTTTAACCTCAAAAGGTACTTTTCCCATAGAAGTATGTACAATATCATTGTACGCATACTCTATAAGAGGTAGTTACTTCTATCATTGAGAACATTGATCTACTTCCATGACATAGGCTCTTAGTATATCAAGAATCGTTAGATTAGTTATTTCACTTTGGTAATCTGTTTATGGATGATAGGCCGAAAGAGAAATTTAATCTACTTCCTAGATTCTCAAAGAGAACCTTCTAGAAATTACTGGTCATTCTAGGATCTTTGTCCGACACTATGGGTGTTGGAAATCCACGATGCTTGAAAATTTGAGATCTAGAGAGGGTTGCTATTTGATGTGCCTTAATAGTCTTTTTGACAGGCATAGAGTGTGTTGTCTTGTTAAGCCTTTTGACTGAAACAATCCAAGTTGCTTCCCTCGATCAAATCTCAACTTTTGGTATACCACGCATTTTGAAACATACTCTTGTATGTTTACTTTTCATGGTAGACCCAGAGAAATACATTTCTACTCCTTGAAGAGTAGATTATCGATTCCCTTTTTGCCCCGCATAAGGAGAAGTATGGGATTCATACATGACTTTCTTATTGTATGGGTGAGTAACACATAGCCTATTGCCGTTTGGAAGATAACCATCCTTCAAGGTGAATGGTTTTGTTTTCCTTCCCTAATGCAAAAACTGTGATTACATACTTAAATTTTTGGTCAGTAGCATACTCATCTATCATAAAAGGTAGATCATTGTGAGTTGCTATAGACACCACATTTACCCTTGATCGTTGTGAAAGTGCATCAACCACTTGGTTGTGCTTGCCAACAATGTAAGCAATATGAAATTTAAATTGCAAAAGAAAAATTTCCCACTTCATTTGTTTGTCGGAGAGCTTGGTTTGCATCATGAGGTTCTTGAGGCTTTGTGATCCATTTGTAGGATGAATGGAGTCCCCAAGAGATAGTGTTTCCATGTGTTTAGGGCATATAGAATAGCTAGTAGCTCTTTTTTGTATTTGCCCAATACTCACTTATCAAAGTCGAGTCTTTGACTCTCATATGCTATGGCATGCCCTTCATGAAGCAAAATAGCTCAAAGCCAATCACCACAAGCATCACATTGGACCTCAAATGTCATTGAGAGATCTAATAGTGTGAGCATACATTGAGAGATAAGATTCTCCTTAAACTTCTGAAAAGCTTCTTGCACTTTTGCAGTCCATGAATACTTAGCGTTCTTTTTTTGTTAAGTCATGTAATAGACCTTCTATTAGCGAGATTTTTTTAAAATGAAGCATCTATAGTATGCACACATACCTATAAAGCTTCGTACCTCCTATAGATTCCTTGGATTAGGCCATCTTCTTATTATCTCTAACTTTGTTGGATCCATACGAATGCCATCCTTAGAGATAATGTGACCTAACTATTGAATCTCTTGTAGGAAAAACTCACTTTTCTTTTGATTAATTAAAAGCTTATTCTCTCTCACAACTTGAAAGATTACTTGGAGGTGTCGCTTGTACTCAAGAGAATTTGAGTGGCCTGAAGATTTTTGTCCACCATCAATGAGTTTGAATGTGTATGGAGCATTTGCTAGGCCAAAAATTTGTGAATTATCAAATAGATCTTCTACACACAGCAGGGAAATCTATTTTTGATAGTAATCTTATTTAGTGCTCTATAGTCGACACACATGTGATATGTGTCGTCTTTCTTTTGCACTAAAAGCAATGTTGAACAAAATGGAGAGGAGCTAGACCGCACCATTCCTTTTTCCACCAATTCATGCACTTTCCTCATGATCTCCTCTTGTTGAGCTTGTAAAACTCGATAAGGAGGCTTGTTAGGCAGCGAGCTTCCTGGTAGGATCTCAATTGCATGGTCATCATCCCTCATTTTAGAGGTAGCTCACTAGGGATGTCATCAATGAAAACATCTTGGGATCCATTTAGAAAATTAGAAAACTCTAATTCCTCTTGATTCCCTTGATTGCAAGGATATGGTGTTCCCCAACTCATTAGCATCTATGTACATGCTCTTTTCCTTGTAGTAGATGAAGTAGATTCTCCTTTCAAGGAAATTCATGTTGGAAGCCATGCAGTTAAAACATGGTGCCCCAACAATTAACATTCTCATGTTTGAGAGGGGAGATGAAGAAATCCTTTTTGTCCACATAGCTTTGGACATGAAGCCTCAATTTTCCAATTAAAGGAGTAATTGAGAGGTCTTGTCCCTTGATAGCTCCATCAGATTTCAATGTATCTCCCATCTTGTGGGCTTGTATGCCTATCTTGGTGGTCAACTCCGTGGATATGAATTTGTGAGTTGAAACAGGGTCAAACAAAATAAAGGCATCATGCTCTTGCATCTTTCCCCAAGCATAGGAAATGAGAAATCCTTGGCAATGAGCATCCTCTTTTGGAGCTTCAAACATAGAGGCTCTAGGAGTCTCATTGCGAGCAATTCTCTTGGGGCAAGGATGATAACCATGGCCTTGCTCCCCACTCTTAAAACATTTGTGGTCCTTATGAAAAGATTCTAGCTCTTTAGGAGAGAGTTTATATTTACCTTTGTAAACTCCCTTCTCCTTGGACCGATTGTTGTTGTTGGTGGAATAGCCTTGGTAAGAATTTTGGGCATTGGTTTTCCCCTTGGCATCACTTTTGTCTTTATTTTCCATGGGCTTGACATTTCGTCTAGCCCCTTGTTGGAAACTGATGCGTGAAGCAACCATGGTGTGGTGGATTACTTTGTTGTTAGAACCACGCCGTTGAGAGTTGACATACTCGACCATCTCTTTGGGTAATCCCGCACAGAAGTGTTGCTTTTGCTCGGCAAAGTCTATCATTTGAAAGATAGTAGCCTTGAGATGTAAATCTCAAGACTTTGTGGATAGACTCATGAGAGACAAGCTTTAAACTTCACCATTTGATAAGCACTTTGTCCTTTGCATGACTTGCAAGGAATTGCTTCATGATGGAAACTCGTAGAGTTTTCCATGTCTTTGGGGTTTCGTCGTTGCCACGAAGACTAGCCCACCATTGACGAGCCGATTTTTGGAAGTGCATAGCTACATGGCGTAGCTTGGAGGACTCCGTGAAGCCCTTGTTTCCAAAGGCCGCATCAAATTGTTGGATGAAGGCCAATACTTTGTCGGTAGCACCAAAGGTGCCATCATAGGTGAGAAAAGAGATACTCTTTCCTCCCTCTTTAAACTTCTTTAGCTTTTGTGACCTTCGCCTTGCAGGGTAAGATTTGTGATGTCCTCCCCTCTTGTATTCTCTAGGAGAATAACTATTGCTTTTGTCAGAAGAGGAGGAAGGTGAAGAAGAAGGAGAAGAGGGTGACCTCTTTCTTGCCCTTTTATTCCTTTGTTTCCTCTCTTCATGTTTGAAGTGATGAGGAGAAGGACTATGGGTTAACCGTTTCCTCTTGAGAGGAGTTGGCGATTGTTTAGTCCGCCTTCTTTGTGGAGCCACATCTTCGGAGGAATTTAGGGATTTAGTACTTTCTTGATCTTTGGATTCCTCCTCTTGTATGGGAGAGAGTCTTCTTTTGGGGGTCTCATCAAGAGGCCTCCTAAGCTCTCTCTCCTCTTGGAGAGGAAATGAAATCCCATAAGCATGAATTTGTTGAGTAACTTCGGCTTGCAAAGCGGGGTTTCCCATAGCTTGTTGCAACCTAGTGACAAGATAATTAACAAACATGGGGGCATCATCATTAGCACCTTCATGTGTAAAATCAAAGTTATCAATGTTCATTCTACTCTCTTGGCTATTGTATGCAATGTTAATTAAACTTATGTGTTTACTTAGTTTATGCTTTGGCAATTCAAAACCTTAGTTGCTACTCCTCTTAGCCTTTGAAAATAGGCACTTAAGTATCTACACCCATGGCTCGAATTGGTTAATTATAGAGAGTAGTGGAGTGAGTCTAACATAGAGAGGTTGCTGAGGGATAGCTCCTTTTGGACTTCTTATGGCTCTATAATGGTAAAGCCGTAGGCAAGTCTAAAAAGACTCCATTATTAAGACCAAAGCTCCCGAGGTGTGCACCATATCCCACATAGTTAGCACATACTGGTGGTGTCATTATTATATTGCATAGTATCTTCTGCAGATCCCATTTGGAGAAAAAGCTCCTATCATTATAAGGAGTTGAACTCGGGCGGCGACGGAGTAAACTAATCATTGCTCCAGCCATCCCAACTGGAGCTGCTCGGTGTTCCAAATTTGAAGCCTTATGTATTAAAAAACTGCGTCTGCCTTGCCCCTTCATGTCTGGTCGAGCTCTTCATGGTCTGCCTCGCCTTTGTCTGATGCTTGCCTTTAGTTGGCACCTCCTGATTCCACCCCTTTCCTTGACGGCACACGGCCCCTTTCAACTCGCATCTTGAGAGATTCTATATAATTCACAATTTTATCGAAATCGTGCATACATACTGGACTCAACAAAACCAATAGAGAGTAGTGGAGTGAGTCTAACATAGAGAGGTTGCCGAGGGATAGCTCCTTTTGGACTTCTTATGGCTCTATAATGGTAAAGCCGTAGGCAAGTCTAAAAAGACTCCATTATTAAGACCAAAGCTTCCGAGGTGTGCACCATATCCCACATAGTTAGCACATACTGGTGGCGTCATTATTATATTGCATAGTATCTTCTGTAGATCCCATTTGGAGAAAAAGATCCTATCATTATAAGGAGTTGAACTCGGGCGGCGACGGAGTAAACTAATCATTGCTCCAGCCATCCCAACTAGAGCTGCTCGGTGTTCCAAATTTGAAGCCTTATGTATTAAAAAACTGCGTCTGCCTTGCCCCTTCATGTCTGGTCGAGCTCTTCATGGTCTGCCTCGCCTTTGTCTGATGCTTGCCTTTAGTTGGCACCTCCTGATTCCGCCCCTTTCCTTGACGGCACACGGCCCCTTTCAACTCGCATCTTGAGAGATTCTATATAATTCACAATTTTATCAAAATCGTGCATACATACTGGACTCAACAAAACCAATAATAGATCCCAGTCCCACTTACCCTAATATAATTAACAAAAACAACCATTAATAGGCCTCTAATAGGCTACTTAAGGACCTCTCTTCTTAAGCAATAAAAGAGAAACCAAATGCTCAGATACCAGTGTAATGGAAATGGCCTATGAACTTTGAGAGTAGAGGAATTAGGAAATTAGATAAAGCACTTTTGTGAGATTACTTTTGTGAGAATAGCGGGTGAACTTAATTGACGATAGAAACATAAACACGATACTTAGTTAACTTGGCATGAACAATACTTTTGCAAGAGAAAGAGTTTAGAGAACATGACAACAATTGAGGACCCGATTCATACGGAGCCGGTCCCCCCTCCAATAGGCATTTGTATTATAGTTTCTCCCATCAAGAGAGACTTGGTACAATACAATCTTTGTGTTCCTTGTGACCTTGGTGATGCAATGAATATGGAAAGCTTCATGCATCACAAGCATAACGTAAACTTTGTAGAAAGCATTAACTATCCCAAGCCTTAGTTGCAAGGCCTCAAACACCTTTGAAGGTGGAGAGAGCTAGCGGGGAATGAGGATAGGGAAGAGGAAGAAGAAACATTCCATAGGAGAAATAAATAGTTCCTCACATATCATCACTCTTCTTGCTAGCATACATAATAGCATAGTAATGAAGATGGAGAAGATGACAAGCTTAAGCATTGAGGAATGGCTCTTGGTTGGATTTGCATTCCATAGCCAAGAGTGTTGGTGTAGGCTCTTACTTATCACAAGCTTGGAGAAGGAGGTGGAGTTCCTCAACTTTCACCAAGTGAGAATGAATCCACAAAATGAGTGTGTGTGTGGTGTATATCCCCATAGCACCCCCCTTGCTGCTTAGGGTGTGTTGTAACTTTTCCACATACTGCAAGCTCATTGGATCCCTCTCCCTCTAGCCAATCACATGCTGCATGCATTCAAGTACATGGGTAGTCTTTTGAAAAGTGTCCTCCTTACCCCTTAGACAGAGCGAGAGCTTGAAAATATCTAGATATTTGTTGGATGGAACTAGAAGCTCATTGGACCCCTCTTTAGCCCAACCAATAGCATTCAAGCACACCATGTGGTTAAGCATAGGGCGAGTCTGACATGTGTCCCATGTGCCCTTTGAAAAAGGGGTGCCCTTTGGGTGAGTGGAAAGTTAAGTCAAAGATTCTCCTAACTTTGGGACTTTCATGCATAGGAAGGTTCCCAAGGACCTTCCTCATTAAGTTTGTAGGGTCTCTTTTTGACTCAAGCACCTTACCCCCCATGTCTGGGAAGCTTCTCAAGCACCTTCCTCATTAAGTTTGTAGGGTCTCTTTTTGACTCAAGCACCTTTCCCCCCATGTATGGGAAGCTTCTCAAGCACCTTCCTCATTAAGTTTGTAGGGTCTCTTTTTGAGTCAAGCACCTTCCCCCCCGTTAAGTATGACAAGCAGCTCAAGTACCTTAGTCATCACGCATGACAAGCACCTCAAGCACCTTAGTCATCAAGCATGCACCTTAGTCATCAAGCACGACAACCCGCTCAAGCTTTGGTCGAATTTCCACCTCAAGCTCAGCCCTAGCTTGCCTAAGGTCAAAGGAATTTTAACACTAACCATTGGAGATCTTTAATGAAGCTAACCCTAAGGTCTTTTAATCTCCATTAGATGCACATTGCTCTTTGATAGACTACCTCCTTTTGGACACTTATTGAGATGCAACCATCTCTCCTCTTGGTCCCCTACTGAGGTAAGTCTAGAAGAACTTATTGCACATTGCTCTTTGATGGACCATCTCCTTTTGGACCCCTATTAAGATGCAACCATCTCTCGTTTTGGTCTCGTGTTGAGATAGGTCTAGAAGCACATGTCTCTATTCTAACTCTTGTTCCCGTTTATTCTCCCACATTAAATGATCAGTTTAATATGGGAAAATCATTTGGTAAAGTTAGATATTATATTTTATGACATCGTGTTAGATAGAGATCTTAGAATGACCAGTAATTTTTGGAAAGGTCTCTTTGAAAATCTAGGTACAAGATTGAATTTCTCTTCGGCCTACCACCCACAAACGGATGGCAAAAGTGAGATAGCCAATCTTACTATACTCGATATACTAAAGACTTATGTTAAGGAAGTAGATCAACAATCACAATGGGAGAAGTACTTACCCCTTGTAGAGTATGCGTACAATAATATTGTCCATACTACTACATGAAAAGCACCTTTTGAGATCATAGAGGGAAGACCTAAAAGTCCCTTGCTACTTAAAAGTACATGGGAAGATCTTCACTGCTGCTGGAGTATAGCCGTGACCTACAAGAATATTTTCAAAAGGTTAAGGAGGCTATATCCATCTCTCAGCAAAGGCAAAAATATGATGTTGACAAGCATAGAAGGGCCTTAACATTCAGAGAAAATGATTGGGTTTTACTTAAGTTTTCCAAGGATCGATTGAGGCAAACGACAAGCAAAAATCCTATGGAAAAATTAGCAAAAAGATACTATGGTCCTTTTCAAGTCTTGAAGCCAATCAATGACATGGCTTATCAACTCAAGTTGCCCAACCATTGGATCATACACAATGCTTTTCATGTGAGCCTACTTAAACCCTACAAAGGAGAGCCACCAATAGAACCAATTATTGAAGACCCTCCAGAAATTGAAGACCAAGAAGAGGTGCTACAATCCGAAGCTATCCTTCGGCATGAAGACATGGTACTACGACATGGTAAGATTTTCCGACGGTATTTTATTAAGTTCAAAAATTATCCATTTGAAGATGCTAGATGGATGCAAGGAATACATCTTGAGGATAGTATGAACCTTGTCAATGCTTACAATGCTGCACTAGAGTAAGAAGATGTAAATGCTTTCTAAATGAACAATGTTTTTGTCTTATAAGACTAATCCTCTTTTGTGCACAAATATAAATAGTATGCATGCTTAGAATCATGTTTGTGATGACGATGTCACTCAAACACCAAGTAGAATTTTTCACTCTACTTTGGGAGTATGATATAAACTAAAGAGTATACATGCTTGAGACAGCTACATCTCCCAAGCACCAAATGGACTAGTCATCCATTTTGGAATGATGTCGTAGGGTGAAAAGGGATCCTCTACCCGCTAAGAAACATAGACTAATGACTAAGACTTTATTTCTTCTACCTCATAGTCGAGCACGACCATAATTTCAAGGGAGAAGTAATCTCATAAAATCTAATATCTAACCAACCCAAATGATTTTCTCATATTAAACTAATCATTTAATGTGGGAGAATAAAAAAGAACAAGAGTTAGAATACAGGCATGTGCTTATGGATCTGTTTCAACATGGGGCCGAGTTAAAAGGGGTCCAAATGAGAGATGGTATGTTCAAGAGAAATGCTACCTAATGCAGCTTAAAGACCGTAGGGTTAGCTTCATCAAATACCGCCAAAAGTTAGTGTTCAAAAGTCATTTGACCTTAGGCAAGCTAGGGTTGACCTTGAGGTGGAAATCCTACACAAGCATGAGGTGCTTGTTGGCTTGCTAAGTGTTAGGTGGGAACCTTACCCAAAAGCTTGAGGTGTTTCTCATATGCTTAAATGACTAAAGCTCTTGAAGTATTCAATCCAAAGATAACTCTCAAGAGGCACCAACGTTGGCATGCTTGATTGACTAAGTCCTTGAAGTATTCAATTCAAATAAATGACTTAATAAGCATAAAAGACACATGTTCAAATGATCCTCCAGATGTGGCCCTCATGATGTGTTTGAATGATATTGGATAGGTTTTAAAGGGGTCCAATGAGAATTTAGATACAAAAAAATAAACAATTAAGTTCTTTTTCTCAAAGATAAAAAAGAGGACACATGTCCAAATGAATAATAAAACAATACAAAAGAAAGAGAGAGAGAGAGAGAGAGAGAGAGAGAGAGAGAGAGAGAGAGAGAGAGAGAGAGAGATACTCTTCCACACACACACACACACACACACACACACACACATATTCTCTCATTGTGTGGAGTGCAAAATGCAAGAGCTCCATCTCCTTCTCCAAGCTGGTTGAGAAGAGGAGAGCTTACACCAACACTCTTGGCAATGGAATGCAAATCCAACCAAGAGCCATGTCTCAATGCTTAAGCTTTCCATCTTCTTCATCTTCATTACTTTGCTATTATGCTATGCTAAGCAAGAAGAGTGATGATAAGTGAGGAACTATTTCTTTCTCCTATGGATGATTCTTCTTCCTCTTTCCTACCCTCATTCCCCGCTAGCTCTCTCCACCTTTGAAGGTGTTTGAGGCCTTGGGATAGTTAATTCTTTTTGCAAAGTTTATGTTAAGCTCGTGATGCATGCAACTTTCCATCTTCATAGCATCACCAATGTCACAAGGAGCACAAAGTTATATTGTAACATGTCTCTCTTGATGGGAGAATCTATAATACAAACGCCTTTTGGAGGGGGACCAGATCCAAGTAAATCCGATCCTCAACTATTGTCATGTTCTCTAATATTCTCTCTCTTGCAAAAGTATTGTTCATGCCAAGTTAATTAAGTACTATGTTTATGTTGCTACCATCCATTAAGTTCACCCTCCAAGTTCTCAAAGTAATCTCACAAAAATGCTCACTCTAATTCTCTTAATTCCGCTATTCTCAAAGTTCATAGGCTATATCCATTACAAACTGCGTGTAGCATATGCCATGAAAGACGTCGCGCAGGAGCATACCAGCAAGATCACCTCACCCTCCTTCATAAAAGTGGCGCATGCTTTCATCGACACGTTGCAGCGGAAGCATCCCTATGTCGACCTGGCCCAAAAGGGACTTGCAATTAGAAAATCCATAAGCTTAATGCCTCTGCATACACGTGGCATTCATCCTCGCTATCAAAAACCTGTCATAATAATCAATATCTAATTCTCCTAAATGATTTTCTCATATTAAACTGATCATTTAATGTGGGGAAGTGCCAAGGGAGAAAAAGCTAGAATATTGGTTAAGTTAGCAGACCGGCCACAGTAGGGATCCAAAGGAGGGAAAATAGGGATCCAAAGGGGGGGCCATCTGCAAAAGAGCCATGAGAAACAATGGGCTAAAAAGACCCTAAGGTTCAGCCCATTAAGACTTCCAAAATGCTAAGGTTCCAAAATCCAAAGGTTGTGTCCAAAGGTCAACCTTAGGGAAAATTGGATGCTTAGTGTGTGTGCCCAAAAAGTCTTCCTACATCCCTACATGGGAGGGGGCGAGCCCCAAAGCTAGGGGATGAGAGAGAAAACCACACACACACACACAGGCTCCCTTTACACAAAGGGAATGAGGGACACATGTCAGCTCCCTAGGCCAGATGCCCACAAGGTGTGCCCAATTCCTATTGGAAGACCCTTGAAGTGGACCAATGAGAATTAAGCTAGAGTAAATCTAGTTTAATTAATTTAAAAACATTTAATAAAAGAAACCAACAAGAATTAAGTGTCCTAGAAGACTATTGGGTAGTCTCCCAAGGGGTCCAATGAGCATTCAGGAGCCCCATGGCTTGCCTGATTCCTATTGGCCAGGAGGCAAAGGGGTCCAATGAGAGTTTAGTTTAATTATTTAATTACCTAAAGCTCTCACAAAAGGGGAAAGGAGGACACATGTCAGAAGGCTATCACTTATGTTGCTTAATCCCTATTGGCTTGACCTGGGGAGGTCCAATGAGGCAAAAGCCAGCCTAACTTAGCAGCTAGGGCTCGCCCAAGAGAGGGAGGGGGCTGATTTTTGCTGGGCATTCACTCTCAGACTCTCACACTTGACCATGTGTGAAGGGAAAAATACTCTATCTCCTCCCAAGCTTTAATGGAGAGCTCATCACCTACTCCAAGCTTGTGAGATAGAAGCCTACATCAACACTCTCTTGGCATGTGGATGCAAATCCAACCAAGAGCCAAGCTTCAATGCATGCTCATCTTCTCTACCAAGCTAATTACTAAGCTAAGCTATGCTAATATGAGTGATTATGTGAGGAGATGTACTTCTTTCTCGTAAGATACTTCTTTTTCCTCTCAATCTACTCTCATACCCTGCTAGCTCTCACCATCTTCGAAGGTGTGTGAGGTCTTGGGTCTGAGAACGGGGATAATTCAAGTTGTGTTTGATTAAGTGTTTTGCTTGGTGTATGAAGCTTCCATCTTCATTACACTAGCTAGTCTTGAAGGAACACAAAGAATTGTATTGTACAATGTCTCTCTTGATGGGAGAAACCATAATACAAAGCCTTTTGGAGGGGGGACCGGCTCCATGCAAATCCGGTCCTCAACTGTTGTCAATAGTTTAATTACTCTCTCTTTTGAAAGTATTGTCGATGCTATCTAACTAGGTGTTATGCTTTTTGTTGCTCTCTCCACCCAAGCACTCTTGTAATTCTCATTAGGAATCAACTCTAATGAAATGCCCACTATGTTCATGCTAAATTCCGCTACACAAAAGATTTTAGGCCATTAAATGTTACATTGGTATCAGAGCTCAAGGTTTCTCTTTTCTTGCTCAAGAAGGGAGGTCCTCAAGCTAGCTACAAATGGTTGGTATTATTAATTGCCTGTGAGTAAGTAGAATAGGGATTTTTCAGCCTTTCAGTGCGCCTGCCTTTGTGCAGTTAACGGGGCATCACCGTCGAGAGCTATGGTCTTAATAGTGGAGTCCTACGGGGCTTGCCTACGGCTTAACCACTATTGAGCTATTAGAAGCTTGACAGGAGCCGGTGCTGTTTTGGTGTAGAAAGACCCTCTCTTCTATTCCTTGCAATTAATGGTATTCGAGCCGCGGGTACAGTAGCTTGAGTGCTTTTTCTAAAGGGGTAAAGAGGAGTAGCAACTAGGGCTTGAAGTGCCAAAGTACACCTAAAAAGTTTACACCTAAAAATTGTTAGAATGGCTGACAATATTAAAGAGAGTGAAATTAATGTTGATAACTTTGATTTTGCTCATGAGCAAGCTACTAATGATGCTTCAATGCTTGTTAATTATCTTGTTTCTAGGCTTCAACAAGCCATGGGCAATCCATCTCTCCAAAGTGAAGTGCAACGGCAGCTCCGTGCTCACGGGATTCTCCAAGCTCATCACCATGACGAGAGAACACCTAGGAAGCCTCCTTGTGAGACTACCAAAAGAGGTCTCTCTCCGATTCGGGAAGAAGAAGAGAATCCATATGAAGGGCTCAAGAACTTACTTCTTGATAATGCATCTCCTTCCCAAAGTAGAACTCAAGAGCCTCCACCGAAGGAACGAGAAAGAAGCGAGTCTCCCGCCACCTCGGCGGAGATGGCTCCACGAAGACGGCGGGCTAAACGCTCTCCATCACCACCAAAGCGGAGAAGACCATCACACTCTTCTCCACGTCATAATTCAAAGAGGGATGATAAAAAGCAAGAGAAGAAAAAGGCGAGAAAGAGGACACCCTCTTCTCCATCTTCTTCATCCTCTTCCTCTTATGAAAGCTATGGTGAAGACGACAAAAATCAAGACAAGAAAAAGGCGAGAAAGAGGTCACCCTCTTCTCCACCTTCTTCAAATTCTTCATCTTCTGAAGAAAGTGATGGTGCAACTTTTGAACCATCAAAAAGAAGAGGCCATAGAAAATCCTATCCCGCATGGAAGAGGTCGTCCAAGCTGAAGAAATTCAAAGAGGGGGGGAAGAGCATCTCTTTCCTTACCTATGATGGCACCTTCGGTGCTACAGACAAAGTTTTGGCCTTTATCCAGCAATTCGATGCGGCGTTTGGAGATGAGGGCTTCACGGAGTCCTCTAAGCTACGCCATGTAGCTATGCACTTTCAAAAGTCTGCCAGACAATGGTGGTCTAGCCTACGAGCCAACGGTGAAGCTCCACGAACATGGAAGGCTTTAAGAGCTTCCATTATGAAGCAGTTTTTGGCCACCGATGCCAAAGACAAAGTACTCACCGAATGGCGAAGCTTAAAGCTCTCTCCCAATGAATCCATCCACAAATATGTAGACAAGTTTTGGGACCTACAACTCAAAGCCACTGTCTTCAAAAAGTTGGATTTTGGAGAGCAAAAGCAACAATTTTGTGCGGGCTTAACCGAAGAAATGGCGGAGTATGTCAACTCCCAAAGGCCACGTACCATATCGGCGGTAATACACCATACTATGGTGGCCTCGCGAATCAATTTCCAAACGGGGGGTAAAAGAAATAATAAGCCCCCGGAAAACAAAAGTTCCAATGAGCCTAAGGGGAAGGACAATGTCCAAAAGTCCCCTAAGGGCAATCCCAACAAAGCTAAAGAGAAGGGAGTTTACAAAGGAAAGAATAAACTCTCTCCTGAAGAGCTTGAGCGTTATCGTAAAGATAACCGGTGTTTCAAGTGCGGCGAACAAGGGCATGCGTACCGCGCTTGTCCCCAAAAGAACAACCGCCAAGATCCTCCTAGAGCTTCTTTGGTTGAAATCCAAGAGGAGGAGATTCACCAAACTCACCACAAAGGATCTCCTCTATGCCATGCTTGGGGAAAGGTAAGAGAACATGATGCTTTTATTCTCTTTGACCCTGGTTCTACTCACAATTTTATATCTATGGAGTTAGCCACCAAGCTAGGCATACAATCCTACGAGATGGGAGATATCCTACCCGCAGACAGTGCCTTCAAGGGGCAAGAAGCTTCAGTCACTCCCTTAATCGGGAAATTGAGGCTTCATGTCCAAGGCTATGTGGACAAAGAGGATTTCTTTATCTCTCCTCTCAAGCATGAGGATGTAATCCTAGGGGCACCATGGTTTGACCGTGTGGCTGCCCATGTTAAATTTCCTGAAAGGAGAATCTCCTTTAAGTTCAGGGAAAAGGACATGTATATAGATGCTAGGGAAATGGGTAACACCATCCCCATTGTACATACACCAGCTTTCAACAAGTCAATAAAGAGCTCTATTTCCGTGTACATGATTTTTGTTAAAGATTCTCAAAATGAACCTAATGCTTTAGCAAAAGAAAATAAAAGCAACCAAAAGGAATTAGAGTTATCCAATTTTCTCAAGGGGTTTCAAGATGTCTTTATTGACGACATCCCTTGTGAGCTACCTCCTAAACGAGGTAATGACGACCATGCAATTGAACTTCTTCCAGGAAGTTCACCGCCTAACAAACCTCCTTATAGAGTTTCTCAAGCTCAACAAGAGGAGATTATGCGGCAAGTGCATGAGTTAATTGAGAAGGGCATGGTTAGGCCTAGCTCATCTCCATTTTGCTCACCTGTGCTATTAGTGCAAAAGAAAGACGGCACATATCGTATGTGTGTCGACTATAGAGCACTAAATAGGATCACTATCAAGAATAGGTTTCCCGTTCCACGGGTAGAAGACCTATTTGATAAGCTACAAGGATCGACCTACTTCAGTAGGATTGACCTAAAAAGTGGCTATCATCAAATAAGGATAGTTGATCAAGACATTGTAAAGACCGCATTTCGTACTACATTTGGTCTTTACGAATACATTGTCATGCCTTTTGGCTTGACTAATGCACCAGCCACATTTAACCGCTTGATGGAGAAGCTGTTCAGGCCTCATCGAACCTTCACTGGAGTGTTCTTTGATGATATTATCATCTACTCTAATTCATTGGAGGAACACAAGCAACACCTCCAGGTAATATTTCAAGTTTTAAGAGAGAATAAACTTTATGTTAATCGAAAGAAAAGTGAATTTTTCTTGCAAGAGATTCAATATTTAGGTCACATTATCTCTCAAGATGGAATCCAAATGGATCCATCCAAATTAGAGGTAATAAAAGGATGGCCTAAACCAAGGAATCTTCATGAACTAAGAAGCTTTATAGGTATGTGTGCATACTATAGACTCTTCATAGAAAAGTTCTCACAAATTGCGGGACCATTACATGACCTAACAAAGAAAAATGTTAGGTATACGTGGTCTGCTAAGGAGAACAATGCTTTCGAAAAGCTTAAAGAAAAGCTTATCTCTCAACCTGTGCTTACACTACCGGATCTCTCAAAACCATTTGAGGTCCAATGTGATGCTTGTGGTGATTGCCTTGGGGCTGTTTTGCTCCAAGAAGGGCACGCCATAGGCTATGAGAGTCGAAGGCTCGACCCTGTTGAGCAAGCTCTAGGCATATACGAAAAAGAGCTCCTTGCAGTTCTACATGCCTTAGACTCATGGAAGCACTATTTATTGGGGACTCCTTTTATTCTGCGAACGGATCACCAAAGTCTTAAGTACTTCATGACGCAGACCAAGCTCTCCGACAAACAAATGAGGTGGGCAAATTTCCTTTCGCAATTTCATTTTCATATTGCTCACATTGCTGGCAAGCATAATCAAGTAGCCGATGCACTCTCAAGACGACCGAGAGTGAATGCGGTTTCCATAGCAACTCACAATGATCTATCTTCAATGATAGATGAGTATGCTATTGATCCCGATTTTAGAGATGTGATTTCAGCCCTTGCATTAGGGAAGAAAGAAGAACCATTTACTTTACAAGATGGTTATCTTCTCTATGGCAATAGACTATGCGTTACTAACTCACTACGTGAGAAAGTAATGTATGAATCTCATGCTCCCCCATATGCGGGGCATAGAGGGATTCAGTCTACCCTAAAGGGAATTGAAACATATTTCTATTGGCCTACCATGAAAGTGAACATACATGAGTATGTTTCCAAATGTGTGGTATGTCAAAAGACAAAATTTGATAGAGGGAAGCAACTTGGATTGCTTCAACCCTTGCCAATCCCTAATTCACCGTGGGAGAGCATATCCATGGATTTTATCTTTGGATTGCCTAAGTCTATCCATGGGAATACGGGAATATGGACGATAGTAGACAGGTTCAGTAAACAAGCTCATTTTATACCTGTCAAAAAGACTATCAAAGCCCATCAAATGGCAACCCTCTTCATTTCACAAATTTTCAAGTACCATGGCTTGCCAATGTCCATAGTGTCGGATAGAGATCCTAGAATGACCAGTAATTTCTGGAAGGGTCTCTTTGAGAATTTAGGAACAAGGCTAAACTTCTCTTCGGCCTATCATCCACAAACTGATGGCCAAAGTGAAATAGCTAACCTAACTATTCTCGATCTACTAAAAGCCTATGTAACGGAAGTAGATCAAAGATCCCAATGGGAGAAGTACTTACCCTTAGTAGAGTATGCTTACAATAACACTGTACATAATTCTACAGGAAAAGCACCTTTCGAGGTAATTGAGGGAAGATCAAAAAGTCCCTTGCTACTTAAGGTACATGGGAAGATCTTCGCTGCAGATGAGTATAGCCGAGACCTACAAGAATCTTTCCAAAAGATTAAGGATGCTATCTCTATCTCACAGCAAAGGCAAAAGGCTGCTGCTGACAAGCACAGAAGAGCCCAAGCCTTTAAAGAAAACGATTGGGTCTTGTTAAAGTTTCCCAAGGCTCGATTAAGGCACACGACGGGCAAGAATCCTACGGGCCACCAAAAGTACTATGCTAAACTAGCAAAAAGGTACTATGGTCCCTTCCAGATTCTTAGGCCAATCAATGAGATGGCCTATCAACTTAAGTTGCCCAATCATTGGCTCATACACAATGCTTTTCATGTGAGCCTCTTGAAGCCTTACAAAGGAGAGCCACCTCAAGAACCAACTATTGAAGACCCACCGGAGATCGAGGACCACGAGGAGGTGCTGCAGCCCGAGTCCATTCTCCGACATGAAGACAAGGTATTAAGAGGCGGTAAGACTATCAGACGATATCTTATTAAGTTTAAGAATTATCCTTTTGAAGATGCTAGATGGATGCAAGGCATACAATTAAAGGATAACCTAAACCTTGTCAATGCTTACAATGCTTCCCAAGAGTAAGCAAATGTACAAAATGTTAAAAATGAACAAAAATTTTTGTCTTATAAGACTCTCTTTTTCTTGATTTGTGCACAAAAATGAAGTAGTATGCATGCTTAGATCAAGTTTGCGGAGACGACGTCTCCCCAACACCAAGTAGAGCTTGTCACTCTACTATGGAAGATTGATAAGACTAATGTGCAGACATGCTTGCGGCAGCCTCAGGCTCTCAAGTGCCAAATGGACTAGTCATCCATTATGGAATGATGTCGTAGGGTAACATAGGGATCCTCTACCCGCTAAGAAAAGGACTCATGCATATGCTTTATCTTCTCTACACCATAGTCGAGGACGACTATGATTTCAAGAGAGAGGTAATGTCATAATAATCAATATCTAATTCTCCTAAATGATTTTCTCATATTAAACTGATCATTTAATGTGGGGAAGTGCCAAGGGAGAAAAAGCTAGAATATTGGTTAAGTTAGCAGACCGGCCACAGTAGGGATCCAAAGGAGGGAAAATAGGGATCCAAAGGGGGGGCCATCTGCAAAAGAGCCATGAGAAACAATGGGCTAAAAAGACCCTAAGGTTCAGCCCATTAAGACTTCCAAAATGCTAAGGTTCCAAAATCCAAAGGTTGTGTCCAAAGGTCAACCTTAGGGAAAATTGGATGCTTAGTGTGTGTGCCCAAAAAGTCTTCCTGCATCCCTACATGGGAGGGGGCGAGCCCCAAAGCTAGGGGATGAGAGAGAAAACCACACACACACACACAGGCTCCCTTTACACAAAGGGAATGAGGGACACATGTCAGCTCCCTAGGCCAGATGCCCACAAGGTGTGCCCAATTCCTATTGGAAGACCCTTGAAGTGGACCAATGAGAATTAAGCTAGAGTAAATCTAGTTTAATTAATTTAAAAACATTTAATAAAAGAAACCAACAAGAATTAAGTGTCCTAGAAGACTATTGGGCAGTCTCCCAAGGGGTCCAATGAGCATTCAGGAGCCCCATGGCTTGCCTGATTCCTATTGGCCAGGAGGCAAAGGGGTCCAATGAGAGTTTAGTTTAATTATTTAATTACCTAAAGCTCTCACAAAAGGGGAAAGGAGGACACATGTCAGAAGGCTATCACTTATGCTGCTTAATCCCTATTGGCTTGACCTGGGGAGGTCCAATGAGGCAAAAGCCAGCCTAACTTAGCAGCTAGGGCTCGCCCAAGAGAGGGAGGGGGCTGATTTTTGCTGGGCATTCACTCTCAGACTCTCACACTTGACCATGTGTGAAGGGAAAAATACTCTATCTCCTCCCAAGCTTTAATGGAGAGCTCATCACCTACTCCAAGCTTGTGAGATGGAAGCCTACATCAACACTCTCTTGGCATGTGGATGCAAATCCAACCAAGAGCCAAGATTCAATGCATGCTCATCTTCTCTACCAAGCTAATTACTAAGCTAAGCTATTCTAATATGAGTGATTATGTGAGGAGATGTACTTCTTTCTCGTAAGATACTTCTTTTTCCTCTCAATCTACTCTCATACCCTGCTAGCTCTCACCATCTTCGAAGGTGTGTGAGGTCTTGGGTCTGAGAATGGGGATAATTCAAGTTGTGTTTGATTAAGTGTTTTGCTTGGTGTATGAAGCTTCCATCTTCATTACACTAGCTAGTCTTGAAGGAACACAAAGAATTGTATTGTACAATGTCTCTCTTGATGGGAGAAACCATAATACAAAGCCTTTTGGAGGGGGGACCGGCTCCATGCAAATCCGGTCCTCAACTGTTGTCAATAGTTTAATTACTCTCTCTTTTGAAAGTATTGTCGATGCTATCTAACTAGGTGTTATGCTTTTTGTTGCTCTCTCCACCCAAGCACTCTTGTAATTCTCATTAGGAATCAACTCTAATGAAATGCCCACTATGTTCATGCTAAATTCCGCTACACAAAAGATTTTAGGCCATTAAATGTTACATAAACCAATGGCTCCAGATTTGCACGCTTTCTCTACCAGCTCGCAGGCCAAATACAATCCAATCGATTCGCATA
The DNA here is from genome assembly GCF_014529385.1 of Adiantum capillus-veneris. Classification (NCBI taxonomy): domain Eukaryota; kingdom Viridiplantae; phylum Streptophyta; class Polypodiopsida; order Polypodiales; family Pteridaceae; genus Adiantum; species Adiantum capillus-veneris. The sequence continues at coordinate 31,071,684 of NC_140935.1, forward strand.
GGGTAATCGCACCATATTAAGGACACCGATAATAAAATCCATAGATCCTGTTGTGCGATTCAAAATTTGGAGCGTGGATGATCTAATCGAGAGCTGATTTGAAGCGCTATTAGTAGCACCCATTGCAGAGCTATGGCAGCTTTTCAAAAATGTTGTGTAAACGTTTTGTGCCCCAATAGGCAGGGATGAATTTGAGCCAAAAGAATTTCAGCTGCACATGAGTGTCGAACCATGGCGCCTGCTAATCAGCTGAAGGCACATTAGCCTAACCATCTCACTACTCAAGCGACGATGCTCATCAACCGAAACTTTACTGTACTAGATGTTTGTTTCTCTTTAGGGGCATGTCCACTTATGGGGCCCACACTCTTAAATGAAAGGACTTTTTATGAAATGGAATTGGAGCCAATCGATTGAAATGGAGCCCATGCTCTCAAATGAAATGACTTTTTTAATGAAAATGTTTGGCATGCTCTTAAATGAAAGGACGAAAAGATTGTGTGTGACCCAATTTTCAATGGTCCTCTTTAAAGAAAGAGATACACAAATGTCAACACCTTTTACAAAACCTAAAAAGACAAGGAGATTGTACATGTGTCCTCCATCCTATCGACTTGTATCCACGGTACACAATTTGCACCAAAAATCCATCCACCCCACTATGGCCTTCTGTAAGCCAAAAAACTCATTAATATATATGTGTGTGTCTCCCCATACGATTTACTAGAATTATGCAAGTGAAGTTTCACTTTAACATTTTAAAATAGTAGAATGCAAGAAAAGTCAAGACATGTCACGATATGGAATGAAAGTGAAATAAAAAGATCCATTTACTAATTTAAATTTAAACAACATTTAATGTAAGTCTCAATCATCATTGAAAACATTGAAAGTATGCCTAACCCAACTCAACTCTAAGGCTTCTTTTAGAAAGCCAAAAAAACAAGGTGAGGACTCACGATGGCATGTTGAAGGTAAGGGCGGAGGAAAGATTTATCAAAAATCAATGTTGTAGTTGTATTGTTTTAATATAACATTGTATTGTCCATATACAGGTGAAACAAAAAGATCCATTTAATATTATAAAATTTAAATAACATTTAAGGTAAGTCTCAATCATACCATTTTTTTATTTTCTTCTAGTCGGTACCCGCTACTTGCAAATGGTTTATATTTTGCCCCTCAATAATAAGGTAAATGGTGCACATTGCACATCAATATTTTGAAACAAAATAAAACAAAAAGGAAGTAAAATAAAAAGACACATTAAAAATCAAAACAAAAGAATATTTTAATGCTTTCAAATAAGCATAGAAAATAATTTAACAATTTAGTGAAGTGAATTGTTTTTTGAAATCCTCAAATGAGAGAATCGTTTATCAATACCTCAGTGTTTGAGAAAGGGTGTGTCTGAGCTTAGGCTTAAGCCGATTGAAAATTGAGATTAGCCGGTTGGAAAGGATGACAAAGGAGAAAAAACCAGATAAAATATAATAGAAAATAGTTGGGATATTTTGCAAATTTGTAATTTCTATTGGTATTTCCATTTTGTATTCGTATACGGAGGAAACTTGCCGCTTAGACAAAAAAACTTTCTTGAAGACTGCATCATAAGATCAAACTCTTATGAATATTTTGTTTAATATTTTGATCTCTAAAGTCATCTTCAAGCATGCAACAAAGTAAATGCTGCCTTGGAGGATGGCTTTCTATTCCAAAGTTTTAGCTTTTTGTGCACAAGACTTTTGAATCCCTTAGGACACTTGTCTCTCAAAAGAGGTGATGTAAGGAAACAAAAGGGACAACAAAGTTGTTTTACAAAGGCCCTTGCCATGTGGCGCTCATCTAGCCAAAGAATCCAACAACCTCAGTGTTGCAACAACCTTGCACAATGAACCCTATAGCCTTCCACACGCCAAAAAAAACCTTACTATATCAAAAGTACATGTTAGTAGGAATGGTCCAAGTGTATTACTGTATTAATATTTTTTTTTACCATACTAAAAGTACGCATAAGTAGGAATAGTCCAAAGTAGTAAAAAGGGGACCTTTTCTTATAGAAGTATCTAGGGAAAGAGACTTATATAGAAAAATAAAGCATGTTGTACCCAAAAATTCTATATAAGAAATTTAAGCTGTTGAAACACGATATGATTAACTATATAGATAAGTGCATATCATTTTGTATATAGGAAAGTGCATGTACTTTGCACATAACTAATTTAGAAAATTCTAATAACTTTTAGCATCCAAACTAAACCAAAAGTGAAACAAGATGAAAATTTATGGTGATGTGCGTGCACTAGGCCAATATGGAGAGAGAGAGAGAGAGGGAGAGAGAGAGAGGGAGAGAGAGAGAGGGAGAGGGAGCTCGAGGCAGTGTATGGGATCTCCTAGTATAACATTCCACTCTACAATGAGTTGTGCATGATGCAGCTAGACATCTTTGAGCATTAGCTACAAACCCATCAATATCGGTGCGGAGAACATTGAGGATTTCCATGAAGGTCAAGAGAGTTGCAAATCACCTCTATGACCATTGGTTGAAAGTTGCAACAGTAAGGTGCAACAATGATATCTCATCATTCAAATCTCCACACCAACATGCACAATGCTACTAAGCATTGCTCAACCAGAGTAGGGACTTTTTAGCCACCTATGAGCACAACTGGTGAAGTGCCAAGAAATTAACATTGGAATACTATATGATATGCACATCTTCAAATCCTCATAGCTTATATATCAAGCACACCATGGTTACACAACCTATTTATAGATCCTAAAATCATTGGGCCCTACTTAGGAACCCTTTAAGTTAAGGTGATAAGGACGAATTAAACAAGTTGGTGTGGGTCACATGGTGGCTTTCCATGGCCACTAGATTGCCTTTTGCGAGCTTTTAGATGCCATCTCTATGTCGTTCTACACGAACTGTCACTATTGATACCTAGATGGAGAACCTTATTAGAGTTATTCGAGGACAATCTCATTTCATCATGAAGCATTCAAGATTTACTTGGCACTACCTTGTGGATGCATAGAGAATGTTTGCACATATTGTCCCCTTGAAGTGAAGGTGAGAGAGGAGAATGTCACATAGTTGGGACTTGCTTTTTTTGGCATGCAACAACATGCGGGTCACATACTAGTTCTTGATTGTGATTCTAACAAAATTCTTTCTTTAGCGTTGAACTAGGAAGGTTTTGATTCTAGCTTACGAAGATAACATCTTCAAAGTGATGTTATAATTCTAATCTAGATTCAATTAAAATTCCCACTTTTACATTTATACCACTTAATGTTGCCATGGGGGGGTCTAAATGCATCAATAATAGCAACAGAGCTTGCGAAAAGCATTTTCGCTAACCAAAGAGAATAAGGGCACACTTAAAACTCTTCCAATTTGTGAGGTCAAAATTTGAAGCGTTTATCGATATCTACGCTAAAACTTATAAAATTTTGCTTGCTCCAGGATTTTGCAATTTAAGCTAGTTAAAATATACTAAATCCGATTTTTTTGCAATTAGTAATAGCTGCCTCTTGCTATCCCTAAGGACATTCAGAAAAAAATCCGATGCAAAAACCATTTTATTACTTAAACGTACAAGTAATAATCGCAAAGAAACCTTGAGGGCGCTCTGCTGTATGGCGAGAGTAGGAAATTAGCATGAAATTGGCAAGAGCCGCATAGTGAGAGAGATTGAATTGTTGCGACACTCACAGACAAAGAAACAAGTAAAGTAGTTAGAACAATGAGAGATCCCTTTCCCTTGAGGAGGGATGGCTCGACCATAACAAAGATGGTATTAATTATTAAGCAATATAGGTAATTTGCTGTTCAGGGCCCGTATGTCGGTCTGAGTTCGATTCCTACGCCCCATAAAGTAAATGGGTTCCAACAATTGTGCGCTGCTGCACATTATCCAATACGCCCCTTGTTTTTTTTTTTTGGGTAACTCTTGCCATCATCATCTTCTTCACGTTTTGCAGGTTTCCCGATGACGGTACATCCATTTGGGCCCGATTCTGTACTCAATTCGCGCATGTGTGTATGAGCTTGCTTTACGTTTGCGGCAAGCTTTCCATTAAAGCTGTAAATTCAGACAGCAGAGCCTAGCTGTATCCTTGCTTGCAAGATGCGATCTGAATATTATCGGCCCGCCACGCATCTTTCTTGCATGTTTGTCTGCGCCTTTTGTACACATGATACGTTCAAGGCATGTAGAGCTTGCCTTTACATTTGCACCTCCAGGCCTCGGGATAGTACTCGGAGGTTTTGTGAGGGCCGGGCTGCACAGGCACTCGCACGGGAGTGCAAGGGGTGCACTTGCCACACTTGGTTTCACACCTGGGCGGCTTCGATCCTGGCCCACTATCCACGATCTCCAGCAGCTCTCGGCCATGCCAATATTTCTCCTGCTGTCGGAATAATATAATCAGCAATGAAGAATCCCTCTCTCTCTCTCTCTCTCTCTCAAACAATTGCCTACCTTGATTGTCCTCTTGGACGCCCCTTTCAACCTATAGGAGCTGGACTCCCCCACGGCTCTAACGGATCCACCATTATCTGCAAGGAAATTAAGCTTAGCCTGGTTTAAATTTATCAAACGAGAATATTTCCAGAGTTTATAATCAATGTATAAGAAAAAATCTAATTTACCGCTCATAAATTTGGGCCAATGACTAGCGCCCTCAAGAAAGTCACATGAGCAGATGACAATGAAAAAAAGGCAACAACATAGCCTGCAGGAACCAAGTATAATATGCATATTGCCTGCCTGCTCTATATTGTTGGTGATCTGGAGGCAAAAGCGAAGGTGTAGCGGCCCTAGCTAGGGCCACAGTACCATCAAACCTTAGGGTGGAGGAGAGAAGAAAATGGGGCCATGGATCATATACTAATTATAAGGGTGGAGAGGTGGTCAATTTATGGAAGCAGTAGACAGCCCAATTGGCACATCAGTATAATTATTCAACCTAAAGGTGATTTGGGATCATTTACATTAGTAAGGACAGCTGCGTGGGTGAGAGAGAGAGAGAGAGAGAGAGAGAGAGAGAGAGAGAGAGGTACGAGCTGAGCTACAATAGACAGTTGAAGCAAAAGAAGCGAGGCGCTTCAATTAGCCTTAGAGTAGTAGGGGGGGATGAGCAAGGAGAAGAAGAAGAGCCAAACTAAATACTAGGGGAGAAGAGGCCACTAGCTGCAAGTTTGCGCAGAAAGGCGGCAGGCAGGGAGGGACGGGGACAAAATTGTCCCAAGAGAGCATGATGATGATGGTCGCAACAATCTATGGGGCCTGCTACAGCTCCTCCTCTTTCACTAGCTGCGCAAACTAGATTGCTGCCTGCCCCTGCTGCCTCCAACAATAGGCACAAAGTTGGGACAAGAGACTAGTATGAGCTTTTAAGCTTTTCCTTTTATCGCTGGTAGTGCGGCAGTGCAGCTATCCTCATCATCATCATGCAGCAGGCTCTCCGTGATGATGTGTGCTTCCCTAAAGAGCGTGGAAAACTGGGATGACTCTATCCCCAGAGAGAGAGAGAGAGAGAGAGAGAGAGAGAAAGAGAGCGCACTGCACGTACCATTTTGTGTGTGCAAGAGAGAAAGAGCAGCTCTCATGCACCTGAAAACGCCACCCCCCCCTGCTGTCAATATTCGTGGGCCTTGCTCAAAGGAAGTCTCCCTTGTGTATATGCATGCCCCATTAGAACAATCCTTTCAGGTCTTGTCCCCCTTACCAACTATTTTAAGTACACATGCGAAAGTCCCTTTGGCCATCAATTTAACAAAAGCTTTTTGCGATTTGTGGGACTGCCTCCTTGATAATGACGATCTCAGAAAGAAGACCTTTAGAATCTTTTGTACCTGCCTTGAGACCCACAAGGCCCAAGCACACGTACACACCAAATTCACAAACACATTCTACCCACATATTATCCCACAAACCCCCCAAATTTTGACAAAAAAGAGCACTAAATGGCACGGGTCTTTATGACACCCATGCTTGAGATCCAACAACGACAAATGTCTGCATCACATCTATGGTGTGGAGAGCGCATAAGGGCATAGTCTCAAGCACGTTTGGATGTGTGCGGTCTCATCTCTTAGGGAGCTACATGTTGTGGGGTTTGGCTAACCCAAGTAAAACTCGTACTTATGGGAGTTATGCAAGAATTTAAGCCACTTTCAGGAATTACCAACTAATGTATCCAAATTTGACATTGAAGATTAAGGTTTCATGAACGTATGGCTAGGTTTGTACACTCTAAACAATGACATGGCAACACTATTGATTTCCAATGTCCATTCTACACAACTATTGCATAAGCCCCCTTAAATGTGCAATGCTTATATATGAATTTACAATGAGATTCAAAGGGATATAGAAAGGTGACAAGCGACTCCGAGGAAGGTCCACAGTCATACCAAAGTCATACCAAAAATCTTGGGAAATGTTACAAGATGAATGCCATGAGACAACATACTTCAAATGTACATATAATCCCAAGCCTCTGGGGGTTGGTAGAGGGGCATTCTCAAAAGAAACCCTTCTCATGCAGGGAGATAATTCTGGAGCAATAAGATGGACTTGACCCAATTTTGTGAGGTTCTTGTTGTGGTATTTAGTGTTGGTGTCTCTAGGTAGATAGGAACCAAAACATCTTTTTTCACCCTCTCCCATTCCTTAAGAGTCATGTTGACTCAAGCTCGTTGCTCACAAAGCAGGCTTCACCATCTTTCTTGCCTTTAGTGTGCGGGGCCATAATTAGTGACACCCATGGAGGGAGCACTTAGGATTCAAGGGACCTTCCTTCCTACCTCAAGATAAAGCCAATACCTCTAGGTCAACCAAAGAGGCCAAGACTCAAGATAGAGTCACTTCTCCATATCAATAATTTCCCAAGTATCTTTCTCGCTATCAGAAATTCATTTACATTGCTACTTATCATATTCAAGGTGAAAGCAAGTATTCAATAACAAGTGAACGAATCACGATGGCTTTCTAAAATAATTAGAACGTGATAAAATTATTAGGTTGAGTTTAAGTAGAATCAGTGATCAAGAAAGGATTGCCTCTGCTTAGCCTTGAGTTGGTTGAAAATGGAGACTACCTGGTTGCAAACCATGGTAAAGGGAAGGAAAACTGGTGAAATATGTGAGAAAATAAATAAAAAATCCTGCAAATTTTAAATTTATGCTAGTATTTCCGGTTCACTTCTTTGTGGGAAGGAAACTCAATCGATGGCCGGTTAATAAAAGAGACTTTCTTGAATATTGACTAGAATTAAGTTATAGAATGTAAAAAAAGTCAAGCCATGTGAGGCTATGAAATGAAATGTGAAATTAAAAAAACTCAATAATATATATGTTTGTGTGTGTCTCCATAGAATTTAATAGAATTATGCAAGTGAAGTTTTACTTTAACATTCTAAAACAATAGAATGCAAAAAAAGTCAAGACATGTGAGGATATTAAAAAAGTGAAATAAACATTTAATGTAAGTCTCCATCATGCACACTGAAAACAATGAAAGTCTCCATAACCCAACACAACACTAAGGTTTCATTAAAAAAAAAAAGCAAAACTCACAATTGTGAGTGGATTATATTGAGCAACCCAAAAAATAACAAGGTTTTGTCATGCTCATGTTAAGCCATGACAACATTCAGGGATCATAAGTACAACGGCTATCAAGGCAGCCACCACTACCACCCCACCTCCACATCCTTGATACACAAGGTCCATACTCTTGTCATTCTGAGATCTTTTGTTTACCGATGGCCAAGATTTGCCCCCATCCTAGGCATTCCATCTGCTAACAACAAGGCACAAATAGTCCTAGACCAATCCTCCGAGTGATGTTTGCGCTCGAGTGCATATATTAGCACTTTCCTCTTAACACTAAGGTTTCTTTTAGAAAGCAAAAAATGTACCCAAAGAATTTCGAAACCTTGTAAGTTGTCGTGGACAATAAAATTCCAATTTTCCAATGAGCATCTTTGTGAAAGCAAGACATTAAGGACTCTTGTATGCTGTATGCCTAGATATTAAGAGAAAGTTCCTGTATTTTTTGATGAAATTTTTATGGAGAACCTAAGAGAAAGTTCGTGCATTTTTTTATGAAATTTTTATGGAGAACCTTTGCTTTTTTGGACTACCACTACAAGAGGTTGTGTGCTCTTGTGACGCTGTTAGCGACGGAAATACACTGGGTTTTTATAACCCCCGACGTCGCTAAAACCGTCGCTAATAGCGTCGCTACGAGAGCGTCGCTATATGCGACGCTATAGGCGTCGCTATATGCATCGCTATATAGAGACGCTCATAGCGACGGTCATAGTGACGGTTATAGCGACGTTTACACAGAAGTCTATAGCGACGCTCCAGAGCCATAAATAGCGACGCCTGAGAGAATTTTTTTTTGGTGACAGTGCATTGAATGCCCTGCCACCCATCAACCATATTGTACTTGATTCACTTTTTAAAAAAAGTGCAAGGGTAGATAATTGTTAGGAAATAAGACGTAGCTAAATAGATAATTGAGTAGATTACTTAATGGAGAGAGACAAATTTATATACACGAGATTATAGAGTAGAGAGAGAGAGAGAGAGAGAGAGAGAGAGAGAGAGAGAGAGAGTACACACAATATACGTGGTTCACCCAATGTGGGCTACGTCCACGGGAAAGCAGCCACTCAATGGCTTTAGTACTTCAAAACAAGAAGTAGTTTACAAAGGGATTATACCCTTAATGGAGCTCCCGCCTTGCTTCACTCTCACCACCTCACACTCACCTTGTTGCATCAACTTCACACACTATGAAATGTGTGTAGAAATGCCTCCTTTTATAGGCCAAAAGGGCTGCCCTCTCTTATGAGAGACAGCCATGTGTAGCCGCCCTTGTGCGAATAAGTCCAAATCGGACCCTCCAATCCGCCCATGTGTGGCCGTCCTTCAGAAGACAAGTCCGCTTTTGAATTCGGCCACCAGCCATTGAATTCGGCCACCGGCCAACCGACCGGTTGTTTTCCGACCACTTTCCGGCCGCCGTCCGGCCATAATATTCCGGCCTTTAAAGTTGCCCCTGATTCTTGTCCGTGAAAATTTTGGTTTCCGGTGAGTGATTTTCCTTCACGCACGATGGCTTCTCCTCATAATGGGGGCCTTACAAATGTGCGCTTTTACCACAGAAAATTACAAGGGTAAATCAGGCTCCATACTTAACAATAATAGACCCAAAATAGTCACCCACAAGACGCATTGTTTGCAAAATTGACAAGCGTAAAATTGACAATTGTACACATCATAGGCAAAATGAATTGATTGGAAAATGTAATAATGACAATTGTACAACATCATAGGCATAAAGAATTGATTGGCAAAATGAACTGCGGTGACAAATGTAATAATATACATGGTTCAAAAAGACGTATAAAATCTGTCTCATGATACATAAGCTATGAGAAACCCTAAACTAATGCTATCTAGCTACGGCTAAACTGACGTCGTCTAGTCAAACGTCTCATCGCGTCCAAGCGGCGTATCTGTCGGATTCTGCAAAAAAAGACAATAAGACAGCTTTCAGTAAGTATAAACATATAACGACATTTATAAAACAATACAAAAAATAGAAAAGAGTAAACCCTAATACTAACCATGCCGCCGCGAGAACTGAGAATGTCCATCAGGGCGTTTAAGCCCTTCCTGCCTGCGTACTCGCGCTCGTACGGTGTGGGATCACGTCCTGTCATCGACCACTGTCAAACATACAAAGAATTCATTATGTTAGAATTAAAAAACTCATAAACCCTAAACTATCGAACATAAAGAGCAATGCGAAAACACTTACAAAATCGGCCTCAAATGATGCCCATCCACCGCTCCCCAAGTGGTGCGAGCTCCCTGCCTCTACTCGCGCTCTGGCTGCATCCTTTTGTTGCTTCTACTTGTCGGGATTCTCGCGCGCTGCTTTCTTCGCATTCTTCCAATCTTCTTTGGCCAGCCAATCTGGCCTGTTCCACCCATGCTTGATTGCTTTTTGCACTTCGGAACGCTTGTGTTTGCAGTATTCGCGCATTCGAATCTTCATCAGGTCTTCATTGAAGCGCTGATCCCGTGTTGGAACGGGAAACTCATCATGAAGTATGCTGATGACTCTGTTTTTTAAATCACTTGGTACTTCACTCCATTTGTTTAGTATGTAGTGTCTAAACAGCTGAGAGCAAAGACCACGCATGCGCGAGATCACCTTCTTGCCGTCATCATCCATGATGATGCCGCCGCTGAAGTCGACGGAGTAAGGCAAGCCCTCTGGCCGGTGACGCGTGAACCTGGGTGTCCCGACAGGGGTCTCTAGCGGCGTGTCGATGGGGGTACGGACGTCAGGTGTCTCCACCGGCGTCTGGGCCCTGAAGCAAGGAGTGTCGAGTGGGGTGGCTCCTGGCGGAGTAGGTAGAGATGTGTAGCTGCTAGGAACAGTCAGCCGTGCAAAACCTGGCGTAGATGGCAATGTTGTGGCTGGTGTGGGGGCAGGCAAAGAAGGGGAGGGTAAAGAGCCTCGTCGAACACGAGGCGGTGTGGAGGCATCGATGGCGGAATCCCCACAACAACCACCACCGCCACCACTAGAGCGCCGGTGTCTAGACGAGTGTGAAGCTCGTCTCGTCGACGCCGAATCGCACATCTCCTTCTGCTCTAACCATGCTTGTGCAGACATCCTTGGTGGCTCTCTTCCCAAAAAGCCATCGCGTAACACATGATTCTCTGGAAGATACGCTTGATGACCTTCGTAGATTTGCTTCTTCAGTGAGGGCGCCCTACGTGCATTCAGTCTAGGTCCACATGTGACACATGCTCTGTATCCGCTTGTTTGAAGCCCTGCATGTATACACATGATAATAGATCAACTATGGGAAAAAACAAGATTTACAGTGTCTGAGTGAGGAGTGTCAATAGATCACCTGAGCATTCTGTTAGCCCGGGATAGTCATGCATGGTCCACATTAGAATGCCTCTGATCATAGCATTCTGTCGTCCTGTGTGTCGGCTCATATCCACCACCTCTATGCCAATCCACAATTGTTGTAGCTCTTCCAATAGTGGACGAAGATACACATCCGTAGTCAACCACGGGGGAATGTTGTAGTTGACGATGATAACGGGCCATACACTGTAAGATGTTGATCTTTGACCAAATGGATTTACGCCATCCATAGCCAGGCCTAAGCGCAAATTTCGAGCTTCCCTGGCAAAATCCGACCATGTTCCATCTATATGTTTCCAGGTTGCGCAATCTGCAGGAATTCGTAGCACACCATCCGAAGATTTATTCTCCTCATGCCATGATGCTAGGGCGGCCATGGACTTACATTCAAAGAAATGCTTGATGCGAGGAAGCAGAGGAAAATGTCGCAAAACCTTTTGTGGAATTTTTGTCCCGTGGAGATCTACTCGATATCTTTCGGAATCACATTTCGGACACTTCTCCATGTCTATGTATTCCCCTCTGAAAAGAATGCAGTCATTAGGACAAGCGTGGATAGAATTGTAATCCATCCCCAAGTTTCGCAAAATCTTTCTTGCTTCATCTCGGGAATCTGGCATCACATTGTCAGCTAGTAGTATGTGTTCTTTAAGCAATCTACACAACATAAAAATACGATACAGTCGTGTAAAAATCTATCAGATCATTATACATTTAGAGTTTTAGGGTTGTAAACTAATTGTAATGGATCACCTGAAAAGCGCTGTGACGCTAGTGTCACTCCATCCAAACTTTGCCTGCATATTGAGAAGAACCAGGAGTGCTTTCAATCTAGACATACATGCTCCATTATACAATGGCGTATCGGCTTCACTTTTCATATCATCATAGATAAGCATTTCTGAATCCATGATCGTCTCGATCATTTCATCAATCTCGGGCTCAAACATTGCCTTGTTGGGAATGTGCTCTGCATGATCATCCCCCGAGATGTCAGAGGCTACATCTTGTGGCCTCACATATGCTGCTTGACCAAAGCGCCTGCGAACACGTCTATTGGGTTGCAAGATTGCTGCTTGTTGGCCAGCGTCAGAGTCCGACGAGTTATAATTGGCAACAACTTGATCTATAATAGATGGATCGAACTCGCCAAATTCGCGAACGTGCTGCAAAGAAACACGTCTTGTCCATCGCACAACATGCCTGCATTGATTACAAGGACATAAGACCCTCGTTGAGAGATAGGTGTTTCGGTTGGACGGTCCCACATCCTCGTCACTACTCATAATGACGATAAAAATCTTATAACCTGGACAACAAATTTAATATTCTATTGGCATTCTTCGTCTTATCTCTCTCTCTCTCTCTCTCTCTCTCTCTCTCTCTCTCTTTACCTCACATTCTCTAGTCATGTCCAATCCCCACACACCTCGGTCTAGAGGTGCACGGAGATCAGAACCACCGGGTTATAATCTCGTCTTTATTGGTCAATACCTATATTTGTGGGTACAAGAAATCTATAGACCCACGTCTACAGGATACTGCATGTAGTGGAAAAAACCCCTTTGCCTCTTCTCTAGCTGTTGCACTTCACAACATCTTAACATCTTTTCACAGTAGATCTTTTCACTGTTCGTCTAACTCTAAACCCTAAACCGTAAGTAATTCTTGCGTGGACTCGATCTGACGTAAATAAGCGTAAATCTAACTAAAAATAAACCTAAATCTAATTTAACGTAAGTCTACATCTAACCTAATCTTTAACGTCTTTTGGGATAGTTTCCTACGACGTTAAAACTCTCTTCTTCTTGTGTGTGTGTGTGTGTGTGTGTGTGTGTGTGGGTAAACCTAAATAAACCTAAATGAACCTAAGTCTAATCTAATATAACATAAATCTAAATCTAACGTAAATTATGTTATATTAAAAACAAAGAACTAAACTAACAGGGATTATAAGAACCTTAAAACTGATTTAACACATAATTTTTCACATAACTCGGCAAGAGTTGGTATTCTCATCACTAAAGATGTGAGAGTTAACTCCGGCGGTGACGCTGCCTCATCTCCATCCACATCTGACGACAGCAATTGGCCCTTTAGACCGTTCTTGCTCTTGTTACTAACTTTGAAGTTGCTGTTGAATGACTAGAGGTTGTCTAGATGGTCATTGTGTCGGGGATGTAGTGACTCTTGCCGCCCTGAAGATCCACCTTCTTCCCTATCTTCTGAAGACATTTCACCAGTACTTTTGGATCGACGGAGCCGACCATGAGTGAAGGCAGCAATACCCTATATTCCATTGAGGGCTTTCTTCACCCGCTTCATGCAGGCATCGCAGTCTATGGAGACCTAAATCTAATCTAATATAACGTAAATCTAAATCTAGCGTAAATAAACGTAAATCTAGTTAAAAATAAACCTAAATCTAATTTAATGTAAGTCTACATATAACCTAATCTTTAACGTCTTTTAAGATAGTTTCCTACGACGTTATAACTCTCTTCTTTTTGTGTGTGTACGCGTGTGTGGATGTGTGTGCCAATAAAAAGAGATAAATGGTATAACCTTTCTATCACCCATGCCAAGTATGATAGATTGATTATGCCATTTCCCTCTTGAATAATAGGTCTTGAGTTCAACTCCTCGTCGGCTAGATCTTTAGTTCTTTTAATTTTAATTAGTTTCCTACGACGTTAAATTAGTTTCTCTCTCTTTCTCTCTCAATGTGTGTGCGTTTTTTTGGATCGTATGCATGTTTTCTCTCTCTTTTCCTCTCTCAATGTGTGCGTTTTTTGTTTATGCATGTTCTCTCTCTCTTTTCCTCTCTCAATGCGTGCGTTTTTTGTTTATGCATGCTCTCTCTCTCTTTTCCTCTTTCAATGTGTGTGCGCATTCTTTGTTTATGTATGTGTGTGTGCGTTTTTGTTTTTGTTTGTACTCTCTCTCTCTCTCTCTCTCTCAAAAACACTATGTGTGTGTGTGTGTATGTGTGTGTGTGAGAGAGAGAGAGAGGGAGAGAGAAAGAGGGGAAGGGAACATGAGAATGAGGAGAGGGAAGGAGCATACCTGGCTCTCCTTCCTCTCCTCGTGTGTGTGTGTGTGTGGAGAAGAGAGAGAGAGAGAGAGAGAGAGAGAGAGAGAGAGAGAGAGGGAGAGCGTTACCTGCTCCTTGCTTGAGGGCGCCGAAAAACTCAGATCTGAGATCTGAGTTTTTGGACGCTCTCTGTTATTTTTTTAGCTCAGTCGGCGTCGCTATGAGCGTTGCTATAAGCGTCGCTATGAGCGTCGCAAATTTACTTGTAAATTTGCGACGCTCATATCGACGGTGGGAATTTTTTTTTTGAACGTCGCTGTGTGAGCGTCGCTAATATGAATAGCCTCTTGTAGTGTACATAAGGAGTCGTTACTGAAGGGTGGATTTTTGGGTACAAATCTGAACCATTGGAAAAAGCTTGTCGATTAATGCCACATGACAAGCTAATGATAAATTTTAATTATTTTTTAGACCTTTGTGAGAGGATGTTGACATTTTTGTACCACTGTCTTTAAAAAGGGGCATTGAGTTTTGTGTCAAATATTATTTTTTATGTCTTTGGAATATATAGTAATGTAAATAGTTCATTGTTACACTTTTTTTCAAAAAAACATAATATTGTATTGTGACACAACCTGTTTAAAAATAATAGTGTCACTTTCTATTTTTCTCAAAGAAGCCTCTTATTAGGAAATTCTTGTCAATAGCCTTATGTAGGCCATAGTGAATTTTCACCTTGTTTAAACTCCACCTTTCACAATTGTGAGTATGGAAAAAAAGGGGTTTCTCCACCTTTCAAAAACAATATGGTTCAATAAAGAAATGGATTTCAAATTTTCTCTTTTCTTGTTTTTGCATGAAAGAAGGATTTTACTTATAAGCACAAATTATGAGGTAATGGGACAGTGTCTCAACGTACTTACTATAGAAGGTTGTTTGCTGCTTAAAAGACATATAAAGACAGAAATGCTACACAGAAAGCATGCAAGAAGAAGAAGAGACAAGATCATCATTGCTCCTTCCCCAAAAAGATCATCTCAGAGCACGTAATTAATAAATATAAAAGTTTAAAGTTAGTCCCTTAATACAAAGCTTAGGGCTTTATTTATGGAATGTATCCTTTCACACTTAGTGGCCCACGTGCTTGCCCATCTCCATTCTCCACCTCTATATAATCAACCTTGCAAATTTCAAAATACATATGAACCTTTGCTAAAGGCGTTTGGAACTTTGTATAGACTACCTGGAAAACTCTATTAGGACAATGCATCACTGAAAATCTAAATTTTTTGAGTTTTGATTTCTAAAATTTGAAAATTCTTGGAATTGTTGAAATCTGAAATTTCTATTTTGGGTTTTGATTGCTAAATTTTGAAATTCTAAAAATTTTGATTGAATTTCTGAAATTTTTTGAAATTCTAAAATTGTGAATTTTGGATTTTTTGGAAACTCTATTTCTGATATGAAATCTCCAAATTTTTAAATTCTGTTGAAACTCGAGGGAGGTTTTGCATGACCCTACTCTGTGCGTGGTGATGATAGCTCTGCCCTGTATTGATTCTGACACCCCCTGTCTTTTCCCTTTTCTCTCCCCGACTCTTTTCTTCTAAGGGAACTCTAGTTTCCCCCAAGGGGGGAGGTCACCATGTCTCTGCATGAAGCTCTAGTGAATGGGATGCCTATTCTATCCCCTGCTAACACTCCGATGGCTATGGAAGGCTCAAGGTTAGGCCCTCACAATAGCATTCATTGGATGCAATCTCAGTCCAGCCCTATTTTGGCCCATAGAGGACCACACAGTCTCCAATCAACCCTATCTTGCTTCCTTCTCACCTAAGGATCTCTCCTGAGGAGGGCCTTCGACCTATTATGAGGGGAAATACTCAACAAATGTTGCATTCTCAGCACTTTCTATTGAGTATCAATCAAGCTCCCCATATCACTTATGCAAAAGCTATCAGAGGTCATGCAAAGAGAATAGACGACCCCCTACCTTAGGAAATTTTGGAGGTCATTTGGAGGGCCTTCTAAGAAAATGTATTTTCCGCACTCTCTGTATAGAAAATATGGCGAATAATAGAGGTGGGTCTTTCATGGTAAAAGTTCAAAAAGTGTACTTTAAGTAGATTCTTTACTCTTCTGAGCATTCGTTTGTAATGATCGAGGGATAATCTTCTTTTCATTTGCATTGAATGAACCTCGTCAACATGGAGGGAATGAGGCTAACATGGAGGGATGAAGGTACAGCCACTTATTCACTTTCCATTAAACCTGCACATTTGGCTAATGGCGCACTCCTCAAATGGCACAAATGTTACGCAAAAACGAGCCAAATATCACCTTCACATTGATTTGGACAATGAGTACCAACCATTGATTAAGCGTATTAAAGCAAACACACATATAACTCCTGCATCCATAGATATGCTCAGAGCTTAGGGATCTAAACACATAGATATCTGGACGAGAGGCTCTCTCTATCCTAAGAATCCAATGACTAATGCATCTCCACCGTTTGTCAGTCCTACAAGCTTATTGACCTTTGGTGGTGATGGAGAAAAGGGCCTTTTGGGTTATTGTAAATCTCTTACAAGGGAAGCTGAAACTTATAAGGGCATTCTCCAAGCTCAACAATGTGAGATTGTTCGTCTTTCACATTTACATTCTACAGATTAGGTTACCATTTTGCAACACAAAACAGAGGTACAGGAACTGAAAGGAAAGGTACGAAGTTGTCAAATGAAGGACATCATCTTGGGTGGTCGTATCCGAAAGAAGAAATTGTGCAATCTTGAAACATTGCAGGTTGCATCCGGAGGTCTCAAGAAAAGAATCCGAGCATTACGGTGATGCTTTTTGGTTGGCTAAATTGTCTTAGTTAAGTAATTTTTTTGTTTTTTCTTGTTATGCATTGTTTCATGTGCCTAAATAGTGTTAGTGAAGTAAATTTACTTATGCATTGTCTTCATGTAGAGATTCAATCTATCCTGACAAGGAAAACATTGACCCCAAAGCCAATATAGGAAAGAGATTGAAGCCACTTATAAGTAGAAGCCTTGCAGTACATATAGTACATGACAAGAAGTTTAAGGTCCTACAACGAAATGTAGTGGACCGCTTTATTTCAGAGAACTCAGTGCCTGCAAAAGAGATACAAGGCACACTTGATTCACTTGGTGTAAGCAAAAGAGGATATTCGGCTATACAAAAATCTGTCTCATCGATCTTTGTTAAGAAGGGTGTAAAATCCAAACTTTTACCATCAGCCTCAAGTGTTTGGAAAGAGAGGCTTCAGCTTAACGACGTACAGGGAGAATATCTTGGACAACCCTTTCATATTAAATCAACTTACAGTGGCCATGGAGCAAACATGGCATATGATGAGTTCAATAATATTTTTATGGACCTGCAGATGTTGCAGAAGAGAATGGTGGAGTTTTACAACATCACATTTGAAGAGTCATGAGGGGTATTACATTTTGTGTTAAAACTAGATGAGTGTGAGCTTGTTAAAGAGAAAAAGCTAAAGCATGTTACTATTACTTTAATGAATAGAGCCCTCTCAAAGTGTCTCAATGATGATCCTTTGTATTTTAGTGTTCAATCAGAATCTAACATATGGTGGCTTGGTGCGTTTGGGGTAAGTGAGATTCTCAGCTAAGCTCAAATGTTCACATCTACTTAAGTCTCATTTATTTTGTGTTGCACGTAAAGAAAGAAGATCATGACATTCTATATTGGGTATTCCATCAAACTAATTTTCTGGAGGTGATTGATCGACAGACTAACCAGGAAGAGGTACTACATCTAGATGGAAGGGGAGACTTTCAAGTTCAGTGGCATCTTGCAGGTGACCTCAAAACATTAAAGTGCATGTATAATTGTGGAATGGGTGCAATGGCAAAGTCGCTGTGTTTGTTCTGCATGGAGCTTGCAAAGGTCATGGACCCAAAGTGGAGAAAAGCTCCAACACGTCACAGTGAGGACCCTGCTTTTGGACCGGTTTTGAAAATACCACTTGTGAATGTCCACATCTGTACAATGCATGCCCTTTGTAGAATTGTGGAGAAATTGGTCTACTTATATATCGGGTTTGCTTGGAAAATCAAGAACTCAACAAAGCGACAAGTGGCCCTGCAGTGCTTAGAATTGGTACTGTCGGATATGGGGCTTCATGGTGGCAATGTGAAAATCGAGTGGGATGAAAAGAGATCAACTGTTGAGAAGGATGTCCCATGCAAACCATCCATCGGTGGGGTGAAGGCACAAAGGTTTTTATCTAAACCCCAAGGAATACGAGATCTGAAGCTAACAAAACATGGAAAAATATATAATACATCTTATGTTAGTAAGGTAGAGTATCAGAGCTGGAAAAAGTTACATATTGCAGTCAAAGATCAAAAACCAACTACTCGTAACGCAAAGGCTGAGGTTTGGCGATCAATAGACATCCTATTTTCGATGTGAGACAAAGATGACTGGTCACAAGGTGATTTGAACAAGTTCAAGGAGAATCTCAACCTTCTCAAAAAATCATTCAAGACAGCATGGACAGACACCCAGATTACTCACTACATGGTATTATTGTGTATTTGATTCTCTTTTATGTGTAACTATGTGAGTGTAAAACATTCTAAGTAATCTGTTTTCATATCCAGCACATCATTTTCAATCATTTACCATATTTTATACAAAAGTATGGGAACCCGGAAATATGGAATACCCAAGGGATGGAAAAGTCTCATTACATCGCAAGAAATGCTTATTTCAGGCACACACGACATGGTGGCTCTCGAATCAAGGCTAACAGTTTGAGAGAACTATTTGAATGGTTCTATCATAGAATCATTCATCGAATGCAGGCAAAAGAATTCTTGGCCTCTTCAGCAACAACACAAGCCATCAGACATTTACAACAACAAAAAGTTAAAAGATCAATGGCATATAACAACTCCGGTGCTCGTGAAGATCAACGAAGGTGGAGAGAGAGACAATGGTGTATGTGAACCACAAGTGGAGAAAGATACTCTGAGTGGATGACATTGTACAAAATTTTTGTAATACATGATCTTATACAATTGCTACTTGAAGTGTATCAAGATTTTGAAGGTTCAATTTTGTTTTTTGGCACATCACCCTTGTAGCAAATCATGAGATGTTTGCCATACTCTAAAAGTTCATCTGGGTTTTGTCTGCCAAGAGCTAGTGCCATTGCTGTGTAAGTGTAGTAATACGCTCCTCGACCACCTATATAGCCTGGGCAATAACCAAAACAATCTCTGGCAAACACTTTGTCCACAAGAATGACTTTATCTGCACTTTTGGGCAGCACGGGTCCACCCAAGAAGTGTGATAGTGTCTTTAATGTGTAAGTTTCTATTGAACCCTCTTGTGACATTCCCATTGTGAAAAACTACTATCAGCGACTCGCAAAGCTTTGAAAGGTACTGTGCTAGGGCCGCATCCCTTCCACGATACTCTCAAGTCCGCCGTCGAAGGAAGTCATCCTTGTCAGCAATCCAAGACTACACATATCATGTCTGAGTAAGTCACACACACACACACACACACACACACACACACACACACACACACACACAGAGAGAGAGAGAGAGAGAGAGAGAGAGAGAGAGAGAGAGAGAGAGAGAGAGAGAGAGTTACCATGAAGCTCTCATCCTGCAGAAAGAGGTTTTCCTGCCACACAGGTCTACAGATGTAGTTGACCCCTGACCTGAATGGTTAAACCAATCCTCCACTTCTTTGTGACTTGTTGATGGTCTTAGGCTTTGTCTTATTGCTTGGAAGGTGGCTTCATCCGGTAGTGTCTCCTTGTATTTTTCAGCTTTCTCAAAGCATCTTCGGAGGCATTCCATTGGATTGCTGGATTTTTCAATTGCCTCATCATCACTACTATCCTCTGAAACAAATCCACTCCTCTCCTCTTGGACTCTGGAAATGATAGCCAGAGAGAAGTCCTCCCTTAAATAAAAGATGCTTTGCACATCATGTAAAAAGATATAGGTCCTGTCTCCAATCCTGAAGTTAGGCATAGCAGGCAACATCATCTGAGCATGCTTCTGAGTGAAAGACATCCAAGGGTAGTTTGATTTCTGTTGTTTTCACCTGAGCATTCACGAACATGCTGCAAAGAAACACGTCTTGTCCGTCGCACAGCATGCTTGCATTGATTACAAGGACATAAGACCCTCGTTGAGAGATAGGTGTTTCGGTTGGACGGTCCCACATCCTCGTCGCTACTCATAATGAGGATAAAAAACTTATAACCTGGACAACAAATTTAATATTGTATTGGCATTCTTCGTCTTATCTCTCTCTCTCTCTCTCTCTCTCTCTCTCTCTCTCTCTCTCTCTCTCTCTCTCTCTTTACCTCACATTCTCTAGTCATGTCCAATCCCCGCACACCTCGGTCTAGAGGTGCACAGAGATCAGAACCACCGGGTTATAATCTCGTCTTTATTGGTCAATACCTATATTTGTGGGTACAAGAAATCTACACACCCACGTCTACATGATACTGCATGTAGTGGACAAAACCCCTTTGCCTCTTCTCTAGCTGTAGCACTTCACAGCATCTTAACATCTTTTCACAGTAGATCTTTTCACTGTTCGTCTAACTCTAAACCCTAAACCGTAAATAATTCTTGCGTGGACTCGATCTAACGTAAATAAGCGTAAATCTAAATAAACGTAAATCTAACTAAAAATAAACCTAAATCTAATTTAACATAAGTCTACATCTAACCTAATCTTTAACGTCTTTTGGGATAGTTTCCTACGACGTTAAAACTCTCTTCTTCTTGTGTGTGTGTGTGTGTGTGTGGGTAAACCTAAATAAACCTAAATGAACCTAAGTCTAATCTAATATAACATAAATCTAAATCTAACGTAAATTATGTTATATTAAAAACAAAGAACTAAACTAACAGGGATTATAAGAACCTTAAAACTGATTTAACACATAATTTTTCACATAACTCGGCAAGAGTTGGTATTCTCATCACTAAAGATGTGAGAGTTAACTTCCGGCGGTGACGCTGCCTCATCTCCATCCACATCTGACGACAACAATTGGCCCTTTAGACCGTTCTTGCTCTTGTTACTAACTTTGAAGTTGCTGTTGAATGACTAGAGGTTGTCTAGATGGTCATTGTGTCGGGGATGTAGTGACTCTTGCCGCCCTGAAGATCCACCTTCTTCCCTATCTTCTAAAGAAATTTCACCAGTACTTTTGGATCGACGGAGCCGACCATGAGTGAAGGCAGCAATACCCTATATTCCATTGAGGGATTTCTTCACCCGCTTCATGCAGGCATCGCAGTCTATGGAGACCTAAA